>NC_051252.2:32868448-33555531 GCF_015237465.2 Chelonia mydas | reverse complement strand
ACTGTATTTTCATACAGGTGGTGAACATTCTAAATTAGCCATTCTCTCTATGATACACTTGCTGGCATGTTTATGAAGATGCCTAAGAATAGAAAAGTAAGTAGTTATGTAGACACTATCACGCAACTCTTAAGAGACACATATGCATATTACAATAGCCTTCTTTGGAGCTGATCAGCTCAAGAGTGAAGCTAAGGTATTATAGGCTTTTGTTAGTAGAACAGGGCTTCCTGGAATTCTGGTTCATTCTGCATGATCTCCAGAACAACTTTATGGTTCTGCACAAAACCTCAAGGAAACCTCCAGCATATCAAGTGGGGTCTTGCAGGGATCAGTTCTGGGTTGGTTCTGTTCAATATCTTCATCAATGGTTTAGATACCTCGATGACAACATAACTCTCTATGTTGTCATCGAGGTATTCAGGTGCTTCATAGCTGGGTGACCTCACTCTGTACTGAGGCCCCCAATTCCAACTGCCTTCTAGCATATCTTATTACCTGCACACGTTTGAAAGATGTTACTGATGAAGTTAATTATAAAAACAACAACAATTGTGCAGTGGTCTGTACAATTCCTTTTGCACACAGCCATGATGCTCAGATATTGCGACATGAGAACCTACATACTTGTAGAATAGGAGAAAACAATCACTGTGACTGCGCCCACATTGGCAGGTATTTGCACCTGCATATTTTCAAATGTTTTGCTCCCTCATTTCTCTCTCTCTCTCTCTCTCTCTCTGATAATTGGTGAGACAATTTCCCCCTGCTCCTGCATACAATTCTAAGCCTCTGCTTCCTGCCTCTTGAGTGTCTACAGCTTTGCCTTTGATGCACAGTGGCAAAATGAGGACAGACACGTGGATGGATTTTTAAGAAGCAGGCTGCAACTACTATTAAATTTAAATAGAGGGGAGGGGCACTACCCGCCCATCATCCACACTGTCCTATACCAATCATTTAATTGGTTCCAGTTCAGAAGTTACAGGGTTCTTACCATATGGCCACCACTCCAGGTTAGATCCTGGGAACTGAGGAATGCTGGCCAATCAGTACCCCTCCCCTCCAATTGACCAACCAGTGAAAGAGACTCCTAGGGGAGAGGAAAAGAGCTATCCGGTGTTCCTCACCAAGTATCTCCCTCCCTTGTTGAAGGGCTGTTCCCTTTCACTGCTGGCCCCGACAAGCTCCCCTACTCACTGAGGCAGGTGGGTGGGGTTTCTGAAAATCAAACCCTAAGTAATTTGATCCCAGTTTTCCTATTGGCTCAACCTAACATTACAGGGGGTCCCTGGTATACCCACTTATCCGTCGTTTCATATATCCATTGCTCATCGATAGGGGACTATGCCTGATTCACGTCGGTCCCCATCCGCATATCCGTCGCTTCATCTTTTACCTGGCTCTTCTTTGGGTGCTTCCCCCAGTGTCCAGGAGGCGCTGGGAGGGAGGGGAAGAAGCAGGGATGGGGTGCGCTAGGAGGAAGGTGCAGAACTGGGTGGGAAGAGGCGGGGCAGGGGTGAAGGGGGGCCGAGAAGAGGCGGGGTGGGCCACTATTTCTTATGGGGAAAAATTCCCCAGTATCCGTTGTTTCAGTATCCATTGCCCTTTTCAAGAACGCAACCCTGACATATACCGGGGACCCCCATACCTTTCTGATGCTATTATAATTAAGATACATTTTTCAAAAATGATTAGCCAGCAAACATAGGTAAAGGAGTAGGTTTAGAGCCATGTTTCTTTTATGGACATTACACTAAGAAAGAAACACATTTATGAATACACAAGTCAATCGCTTCTGCAGAAGATTCTTTTTTCCTTTTGCACTGAAGGAGATGATTCCTTTTTCTAGTCAGACCTAGCAAATGTTTCCTGAGCCAAGTCATGTGATGCAAAAAATGTAAAATTACCCTCCTAAAAAGAACATTTTACAATTCATCACCAGGGCTAAAGCAGCTGCAGTTATGGGAAAGGGTTAGCATATTAGCTGTTATATTACATACAAAGCCCTTCTTTATTTTGTGCCCTCAGCGCTGGAGATTTGCAGGAATGTTCAGGATTTTCACTACATTTTTATGTGCTACAAAAGTCACTCGTAGTGAATTTTTGCAACATCCTTTAATTTAGATTATACTCGACGGAAGAAACTTTAATACACATAATATGTAAACATATTGCATTTTAACAAGGGTTTTTCATTATGTTTTTATTGTCACTGTCATTATGTGTTAAATAGGATAGAATTCACCACATCCAGGATGAGTTTGCTACTGGTGCCTTAGGCTTAATAACAACTCAAATATTATGAAGAAATTAACTCTGATAAAGATGATTTATTACTACCCAAGTACATTCATCACACGCATTGTTTACTATTAGCGGTGCAGGCTCTGTAGGATTAAATGTCTCCAGCCTGCCCCCAAAACCTATGCCATTCTCAGTTTGAAGTCTAACTTCCTCTCCACTTACTTTTTGACTCTATTTGTCCACAAATATCTTAGACACTTAGGTGCCGATTTAGCAAATTACTTAAGCCCATGCTTAACTTTATGCCTGTGCTTTTTTGAAAAATGGGTTTGAAGGGGTAAAAAATCAAATAAATTATCAATCCAGTAGTGTTATCAGCAACCATTACTCACCACTGTCTATTGCCAGAAACAGTGCTGTATAGATGTTGTTGTGTACATAGGGTGATTCACGATCCAGGACAGCAGTGGTGAAAATGGTACCATTTGTAGGATTAATTTCCAGCCATCCTGCCGGATCCTTGTAAACAGAATACCTAGGCAAAAAGATAAAAGCCATCAACTGATCACATATCTAACCTTGAACTGATTATGTTATTACAAAAGGAGAGCCCTTTGCACGGACTGCCTTTCTTAGGAGAATCTCTTAAGCACTTTCACAGACAGTTACTTCTTTGAAATAGGTGATTATAATTAGACTCATTTTACAGATGGAGAAACAGACAGAGAGAGGTGAAGGCCAACAGTTTCAAACACCTAAATCAATATTTAAAACACAGGCAACCTGGCTCTCATGGGTGCTGACTGCCTTCTGCTGTCTATCTGAGGGCTTTAATACTACTGCCCATTATTGTAGTATCAGACCGCCTTCACATAAAACCAATAACAATAGTGAAGCCCCTAGTGAACTTTATTGAGTCTCTGGCACTGTTCCCTTTCCAGGGTCAGAACTCTGTGGGGGGGAGGGGTAGTACTTATTTTGTTGTCTTTTTGTTGTATATTTTGGATTTTATTTTATTTTATTGGTTGCTAAGGGGGGTGGAATTAGAAGGGAATTAGAAGGGTGTTTTAAGTGCCATTCTTATGGCAGCAAGGATTTTTGGAAGAGGAAGGTTTTGCAGTGTTTCCTAAAGATGGTCCGACGCTGGATCTGCTTGGTCTCCTCTAAATGTCCGTTCCATATCCAGCTCCCCTCCTCCAAGGATGCTTTGTCTTCAGCTCTCATATGCTTCCTTCTGGGCTTTGTGATCTGCACTGTTGTGCTTCCAAGCTGTTGGTGCTCAGACTCTCTGAACAATCAGGGCACTTCCATAGTCACCTAAATATGGATATAAACCATTGCCTTCTGGGAGCCCTGATACGAACTTCACTACTGTAGACTATGCCTCCTCCTTATCATGATCATTTAGGTCCTGATCCTGGACAGATTTAGGCCAATGCTTAACTTTATGCATTATGAGTAGCATAACTGAAGTCAAATTACATGTAAAACTCTTTGCAGGCCTAATTTTGTATGCAGTTAAATACATTGAAATAATCTAACCATAATGAGTTGAAATAACTGACACAAGTTTCCTTTTTAATTAAATATTTTAATGCATCAAGTCTCCAACTAAAGTGCCTATTGCACAATCAATATGCACTTTAGTGAGATGCTTATCTGCCTGAAATGGATTGCTGTATAGGTCATAACAGTCAGCAAGTCTACCATAGGTATTTTGAATCACTATCAATTGACATGAAGCCTGTTTATTGTTTTATGAGTATCTGTGAATAACCAAGTAATTTAGAGTGGCCTCCATTTAAAAGGTGCATTAGGCAGGTATTTCTGCCAAAAAATCATCTACTCACTGAAGGAAACAATCTAAAGCAATGGATTGTCAAGAAGAAAATAGTGCCAGAAAAGAAAAAAAAAAAATGAATTAACGGTCAGCAGCCTAAAGAAGCGAGCCCACTGAATGCCTCCTTCAGAGGCTTGCCTTGGTTTCAGGTAACTGAGACATTCTATTTACTTCAGGTACTTATATTGAAACCATTGCCACAGCATTTGAGCACCTCACAATCTTTAACGTATTTATCGCCACAGTGAAATCCATTAACTTCAACCAACTTTGGACCAGGCAAAGGGCTCAGACTAAATCCTATCAAAGTCAATGGAAAGACCATCACTGACTTCCACAAGAGATGGATCGTGCCCTAAATTCTGTCTTCCCAGCCTATATGAGTAAGGCCAGATTCTAATCTCATTTACACCCGGTTAGCTCCATTGACATCAGGGAAAGTGGTTCTCATTTGCACTGGTGTAAGTGAGATCAGAATCAAACCTTTATTCTGATGGCACAGGAAATGGAATTTGCTTTTTGATCTCCAGCTCCCAGACCTACTAAGCTGTAGCCTGATCCTACTCCCATTGAAGTCTATACATTTTCATCCTTGGCTTCTCTTGGAGTCCAATAGAGAAAATGTAAACAAAGAAATGGAAGCAAACACTAATGAACAGTGAGTGGTACAGTCTATCAAACGTGTATGCACTTCCACTTTAATAACCATTCAAACATTAATCAATAGTTGAGCTTTATCTCCCATAAAAATGAGTTGCTAGAATAGTAACAAGGCTGATAATTATTTCATTGTACTCCTTCGTTTTTTCTTTTATTGTTGTTTTTATAACATTGCAACAAAGGTATGAACAAACAAAATATGGAACCAGGGCAGTCTAAACAATTCCCAGTCTATTATAAGGCAGCAAATTCTCAATTAACCCTGAAACAATTTAAGGGGATTCAACACTTTTAAAGTAATGAGAATTTAAAATGGATTTATATTATCTTCCCTGATTGCTCTACAAAGCACTGTTGAATGTACAAATAATAACAATAATAAAAAGAATTGTATAGTCCGTGATTTGGCTTAGGATATTGTAAAAGCAGTACTTTGTCTTTTCCACCAGATGTTTTACATATTGTAAGAGTATACTGTGGTATCGTTCAGATGATTGTTCTTTGTTCCTTTTTCAAAATGAGGGTTCTACTACCAAAAGGCTTAAAATAGACACTCATTAAGAAAAGCATTATATAAAACCATAAAAATACAGGATACAAAGACTGACTTTCTCCCCCTCTGCTGACTTCAAGGGGACCTGCTGGGCATTCAGCAGTTTTGAAAATCGTGCCATATATCCAGGTGCCTAAGTATGGGCTTAGCAGCATAACTTTAAGCACTGAATTTTGTAAGTCAGAGGCACGTGCATGTCGACACATTTACTCACCTACATATAAATGTAGGCCCATATTTTGTGCTGTGTCAAAGACCTGATTGCAGCTTGTTCTTGTTCTACATCAGCACTTGTGAAACTTAGAGCAGCCTCAGTTTGTTCTAATCTGTGCCAGCAGACTGTGCCCCCACCCCAGCATGTTTGTCAACGGGGATCACCGGAGTATAACCCATTTGGCTGTGCCTCTTCTCCTAGTGACATGCCCTCTATGCCAAGAGCTGCAGGGAAGTGGGAGAGGAGCCAGCTATACCACCTCCCTTAGCTGGAAAATCCTCAGCTGAGAAGAGCTTCATGGTTTATGGCATCTCTGGAGAGATGTAGCAGAGTTAAAGCATGGGAGAGAAAATCTGACTTAATATGTGTGTGTGCTAGGGTGCCTGGCCCACATTGGGCTCTAAGGGGTTAATAGAGCCCTTGGGAGGCTGTGCAGGAGGCAGCCAATCAGAGGGGGCCTGCAAAGAGTAGCCAATCAGGGCCAGGCTGGCCCATATAAGAAGGGCTGCAGAGCAGAGCAGCTTCAGTCACTCCCTGGAGCTTGTGGGGGGTGGGCGGGGGGGGAAGGAGGACTGGCTGCCTGGCAGGCTGAAGGCAGCAAGCACCCTGGACAGAGCAGTGCTGCAGGCAGGGACCCAAGAGCTAAAGGCAGCTCATGGCAGGCTGAAGGCGTCTGCAGGCTGAGGCCCTGAGGCAAAGGCAAAGAGGGTGCTGCAGCTGCAGGGAAGTGGCCCAGGGAAATCTACCAAGGAATCAGAGGGGGCCCCGCAAGCAGCAGCCATCTACAGGGTCCCTTGTTCCCTCCTCGTCCCCACTCACCACTGAAGAAGTGGCTGGACTAAGTGACTGATATTCCCCCAGAAGCGGGGGAGTACAGAGTGTGGCACAGACAGAGGGCTGTGTCCTGAAGAGGATGCCACACTCCTGGGAGTGACATGGGTCCCAGGAACAGATGCGACGGTGGCAAGACGCCACCAGAAGAGGGCACACTGGCTAGCAGAGCTGATCCCCGGGACATCTAGGAGGGGGCGCCGCAGTGGTGAGTCCCTCCCCGTCACAAGGTGCAATTGGCTTACATGGCTAAAAAAAAAACAACAAATTAAAATATTTGAAATGGCTCCATCTTTAAAGTAGTGTGTATGTATGTGTATTTATATACGTATTTTCTGGAAAGTATTCAAAGTCTTCCAAAGAACAGCTCCCAAGGATGTTTAGCACACACAAATAATATCTGTGGCTGGCAGCTGATTAGGAGGGAAGATCATTATACAAAACAGTGGAGACAATATGGACATGAAAATCTAATCAGTGTCACGACCCTGCACTTGCCACATAAAGAATTTCATAGCTAGCAGTGAAGTAGCCAAGGGGTTACAGAAGAGCAGCCAGACATCTAGGCACAGACCCAGCTGCTGCCGCTGGCAAACCATTCCAGAGCTTGGTAGCTGCCAGACACATCCCATGAGAGTAGATGGGCCTTGGCTTCTATGATTGAACAGAATGAGAAGGAAGGCAAAATGAAGCATATTGAGCATACTGAGCACCACCAGTGACAGAAGAAGGCCATGCCAAATTAGCACAGAACTAACATATACGTGCCAATTTGATGTTGCAGCTCTTTTGCTAGGGTACACTGGAAGTTAGCAATCTAAATGAGCATGCTGGGATATGCATTTTTCTGTTACAGGAATCTGAAGTTACAACAGAGGTTACTCAGATTGTATTGCACAAAGATTGTATAACCAACAACATGCAACTGCTGTGAGGACACTGGAACAAGTATTGCAGTCTTGAGTAGCAAAATATCAGTTTGGCTGTGCAATTCAGCTCTGCTATGACAGCATGTTCCCGAGAGCGGGGGAACTTAGGCCCTGAAGCTCAGATTTTTAAAGGGATTTAGGTGTTGCTGTGTTCAGCATTGCAATGCATAACTGATTTAGAAGCCTAAATCTCATTTTCAAAAGTGATTTAGGCTCTTAGGAGCTTAAATCCCAACTGTCAATGAGATCTGGGCTCCTAGGTGCCTAAATCCCCTCTGAAAATGAATCGTTAGGTTCCTAAATCACTTGGGTGTTGCAATGCTGAGCAACTCACCTCTTAAATACCTTTTAACAGTCTGGACATGAGCCCACAATGTGATGGGCTGGAATGTTCCTGTGGCATTCTCTAATGGGGAGGAATGACAGTCCAGTGCTTAAGTCACTGAAGGGGGACTTCAAAGACTTGGGTTCAATTCCTGGCTTTACCACAGATTTCCTGTATGACATGAGACATTTCATCTACCCTGAGTCTCAGTTTCCCATCTGTAAAATGGGGAGATTAATCCCTACCTTGAAAAGGTGTGGCAAGGATAAAATCTATAAATGAATTTTAGCAATAGCCTTTCATTGTTTGTACAAACTGAATTTGCCCCTGAAAGTATAGGGGCAGAAGCGCATGTGCATTCATCCAGTTAGGTCACAGAACACACCTAGGTGACTTATGTAAGCAATCAGCTAGTCAATAATGAATCACACTGAGGGTAAATAATGGAAAAGATGCAGTCACACTGATCTCAGGCCTGAGCAAAGCATTTTGGGTCAGATTTTTAAAGTTAAAGGTGCAGCAAGGTCCTTCATGGGATTTTCAGAGGCACCCAAGTGCCTATGGGAGTTTTAAACCCCTTTAAAACCTGGCCCTTTATAAAAAATAAGACTAAACACAGTTGGGTTAAATTTTCATGATTTTCCAGACATGTGATTACTGGTTCTAAAAGTGCCAACCGTGGGTAAAAGCCATTTTTGCAATATTTCTACCCTAACTGGTAGCAAGAAATGTCACAAGAAAGTCTATTCATACATTAGATTTCCACACTACATTTTCTGCCTTTAAGGGGTGAAATCTGGCTCACTGAAATCAATGGCAAAATTCTCAGTGACTGTAATGGGCCCAGGATTTCATCTTAGAAGTTCAGCTAAGTGTTCACCTTTTGGGGGGGCTTATCCAAACATCTTGGAGGCTTCACCCATAGTTAGGTGAAATTCTGAAACAACTGTCTGTCCTCATCCTTGCTGGACCTACATTACATAAAGGCAGCTTCAGAAATTCTTCTCTGCACTTTTCACAAACTGTTCAAGTAAAAGGATCAGTGGGGAATGCAACTCCATATTTTCTGTGCTTAAGAATTCAGTATGAAAAGTTCCTTTTGTCCTTGAATGAAACGTTCTCTAAACATGGATATTATATGATCCTTGAATCACACCAATATACATTTCATACTATTAGATGAAGTACCCTCAAACAAAAGACCACAACTGCCTCTGCGAAATGCCTGTAGACATGTAAAAGAGACAAGTGTGGTAATTATAGCGGAGAGATATTTGTTCCTCACGTTTGAAAAAATGCAAATAGGTCAAGACAGTGAATACAAGATTAAATGTTTGGGCTGAAATGATAACTAATGTACATTGCATTTCGTGTGCTTTACCTTTGGGTCGCATAACCTAGAGCTTTTAAAATCGTAAGTTGAATGCCATCATATTCTCTGCTTCCCACTGTGCCACCGTTAGCATTAGTCTGTGCTGTTTACTGTTGATAGTAGGTGATCTATCAGCAGTGTAGTAGCCCTCAGTGTCCTGCAGCTAATTTTAGATTTTCTAGAAGGCTCAGGGATGAGCAAATACAGTACAAGAAATAATTTATATGATGCATTTACACTGTATTTCTGCCCATGGAATAACTGCAAATAGATAGCAAGCTAAATGAATTTTTTTGCTATCCAAAAGCATTTGACAAATTATTTTGTAACTTTTGTTTCTTTTTAAACTGTATGGTTTGATCAGCAAATAGTTGCCGTTTGATCTGTGTTGGCTAACGGTGACCAGTTATAAGTTACATTGCACTTTTTCTGCTATCTGATTGGATGAAGGCAAAAGCACTTCCACCTGAATACTGTCTTAGATTGTAAGCTTTTTAGGGCAGAGACTGTAATTTGTTCTGTATTTGTACATTGCCTTGCACTAAGAGGTACCACAATCTAAATCAGTGGTGGGCAACCTGCAGCTCATGGGCTACATGCAGCCCATCAGGGTAATCAGATTGCGGGCCACGAGACATTTTGCTGATGTTGACTGTCCGCAGGCATGGCCCCCGCAGCTCCCAGTGGCCACGGTTTGCCTTTCCCAGGCAATGGGAGCTGCGGGAAGCAACGGCCAGCACGTCCCTGCAGCCTGCCGCTTCCTGCAGCTCCCATTGGCCAGGAACAGCGAACTGCAGCAAATGTCAGCAAAATGTCTCGCGGCCCTCAATCAGATCATCCTGATGGGCCGCAGGCAGCCCGCAGGTTGCCCACCATTGATTTAAATGATAACAACAACAACAAGAATAGTTTTACATGAGAATTTGGCTTTTTTATAATTAATCTTACATGACGTTTTGACATTTGCACCATTAAAATATGATTGTCAGAAAGCGTGTGGAAAACAGGGATGGTTGGAAAATTTCAATGAATAAATGGAAACGAACAGTTTTTCTCTCTCTCTCACTCCTTTTAGTTTTCCAATTTTCCAGCAAGCTTTGGTGAATAAAGTGAATGTGTTTAAAAAATATGAGTGAATAGACCGGTTGTATTGCATTACATGACCAGATGTAAAGCCACTGTAGTTTAATTCTCTATTGCAGTCCTTTAAGTCCATACCTTGTCTGTGCCATACAGTTCAATAGCACAGCCGATTCTTGGTCCCTCAGTTTAGCATGATGCAGAGTGTGTGCTGTACCAGTAGAGATGAGACAGTACTAACAATAACTGAATTCTCCATTTCAACAGAAATATTAGTGATGAAATATGGAAGCCACAGATATGACCCGTATTGTAACTTTATCACATTAGTCGACAGGATACTACTAGTAAGCAGTTCTGGGGAAAATCAGTAATCCAAAAGGGCTTTCATATTGCCTTTCAAAACCCCTGCCTGATGTGCTTTCCCATTAGGATACATAAAAGCCATAAAACCCCTAAGAAATAAAAAAGGGACTATATATATATTTTTTTTCTTTATGTCTCCTGAACAGCTCCATCTTTTATTCCTACATCCATACCGCAGGATGTTTTTACATCCTCTCCTATGTACTGAACTCAGAGGCTGGTAGCTTGCTGTTAAGTTTGATAACGCTTGGATATAAATCTGCATGTGACCACTATGGTGTTTCATACCCTGTTGTCTACCTCTTTCAGTACTCAGTGATGTTGCTCTGTAGTCAGAAAAAGTGTGTGAATGCCAACTGCTGGACTCTGATACAGCTTGTTTTCTCAGCTTCACTTTTCCATGCCTGCATTTGTCCCTTTTTTTTAAAATGAGCACACGTAGTGAGAGCTGCAGTATTGTCAGAATGATCTAATTATATATTATGCTGTGTAATCTGATGCACGAATCATTTGAGGATAATTTATAGTCTGCTATTGCTTAGGCTGTTATGCTAAGTACATGTCTGTGTGTACAATAAATCCAAATTGAGTCTTTTTTCATAATTTATTAGCAATTCAAATAAAATTTGTCCAAAACAATACAATGTCAACAGTTAAGTGGCCATATGTTAGCAGAAATGAGGACAAAAATTGTATCAATATTGCCCTTTGTGCATTCACGTATAGCACTGCTGTCAGCAACTGGACGTGCACCGCTGACCTGCACTGGCTAAACCCAATAACTCAAATTTCTTTCAGCAACACTCCTTCACCCCATCATACTTTATGGACCTCATGCTTTTCTGATGTGCTCACTGATCAGTGTGGCAAAGGCAGATTTTGCTGTATTTATAGACATATTGGCTGTTCAGTGTACTGTTTGTACCAAATCCATGGACTTCATACAACACAACAGATTTAGTTACTGGTTAAATCACATACCCATGAGACATTTGGAGAGCTGAAACTAAAATTTGGGTGTCCTTAAGCTTCATACACATAGGCCTCTTCCACCAGAGCTAATGGAGATCTCTTCTGGGTGGCAGTAGTGGTAGCCAATTATCCACCTTGTAGGCCAACCACTAGAGGGGACACCATTACAAGTACACACACAAAACTGGAAGATTGCATTATGTCTTTAACTGCACAGCGTGCTCCATTTCAACCACGTAACATAAGCCACATGAGAAAGCATTTGGATGACATGCAAGGGATGACAAGCAATCACAAAATTTCACTTTATGGATGATACTCAGATCAATTGCTTTAGCACACAACATTAATGAGTCAAAGCTTAGGCATTTTTTCTACTTGGCCCAAAAATCACAGTTCAAGATAGACAGGTTACCATGAGGAGTAGTAAAGGTAAACATACTGGCATCCTTTTTAAGGCTTGTGCATATGATCTACTGCATAGAAGAACCACCACCTGGATTACTGATCCCTGAAGTCTGTAGGAGCTCTACTGTATAAATCTGAGTGTGTGATTTTTATGATAGTATGACTGCTGGTGGACCCACTTGGAAACTTCACAATATCTGGATTTTTGACAGGAGCCTTTACATTCCATCATGTCAGAGCCCTCTTACAGGTACCTAAATTTGTGAATCAGTGGCAAGATTCTGCTGCTCCAAAGGAGCAATTACAGCCCATCATGCTAATACATCTTTAAGTGCTTACACATGAAGCTTGGGTGCTAACTTCTTTCAAAACATCTTTCATAAGAAATGTTACATCTGAATGCTTAGCAATTTTCTCAATGAAATAACTTAGAACCATAGGGACCTCAGGAGATCATCTAGTCCAACCCTCTGCTCAAAGCAGGACCAATCCCCAATTTTTGCCCCAGATCCCTAAATGGCCCCTCAAGGATTGAACTCGCAACCCTGGGTTTAGCAGGCTAATGCTCAAACCACTGAGCTACCCCTCTCCCTTACTGGCTTGTTGTTGTTGTTGTTGTTGTTTATTTAATTACATATTACAATCCCACATATTCTCACCAATTTTCCTTACCCTTCTTGGCTAACTTTCTAACCTGGATCACAATAATACAATCCTTCAGCCGAGGAATTCTAAACGCATGTTGTTTCTGCTGGGATGCTGGCCAGGGGAGAACCACTCAAAAAGAAGGTTCTTTTTTCCCCAGCATCTTCTAGTCTATGGACCAAGCTCAGGACACAACTTGAATCCCTCATTTGGTTAAAAACACCAATAATAATCCACCAGCAGCCTTCAAAATATGCTATTTAAAAAGCCATGTTTGCTCCATTATATTTTCACTCTTCTCATATTTGACTTACGTTGTTCAGGTGGGGAACTAAGAGTGGTGGACAAGCTTTTTTAATTAAACGATTGATGATACAAAATGCATAAGTATGTATTTGGATGGAAATGCTGTTACCAAACCTATTATTATATGCTACCTGTGCGGCAGACCGTAAAACACGTCCTGTAGTGCACACAAATTCTGAAGATACAAGCTCAAGCGGTCATGCTCTGGTGGATTCTTTGTTAAATCCATAGCCTTAAAATGTAATTAGGAAATTTAACCTAAATACGCTATTCTTTAATAAGAACAAATATACTGGTAACAACAACATAAAGCTTACTTAAATTGCCCTTTCTGGCTACCAAGGGATAATGTTGAGAGTGGCACTGGGTTATTTGGATTTATAAATTGACTGCAGCATAATTGCATTATAGGTACAATATAAATTGTATCATGTTGATATTGCTTTTGGAACAGTGTGTGCTTTCGAGGCACAGGCCTGCGTTGAATAGAATAGAATACCCTCTGAGGAGTGCTGGGAAGCATTCAGCAGGACGCACAACCATCCTGGAGCCCTGATTTGACAGGGGAGATCACACATTGCTTAGGAGGTGTTCATTTGTGTGGCCTGCCAGCTCTGCAATCATGGATCAGGACCACACTTTACTAGGGGCAGTATAAACACAGAATGACAAGATGATCTTTTCCCCAAAGACCTTGAATTTAGACACCTTGCTTCCACTTTTTCCTTTGAAAATCTCCTCTTTAGCCACCATTCCTGCTTGAGGCAGAAGGAATGGAAAATATAGATTAAAAACAAATATCTGATCAATACCACATAAATTCATATGCCTCATGCCATGTTCTCCAGCTAGTATTTGTCAAGGCCACGCTAACAAGGGCCACAGGTAAAGCTGGTTGAAAAATGTATAAACAATTTCATACAAATATTTGAAATTTTGAAGTTGTTTCTGTTTTGCAGGATTCAAAATGGAACAATCCTTTTTTTTGGAAGAAAAAAAAAATTAAGACAGTGCTAACCGAATTTTGAAATAAAATAAAAAACCTATACATCACTCCTGTTTCTGAATTCAAGGACAAGGAAACAGGGGAAATAACAAAAATCTGAAATTATGAATATTTTTCAGTTTTCAAAAAGAAAATGATAATTTTGGCTCAATTCAACAAAAAGAAAAATGGTGTTTATTTTTGAAATTTCAAGTAAAAATGGGGGGGCGGGAGGAAGGGTCAAAATGACATTTTCCGACCAAAATTTCATTTTTGACAAAATCAGTTTTTGGCAGGAAAAATTTCAAAAAATGTTGACCAATCACAAGGAAAATGTTCCCTCTCTTGGCAAACTGGTATATGAATAATACTGAGTCTTTCCCAACCCCCCTCTTATGGCCCTCAAACAACCTGCCCCCAACCTTGTCAAGCTCATCAGAAGCAAGCTCCCAACAGACCAGGACCCACCAACTCAAAGCAGCACCAGACGCTGTCAGAACAACAGATGCAAAACCTGCAGACATATCTCCACTGCTACAATGATCAATACCTCCTACAACATCACTGGGTCCTACACATGCCTATCACCACATGTGGGGTACCTCATCCAGTGCATTAAATGCCCTAATAACAACCTCATGGTAAAACCAGACAATCCCTACACTCTCGAATGAACTCACAAAGAAAAATGATAAAAGACAATACTACCATGTCGCTGATGGGCAAACCCTTTTCACAAAATTATCACTTTATATCTGACCTCTCGGTCCTCATAGGAAACCTGCATAACACCTTCAAAAGGTGAGCCCGGGAGCTTAAATTCATAACTTTGCTAGACCTTAAAAACCATGGTCTTAATAAAGATGCTGGATTTATGGCTTATTATAACAATCTGTAACCCATTAACCCTCAATTTTTGTCCTTTTACTGCAGGGGTGTTAACGGGCCACTTCACATTCATCTACTAGAGTAAGTGTTAACTATTTATGCTAAACAACCTGTTCCACTTTATATATAGTTGTGATACTCTGAGTACCTTTCCCAGACCCAAAGAACTCTGTATGGCTCAAAAGTTTGTCTCTTTTATCAACAGAAGCTGGTCTGATAAAGATATTACCTCACCCACCTTATCTCCCTATAAAACAGACACTTCTATGCAGAACAGATGGGATAATAAAATTCAAGGACTGTGATTAGGAATTCAAACCACTATGGTAGCTGTCCTAACACAGGGTTCCCACTGGCTTAAGGGGTCTTTATTGCCAATGACAGATCAATAATATTCACCCAATATTTGCTCCTGCTTCTATTTTGATCATGAATGAGAGTGAGCCAGGTACATCAATTATACACAGCATAATGAAAAAAACATGTTAACACTGTTCTAGATCATGCACTATAAGGGAAATTGGTCACTTTGCTTATAAACTAGAGCACCACTTTTGGTGCTAATGCGCTGTATGGGGAGACTTTGGCAAACCAGTAAAGTGCCTGAAACCACTATGGCTTATTGCTAAAAGCAGCCAAGTCAGCAGGCTTAGCTTAACCAAGGCAGGAGAGGAGGGGGGTCTTTGGGTGCCACAGAAAGGGCAGCTTGACCCCACGTCCTTCCTGATCAGAATTGTGTTGAAATGGCTGATACATGCATTTTAGAAGAGCAGGATGTGCCCCAGGAATGTCTATTGGGGCCTCAAGGCTGCAAACTCTGGAAAAACCCACACCTGGTTAATCGATAATCAGAAGAAACCTCTTGCTTGACCATTGAAACTGCTTACTTAACAAGTTTTCTTTAAGGGACATGTCATTCTATTAATAATGTATAAATAAGGGGGAAAAGTTTGAGGTAGTTGGACTCTTTTTGGACTCTCCCTCTGGATACATCTTGCAGTCCCCACTGGCAGATAGAAGATTTGGCCACCGGAAGCCTGCCGCTGTGTCACTCGAGAGCCATACTCAGCTTTGGTAATTATCAAGGGTTGGGGGTGTTTTACTAACCTGTTGTGGACGTGTGTAAGTGCTTGAGACTAAGTAAAGTTTAGCTTTAAGTGAAAGCACTCTTGTGTTGTCCTGTTTGTGCCAGCCATCTATTGGTCGGATGGCCGGGTCTCCCCTGATTTATTTCCTGATACCACCGCGCACAGAGTAAAAGTTACCAAGAGCTTTGGGTTGAAAGAACCCTTGGTAACAGCACCAGCCACGTAACCTGCTCCATCTGGGCTGAGCCCTATGCTTGCATGGAGCAGTTTGCAGGCTTGGAGCTGAGCTGGCTGTAGAAACCTATTTTGTTCCTTTTGCATACAGATTCTGTAGACATCTTTTGTTATGCATGATGCCATGCCATGAAAGTGGGGACATTTATTTGTTAGAGATTTATGATACTTGTCACGTTAATGATTTAGAAAACTAGCCTTCATCACAATGCTGTATAATATGATCAAAACACAGCAAAAAGAAAAAAAAAGTCAAAATTCAGCTTGCCAGTCCCTTGCTACTGAAATATATGAGTCACTAATTAATTGCTTGTGTGCAAAAATAAGAAGGAAAATAACTGATAAACTTCAGGGAAGAAACTGAAGAGTGATTGCGTGAAATAGGTGCTAAGCAGAATAACAACATTGACCAATCAAATTAAAATACTAAAGTGGTTCTCATCAGGTTGTTGAAGAATGCTATAATAGTGCAAAATATTTTATATTAGCTTTATTATATGGCTTTCCAAATTTTCTACATTCCAAAATGTAATTTTCAGTTAGAAGTAATTAGGGCTATGGTTAAATAGGCCCAGAGGCTGTGACGATTTGTATTATTCCTACAGCCAAAGAATAATACATCATATCTGGGAATAACACACTAGCATAATCGGGATGTTACTGTTGGAAGATTTGTCGACATATGCAAATCAGTAAAAACGCTTTAACTGTAGTAATTGTGTGTCAGAAGCTAATCAACACAAGAAGAGCTGGAGGTGCTTTTATGAAGCACTTAGAGGAGGTTTTGGCTGTAAAACTCTATCAAACTTCTGCACATGCCAATTATTTATATCCATCCTTCCAGCTGGATCAGCTTTTCCTGCTACCTGTCCATTTGCTGGTTTTCCATTCCTTTAGTCAGGAGCCATGCAGTCTTAAAAGATGGAGGAGTTTTGATACGAGTCCAGCAGATTCACAACTACAATCTCACTATAAAATAAATAATAAATGACAAATTCTAGGACTGAAAAGGGAGTTATGGTTTTTTTTTTCCAGGGGGCAGGCAGACAAGAAATGAGACATGGCACACTACTGCAAAGTATTGTTCCATTTGGATCAACAGAACTTCCAGAAGGTCAGCAGCACTTGCTGCTAGAAATCCAGTTGGTACCAGCATGAGATCCCTTAAACGAGCTGCAGTAAAAGCCTAAATTCTACCACGGTCTCTTAGAAGGTCCAGTCCTGCTCCCACTGAAGTCCACGGCAAAATTTCCATTAACCTCAAAAACAGACTCAGAGAGGCAAGAAGATTAGAAGGGAATTAATATATTTCTATGAGTCCATTTGGGAGATGAAAGGGTAACTACTAAATGTAAATAATGATTTAAGTGCAATTTATGGATTGGGGTATACATTATAATGCATATTTAAGATCTGTGCAATATGCTCTTCATTCAGTAGAGATTAGATGAAATTAGTACATGTTCCACACACACACAGGGCATTTTTTTACTTTTGTGCCAGGCTTGCATTTTTCCTATTATGTTATTTACCACTGCCCTTTTTGCCACAGAACTTTTCAAAATAATTACAGTCCGCCATACATTTAGGAGACAAGGAAACTATTTTATCTTGGAGATTGGCGAGTACACAGATAAAAAAATCAAGTTTATAGCTGTTTTAGATCTTTCCCCTCACTATCAGAGAAGCAAACAATATCAAGGGCAACATTTTTAAAAGCAGTTCCTGAGGATTTAGATGAATTATTTCCTCTGACATTAAATGGAGTCTTGTGGCTTAAATGAGTGCCACTTTGACAATTAACTTGAGATGTTCTTCAAGAGGTGAAGAACATTAGTGAATGAAACAAATACAAAAGAAAGTGATATTTAAATTCTGTGAACTCTTTCAGAGCATACACAGGCAGAATCACTGGTATTGTATCCTCCAGCTACTCTCAAGTTTCTTGGCATTCAGAAGTATTAAGGGCCTGATTTTTCTCCATCTTGCATCTTGGGTAGTCATTCATTCCCATGAGAAGTGGATGTAAAATGCTACCAAATGTTCAAAGGATAGTGCTGAAACTAAGACTATTAAACATGGATGAAGTCAAATTCAACCTTTTCTTGCTTTATATGGTCTGAGTGTTACATGGGAAGTAAAATAATTTACCAGAAGAAGTCTGAACTACTGTTACTCAGGGGAAGAAAATTGTCTCAAATAGAAGTATTAATTATGATGTATATAACTGCAAAAGTATAAATTATGATGTATATATAACTCCAACTGTGGAGATGATGCCCCTTACCATTTTTAAAAGAGATCAGGGGGAAAATGTGAAGTTATTTCAGCTTCTTAATACCACATACAAGTGTTTACATACAGTGCATCCATCTGTTGAAGTATGAAATGTGCAAAAAAAGAGAATGAATTATAAAAGAGGTAGGAGAGGGAATGAAAGGAGAAAAGTCTATTAACTAAATAATCGCACTCCAAAATCTTTTAAATTTTTAATTCTGAACTGAAAGGGACTGTTAGCGGCGCTGAATGCAAACAGGTGAACATTACCTAATGTCACAAAGACCTGGGAAAGTATAAGAAAACAGCATTCATTTAGCATTCCCATGAAGTCTACCAAAAACCGGGATCATATCCAGGGCAAGAGAAAATATTCACAAAATGGACCTTTCTTAGAAAGCAAGTGATGGAATCACAACATCTGTCCCGCACACCAGCAGAAGACATTAGTTAAAGCTACAACAGAGATCCTATGAAGGTAATCTATGTTCAGTCTGTCAATTCAAGGTCAACAAAGATGGAGTGAAGAAGTTCTGGAGAATGAAGAGTGAGCAGCTGAGGGCTAAACATGATTAAACCTGGATAAAGCAGACACTACAGTTATCCCTTGAAGAGGAAATATGGTTGAAGCATCAGCTATGACTGGATCAGAGTTTGACAACAGACAAGGACAACCAGAGTGATTATTGCCTATGGAAGGGATATCATAACAACCAGTGAAACCTCCATTTTCTATAAAGCTACTGCAGTTTGCTCTGAGGGCTAAATAAAGTATTTCAAGCTATTCCAGATAACTTGGAATTCCCAGGTGATTCCATTAGACTTTTCTTAAGGAGGAAACACAATTTTAGGAATGCAAGCGGTGGAACAGCAGTCTGAGCAAAAAAATAAGAAATGGTTACTTATTTCAGTGACCCAGCACACTTTGTTGTATTCGCCTATTTTTCTTGGCTTCGCAGACAAAAGAACAAGAATCAACAACAAAAAAAGCAACTGTAGAAAGCACAGAACTTAACACACAACATGTAATAACTGAAAAGAAAAGTCTGTAAAGAAGCTGATGTTGCCAAAAATTGCAATAGAATTAGTTTCCAATGCTGACTGAACTGGAATACGTCTAAGTTGTCTGAACTGACAAGGGACTCATTGCTAGGAATCAGCTATATACAAGGGAAACAGACAATAAAGCAGGAGGAAGTGGAATAAGTATGCTATTCTCTTGAATCAGAAAGAGATTCTACATCGCTCAGTTTTTCATTTATAGATTTCATGCAGGTGAATGCAACACATTAAGAGGTAACACTAAGAATGCATCTGTGGCATGCCCCATTCCAGCTTGGTTGGCAGTTCTAATACTGACTTCAGTGGGAGTAGCATTAGGTCCCTGATTGGTGGTCTGAAAAGAACCAAATCCCAAAACACTTGAAACCTGCTCATTGTGTGAATATAAAAAGTTTACATATGATATATAGCTGGTGGAATTTTCCGCCCCCCTACTCAAGTTACATTTTTTTGTTAAATGCTGGAAGGCACAATTCCTGAACCAATGTCTATAATGGCATTTGTGTGTGCTGGTGCTACTCAGACCCATGCCTGCAAAGTTCCAAGTTAGAATCCAAACTTTCCTAAAGTATAAGGGGAACACTGGTTTGGAGTTCTGTAGAAATAGGTACACAAGTTGTGAAGTTTGGATTTTCCAAAGTTTAGTGCACAGACAGGGGCATTGGCATGGGCAGGGTGGTGCGTCTGTGGGGGTGAAGAGTGGAGCGTGTTAGCTTATATGTGGAGACTGTGTCCTTCACTTTTGAGTGTACACATTCTTGCCCAGGAAAAGTACAGGGGATGGGATTACATGCACAAAATCTATTTGTCCTCCTGGGATATGTGCATGGAGATTCTGTCACCTACACTCATAGCTGATGGACTCTATCACCTGCTGGCATAAGTGTTAGTGCTGGAAAAGTGTGCATGCAGGTGCATGGTACATGGAAATTAGTGCTGGGTTGATATTGATGACAGAGGGGAGAGAGATAGTTCAATGGTTTGAGCATTGGCTTGCTAAACCCAAGGTTGTGAGTTCAATCCTTGAGGGGGCCATTTAGGGATCTGGGGCAAAAATTGGGGATTGGTCCTGCTTTTGAGTAGGGAGTTGGTCTAGTTGACCTCTTGAGGTCCCTTCCAACCCTGAGATTCTATGATGTCCCAATAAAAAACAGGCCCCAATATTTAAATTCATATCATTTGTGTGTGTTCTCAGCCTTGATTATCTTCTGGCAGACAAATATGATAAAGTGGATTTCATGTCATCACTACACAAAAGGTGCTTGCCAAGTTTTCTGATCTTTGATTAATTGCCTGGCTTTATCCAGAGGAGTTGGTAATTCTCAAGTGCTTCATGAATAAGTGGAAAGACAGCAAATGAATGATTGTTTCCATAGAAATAGATTCACTATCATGCCAACTCTTGAAAATATGAGAGTCTGGCACTGTGCCAGGAATTAAGATCATTTTTGGTTCTGTTTGTTCATTTATTTTAAATTGTGTTATTTGGGATTTTTAGCAGCAATACTTGTACTAGCTCTCCTTTTCTCTAAAATGACTTCTAGTTCCTTGAGGATGATATATGACTGCCCAATGCACCCTTTAAAAGCATCAAGTGAATGAGAAAATCTGGTGGAAAACAAAGCCATCTTGATGCACTTAAGCATTTATGTAGCCCTGAGGAATACGTTCTATCCTTGTAGCCAGCAATAACAGAAGGTAAGCATAGGTGAAAAATTCAGCAAGACGTGATGACATGATGATATATGGTTCTAGAAAACCTCACCCCAGAATTTAGTCCAAAATATAACAAAAATGGAAAAATGTTCATTTGTATCTGATAACAAAAAGTGGGGAATACACAATGGAAGAAGCTGAATTATAGGGACTAATTTTGGGGATATGGTGCACCATATAGGCTGCACTTCTTGTGCCACAGACATACAATGCTTTTAACCAACTCTCTTCTCCTTTTTCTTATTGTGACAATAAGTAGGCAAAATCCTATCAGATGTTTAGTTGACCAAGTCCATCCCAACATTCTGTACAGAAAACTGCACTAGGTTTCTATTCTAAATATTGTAAGTGCCCACATGTACAATGTCCTGCCATATCTTTTCTCTGACTTTAGACCAGTTGTCTTTGTTTGTCTAACTCATGATGAAAATTGAAAAGGAAAATGTGATTTACCAATTCTGATCTGGATGAGATTCCCAGATATTCAGACAATTCATGCACTCCCTAAAAGACAAGCACTTACCATCTTTCAAGTTTCTGTGTGTCTATGTTTTAGCTGTTTTATTTATAATGTTATCAAGTCTAGTTTGTTATATTTGTTATTGCTTGTTGTGCTGAAAAGATTGCTTTTTCTGATTTTGCTGTCCCTTTTGGGCCTGAAGGAAAATTAAATATTGCTTCCCAGAAGTTGAACAAAAGTAGTCAGGGCCAGATTTCTACTGGCAGTTACCTTGGTGTAAGTTTAGAATGACTTCCATTACTTTGCCGGTTTATATACAAACTGAATTTGATGCTGCATGTTTAAATATTAATGAAGAATACTAATATAATTTAATTTCTGTTAGATTTGCCAATGGGTAAAGGGGCACAAGCTTTACCCATGGTGTGGGTTGAGAACATGGCACTTTGTATATTCCACAGCTATAATATATAGGCATTTCTGAACAAAGGATGTGTTTTTTTCAAAGAAAAAGGACAGGATATTTTCACAAGCAAATGATCCTTTGCAAGGGAGTGGGTACTGAAGACTTTAAGCACTGGAATAAATTGCCTAGGGAGGTTGTGGAATCTCCATCATTGGACATTTTTAAGAGCAAGTTAGACAAACACCTGTCAGGAATGGTCTAGAATAATTAGTCCTGCCACAAGTGCAAGGGACTGGACTAGATGACCTCTTGAGGTCCCTTCCAGTTCTATGATTCTATGATTCTCGCATCCTTCTAGCAGTTACAAAGTTTGAGAGTGTCTCACTTGTTAGCTTAAGTACACAGTGCAGTAATGAATATAGATAGGCTATCTCCGTTGTGATGCCTGTAAGAAATTAACTAATCACTGACAGCTGAGTTGAAGGGGGTGGATGGCGATATTTGACACTATTTCTTTTATAAATATGTAATTGCAAGCATGTATTAGTATGCTACATACTATTTCTACTGTGTTAACAGAACATAGCAAAATCAGGCACTCAGCTGATAGGAAATGAGTGAATTAAGACTGCCTGTTCAACTTTAATTTGTCACCTTTCTGCATATGCCTTATGAAACAAGGTGAAATCCTGGTCCCAGCTGAGTCAACTGCACAACTTCCATTGTCTTCTATGGGATTTCACACAGTCTTTAATTACAGAACCTCTTATTATTTATTTCACAAGAACCCTGCCTCATTCAGTGCACAGGATATACAATGCTCACTGAGTGGGTGACTATTCAATTCTATTTTTTATCCTCATCATTAAATATCCAGCCTTGTTTACTGCACATTAAACCCTGCACTGAATACAAAATTATTAATTTCCCAATGGGCTTTTCTATTCTGGTCTGAACATAGTACCTGGTTGCTTCACAAACATTAATGAATTTATGCTCACAACACCCCTGTGAAATGAGAGGCTATTATTGTCCATGTTTTATACATGAACAACTGAGGCCTCAAGACATTAAGGCCAAAGCTGTCAAAAGTGCCTGCTAATTTTAGGTACGCAACTCAAGACACCTAGGGCCTGAGTTTTTAGAGTATGTAGTATTTTTCTAGCACTTTATATCTTCAAAGCACAGTTACAATTGCAAGATCAACCTCAATCCTGGCATTTTCTAACTTTTGAGTGCTTGATTTTGCAACTTTAATGTTATTCTGAACATTTTTAATGCAATTTGTTTTTATTTTTTTTTAAAAGTACATTAAAAAAATGGAAATACTATCAAGTGAAATCCTGCTGGCCACCACAGGGGCCATCTTCGGTGCTGGAACCATTAGATTCACAACACAGTCCATTAGGTAAGAGGAGTAAGAGGTAGCAGAAGACTGTTGTATTCTATGTTGGTCTAGCCACTAGAGGGCAATGAGACACACACTTTCCCAGTGTGTTTCACAGCTATTTGTTAGACAGCAGAGGAATGTACTCCTTTTCTTTTTGCGAATACAGATTAACACGGCTGTTACTCTGAAACCAGAGGAATGTTGAAACTCTGGAATCCTGGGTCCAGTTTCTGTTCTGGAGGGGAGTGTGTTTATAACCCTTCTCCCCCCATTCCTCCCAGCCTTACCCTGTTCCCTTCTGTTTCTATCCACACTCCTGCTTGGTTCCTATCCAGCCCTTAATAACCTCCTGTCTCTGCCCCAATTTGTTCCTATCCTTCCCCTACCTGCATCAGCTCCTCTCTCTTTCTTCCTTTGCTATTACTGTAACCCCCTTCAGGTCCTGTCCCAGAGCCCACCTTCTGGTCCCTATGCCCTCCTCGCCTGTCCACAACCCCGACTGCTTCTTGCTCCTGTCCTTAGCTCTGCTCATTCCTCTGCATTTGCGGGAGGCTGTTTCCTTCTTTTTCATCAAAACTGCCTGAGCACCAGCAGCAGGAGCACTCAAAACACAGGAGAGGCCATCATCCCAATTGTAATTTAGGTGTCTGGCACCACAGCAGGCCCAAGCAGCCTGGAGGAGCAATTGCAGGAAAAGGCCCATATCTCTGCAGCCCTGGGATGGCATATGCTCCGTTGCACTGTAGATGTAGTGCATGCTCAATCCACTGAAACAGTAGCATACCCCATCCTCATTCATCTCCTGTGCACTGGGCACGCTCCATCCCCATACATCTCCTATGCTCAGTGCATATGGAATCTTTAGAGACTAATGCTGCCAGTCTCTACCACACCTCGACTGACCATGTGCAAAATGAAATTTTCAGAGCCTTATAATTTGGCCAAATTTGGGCAGATTTTAAGAGGGACACTGTATGTGCCACATTTGTTACAGAAAACCTATTTTAGGAATGTTTTAAAGAGGTGTAAATATTGAATTGAATTTCTTTCTATATCCATTCCCCCATAAAGTCAAACACCATAGTTACCAGAGCCCAACTCCAACTTTACATGGCTCAGAGGAAGCTATGGAAAATTGTTAAAAGTACTTAAGATGTAACTCCGATCCTTCCAGGGCCAGAAGCAAGTGCTGTGCATTCCATTGTGAAGCTGAAAGCCTCCTGTTCTGACAGTATAAAGTTCCTGTTGATAGCCCTGCAGGGTCATGAGGTAAGAAACTTTAAATCTGCAACATTTTATGTATTAAAAACAAATCTATCACTAGCTCAGGACTGAATCTCACCCAACCTGGGGTTTACGCTGACAGAATTATGTAGGAAATTTCATATTTGCAAGGGAAAGGATGCAGCATTTATCTGGTGAGTTGATTGAAAAAAAACTGAATTTTTGAAATGGCCCCAGTGTTTAATAGGCCCTGAACACGCGGATGACTAGCCAGATGTGCATAATAGACACCATTATCATATGACTCTGCAAACAATGTACCACATGGATATTAATTACCTACCTGTTCATGGATTATGTCTCTGTGTGCACAGCAAAGTTGGTCATAAACCCACAGAAAGTTTGATTCATGGGTGAATTCTGTTTGAGCCAAGTGTGGAAGTGCAGAGTTGCCACTGCTTAACAAAGTGCATAATTTCACTTACATGCCAAAACTATTTTACAGAAACTGGGCCCCTTATTACTCAGTTAATAGGAAAATTCCAATTCAACTCTGCAAGATTTTTTCTATTACAGTAACTTCAAAGAGCTCTGTTCAGTGAAAAATGAGTGCTAAAACCTTCTACCCATTTCCTAGCGGAACTTAAATTCCATTCTAAGAATAGCCACATGTGATTTTGAAAGAAGATGGGACGCTTAATTCCGAGAAGTGCCCAGATCAGGGTGATTCATGGCTGATCAGCACCTGCAACACCAGCAGCTATAGTACTGTGTGCAGCATTGTGGAAGACCTGAGTTTCGGAACGGCTCTTTTCTAAAAACCTGAGACCCGGCCTCACTGAACTCAATGGGAGTTTTGCCATTGTTTTCCAAGTGGCCAAAATTTCAACCCTGACCTCATGGATACTAGACATGAGCGAACCCACATTTATCTGAAGTATATTGACACCAGCTGAATCTCTTGGATCTTCAAACCAGGCCAAAGGGATCTGCAAGAATTCCAACACGCCTTTTGTGCACCCAGAACATGAATACCAGAAAAATAGCTACTCTTCTGTTATAAAAATTCTGATAATGGATCTGGTCAAAAGAAAGCAGTTGAGAGGTACACAACGATGACAAAGGGCTTATTGCATTTTTTTCTGACCACTGTTGGAAACAGTATTCTGCACTAGACAGACCATTGGTCTCATTCGGTATGGATGTCCTACAGCAAGCTCTTGTTCAGGTTTTTGTTTTTACTATTACAGCCTGGCCTTTGCTTTAGAATAACAGTGGTCTTGTGAGTTATCTTCTATACTTATTATCACACAAACACCTTTCCTTAAGAATACAGGGGAAGTGTTTTAGAACTTTTCAACTATAATTTGGCTGTGTGGAACTCCAGAATTCAATGAAACACGAACTGTTAACTGCAGTATATACCACCAGCTTCATAGTGACCCAACCACCTCACACAATGTCCCTACATTTAATATCCAAATATATAATAACCAAGATACTTCTCACCTCAGTGTCTTTCTATTCTTTAACTGTCATAAAATAATGACAAAGTGAGTTATTATCAGGATCTAACTTGCATGATAGGCATAACTTGTGACGTATATATCCCATTGTTTTATTTCTCTAGAACAGTGTTTCCCACACTAGGGCCGCCGCTTGCTCAGGGAAAGCCCCTGGCGGGCCGGGCCGGATTGTTTACCTGTCGCATCCGCAGATTTGGCCGATCACGGCTCCCACTGGCCGCGGTTCACTGCTCCAGGCCAATGGGGGCTGCGGGAAGCGGTGCGGGCCGAGGGACGTACCGGCTGCCGCTTCCCGCAGCCCCCATTGGCCTGGATCAGCGAACCACGGCCAGTGGGAGCAGCGATCGGCCAAACCTGCAGACGTGGCAGGTAAACAATCCGGCTCGGCCCGCCAGGGGCTTTCCCTGAACAAGGGGTGTCCCAAGTTTGGGAAACACTGCTCTAGGAGAACTGCAATATTGTTTAGTCAGTGACATGAAAAATGTGCCCTATAATTTCACGGTTCAGAGCAATTTATTTCTCTGCACTGACACATTATGTGAAATAATGCTGTTTTGCGGGGGAGGGGGGGGTCTAATTAGACTCCCCTTAAAATGTTACATTCATCCTTGTTAATCAAGAATTTGGAGCTCTTAGGGAAATATCAGGGGAGGTTTATATTGGTTTTGATAGCCATTCTGATTACACGAAAACAAACACATTCTCAAGTCTATCATCTGTAACTTTAATAACACATTAAATATGGTTTATAGGCAAGGTAGGGCTGATTTCAGATTTTAGGAATGTAACTCTTCTGCCAGGTGTTATTGGCAGCAACAAGGGCTGAGTTCAAATAGCTAAGGGTCTCTCTTAAACCTAAAAAAAGATCAGCAGCTTCAACTCCCCCACCCACAGAATTTCTGGGATTACTGAACACTTTCTGTGGGCATGCTTCATAGGCAATACTTCCCCACTCACAAGCACTAAGTCTGCATATGAAACAAGGACAACTTTAGTAGAGGGGAAAGGAAAACAGCATCAACCTGGGAAAACACAGCAATGCCACATCTAAATGAATGGTAAGTAAAACATTCCTCCATAGAGACTTTGGCAATAGTCCGTTAGCTTGTTTCCCTGCCTACCAGTGTGACTGTCCCATAGGCACATGTCTGTTATCACATCACTTCTCCCTGCCCCATCTGCTAAACCCCACTCACAGTTTGGTGTCAGTGGGTAGCATAGTCCCAGGGTCCTGAGGTGTGCTCAGGCAGGCCTGTCTCCAGTCCCTTTGGAAGTCCTGCCTGGTCCTGTCCTGAGGCTCTACCACCTAACCCAGCTATCATGATCTCAGCTTTATTTAGTAGCTGGTTACAAGGGTCCTCCCTAGAGTGCTACTGTTCTCTGAGGCTTTAGTGAAGAACTCTTCCTGCATTGCACCTCATCATGGAGCCACCTCTGCATCACCTCTCACAGTGAAGTCCCTTCAACAGCATAGGATCCTCTGGAGATAAACAGTAGTATATAGCACTCTTGAACAGAGTTCTTGCCATTACAGGTATACTCCTTGCCATGAGATAGGGATCTTTCCCTCTTTGCTCAGTCCAGTTCTATTATCCAACCAATTCTGAGCTATTGTACCATTATGGTGGCTCTAAAAGAATTCTGGGTTAGAAAGTTGATGTAAATGAAGCTCTCTGTAGCTGTACATTCTCCCTGCTCACTCACAGCTGGGAACAGATTGCTCTTTCCCCTCTGGAGCTTGTTCGTCCACCTAGAGTTCTGGGTGTATATCTTATGCAGATGAAGCAGCTCTGCGACCGTTCTTCACACTGTTTCACCAACAGATGGAAGCAGAGAACTCCCTCTGCAGCGTTTATCCACAGGGCTTACAGGAAAGCAGACTGTGAGCCAGATCTTCTGGTTCATTAAGCCAGCTTTATGCTGCTATCCTGCTGGAAAACTGCCCTAAACCCAGTTTAACTACCACCGGAGGATTACCCTCCAGCATTGGGTGGTGATCCTTGGCTGACAAGGAGCCACTGTGGTAGCTTCTGCACCATAACTGTGCTCATTGTAGCAAGTGCATGGGGTGTGGCCAAGGTAAAAGGGGCATAACTGGAGAATCTTTGTGCTCATAAAGGCCTGGTGCCATATCAGCTCCTCTGCTGCTGCTGTTGTTGTTTGGAGCCCGGGTAAGACCGAAGACTGCTCTAATATGCACACAGTGCAGAGCAAGCCCAGGATTAGGGAAGCTCAAAGGTGCACCCCCACCGCACCCTGACTTGTGCTGAGCACGGGTCAGTGGGACCCCAGGATCTGGCCCGCACTGCATTTTGGCCAGGGGCAATTTTTTCACGCATCCTTCTAATCCTTAGAGCAGATGTTGTTCTCAATTCCTTCCATGCTACTCATGAGGTAACTTCAGAACTTCAAGCCAGTTGTTTTTAAAGATACAAACAGAGAGGCCAAGGGGGTATCTGAGTCTGATCACCCCCTTCCATGGAGGAGAAACCAGCAAGGGTGGAACAGAGGGGCAGGCTATCTCAGAGAGGAGATGTGGAGTCTCTTGCCAAATATTCCCACAAGGGACTTGAGGCCCTGTGGAATTCAGATAATGTGAAGGTTCCCAGCCTATGAAAGAACCTTCCAGATCTATGAATCCTGCCTCTGCTATTGTCCCTCACCACTGCCAATGTGGCTCCATCCAGAGCCATGGTACCATCGGCTGGTTCCCCTCATGATTTGTCAGAAGCATCCATGGAGGAGATCCAGAGCAGCATTTATTCCCGCTCTGGCTCATCTTCATTGGAATCTCTGCAGCAAGTGGCAGACAGAAGCCTATCCTATGTTCTTCATCATCTTTCCTTTATCCCTGGCTTACAAGCCCACAGAACATCCATAAAGGAGTACCCAACAATGCTTCAGGGAGTGAGGAAGCAGGGCCTCATTTTCAGGGCATGACAGTACATTGATAAACACAGGGCAATCTTTGTTTCCACAACAAATTATTTGCTCCCTTCTTGCAATGATTTAACCCACAGAGTCTGGCTTCTTATTTGTCTGATTAATTAAGACTGCTTAATCCTTTACACTCATGCAGGAAAGAGACTCTCATGCACTTGGGGTGAGATTGCCTCATGCACTTGGGGTGAGATTCGTCTCTCTGGTGGAACTTATCGCTTTGTCCAGCTCTAAGGTTGAGGAGAATGGCTGGTGGTAGTGGTGGTGTGTGAAGTGCAGATGACATGTCCGGGTTCCTCACCTGTGTGGTCATTTTCAGCCTCCTTTCACAGCTCTGGTAGGACTTGAATTCCAGATCTGGCAGATTTTTAAATTCTCTCCATCCTAAGGATTTTACTCCAGCCATTAATTCTCTTCAGTTTTATTTCACTAGTTTGTTTCCACCAAAGAGATTCTCTTGCCAGCTCTTCCTCACAGTTAATTCAAAGTGTGTGATCTCTCCAGGCAGTGCCAGCCAAATGCCCTGTAGCTGCAAATAATTCTCAGAACAGGAGAAACACTGATAGATATTGGACCCAATTTTCCTCTCACACCTCGTAACCCCACTTCAGTTATACATGTAAAAGTGGTGTGTAAAGAGAATCAAGCATACCCATCCCTTTCTAGAAGCCGCTCCAAGCTGAATATCTTTACTCCTTTTCTCATTTTACTGTTAGTCTAAACAGTTTGTTACACAGGGAAAGAATTGTATATTTATCTCACCACTTAATAAATGAAAGACACATGCCAGTTCATTCAGATTACCAAGGAGCAATGAACATGAATCTTTCATTCAAAGTTTCTCCTCTCTGTGTATTAGTATTACAACAACACCACAATACATCTCACTTATCATTATACTTACACTGCTACTATAACCACATACAAGAAAAGGTTTTCAGTGAAAATGCTGTTCTGAAGGATGGTCTGAAAGAATTTCCTCTATAGCATGAAGGAATGGGCAGGACTGTTTCTTTCAGAATGAGGTGATTCAAGCCTCTTCCACTCCCCTGTCTCTGGATTCCACTGCTACAATTAGCTTCTCTGGAGGCAATGCTTTGTGTTTCAAAGATCTTGGCAGGAAGGGGAGGATAGGAATTACTTGTACCTTAGGCCAAGTTTTCATGATTTCGCTCTCCATCTCCATTATTTTTAAAGCAGTTTGTACTCCCCAATATACATCATCTTCAGATTTAGAGATGCGCTCCGAATTCCCAGGGTGTGGATTTTGGACAGGCCATAAATACAGCTGCAGAGCTAACTCAAGATGCTCTTGGGTATAACTTAAAATGAAAAACACTGGTGCTGCATACTGAGAGTATGGCTCAGCCATTAATTTTTAAAAATAAGATCTATTTTTCTATCTGTAGAAGGAAAACAATCTCCTGATGTTAGGGGTCCAAAGACAAGCCTTTCTGACTCTGGAAGACATATTTAACAAGGACTGCGTGTATTATTTCATAAGCATGCGCTCTTACCTTGAGACTTGCTGTCCCTCTCTCATTATATAGTACTTCCTTAAAATGATTGCAGTGCAACCTAAAGCAAGTTTATTGACCCGTGCCTACAATAAAAGTGTGTCTTAAAAAAGACCCAGTATGCATCGGAGTATGCAAAATTAATCCCTTAACAGTTGGCGAGGAATGTTGTTTGAAGTCTCATCATTCTTGGACATAGGGTGCTCAGATTTGCTTGAAAAAACCCAACTTGCAGAACAGAATGAAATACACTTCTTGAATTAGTTTAATGATGCATGGCTTCTGATTTCACTACATATAAACTAGTAACTGGCAGCACAAATGGGAATAACAGATGTAAACCATTTCTTACTTTATTCCACTGAATTCTGCTTAGTTTCTCCAATGTTTGGGAGTCACAGTGAACTCACCAAGCTTGCAAATTTCACATTTAATGTAGTCTCAACACTATCTTACAGGCCTTTAGGAAACCACTCCATCTTTTCAAAGATGAAACATGGCAGTTTTCACTTACACCAGCATAACTCTGGAGGATCTCCACTGACTTCAGTGGATTGCACTAGGCACTGACTCTAGGTTTCTGAAGATGGAACAGAGCAAAATCTGGCTCACTTGTAAAAGTAACCACCAATGGACTTAGTAGATACTACGCTGCCCGGTTGCACTTTGAACAAAGATATTAAGAAATGAGTATCATTCTTTAACTCATTGTCTGAGAAACTCAGGACTTGTCAACACTTACAGCACTGCAGCTGTGTAGCACTTAGTGAAGATGCTATGTGTGCCAACGGGAGGGCTTCACCTCTCTGAGAGGCGGTAGCGATGTCAACAAGAGAAGACCTCCCATCGACCTAGAATTGTCTAAACCAGGAGTTTGGTTGATATCCCTGTGCTGCTTAGGGGGATGGGTTTTCCACATCCCTGAGTGTCATAGTTATACCAACATAAGTTTGTAGACCAGGGCTCAGCATTATTACTTTCACAGTCTGTTATTCAAGAAAGAAGCCCCATTAGAATTTGTCAGTGTTTTGCTCTAAGGCTCAAGTCCAGTATAAGAAGTAAAACAAAGTCTGTTTTACATTTCAACATAGACAGCTGTTGTTTGGAAATCATGCTATGAACAGCAAGTACTGATTATGATCTCAATTCCACTAGTATAAATCAGGAGCCATACCACCAAAGCCACTGGAGATATTCTGGTTTCATATTGGTGTATTTCCACTGACTTCAAACGCATTGTAAGTGAGATCAGAATCAGACCTTAAGATTGTTAACATGTCAAATTTATTGTAAAACAGCCACATTGCCTTTCAACGTAATGCAGCTGAGATCTCCTCAATATTCTTCTTATTTATTAATTCATTTGTATTATTGTACTTAGGAGCCCAAGTTATGAATCAGGACTGCATTGTGTTAGGTGCTGTACAAACTATGGCAGTGGGCCTTCAGCTATCTATTCAGACATCCTTGATATTATATGGCATCAACTGGGATTGACTACAGATGAGTTGCCAAAATTATTGCATATAATTTTGACAAAGTTTCCATTCCTATGAGCCTCATTCTAGCATGGGTTCTATTTCTAAGCACTCCAGCTTCACATACATCTTTCAGATAGGAATTAAGGCCATTTTAATGTTGTTATTTAATTAAATATACATGCTGTATTCCATAAACTATTTTTTTTCCTGGAGATGTTTCTACAGCAACCAGTCACATCACTTACCAAGAATGAAAGTTGCAATAATATACTCACATAAATAATTAAAAATCCTAGAGCAGAGTAGGTAATAAAAATATATTGCCATGATAAAACATGAAACCAGAGAGCATTGCTTTAATTAAAAATTATAAGTACGCTGCAGTAAACAACTTATTTACACTTAGTTTGAAGTCTAACTATGGTTATTCCGGAACTTGTTGAATCCAAAGAGCAAAGAAATGACAAAACTTGATCTCTCCATGCAGACAAATTATTAAGGCCAGTAACTATGTTTAATTAAGATCTACTGTTAATAATGGATTTCAGAAAGCAAGGCTCTTCTTTTAATTTCCCAAGGTAGAAAATGTTATTAAATTTGGCCTTTAACTTTACATTGACACATACCCTTGAAACTTCTGATTAAAATTTCAGAGGTGGGAAAGAGGCACCCAAAATTAAACTCTTAAATCTGGCACAAAAATAACAGTAATCCCTGATTAAGAAATCAAATTTGAGAAACTTCATTATCAGTCTATTAATAAGTTGTTGGATTATAATTAATAAGGGGGCTTCTGGATTTATTATTATTATTTATTATTATTGTTATAAAAAGTTGGAAACTGTAGAAGGAACTGAATACTTCAGAAGAAAATATAGGTTAATATAGGTTAATCAGTCTTAGAATTTCAATTGTACGTTAACTGGTTCCATTGCTTTCTCCCTGTGAACACAGAGGGACAAAATTTTGCTCTCAGTTACATTAGTGTAAATGGGGAGAAACTCTGTTGGTTTTGTCTACCGGTTCTTGTTTTGAGGGCTTGATTCAAATCCCACTGTACTCAAGGGGAGCCTTTTCATTGACTCCAGATCAGGACATGATTGTCCAAGGCCTGGCTTGAAATTAAAATTACTCTAGATCTAAACAGATGTAACTAAGGGCACAATTGGACTTGGATCCTGAAGTGTATGGTTGTGAGTTTTAGTTCCCAGTATGATGTTTATAACTCTAATAACTTCCCTTGAATGTTAATGCAGGTGCACTGCTAACCATATGCATACTGATATCTAGACCTACAGGTATATGGGTTTTGATTCTTGCAAATACTTGGAGTCTTTGAATACTTCAGACTGAAGAACTAGAAGGAAAATTGTCTCAAAAATACAGATGCCTATAGGAATCATTATAAGGCAAGCTACGTTTTCCAAAGAGACAAGTCATTTAAATCAGATTCAGATATTTGGTGCTCAAACAATAGATTCAGTTTGATTTGGAACCATGGTACAGAAATGTTTCTTTATGTTATATTCATGGTTTTTAAAGTGTAGTTGTTACACTATGTTGGTGGTCATTACTAATAGCTACCAGCACCTCCTAATTGTAGGTACAGCAAATTGAAAATACCTTTTTGGCCCTGAATGGTCTCATACATTAGTTGCAATACACTGAAAACAAAGGTGGGTGACGTGAACAAAACTCCTCATACCTCTATCTGTACAGACATACATTTTGCAACTGACATATGTATTTTGTTGGGAATAATGGATGCATGGATCAGGGATGCGGGCATGCGGTTCGCACAGACAGCAGCAGTGAGTTCCACTGTTTAACTACATTGCATGAAAAATCTATTTTTTATTTTGTTCAGTGTTTTCTATTTCTTGTATCAAAAAGAAGATATATACAGCCTGATTAGCCTATTCTGAGTCACACACTATTTTCCATACCTCTATTATATTCCCATTTGTTTTTCTCCTTATAAAATTAATAGTCCTTGTCTTGTAAAATACTTTCCTCATATATGATCACTATCCACTCTCGGCCCTCTACCTCATTGTTGTGCTTTTTCTGGATGTTCAGCATGAGAGAAGAAAACCTCTCTTTTGGGTAAAAGAAAATTCCAATTTTTGGCAGTGCCGATATTGTCCACATTAAGTTGTGGGCTCTGGGAACCTTTCATTTAGCTTATGAACTATTATTATTCAGAATTTCAGGAGTCCTCTGCAGCAGGTTTTGACTAGTGGTAGATTGCAAAAGAATTTATGCTGTTTAGCTGCCTGCATACGCTATTTGAAAAGCAAACTAGAATTCCCAGTGATCCACTAATACCACCTATAATTTGCATTCTCAACATAATCATTAAAAAAATTGGCAAAATCAGCAAGTCTGGTTCAGAAGTACAGATAACAGATTCAGGATTATAAAAAAAACCTACTGCATGATTTTCTTAACCCATTTCACGTATACTCCCTATTCTCTTGGGGCTGCTCTCTTAGCAGAACAAGATCAAACATTGCAAATAATTAATGAGCCTTTTCTTATCAAATAGCTCCCATGAAAATACTTAAAACTGTCAATAAATTTAGCCCTGTATATGCTAAACTCAATACCAACACCAAAGGGAATATGGGACTTTTTTTCTACATGAGTCAGGCTTTGAATAATGCACGTGAGGGTCATATTGCTGAATCTGACGTGATAGAAATTCCACAGCTCTTTTCCGTCCATCAACAGAAAGCTATGACAATAGTGAATGAAATAAGAATTCTCCGGAGCAAAGACTAAAATGAAATGAATGGCTAAAAATGCATTCAATAAATAAATACATTTAAAAAACAGGGAAATGACATCAGTTAAGATCCATCCTTCAGATAATCTGATTTTTAAGTGACAACGTTTACAGGTACTCTTGATACAGAAAAACAAAATATTCATAGTCTATTAACTAGATGTTTTTGAGATGATGCAGGGAATTGAAATCTTTAATTATACGTGTTACCTTTCTCCCCTACATTAAATGTTGAGTACTCTTACCTGTTTAAATTCATCTTCACATCATTTTAATCCCCACCTCTCAGTCCAGTACTTCACAACACTATGCTGATACATGCTTATTTACATTGAATTTCATTAATGACCCATAGACTCATTTTCCGTAAGAAGTGACCAGTCACTTCTAAACAACTCTTGTGATGATGGACAAATCCACACATGGATTGGCATTGTGGTCTCTACAGGTACATAAGAACATAAGAATGGCCACACTGGGTCAGACCAAAGGTCCATCAAGCCCAGTATCCTGTCCTCTGACAGTGGCCAATGGCAGGTGCCCCAAAGGGAATGAACAGACAGGTTATCGTCTAGTGATCCATGGCCTGTCACCCAATCCCAGCTTCTGGCAAACAGAGGCTAGGGACACACCATCCCTGCCCCTCCTGGCCAATAGCCATTGATGGACCTATCCTCCATGACTTTACCTAGCTCCCTTTTGGTAGAGCCTTAGTGCCTGCCCTGCAATCACTGGGTACTCAAAGATTCAATTGACTTTGCCTGGAGTGTACGGTAAACAAGGAATACAGGAGCGGGCCAACACCGCTTGAGCTACAGAGCTTATCCATGGCCTTGTTGCTCCCTCTCATGCAAAAAAGGAAATACAGAAGGGTAAAAAATGACTTCTAAACCTCCATGAAGTTTATATAAAGTCAAAACTGCATTCTTCCTTCATGCAAATGGTGTTTGCAACCTCATGCGGTAAGGACTCAGGAGAAGGGGTCACAGACTGCACTGCCCAAGAGAATCCATAGGGAAATCAGAGCACAATGTTTCTTAATCCCTCTTACATTATTCTATGGCACCTTTCTACCATTCATTTTCAATGCCCTGCAACAAGGCTCCATTTCTAACTGGAAATTCTCCTGGGAAGCATATTACAAAGAGTGGCTGCTCACTGATTTTTCTCCTCACATGCACCCTCTCAATCTTTAATAACCGACAAGGCAGCTGATCTGTAGAGGGACTCCCCAGGCTACAGCCTCTGGTCCTCCTTTCTGCATTCTACATCCTCGCTCCACCCAGTTTTGCTTCCCTCATCCAGCTCAAGTGTCTAAGCATCTGATTGAAACTCCTCCTCTGATATGCAGGAAGGTAGAGTTAACGTTATTTCAAAGAAAATACGATTTTGAGACTAACATCATTGTATGACTTGTGTGTTCTTTCTAAATTTTCATCCAGTTCACCAGAGACTCCAGGAACCGTTTCTAACTGTAAAAATAATCTGCTTTTTTGGGCTGGAAAAATTATTTCCCTCTTTCCACACGAGCCTTCCCAGAACACTGGTAGATCATCATCATAAGCTGCCTAATATAGGCTGTGGTCTCAAGAGATTCAGACCAGGAAAATAGCAATCAGATGTCATAAAATAGCTTTAAAATTGATTCTCCATTTTTAAATATGAGAAGATGGCAGCACTTAATAATAGCCAACTCTGTTCCTCAGAGAGAGAGTATATGCATGGAATTATATTTCTATAGTACAGAAGACATCATCATGTGGCTGGTGAGAGGAAGACAGCTAAGGGTGTTAGCCAGCTGCTCCATATCTTAGGGGTTTTCTGCCTTCCTGCTATTGATTAACTTTGGTGGGGAAAAAATTAGCACTTTTCTGTGCTAGGATCTTGTCATCCAGGTTAGTAGGACTCTGGGTTAGTTTATTGGTTTGCTGTGTGGTATGGTGTGGTTGAAATCTAAGCTCAGTTGCTGACTGTCTGGGCTAGATCACCCTGCAGTTAGGTGGGTTAACAGCTGAATACAAGTGGGGCTCTTTGAAGTGAGGGCAGTGCAATTTTTTTTTTACGAGGCCAGAGATTAGAGGTGGCTGAATGAGAAAGGGTGAGTCACCCATTCCATTTGAAAAAAGAAAAGGTAGCCACAAGTACTCCTTTTCCTTTTCTCCTTTTCTTTTTTCTTTTTCTTTTTGCGAATACAGACTAACACGGCTGTTACTCTGAAACCATTCCATCTGAGAGTGCGTGTGGGGCCCAAGCTTTAAAAAGCACACAAGTTCCCTGTGGCTGGTAAGATTTAGCTGTTGGGATGAAGGCCGCTGGAAGACTAAGGGAGTGAACCAGCTGGGTTCTTCAGCAGAAAAAGGCAGAGAGGTAATGGTTGTTTTTTGTTTGGTAATGGTAATGTTGGTTTGTTTGTTTGTTTCTTTAATTTGCCGATACTGTCAGGTCTGATCCTGAGCACATCATCATGGACTTCAGGGCTCTGGGAGCAAGGGTGAAGGAGGTGGGGGTGCAGATGAGAGTCTCTTCCATTCTCCCAGTTGAGGGTAAGGGCCTAGGCAGAGACACATGCACCCTGGAGATGAGTGCAAAGCTGTACAGATGGTGTTGACAGGATGTCTTTGCCTTCCTCGACTCTGGGGTGCTATTCTGAAAAGGAGGACTGCTGGGAAGAGATCAGGTCCACCTGACCAAGAAGAGGAAGAGTATTTTTGGACACTGACTAGCCAACCTAGAGAAGATGGCTTTAAACTAGGCTCAAAAGGGGCCAAGTGATAAAAGCCTACCGATAGGTATAAAAAGGTGACCTTGATAGAGGGCGAGAAGATGCAGCTGGAGGGAATGAAAAATGACAATAGTGTCATAGAAGCGACAAAATGGAAAAGAGTGGGGGAATCTGCTTAACATCTAAAAAGTCTACATGCAACTGCAAGGGGTATGGGGAATAAACAGGAAGAACTGGAAGGCTTAGTACACAAGTTAAATTGTAACTTAATTGGCATCACTGAGGCTTGGTGGGGGATAAACCTCATAACTAGAATATTGCTATAGAGCAGTATCACTTGCTCAGGAAGGACAGGAAGCGGAAAAAAAGAGGAAGTGTTGCTTTATACATCAAGAATATATACAGTTGTTCTGAGGTCCAGGAGGAGGTGAAAGGCTAGCCAGTTAAATGTCTCTGGGTGAAGATTAATGGGGAAACAAAACATGGTAAGGGTCTATTTGAGACCACCAAATCAGGAGGAGGAAATGGATGAGGCATTTCTAGAACAAACAACAAATATCCAAATTTGTTAAGTAATGAGGGGTGGGGGGCATTAACTACTCAGACATCTGTTGGATAAGAAATACAGCAAAACACAAAATCTTCGGTAAGTTCTTAGAATGTATTGGGGGCAACTTATTGTTTCAGAAGGTGGAGGAAGTAACCAAGGACAGCCATTTAAGATTTGATTCTGACAAACAGGGAGGAACTGGCTTTGAATCTGATCTTGGAAGGCAATTTAAGTGAAAGTGATCACGAAATGATAGATTTCATTGATTTTGAGGAAAGGAAGAAGACCAGAACAGAACAATAAGGAAAATGAACTTCAAAAAAGCAGACTTGAACAAACTCAGAGAACAGGTAGGTAAAGTCCCATATCTAAGGGAGCATACCTAAGGGGGAAAAAGAGTTCAGTTTTGCAAAGAGACAATATTGAAGACACAACAGGAACAATCTTCATGTGAAGGAAAGGCAGGAAGAATAGGAAGAAATGAGTATGGCTCCATCAGGACCTTTTTAATAACCTGAAAATCAAAAAGAAATCTTACAAAAAGTGGAAATATGGACAATTTACTTTGGATGAATACAAAAGAATAGCACAAGCATGTAGGGACAAAATCAGAAAGGCCAAGACACAAAATGAGTTACATCTAACAAGGGACATAAAAGGCAATAAGAATTTGTTCTAGAAATACACTAGGAGCAAGCAAAAGACAAAGAAAAGTGTAGGCCCACTTCTTAGGGGGATGGAGAGCTAATAACAGGTAAAGGCTGAGGGGCCTAATGCCTATTGTGCTTCAGCCTTCATTAAAAAGGTTAATTGTGACCAGATGCTCAACATAATTAATATTAACAACAAGAGGGAAGGAATGCAAGCCAAAACAGGGAAATAGCAGGTTAAAGAGTATTTAGATAAGTCAGATGTATTCAAGCCAGCAGGGCCTGATGAAATTCACCCTAGGATGCATTAAGGAACTAATTGAAACATTCTTGCAACCATTAGAAATTATCTTCAGGAAGCCATGGAGGACAGGTGAGGTCCCAGAGGACTGGAGGAGAGCAAACATAGTACCCATCTTTAAAAAAGGGAACAAAGAGGACACGAGGAATTATAGATTAGTGTTGATTGGTTCACTGTCAAACTATGACAGCAAATCTTGTAGCCTCCCTTAGGTGTCTGTCCTGGGTCTGAAACTATTTAATATTTTCATTAATGACTTGGATAATTGAGTGGAGAGTATGCTTATAAGATGTATGAATAACACCAAGCTGGGAGGAGTTGCAAGCACTTTGGATGATCAGATAAAAATGCAAATGGACCTTGGTAAACTGGACAATTGGTATGAATGAAATTCAGTCAATACAAGTGCAAAGTACTGCATTTAGGAAGGAAAAATCAAATGCACAACTACAAAATGGAGAATAACTGCGTAGGTAATATTACTGCTGAAAAGGATCTTGGGGGTTATAGTGAATCACAAATTGAATATGAATCAACAATGTGATGCAGTTGCAAAAACGGCTGATATAATTTGGGGGTGTATTAACAGGAGTGTTGTATGTAAGACAAGGGAGGTAGTTGTCCCACTCTATTCAGGTTAGGTCTCAGATGGAGTATTGTCTCCAGTTCTGGGTACCACACTTTAGGGCAAGTGAAGAAGTGGTTTTTACCCACGAAAGCTTATGCCCAAATAAATCTGTTAGTCTTTAAGGTGCCACTGGACTCCTTGTTGCTTTTGTGGATACAGACTAACCTGGCCACCCCCTGATACTTGGAAGACTATTGCCACCTGCCTAATGTAAATCTTTGTCTTCATGATAATGAAGCTCTTCATTCTGAAAAAGAAATCCTCACTCCTTATTATCCAGATCCCAAATTAATTTAATTTAATGTAGTACTAACAGACAAGCTCTTCAGGCACAACAGACATTTATATTCACTTTTTGGCAGACTTAGAATATTGCACTCACCGAATAGTCTGGTGTTGCAAGGTATCTGGATCTGTGGCGTTTACTGTTAACACAACACTGCCTATGGGGCTGTTTTCTTGTTTGGTTACCGTCATTGGGTCTGGGTGGAAAACAGGGCCTTCATTTACATCCAGAACAGTGATCTGAACTGTTGCTGTAGAACTGGGGCCGTAGGCTATGTCTGGAACCAGCGGGTCTTCATTTTCTACTTTGATCAGCAGTGTGTGGAATGCTGAGATCTCGTAGTCTAAAGGCTGTAAGACACACCAAGAAATCAGAGTACCAGATGCGAAGAGCATATATAACATTCATCCAAGCTTGTAAAAGTGACAGAATTAGCCTCAAAGGACAGCACCTCCATCACCATCATTGGATACATCCTGCTGTCTGGTCAAAGTTCAGCAACAGACAAGTTGTGTGGTCTCCGTCTCATACTTTGTGTATATACAGCCACACGACAAAACCACAGCATGTACTCTAGCATAGTAGCAGAGCTACTAGCTTCCAGTAAGCATGGTTATTGTGTTATTGTAACACAAAAGGAGTGACATGTGTTGCCTAAACTGAACTGCAAGCCAATAATATACTTTCGACTTGCTAATTCCAGTAGTTGGTCCTTTTCATGTGAAATGCACCTCACAGTAATAATAAATTACACAAAAGCAAATTGTCCTTACTTTGACAACAGAGAGCATCCCCTCATTGGTCTTTGGGTTGGTATGGATTTCAAAACTCTGTCCTGGGTTTCCATTGATAATGGTGTACACAGCTCTCCAGGCTCCTGTTGCTGGGTCATCTCGGTCTTCAACAGTTAAATTCACTATCACTCCTGTGACTCCTTCCTTTACGGTGGCTTGGAACTAAAAGAATATTTGTTATTAGTACTATTAACAATAATAATAGTTACTATTTTCTGGTAATGACCACACAATTTTTTTTATTCAAGACAGCATTCATTATTTACATCAGAAGAAAGATGTAATACTTGAGTGAAACTCAATTTCATAGGCCATAAATAATACATTCCCGGAGCATGAAGAGTAAGGTACTATATCATTACTGCACTGCTTCTGTTCTTGATAGATTGTAGATAAGTAACAATGTGATAGAAAACACCCTTTGAAAGCACTTGACTAAGAAGAAAAAAAATCATCTAGTAACTTCAGTTAATGCACTGCAGATAATATACGGAGGTGCAGAAGTGCACAACTACTGGAAAAAGAAACATTGAGAAGTAAGAGGGTGGATGGAACATGATTCATTCTTCTTTTAAGATTCTTGCCTTTTGATGTTTTCCAAAGCCCCCCTCCCCCCCCCCCGCTTAATTGCTCATTACAGTGGTCATAAATAAATAAAATATTTGACTTGTGTCCCTTATCTTGCTTTTTCTCTGATGAGTTTCTCTGGGATAGAATAATTGGGGTTCATTTCACTACTTAGTTCCCATACCTCTCATGCATTACATTCTCTTTTCAGAGGGAAGAACTGTCATTATGGGAAGTTGCCCCTATTTTACAGGTCAATTAACCAAATCTTACCTGGGTTATCTACAACTTGATTATGATCCAATCAAACTGTATAAGAACACTATTCTCACTTAGCAGGGATATATTAGGTAAACCATCACAGATGCACATGAATTTCAGACACAATAATATTCCTCAATTCTAAAGCACTGGCAGCTGAAGCACTTTATATTAATTAATTTAATGAATACATCTCTCCATGGTCTTGTGGTGGGGAAGAATTTTGATAGATTGATTTTATGGATGGATAAACTGAGGCTCAGAGATAGATTCAAGGCCCAACCTTGAGAAGTACAGATCACCTGCAGCTCAATTTTAGATCATTAGGAGCTGGGAGATCTCAGCATCTCTCAGGATTAACCCCCTCAATGGCCCCATCCTGCAAACTTCACTAATGTAAGAAGCCCCCATTCCCCTAACTGGTTTGCCTGTGGCTGCTTTGTCAGTGGCTATACTGTTTTTTATTCCCAGGGACAAAATTCATCCATTGTGCATCTCTAGCAGTGTCAATACTTTTGCCCAAGGAGTCGTGATGAGGAGTCCTTTGCTCTATCTTATCAACCTCTGTCAAGGTTTCTTCCCCACTCTGAATTCTAGGGTACAGATGAGGGGATCTGCATGAAAAACCCCCTAAGCTTATTTTTACCAGCTTAGGTTAAAACTTCCCCAAGGTACAAACTATTTTACCTTTTGTCCCTGGACTTTATTGCTGCCACCACCAAGTGTCTAACAAATATAACCGGGAAAGAGCCCACTTGGAAACATCTTTCCCCCCAAAATCCCTCCAAGCCCTACTCCCCCTTTCCTGGGGAAGGCTTGATAAAAATCCTCACCAATTTGCATAGGTGAACACAGACCCAAACCCTTGGATCTTAAGAACAAGGAAAAAGCAATCAGGTTCTTAAAAGAAGAATTTTAATTAAAGAAAAAGTAAAAGAATCACTTCTGTAAAATCAGGATGGTAAATACCTTACAGGGTAATCAGATTCAAAACATAGAGAATCCCTCTAGGCTAAACCTTAAGTTACAAAAAGACACAAAAACAGGAATATACATTCCATTCAGCACAACTTATTTTATCAGCCATTTAAACAAAACAGAATCTAATGCATATCTAACTAGATTTCTTTTTAACTCTTTACAGGAGTTCTGACCTGCATTCCTGTTCTGGTCCCGGCAAAAGCAACACACGGACAGAGAGAACCCTGTTTCCCCCGCCCCGCCTTCAGCTTTGAAAGTATCTTGTCTCCTCATTGGTCATTTTGGTCAGGTGCCAGCGAGGTTATCTTTAGCTTCTTAACCCTTTACAGGTGAAAGGGTTTTTCCTCTGGCCAGGAGGGATTTAAAGGTGGTTAGCCTTCCCTTTATATTTATGACAACCTCACTCCCCCATAATAACAGAACATTTGAAGAGGTTACAGGGATTTCCAGATACTACCCAAGATAGAAGATCTAAACTATAATCTTATTACAATATAGACTTTGCTTTCTGGTTACTTGTAGGTTCAATTTGATCCCCAATACTAAAATATAGGGGAGGCAACTGTGTCTTTTTCTGTCTTCATGTCCTCTTTTTTATTTCTTCCAACAGACTTGACTGAGGTTCTTAAGCCCTTTTTGAATGTATCTGGAGAATCTGAGTGCATGCATTAAAATTCATTTATTTCAAGCTCTTCAGCTTCAGACTTGATTTTCTAAGAAGGGCAACATTATTGATTGTCTGTTTCTATTGTCTTCAGTACAGTTGGCAAGGAATTTAAAGATTCTTTTGATTTTGGGAGTTAATACATAGGTTGTTATTGAGCTTCAGTTCAGGCAGATCATTAAGCTCATTCACAGCTTAATTAACGTGAAATAATACTTTAACAATATGTTAACTTGACTTCAAATGGATCAAAAGAAAATACAATATTAAGAACCTCAGATATAATGGAGCTGTGGTTACCAAGAAGGTGCTCCACGCCACATAGAAAAGTGCTGTAACTTATAAAGCACACTTGTTCGGGTCTCATATTTTGAAAGAATCCACCATTTCTTGTAGCATTTAGGGCCTGAATCTCAGAGGTGTGAAGCACCTGTTGAAATCAGCTTTCCAAGTTCAGTCCCATGACTGATTTGTTCAATTAGCAAGTGATCCCTCTCCAGTCTGTTAACAGTTTAAGTTCTGCAGCCCTGCAAAATTTATCGGATGTTGACCCAGGAACAATGGGAAACATACACTGGAGTATGGTTAAATATGGAGGTCTGAACTTTATTTAAAACTATTAACAAACTGGGTTAACACAACCTCACACTACCCAGCCGGGTTGTTCCAGTACAGACTTCAACTGGCACACCAATGGCCCCAGGGGCAGCAAACATGAGGGTGAGTGTAAAGGCCATGCCCCCTTTATGCCATCTGGCCTGCCCAGGGACCCTGACAGGAAGCAAGAGTCCTGCCCAGCCTCCCTCCTTCATACCAGAGATAAGTTGAGGACAGCAACAGGCTGTGCAAGACAAGGAGGCATACCCTCTCACCATGCATTGTTGTACTCAGGATCAATGCCCAGGCAGTCCATTGGGTCACAGGGACCTAAAACCAGACCTTTTTCTAACCTAATATCACACTGCCTCATGATTACTTAGAGGTGGGTCGCAACTGGCACCAGTGGCCCATGTAGACTATAAACCTGAGGGTGGGTATCAACACCACGGGCCCATTACACACTCCGGCCTGCCTGAAAACTAGCATCCCAGCCCACTTCCCTCCTTCATGCTCGTGATAGCAGAGATAAGATGAGGGTGCTCTAAGGTGTGCAAGACATTGGTGCAGACCCCCTCAGCATGGATAGCAGTGCCCATGGCCACTGTAAAGGGAGGCCAAAAATAGCTATTTGCCTGGGCAGCAAACAGCAGTCACTTTCCTTTCCCTCCAGTTTTCCCCTCCTATTATCACACACCACTGACCAATGGCTGCAGCAGTAAGCAGGTCATTCTCCAGTGCCGAGAGGCAGCATACAATAGCTTTTCCCTTCCTGAGTCCTGCAGTACAGGGGGTGGGGAGAAGGGAAGGGGAAAGAAACAACTGCCCCATACACATATTGAAGGCAAGGGGGGTAGGGGGAGAAGACTAGGATGAATGTGGCACATGGCCCTAGTTGCTCCTAGTTGAGATTTCATGCCCCCGCTCCCACTCTCAGGGTGCTTCCACTTCTCCCAGACCCTCTGCAGCCACAACTCAGTAGCAAAATGAGCATTTACTATTATTGACATTTTTTACTTAAAAAAAAAAAAAAGAAGAGATCAGCACATTCAATATTTTAAGCTTTTTCTCAGTCATGGTTCTATACAATTACTAGCCATGCACTGCAAAGGCCAGATTTTCAAAGGTGTTCAGGACCCAACACCTCCCATTTAGACACCTAAATAGGTGGCCAGGTTTCAAGAGATCTCAGCTCCTATTTAAGTCCCTAGGCCATGATCCTGTACCATTAAAATCAATGGGAGCTTTGCCATTGACATCAACAAAGGCAGGGTCAAGGCCCAATGGAGGAATTTTGACTCATGCTCCTAATTCACATAGGTGTTTTTGAAAATGCCACCCCTGAACCAAGTGGACAGATTTTTCATATGCACTCAGTACTCCCCTGCAGCTCTCACCAAGAATACAAAGAGCTGGTGGGTGCTGAGCACTTTGAAAATGTGGACATGTGTCATTAGGTGCCTAATTCAGAGCGGAGTCCTTTTGAAGATCTAGCCCTTAAGGTAAATATAGAAGAACAGCCCAGTTATGATGCCGGACTCTGATGGAAAAGCTGGCAGAGGTTCTAAGGTTTTTCAGCCAGTTCATGGAACATGAAAGTCAGTTTAAGGACATTTGATTTAAGAATATCTTAACTGAGGATGGTTCTCCTATGCAATCGGCACTCTTACCTACTCCTTTTTCAGGCAGAACCCCCAGTGGCTTCAATGACAGTGAGTTAGCAATTCAGAAAAGGGCACTTAGACCTGGTGTGGCCAGAAACTTTCAGAACTTATGATACCAGCAGGTCAAGTAACTGAAACTCCCCTGGGAAAGGCAACAATGTTAAACCCGATAACTCCAACCTTCAAGTTATATTAACCATAGCTGTCCTGCAATTTACAAGCACTTCAGATGACCATCAAAGCAAGTGACTATTTGAAGCTGCTTAGAGTCTGGAATGTTAGGGCTTGTCTACATGGGGAAGTTAAGACACAGTAAGCTAGGGTGTAAATTTAAAGCATTTTAGCTACTGCAGACTCACTCCCTGTTAGGACACTGACTGTGCACTAAAGTGTGACCCCAGGCAAATTAGTTTAGCATACTTCACAAGTGCATTAAGCTAATGTGCTCAAAGGTACCCTTAGTGCGTGGAAAAAGCGTTCACATCGGATGTTAGTGCGGAGTAGCTACATGCACCAGCTCGTGCCCATCAGCTACTGTGGGTTTTTCCCCATGTAGACGAGCTCTTAGACTAAATCCACGGAAGATGGATTAGGAAGCAAAGTGATCAAATGTGCATGATAAATTATCACATTGGCTCTGCAATTTAGTACATGGATAATGTGAAGACTCTTATCACTCATATGAGAGTGTGAAAGAAGGAGCAGAGAGAGAGAAATTCTTACTATGGAAAAAAGTACAGTACATGTTATACAGAGGACAACCTCTGGTGTCATTCTAGTCTGGAGGGCCCTTTTATACACAGAACAGATTCCCCAGTGACTAGAAAAAAAAATGTTGTAGTAACAATGGTTCCCCTTTAAAAACCAAAAGCAGAAAAAGGAAGGGTTAAAAAAATGAACTCAGAGCTCAAGCTAGTTTTGGAAATGGGGGAAACAGAGTGATAGGTTCCTCATCTCTCAAAATGCAAGATTTACACTCTGAAGCCAGGGTGCTGAATAGGGAAAAGCTACTGCTGTGCTCTAAAAACCCCCACAGTGGCTAACACCTATAATTAGATCGCAAGTTAATTGATTTTACTCATTTTAAATATTCGCACATCCCCAAAGCACCACTATAAATTAAGAATAAAATAGATGAGTTCAGAACTTTATTTAAACGGCTGCCATCAGCACCCACATTAAAAACAAAAACCATTTATAAATAGAACACCTTGAGACAGATGCTCAGCTGGTGTAAGTTGCCATAGGAAGTCAATGGAGCTATCTATGCTCCTTTATTACAGCTGAGGATTTGGCTCTAAGTTTAACTCATTCAAAAGAGTTGTGTGCCTTATTTCTAGAAATGGGCTCAAACCAAACATTCAAATCTAACTCCCTTGCCCTGGAACAGGGAAGGCAGTTCTAAGTTATAAAAAAAAGGATGATAAAACAATAAAATTTAAAGTTTTGGTTCCAAAGCAGAAAGGGCCTAATTCTACTGATTCGGTACAGTTCAAGATGGAAAAAATATCAGAGGAACAACAGATCTCAGGGGAGTTCCACCATTTGGAGCTGAAATCTTAAGAGATCAGCTAACGGGACTGCAGCATCAGCAAATTTAAATACTAGCCCTTGATCAAAACTCCACACTCTACCTTAAACGATCTGCAAATTGCCTTCTTGGCCAAAATTGTAACAAAGTTTCTGTAATAGGTGAGATTTTATTTATGATGTGTCCATATGATGCATAATAATAAATGCCCTGGGGTACCGTGGGTGATTAGCATCCAGCCAATGAGTATGAGCATGAAGATATGCCCTTTGTAAGGCCATTGAGCAAACTCTGCCTTAGACTAGGACACCAACCCAGCCTGAAGTAAAGAGCTGCAGTGAACAGCAAATGCAATGTGAGAAAAACGTGCTTGAATTGATGATCTGTACATCAAGGCTCATTAGGATTCCACACACTGTCGGCCCCACTCAAAAACCACCACATTAAAACTGCAAGTCAGTTTTCATTAATCAGAGCACCATTCCATTGAAGGTGTTGTGTGTGTTATCATCGTGGTGTTTGTTTTCCTTGCTAGATCTCATGACTGATGAAAAATGATGAGATACATTAATACACACAGCTCCATAAGAGGATGTAGAGAGAGCTCCTAGAGGGAGATCAATCCGCTATATTCCCCACCACCACCCGTTAGAACCGCCTCACATCTATTCTTTCCCACAATCCTTTGTATTTAAACACGAGTTCTAGATACACAGGTTTTTGCAAATTAGGTTTATTAAAGTACCGTATTTTATATTTTTTATCTTTCTGTGCTGCTATTCAGTGGCAGCCGTGAGATATGCATATACAGTATTTTTGCATTTGTTTGGTAAGAGGCTAGTGGGTTTTCTATGGCATTATGGCTAGAATACTTCCCAGGATACATGGATCTTTGGTGTGATCATACACGTTTGCTGTGTCAAAGAACGCAGCAGGGAGAATCTCATGAATATCAATTGCTGACATTTATAGTGGAATTCACTTGGAGACACAAGCCAGACTTTCTAGCCAATGATAAGCCAAATCACCTGGCATTATGAATATGATCCCATCAGATGTCTCAAGTTTGCCAGATAAGAGCCTGGATAGAAATTTTCAATTAACATATGTGTGCTTCACAAAGTCATGTGATCACTCTTCCTTCTGAGTCCAATAGTGATCAAATGTCCTGGCATGGTGTTAGGGGGCACAGAGTGCAATGTAAAACAAAGGACATGACCCCTTGTGACAATTAAAGATTTACTGACCTTTTCATGAGAATAAGGCTGTTGTTAACCCTGTGATCTTGCCAAATTGCAGCTTGGAAAATTATATTCTCCCTTCATAACTCTCTCCTGTGTTGTTGTTTTGTGTTTTTTTTAAGACATTTACTGTCTTTAAGTGGTGTGTAGCCTTCACTGTGCTCACACAGACAGTTGCTGTTCTTCACCCTAGGGGTAGCTGTATTATTACAGTAGTGTATTTAAGGTTCTCCTTGCACCGTTTGTACATTAATATATGAAGCACGTCGGGAAGCATTTAGATGAGAGGTGCTATGAAAATGTAAGCTATTATTATTACATGACCAGGATTTGATGATGTAAACTAGATGCAATATCCTGTTAAAGAGCAGAGTGCAAAACGTAAATCACTTGAGTAGCCTTCAGTAATTTTCACTGTTTTACTGTAATAGTTCAGGCTGTTGGGTACTTTATTTCTTATAAACTGATAATATTTCTTCTAGCTGCTTCCTTATTTTCTTCTTAATACAGAATATTCTCAAGGAGGAAGGAAGAGATCATAGAAAATAATTGAACTGTACATTAGGAAAGATCTTCCTGAAGATATGAAATTGATCATCATCATTTTGAATGCATTTGTACTTTTTTTTTTTTTTTTGATATTAAATGGTTACAATTCCTATCGACTGCAGTAGGAATTGCAGTGCAGAATTTGTTCCCCCTTATGGAGAAACTCTGAGGCATTTTAATATTGCTAATACTGCATATCTGAATGATGATTCAAAAGAAAAAGCAGGCTAAGATTGTGGTCTGCATATTGTAGCAGAGGAATGTCGATTTAATGGAAGGACTGGAGATTTAGGGGATTGAGAGAGAATCTGCCCAAGTGTCCTTGGTCGATGATCTCCTCCTGGCTATGGTAAAGGAAATGCATCCGTGCTGATTTTATTGATTACGTGGAAGGTGAGGAGTGGGGGCATTTGCATTTGGAAGGGGGAGGAGTGGACTTAAGTGATATAATGCAATTTTTTGTTGTTGTGAAGATTATGTTTTGGAAGGAGTGCCCAGAGCGTGTGAAGGGAACATCTAATGGCTGTTTTTATATACATACCAATACATTGTGTTTCTGTATGGGTGTATAATGACAAATCAATGAAAGAAAGAACAAACAAAAGACTATTTCTGAATGTGACCAGGGAGCAAACTTTGCCAGCTAAAATTCTAGTGTGATAAAGGTCATATGTATAACTACTGCCACAGTCAGTAGTTAATGTTCTGTGAACCCATAATTTCTGAATGGATTAAATTGAATCTGTTGCTTTTTAAAAACATAAATCGGTTTGCCACCCCTATTTTGTGGATTTGAGCTTTGAAAGGTAAGTATTGTACTTCTAAATATATTAATAAGTATGTTGCTAGACTTAAAATGTATTAGGACTGAGTACAGATCTGGATAGAAAATAAAATGTCAAGAAATGCACTCTTCCAGACATAGGAGATGTAATAATTTCAACATGACTGGTAAAGAACTTCAAGCTGATGATCATTCAGAACTGAAAAGGAAATTATTACTTGATGAAAGGATAATTTGTTGCTATTTTCTTTAACTCTTCACTGTGGAGTCCCAAACACAGTCACATAGTACATGTACCTGCTACTAACACATTGACAACAAAAATAAAGTACAGGACATTTTTGGTCTGATTCTCCTGTGTGACTTCACTCCTAGAAACCAAACAGGAAAAAATATTCATATCTATTATGCTAAGTATTGAGAAAGATCTGTCTAAGCCATATACATTGGGTCAAATTATTCATAAACTCTGAGGCCAGAAGGGACAATTAGGATAATCTAGTCTGACCTCCTGGCTTTTAGAACTCTACCAGCATCGAGCCACACAATTTATCGTTGAACTAGTGTGTATTTTGAAAAACATCCGATTCAGATTTAAAGCCTCCAAGACAGCAGTATTTTACCACACCCCTTGGAAATTTGTTCCAATTGGTAATTGCTCTCATGGTTAATAGTGCCATATTTTATATAAGCGAGGCAAGATCTTTTAGCCTCATTGAACAATGAACAGGTTTATTGATTCTTCTGGCCTAGATCCCACCTACGTTTTAATTACCACCATGTCGGGATGACTATTTGTAACCAGGTTTACAATACAGGCTAAAGCACAATTTGATTCTGTAGCGTAGATAGGACTGAATCATGTTTTAACAATTCCCCCAAACTATGCAATACCCTGCAAAATCCAAGGAAATTGTAGTACAGCCTTGGACTTTGTAAAGCTGTTGCACACTTTGAGTGATGCAGCAAAAACACGATGAGCCCTTTGACACTGCAAGATGGAAGTGCATTTTAATCCTGCTGAGAAGTTGCAATGTTGCACAGAGCTCTCACCATGGAATAGAAATGACAATGTAAGTGAGATCTTCTCCAAGGCAGAATCCTTGGGATAGATGAGAAAAAGAAGCTGAATAATAAGATAAGAAGCCTAAGCATCCTATCTAATATCTTGTCACTTTTTGCACTGACAGGACCTCTCAGATGTTAAAGAACCAATTTCCCAGTGAAGATGGTTATTCACAGTGCCAACTTCCAGCTGATCACAATCCGTGCTGCCAGCAGCAGATGTTTCAACAGTGGTTAAGCCTCTTCCTGTGGTCCTTGGCGAGCACGATACATGCATCAGAACAACTTGTATCACTAGAATATTTTAGCAATGAAACTTAATCAATTCCCCAAACTTCTGGCATTTCAGAGAGTGCCAACTCATGTGGGTGAGATGCCCTAGATTTACAAACCCCTCCAGCAGAGATATGTATGAAATTGGCCCAGTCTGAAAACTCTTTTTTGGAGTCAGTTAAGCACTATGGAAAGTTTCATGGTGTGCCAGGAGGTGCAGATGGAAGGAGGTCGCTTTATGTGCGATAATACAAAATTTGTTTTAATTTTGAAACTGAAACTTCTAGCTAGTATCCATTTTCTAGGGGAAGTGGGAGGTGAAGGGGATGGAAATTCTGACCAGAGATACAGTATTTCACACTGTCTGCACATAATAACTCTTCCAGGCAAGCAGAAGACTCTCTTTTCTCAAGCTGATGAATAAAGTCTATCATACACAGAATCTCAGAGAGGAAGTCCATGAGTTTCCATCAAACTGTCTGTCATATCTCCTGTTTGTGCAGCATTCACTGAATGGAAATAGCAGTGGTATATCAAAGTGCCGTAATATAAGGAGAACCATTTAAGGATTATAGTAAGAGAACTTTCATGATTAGTGATTTCTTTCTTTTCTATTCTTTTCTTCTCATGGGAAGGTACTTTTTATCATATTGCCAACAGTCTGAAGAACACAGTGCTATCATTACGCTAATAGGGAACAGTTGGTCTATGGGTCTGCAACTCCGTCAGCACAAAAAGACTCCCTTCCCAAGGTCAAAAAGGAGAAGCAATAATAGCTGTAATGGAATCTCAGCAACCTTGTGACTTCAGAGTGATGCGAGCCTTCTTGTATAGCACTGTGACGGCAGTGTTCAAAGCAGAGTTTGCAAGGAGTTCTCTTGCAGATGGTGCATGCACAAGGTGAAAGTGTGTGTGAATTAAATGTCGACTGGGAAGTGCTGTGATGGGGAGTGATTGAAGCATGGAGTGAATGGATATACTAGCTGAGGTTGAGTAAAAGAGAGGTAGGTCAGGAAGAAAGTAAAGATATGCTAAATGGAGTCTCTCTTTTCTGTTTTAAGGGAACTTGTATTCTCCATCCCCCATTGTCCAGCTCCTTTCTTAGATGCTCATTTCATCTGTACTTGAAAGAAAAGTATATAGTGAAAAATGAAAGCTAAACATCTCCTTTCTGAGTGACTTTTGTGGTATTGTTTCTTCTTTGCAATGTGTGCAGAGGGAGCATTCAATGCACTTTCGTCTTCTTGCCCGTAATTTACATTTTCTTAACAGTGCGTTCAGAAGACACACAGCCTAATAGAACACAATCACTTTTTTTCCCATCACCTACCCAGCACATGTTTTGATGTGGATGGAGAAATAATCACTTGAGTGCTTATAAATAAACATGAACAAAGAGCATAGCTCCAGAATGACATAATTACTTACATAATTTCACATCAAAATCTATCTAAAACTATCCAGCGTACTACAGATACTTGTAGACGTAAGTACCAAAGGACTGACGAGGCTCCTTATCTCTCTCAGTTTAATACAATAGCCAATATCTACGCATTGCTGAGAATAAAAGGGGATGTTATACTTGTAGGTCAGGGTGACAAGAATTGGAAGGACCATGAGGCCTAGCCAAAGCCTATTTGAATCAATGCAGGTGGTGGGCATGTGTGTCCTCTGTTCACAGGCCTCAATGTACATTAGGTCTAGTTTTGGGTTTAGCGTGCGGATGGTATTGATGGCCTGTGATACACAGGAGGTCAAGTTAGATGATCTGGTGGTCCTTTCTGGCCTTAAACTCTATGACATTGGATCAGGACTTGAATGAAGAAAACTTGCTTACTAAACAGTTATGCTATTCCTGCTTTTGAATGGTTCTTCCCTTTCTTCATCTGTAAATCTATCTTTATTCTTAGTATTTTTGCAAACTATTAATAACAAACACATCCCCACAGATAAGCACATTCTGAACCTTTCCCAAGCAAAACCATGCAAATGACCCCATTAATAAATATTTTGGATCCTAAGGCACAGTCCCATATGAAGCACTTCCAACTGAGCCTGCCAGTTCTTTGGCAAATGATGTTAAGGGACAATAACCATCACTTTATTTCTGTATATAGCTATATGATACTCTGCAGCCAGCAGTTCTTTCTCCCTTTGAAAGTGAGAATACTGCTGCATTAGCAGGTAGACAGAAAACTATGCCAGTTCTTGCCTCTGAATAAGCTCATAACGAGAGAGGTGAAACATGAGGAATGATTTCAATGGAGCCAGAAACCCCAATAGGAAAATCAAAATCTATTTGACGTTAGAACAAAATCTTTTTTAATCTGGCTAATGCGGCTTTTGTGCTGATGCGGATCAGTACATTTATTACTGAACAGTGGGATGTTTGAAAGCACAGACACCTGACTCCAACACTTCCTGAGAAAGTAATAATTTTCAGGTGTTCGGCTTGGTGGTTAATACATAGATATATAATTTTCAGCATATTAAGCAGTGTTTTATCAGTCTTCTGATCTTTAGGATTTATAATCAAACCTTGATGACATCCTGATTAATGCTGGTTTAGGCTCTCTGAACACTACAGTGTTCCTGATCATTTGGAGCTCAGCTCGTGCCAAGATAATTAGCCTCCTGATTATTCTAAGTAACCAGGGGTCAAAGGTTAGCTAGCACCACAGAGCACATTTAATTCAATCAATTTAGTTAGTGAAGCAGTTAGAGAAATGTATTTCTACCACTGCATTAGGAATTTTTTTTCTGAATTCCTATGCTTTGGCTGATGAGCATTTTAGCTTAATTTCTAATTTGATATTCTAGTGGGGTTTTCAACTTCAATTACTCATGATATTTTCACTCATAAAACCAGGAGCTTCTGTGTGGGGAGGAGAAGGAACTGTCTCACTGAGAGACAAAAAAGCACTTTGCTGTTAAGGTTGGGTTTTTTCTGCTAGCACATTCTAGAATGGGCTTGGAAAGAACTTTGCCGGACATTGTATGTGAGTGTGTTTTATTGCTTTGTTGAGTCTAATTTTAGATGCCTCTCAAGCAAAGGGAGTTTGACTAATAACCTAGGGACAGACGTTATTCCGTGGCAGGAGGTTTCAGAAATCGTGGCAGTTTCGTTCATGCTCAGAGGTGGGCTTGGGTAGTTTACTAACGGCTCCAGTATTGTAGTGCTAAGTAAACATCTTTTCTCCCAACCATTTTTTCACAGAGAAATGCAGATTTGGGACAGCCAAAATATTTAGCTAATCTGTATTGAATTTGGAGAATTATTTTGGTCAAAAGGAAAAAACACTGAGAAATGTCTAAACCATTTTGACATGTCCATTTTGGGGGTTAGATTCAGGTACCATTCACAAAACCAGGGGCAGTGATCTTTTACCCAATAGCCTAGTGGTTACAGTACTTACCTAGGATGCAGGAGACCAAAGTTCAAATCTCCAGCCTGGAGCTGGACCCTGAACACAGGTCTCCACCCTCCCTAACAATCAGGGGATCGGCCTCCCTCAGTCTCTTCTTTGCATAAATAAGTAAATGTCCATTGGACTAGGGACTGAACCCAGGTCTCCCCTCCAACAGATGAGTGTACTAACCACCAGGCTAGAGGGTTATTCTCACTCAATGGCTCATGCCCAATGATTATTTCATCCACACTTTTGTTTGTTTGTTTGTTTGTTTTTTTCAGAATTGGCAGAGAACTGAAAAACAAAGTTCATCACTCAGCTCCAGAGCAGGATGATTGGGAGTGCCACGTTCCAACAGGTACTATGTTTGGGATGAGATGTAGAATGCATCCCTTAACTAATTCTGTTCCATAAGGGTTCCCTGGCACTTCTTATAAGAATAGGAAGCAGTTTTGCTCAATTCTATCTGGATAATTTTCCATTTTGACTAGCCAAAATTCACATCTGTCAATGCATCAGGAATTCTCCATTTCTTGTTCCTTAGCTGTTGGAGAGTATTGTTTGTGCCATTACACCAACCTGTTACTGACACCCCTGATGGACTGAATTTTAGTTTCAGAGTAGCAGCCGTGTTAGTTTGTATTCACAAAAAGAAAAGGAGTATTTGTGGCACCTTAGAAACTAACAAATTTATTTGAAGTATAAGCTTTCGTGAGCTACAGCTCCCTTTATCGGATGCACAATTTTAGTTGTGAGAGATGAGTATCTATAATAAATAGATAGCACAGATAGCAAGAAAGATGAGGACCTAATTTCCCCCAACTGATGCTGGCTTCTTTCCCCATAAGGTACAGGACCCCTGACATGTAAAATTGCAACATTTGGGATGCTCAATGTATCTGTAACTTCCTCTGTCTGCTAAAGGGGCCTAAAGGTTTCAGTACTGCCCTGAAAAGGGTACTGCTGGTTGGGGATCTGTTGTGACCAGGACAGCTTGGAGATGTTCTGAATAGGGGATGTCCTTAGAAGTGTCTACTAGCAAGACTCTTATGGAAATTAAAACTGCTGCCCGGGGCAGAACCCCAAAGGTTGGGGGGCAGTGGAATCACTGTCCCCCACCTTGGAAATAAATTCCTTTCTTCCTACAGTTGCAGAGTTGCAATTTATACTACCTTAAGTCAATGGAAATTAATCTGTCCCACAATCTGTACACTACTTTGGGGTCCATTGGGATGAAAAGTGCTATACATGTGTAAAATATTCTAACAAAGGTGTCTCTGAAGTGACTATTTGTTTAATGGGTCTCATCCTAGATACCTGTGGGTATCTGCCCTCTGTACAAAATTTGACAAATATGTCAGGCTCTCTCAGCTCAAGAGAAGTCCAGAACAGGAACTGCAGGGTAACTGCACGTCATGAGTTAGGTGCATTAGCAGGAATATGTGAAGAACACTGTCAAGGAAGCCGAGTGCCTGCCTATTCTATGTAGGTCACTAGGCAGTGCTAAGAGTCTCACACTTTCATGAACATGAAATTCCCTCAGCCTGTTTATATAACGAAAACCAAGAAAACCAGCTATACATCATATCGTTATACCCTGAGTCTTATCTACAGAAGAAAAAACACAACACCAAAAAAACCCTACAAAAACAGAACGCTACTGCACATACAATTCTCCCTGAGGAGAGATAAGAGAAAGAAAAACCATACTTGATAGATGTTAGTTATGTCACAACGTACAACTGCAAGGCACTCAGGTATTGTGGCAATGGTACCCACAATATAAGAGCATATATAGACTAGAATAGGACCTCATAATAATAAACCTTTTTTCGATTGTATAGCATCATTCAGAAGGTTTGACTTTATGAATGATCATATGTGTATTGTCTTTAATGAAGCTTGTAGCTTGAACTCCAAGAAAGGAAAAGGCTCCATGCCAATGAATAAATAAATAGGACTGAACCACAAAATGTGAATCCAGGTCTCAGATGCCCCCCCCCCCCCCCCCCACAAATTCAGCAGTGTTCTGATCTGGGGTTTTGGTTCTGTCCCTTATAGAAATAGGGATTGACTGCAAAAAGCACATTTGCTTTTCCAGCTGCAGATGAAAGATGAGATAGAGTTATATTTTCAACATTTCTTTTCTTAGCTGAAAGTATACTCTACTGCCATGAATATGCAAAGGAAAAAACCTTCTCAAGCCTGAATTGAAAGGGAGTGGGAGTGAGATATTCAAACAATCATGCTGGGACAGACTGTGAGGGGCCACTTGGAATGAGGTGTGGGGGAAGAAGTAGCTTGTGTCTCTGATACATAATTCAGCCACAGTTACAGTCCCTATGCTCTCTTTAGTATATTTACAGGCTTCTACCTAGCACTCTTGTGGGTGCAAAGTATTCCAACAGCAGCAGGGAGGGACAAAGAAGAGGCAGAACCATGCCCCCGCCCCTTCAGTGCACTGGCTAACAGAGTTGTCTGAGTATGCAAGGGGAGCAGGCTGCAACATCCTAAGGGATGGTACCGGGGCATATATGCAGGGGAAATTTGGAAGAGATTGTGCTTCTGGCAGCATCATATGTCCCCCAACTCCTCATGGGCTGGTGTGTCTTGGCACTACCTCCAAAGTAGAGATTTTGCCAAAAGTCACAACTGAGCTCAATTGTTAAGAATTGCCCATAAATTGCTGCGCACAAGAAGAAGCTCCATTAGTCCTACGGGAATAGAGCTGGTCAAAAACTGGAATTTCTTTCCTGTAGGCAGTTATGATATTTTAATATTTGGTTTTGGCTCAACTCTAGCCAAAAAGTAAAACTATCAAAATTTTTGGCAGAATGGAAAGTTCCTAAAACGTTGGATTTAGAATGTCAAAACGTTTCATTCCAGTTTGTTGAACAAAATCAAAACATTGTTTCAACATTGAACTGCAGCCACCGCGATGTCTCACAGGAGCTATAGATCACGTGTTTCATGCCCCATTTTCCTCTAAGGGCCAGGCTCCCTGGCTGGACTACATCTCCCAAGACCACTGTACAAGTTCAACTGGAGGGGAAGAAAATTGGGAAAACTTGTGTAAAATTTTAAAAAATTGACACTGTAGAAACTGCATTTTCTGTAAAACAAAATATCAACAGAAAATTTCCAACCAGCCATACCCACGAAGGGAGCTTCATATTCTTGATCCGCATTTACTGGCACATTATTGACTAACAATTTGCATATGTAAAGACATCTCTCTCATAATATGTATAGCTTTGATCAGATTAATAGGTTGCTTATTGTCCTTGCCTTTAACCATTCTAAGGCCATTTACTGTTGTGCTTATCACCATCTATAACACATACTACTCACATCTGTATCATGCTTACAACATTAGTCTATGACATGGTAAACCCTGAGGATTTACGGGCTCTAGGGACTGAGTTTGTACAGCACCTAGCCCATGGGATCCTAGCCCATGATTAGGGTTCCTAGGTGCTACGGTAATACAAATACTACATTCATAAAAGGTAACCTTAATATAAAAGGTAACCAACATCTCATTTGGAGGATGGTACCTTATATAGTAGAACATTCTTTTACTTCTGGCAGGACCAATCGGAAATATCACGAGGTTGTAGCCAAGAAATAGGTTACTTTTATCCCTTTGTTGCTAAGATTTATGAGGCTTTGAATGCCTCTATTTGTTTATCTCATACATATAAGACACCCACCACTATGGTGTCTGGGTGCATTTATACACTCACACTGGATGCATTAATATTTCCAAATACAAGGAGTAGATGATTTATCTTCTCTTGTAGACCAGAACTCTAAAGTCAACACATAAAGAGAGACCTGGCCATTTAACTGAGTGTCCAGAATTTCATATATTGCATTATCTCGGAAGACACTGAGCCCTAAAAATCTTTCTAAGCATGTCCAAGTTTTTAGGTTTTGATATTTCTCAGGTTCCCTCCAGTATCCAGTCCTCCATTTTGAATGAAATGGGGGTTATTTTTGGACTAATATAATCTATGGCTTTTTTTTTTCCAGCAAAGCACTTACACATATGCATAACTTTGAGCACATGCTTAGCCCCACTGACTTTACTGGGCCTATATTTAAACAGATGCATCAAGGCCTATCTTATGGGATAGACTGCTGCACTGTCTCCATTATCCACAGACCACCAATCAACTGGAAGGGAATGCTGGATGGAAAGTGAGTATTGCACATGTGTAAAATTCATTTTCTGAAGGAAATTGTGCTCATTTTTGTGTGTTCCTTTAAAAACAACAAAAACTAGGTGATATTCCTAACCTCTCCTGCAATGCAGTGTTTAAATTATGGATCAGTTACAAAGTGAATAAAGCAGATTGTTTCACATTCTGTACTCCTCTGGCCTTGCCAAAACGATTTTTATAAAATAAAAAAAAACAAAACACATTCACAGGCCGAGAACTCTGATATAACTTGCAGCCCGTAGCACATTTTTACTGCTCTCTTGCAACATAAACCCTTAGAAAATAGGATTTGCAGTGGAAATGTGGCCAGAACCTCAGGGGCACATTGTGAACAAGTGCAAAATGTTGCCTGCCAACCTTGCCAAACAAGTAAGACGGATGATATATTGACAGTAAATGGTCTGGAATTTTGATACTAATTTTTCCCATGGCAATGGATTTGTTTAATGCTCTTCATGACTATGATTTTTAGTCCTTGAATCTGCGTGTCGTCTTGTTTTGTTTGTTTATTGCTTCCATGGAGCACCTACAATGGCAGTGCAGTCTGGTGCTATATAAATAAAAAGCACCATTAATTGCTGAGGCCAATCAAAAATGCTCCTATTAAGTGCAAATTTAGTTACAAAGATTAATATCTATACCATCGCCACATTATGGTACATCATTTGCCCCTTCCTGGGTTTCCCCAAAATTGGCTGCTATGGAAACAAACTTGCTATTAATTATATACCCTTCGCTCTCATTACAGGTGCCAACCTAAAAGATTAAATGCAGTTGTGTACCACCTCATTCTGTCAGAGAGAACAGATAATCTCATGTGACTCAATTTCTCAGTCTTGAACTTGGGGGGCAGGGAGATTTCCAATTGGATCCTGGGTGTTCTGTTGCTTGGCGTTTGCTGAATAGCCTTGAAGAGATGGGGTTTAAACTATGTCAAGGATATTAGTCTGAAGTGATTGGAGTGAAGAGTACACTTCCCGTTTATATCCCCAGAGTGATAAATGGGAGAGCGTAATTTTTTTTCTAAAGCAAAGAAAATGGGAAGCCAACAAGGATTTTAGACACATGAGAAATAGCTTATGAATTTATATGATAGTTCAGCAGAAATAAATTGTACATCTGTTCATTCATTTTAATAAAGTGGGGGAATGACATGTTGCTGCAGCCCTTTGCAATTTTTAAATTATGATCCTATAATAGTACCATTAACATTTGTAATGCAGCCCATACTCTATGAATTTTAGAAAAAAATAAATTCATGGAATAAGAGAGCAGCCATCTACAGTTTGGCCTTCTGGCAATTAAGAAGGGAAAACTCAGTGTCTTTTGACCTATTGAAAAAGAGTCCAAAAAGGATCTTACAACATCTTGACCATGTAACCTATAACTCTCTGTGTAAGTCTGTTGACAAAAAATGCAGCACCGTTCTGCAGGTGTGCAACATTCAGCTGGCTGGATTCATGTCTGCTGACTAAAGCCTAGTCTTTTTTGTACTCACCAACAATAGCAGATTTCTGCTGTTATTTGAAGTGTGTCTTCAATGTAACAAACAAGGTGTTCTTTCTCAGCTGCATTGGTGGTTAGAAGTGTATAGCAAATTTTTCCAAAATCAGGGAGGAACATGTCATATTACCCTTGTCTCCCACCCACTGATAATCCAAACGAGAGACATGCAAAGTGTTCTGAGTAGGGCACAATTAGATCATTGCTTTTGTGCAATTATTATGCTTTACAGAGATGATAATGGCATGTGAATTTAAGATATAATCAAGCGGGGCTTCAGCAGACAACATCTTTTAAATCCAGTGTTTTGTTTTTCAAAACTGATGACTCATGGGAAATGATAAATTAACGTTTCAATAGTAGATGTCATGTTTGCTTAAAAAGCCCAGTTGGAGGTATCATTACATTTTCCCTTAACTACTTGAAGAAGTATTGTTAAGCATCCAATTGTTATCGGGGGCAGGGGGAGAAGGAGTGGGAAAGGAGCTTTTGAAATCGGTTAGTTGTTCGTGTATTATTCCATCGATCAACTGATAAGGTTTACGTGTGGGAGAAGGGAAAGAGGAAACACTGACAGCCCTACAACCATGTGAAAAAAGCCAAAGCTGGACGTCAGAAGCTGTGAGCTGTTCCTGTAATCCATCCTGCCTTGCCTCCTACTACCACAGCAAATGAATCTAGACTGCATGCTTAAGCGTTTAATCTTCCAAAAGCAAAGATTTTTCTAGTGGCTATGGCTGATCCCAATATTGGAAGACAGTTGCGTTACTGCCTTACATTTTGCATTAGCCATATATATATTTTAAACATATGTATATATTTCTCACCACAGCTCCAGCAGGTTGTCAGAAAACAATCTCAACAGGTAGTCTAGGTAAACAAGACTTACTGGAACTGGTGAATTCCCCAGTGAATACTGAAGAATAGAAGAAAATAAATACCTCTGGGGCACAAGGCCCCAGGCAAACACTTACCATTGACAGAAACCATACAGATTTATTGATCGGAGCTGCATTTTAATCATATGGCTGGAGGAAAGAAAACAGTTCCTAGAGTCTACCCGACAGCCCCAGCATGGGGTATGATAAAACAGTTTCTACCACTAATATCAGGCAGCAGATGTAAAAGGACTTAGGAGAGTTCAACATCTGCAAGACAAGCTGGATTTATTTACTCATGACTTCAATTATTATTTAAGCTGGAAACTTTGCAAAGGTCAGAACTACTAACTTAGTAAACATGCCCTTCACATGTCTTCAAATAAGCACTTCCCCCCCCCCCCAGCTGGGAGTATAATAATCAATTAGCCAAGTACAGTGCTCTCTCTCTCTTTGTTATGTTGCTTGTTTGGTTACCAACAAACAAATAAAATACCCCAAAACTAATCTCTGAAATTTCAATTCAACCTGCAGCAGAAAATTCAATTTAAAGGGACATTTTAAGATTGAAAGGCATGGGCCTCAGTTTTAGGTAGGCACACACCTGTGAGCATGTACATCTATCGGTATGCCTGCACAAAACCAGGATTTGCATATGCACATGCCTAAACTGTCACTTGCAAATATGATCTCACACACACTTATGCACATGAGTTGTCCCATTAAACTGATCCCTCAGAAATGTTTTCTTTGATTTTTTGGGGGGTAATATTTCAATAAAATCAATTGCATATTTGGATTAATACATTCATCTGCAGTGTTAATTTTTCTCATGCACATTGCGGTAGAATCAGAAAATGAAATTGACTGTAGACAAAAGTGAAACTGACTTGTCTATTTTCATTATCCACGCTGAATGAAGTGCAAAAAGTAAACAGAAATCATAAATGTAATTTTTTTAAAAAAGGGTTTGTACAGTTCTATCATTTATCGTTATCTGAGGCGCTATTAGTAACAAAGAAAGGAACTATGTACTAATGTAACCATGTGTATATGCAAGTTAGTGCCTGGACATATGCATGTAAATTAGGTGAGCATTCTATGCCTGAGTGAATGGGAGCGGCCACTGCAGATGAACAAAATGAGGAGGATCGATGGTTTAGGAGGAAAGATGAGACGTTCAATTTTAGACATGTTTAAATTTAAGGAAACAGTGAGATACCTCGGAATGATTTGAGCCGGGACAGAGAGGGAGAGGGAGAGGGAGAGGGAGTAGCTGGGGTTCTGAGAACTATCAGCATACGGCTGGTAATCGAAGCCATGACAACTCTTTTTGGAGATAACTGGACAGTGAGGAAAGGAGGCTATGAATAATGGTCTCCCAGGAGACATCAGCAGGGAGAGGAAAGATGATACTCCACCAAAGGTAATACCGACGTAGTGGTCAGTGAGGCAGAAGAAGGATAGGAAGATAGAGTCTCAAAAACTTAGGTCTTTAGGAGAACAGGGTGGATGAGGGGAATAAAGACAGCAGAGACCTTGATAAGAATAAAGATGGAGGAGAGGCCCTTAAGCTTAAGCAGGAAGAGGTCATTAGCTATTTTGGTGAAGTGAGATTTGATGGAGTAGAGAGGATGGAAACCAGAATGGAGGGGGCTCCAAAGGAAGCTGGGAAATAGGTAGGTCCTGGGACTAGATGCCACAGTCAGGGTCTTGCAGATGAAGAAAAAGAATTAGAAAGTAGGTGGGGTTTAGAAAAGGTTTTATATAGTGTGGAGTAAACACCATGCTTGAAGGTGGAGAGACAAGAGCCAGGGAGGAGTTATTTAATGATGAGGGAGTTAGGAGGAACCCTCCTCCATGAAGATGGGAGACCTCAGATTCAGACACATGGAAAAAGGAAGGCAAGATATCAAGAAGATGGTAACATGTGATGCTGCATGATTGAAATATGACCATTTATATCATTAATATTGCCACAGTGAGGCAATTGCAACAAGTCTTGCACAAAGTACATCATGTAAGGTGTCAATGGAAGAGTTATGATTTGCTAAATATGTTTATCCTGTTTAAATGTATGTATCATCACTGTATCTGAACTTATAAATATTGGCGCTATATATCTGTATCCCAAATGTGTTCTTGTGGTAACACCCAGCAGATAAAATCTACATTGAAACCAGACAGCTTTGTGTGGATGGCCCATTAAAGGCAATTAACTCTCACAATGGCCCAAGAAGTATTTCCGCAGACACCTTAGCCTCCAAGAGGCCAGTGGCTGCCCCTGTGGGTCAGCAAGCCATGTAAGGGCATGTGACTTGCTCACGTGACCCTGGACTCCATCTTGTGCCTGTAATTTTCCACAAACAGTGCTGTGAGCTTTGTTTTGGAACAGTGAAATTCCAAGCACCTGGCAGATGGTATAAAAGACTCTTGAATCATCTTCATGTTGCCTCTTTCCTGCTTTGATTCTCTGGACTACAGACTTCAAATAAAGGGAGCATTTTCTAATCTACGGACTGAAGACCTTCCAATCTTTAGGAAGTTACCACAGACTTCTTTACAGGCCAGCAGTTTATTTAATCACTGCTATAAACCTGATATAAGAACATTGCAATGATTATATGGATATAATCTCTGAACCATTTTTAACTCTCTTCATCTTTTCTTTCATTAATAAACCTTTAGATTTTAGTTAGTAAAGGATTGGCAATAATGTGATTGTTGGGTAAGATCTGAGTTACATATTGACTTGGCGGTGTGGCTGATCTCTTGAGATCAGAAGAACCCTTTGTTTGATAAAATTGGTATTCAATGACCGCTCATCATAAATTCTAGTGTCTAGGTAGTGAAATAAGGGCTGGGATGCCTAAGGAGACTGCATTTTTGACTTCTTGTTAAACCAGTGAGGTGAGACAGAAGTTTATTTTTGTTGCAGGCTTGGTATAATCTAATGATAGAATAACCACCAGTCTGGGGTGAGTCTGCCCTATTTCTCAGCAGTTTGTCCTGAATCTGGTATCTTCAGCTGTGACTCACTGAGGCACGGTGACATTTGGCATAGTCGGCAGGATCCACAGAACCAGGCCAATTAAGTTTTGGTTCAGAACCCCCGCTATTCAAAATTTGAAATTGAGAGTGTTAAGGGTTAAAGATTCCTTACAATGGGTGGAAATGACAATAAAGCTATGTTTAGTCAAGTGAATATCATAACCCACCCACAAGAAAGATATGAATGTGTTTCATCTGTATTACCTGTTAGCAGTGTGGAGAGTAGTGGAAAGGAGGGGAATATTCCCAAGCCTTTATCGATCCCATTCTCCAAGTATTTGTCCATACTCAGCAGCAAGTGCCAGGACAAGGGAGAGGATATCTCCAATTGTTTGTCTGTTGTGAGGGGCAACTTGCTTGTTAAGGAAGCTGTCTCTCTCTCCCAGTTGTCTGTTAGGAAAGACAGCCTGACTGGTGACAGTAAGGGAGGTTGTGAACAAACAGGGAGTGTCTCTCAGCTTAGGCCAGCTGAGAATTTGTCTGAGGTGGCTCTGAAATTGGATGAAACACAGGAAAAAATTGTTGCGGTACACCAAATTATGTTTCATTAGTTAAGGCTATGGCTGATCCTTACATTCAAGTCCCAGCTGGGGAGGGCAGAGGCACATCTTGTATGCAAGTTGAATTGTTGTTCAGAGAAGCTCCTGAAAAGGGAAAACAGCCTCATTGTGGATTTTGCAAGCAGCTTGCAGCACCGGAGGGGTGTGGAAGTGATTTGATTGAGTTAGTTCAGTATGAATCACTGTCTGTAGAAAGCAACAGTTTATTTGTTGAGAGACTTTTCAGTTCCTAACTGTCTTTCAGATGTGTATGGATCCACTGACCTTGCTTTAGACAGATCCACTGTGATTTGATTGAGTTAGTTCAGTATGAATCACTGTCTGTAGAAAGCAACAGTTTATTTTTTGAGAAACTTTTCAGTTCCTAACTGTCTTTCAGATGTGTATGGATCCACTGACCTTGCTTTAGACAGATCCAGTGTGGATAGCTTAAAGGAGGTTTCAGATGGAGTGAAAATTGTGAGGGAGTTTGAACAGCCCTATAACCAAGTGAGTGTGCTTAGCAGGTGCGGCGAGTTATATGGGCCCGTGGTGCCCTTGCTCCAGCAAATTCAGGCCATGGGGGCCTGGATACACCAATGTTCAGGGCCAGGTCTCTCCCCCGGCCCTGCCTGCTGCCCCGGAGCATCCCCCTGTGCCCCAGCCTTGAGCCCCCTCCTGTACTGTGGACCCCTCATCCCCGGTCCCACCCCACAGCCCCGCACCCCAACCCTCTGCCTTAGCCCTGAGGCCCTCCCAAACCCCTAATCCCCAGGCCCAGGTAGAGCCCTAACCCCCCCTCCTGCACCCTCTGACCCACCCCTGAGCCCCTCCCACACCCCAAACCCCTCATCCCCAGCCCGAGCCTTCACCCTCACGCCCACACCCAAACCCTCTGACCCAGCCCTGAACCCCCTCCCACACTCCAAACCCCTCGGCCCCACCCCATTAATTTTGTTATGTGCAACAATATGCAGGTGGGGTGGGGGGCAGGACTTGGACCCATTCTGAGCACTACCAAAAATTATACAAATCTACCACCCCTGGTGCTTAGTCAGCATTTTGGAGAGACAATCTTGTTGGAACATGAATGTCTCCATGCTTTTAAGTGAACAGTTTGTGTCTGAGGTTCAGAGAGGAGATTGGGTAGCTGAATCTGCAGAGCAGAACAGCTGTGCAGTTACTGTCTTGACAATGCAGGGGGTGGCAGGCAAACTCTCACCCCTAGAGACTTTGGATATGTCTTGTAGTCTCTTAGTGGATTAGAGTACATCTGGTTCCATCTGGAAGCAGAGATTGGTAATGGAAGGACATCAGAACCCTGATTCTGACATGCTAGTAAAAATGGATGGTCTTTAAGACAGAGTCCAGCTTTGGAATTGGTAAAGATGAATCTGAAAACTAGTAAACAAACTAGTGTCTGTGTTGATGCAAATTACCTGCCCAACAGGGAGGAGCATAGCTGTTAGCACAGAGGACACACTTGGCCAACCAATGGAATCTGTTAAACAAAAGAGCTCAGATTTCAACCCTCCAGGAAAGGGAGGAAGAGAAAGACTTGATCCTGCAAATGGAAGCCCCCACAGGTTAAACCTAAAATACTAAAACCTGAAAGATGAGAGGAGGAAGGAAGTGATGGAGCAAAAACAGCATCACTCAGCCTTGGGTCGGGAGGGTAATGACATTTCAGAATTCAGGCAGCCAAAGCCTGGGATGGGAGGGTGAACATGGGTGCACAGTGCTGTAAAGTCTGGGCTGTGCACAGCATGGGATTACGCTTTTTCCCCCATGACATATGGTCTGGGAACATAGGGAAAACATTTGTACAAACAAATAAGTATTAAGTGACTCAGACAGCCGGTTAGAGAAAAGGACTACCCTTTAAGAAATAAGCATCTGGGACTCAAAGGCAAACAAGACATGGAAATAACATACACGGATCTGAATAAATTACTTTGCTGAATCATCTTTCTCAAAAGATACCATAATTGCAAAGAATTCTTGATGTAACTCCAAACCTGCTTGGGTTTTTTTTGGTTTTTTTTTTTTTTTTGGTTGTTAAACCAATCAACAACATTTTCATTCCAGTAAGTTCAATAGATGATCAGCCATACAGAACTTTATTGCCTTGCAAATGGGATTGTTTCTTAGACATTTACCAACAGTTTTGCTTGAGTAAATGTATGGCTCTTTTTAGCATGTTGATTTTTATCGGTTCACTATTTTAATGTTCCAGAGCAGATGGAAAAAAGATATTTTGTCTAAATAATCCTGACACTTTGATTCACACACACAGCTGCTTAGCAAATTTTGCAGTAGCCAAATCAGTTTTTGCGTTGCTGATTGACTTGTCAGTGAAGAAATTGAAAAACTGATCACAAAAATAAATTAAAAAAAAAATCTCTCTGGAGCAATGACCTAAGGAGTCAGATAACTGTTATTTTTGTATGAACGTTCTGCAGTTTCATAACCCCTTTCTGGTCATATAAACTACAAGTACTAAGCTAACTAGCACATATTGCTATTAAATAGGGTTTTGTCTGGCGCAAATTGAATATGTTAAGATCTATAGTGGGTTATCTTGTTTAATCCCACTGACGAAGAGAAATTCTTACAGATGCTGGAGGTTTTTAGGTTGTATGGATTTCTTAACTCATGGGATTAGTGTGATATTTTGCCACATATCTAACAATTCCACTATGTATTACTAATAAAATCAGCCATGACAGTGTCAAATAAAGATAGAGTTCTTAGCATTTTTGTTTAGTGCAGATTCCACATTTTGGAGATGCACTTAGAGACAGGGAATCATAACCTTTTCAGCACATCAGTGTATAACAAGTGTTTCCATTAAGCTATAAAATAGTTTTGCTGGCAATATCTCAAAGCCAATAGAGTACTTAACAATTTGCCTTTGCCACCTATTCCACTTATTGATCCCACAGTCCTTACTCCCAATTATAAGAATAATATAATAAACACTTAGGCCACAAATCTACAACGACCTCTGCATGGGAAAACTTCTGCACCTGCACACTGAACCATTGACGTTAACAGGGCTGTGTGGAGGACCATGTCTCTCTCCACAGAGAGGTCACGGCAGTTTATGGGCCTCAAAATATAGTACTTTCCATCTGTGGATCTCAAATATGCAACAGGTAGAGCCAATCAGATTTTTTCCTCCCTGTCTTTAATTTTGATTTTTTGGCAAAAATTAGAATACTGAAACGCTGGCTAAAAACCTAAACATCTCAATTCAGAAATGAGGCTGTGGTGCCTATTGGAGTTGGAGTTTGGGTGCCTTATGCTTTCATTGTCCTCTATAGGCCAGGTCAGGCTACCTCTTCTCAGACTCCATCTTCCATCATAAACCACATCCTCCACTCTTGGAGAATAGAGAAGGTACATTATGAGTCCCTAATCATGGTGCATCATGTGAGATGTTGTTTGGTCAGAGAGCCCAGAAAATAGCAGAGAATGGGGACATAAAGCAACTAGAATTATAACTCCCAGAGGGCACTGCAGCAGTATATTCAAATTGAAATACAGTAGAACCTCGTAATTACAAACACCAGAGTTACAAACTGACCAGTCAACCACACACCTCATTTGGAACTGCAAGTACTTAATCTGGCAGCAACAGAGACCAAAAAAAAAAAAAAAAGAAGAAGAAGAAAAGAAAAAAAGAAAAAAAGTCCAGTACAATATTATGTTAAATCTAAACTACTAAAAAATACAGGGAAAGTTTAAAAAAAATAAAAGATTTGACAAGGTAAGGAAACTTTCTGTGCTTGTTTCATTTAAATTAAGAGGGTTAAAAACAGCATTTTTCTTCTGTATAGTAAAGTTTCAAAGCTGTGTTAATATTAAATCAGTGTTCACTTGTAAACTTTTCAAAGAACATCCACAACATTTTGTTCAGTTATGAACATTTCAGAGTTACGAACAACCTCCATTCCCGAGGTGTTCGTAACTCTGAGGTTTGACTGTATTTTGGTTTTCCGCCAAAATACTTCCCTTTTCAGGTGTTCAGTTTTTCAATCAAAAATCAAAATTTCCCACAGAAAGCAGATAGTTTTCAGGAAAAAAATTTAAATTTAATGAAAAATCCAAATTTCAAATGGAAAAATGTTTCAATGGAAAATTTTTGACCAGCCCTAGTAATGAACGCTAAATATAAGATGGTATTGAATCAGACATGCAGAGGCAGCCCTGGACTCTGGCCAGTCCCTTTAGCTTATGCTTGTCTGGTTGACTGTTCTTAATTTCCTTTTCTTTTTTTAAAAAAAAATCTACTCGCAAATTATCTTCCCAAATATATTTCTGCTTGATATTTTCAAAACTGTTACTGCTAACTGTTTCCTTTCTAATTCCAAATTTAATACCTATGGCAAAGTTCACACTTCACAGACCATGTTGAGGAAGCATATGAAGCTTCAGTTCTTGGAGAAAAGAGCAATAAATTGTGGATTTATGCCTTTTTGTTTGGATATTTGCTCTTAGTTGAAGCAGATGGAAGAAGTCTTCAGGGGATATTCAGCATTGGAATGGTTTAGTGGTGAAAACTTCCAGCTGTAGTGAGAATTGCTGTTTTTACCACTGAGTTGTTGTTGACCTCCCGAGCATAACCAAATGGTTAGCAAAGACAAGGACTCAGACATTCATATCAGGACTTCTCATGTCAGCTGAACATGGCTAACGAAGGAAACTAGACAAAAGACAGGAAGGTAAAATAGTCCTTTTGAAAAAGGACTCACAAGAATACAAGGTTTTTATGTGCATTGACTCAAATTATAAGGAGTGCAGGGAGAGAAACACATCTGGAGAAGCAGTGAAGTGCTTTTGTGTCTGTCCCTCACCTCCCAATTTAATACGGTTTGAACGATCATTTCTCTTCTTAGAGTCCTTCCTGTATTTATACAAGTGTTTTTTGTCTGCTTTCAGATAAAAAAGCATGCACTGTGTTGTTTCTTGTACCACTGAAATGAGTTTATCTGTAGATTAAATAGACAACTTCGTGTATTTCATGACCTTGGTGGAGAGAAACAAAGCAATGAACTCACCCTTCAAAAGCGGAGATAAATGTAAAACTCTGCTGCCTACTGCGATGCAGTATATTCTGCTCTAATTCTGTGATAAGTGGATGGATTCCACGTTGAACATAATTTGCAGAAGTTCCTGAACAAAGTGCTGATACCAGTTATACAGATAGCTAATGGAAAGCCACATGAATACAAATTGTGTACACATATGAATTTGGAGGAATACGAAAAGCACTGATCTTTTCCAAATGCGATTTTACCCTACGTTCCTCTTTGTTTTACTCAATGCATAGAATAAGTATTGACTGTGGTATTGACTTTGGGCCACTATAGCTGAATGTTTGTCATTGTGCTCATTATGGGCTCAATCTTGCATGGCACGGAGCATTCCTCATAGGTAGGGGGCCATCTTTAACTCCTCCTGACTCCAAAGGGAATTCAACACCAAGGTTGCTCTTGAAAATCCCACTAGGCCCATGCATAGTGAGGTGCCTAAATACCTTTGGAAATCTGGCTGTAAGTGCCGAAGTCACTTTTGAAAATGAGAGTTAGACTCCTAAGTCACGTAGATGCTCTTGAAAATTTTATCCAATGGCCTGTCAACTGCACTAGAGATCAGCATGCAAATTAGGAAAACCCTTAATTCTTTGGACTTTAATACTTACTCCACAAAAAAGGCTAAATATTAAACATGACAACAAATACTATAGTTTGAATCAGACTACTAACATTAATTTAAAATAAATGTAGGAATTTTTTCTTTTTGTTTTGCATTTTCTTTTTGTTTTGCATTGAGTTTATAATGCATGCATACTTAAGTTAGAGAAAATATGTTAATCACAATTTAGGTGTTACTTTCCTTACACAGGGATCTGATAAACAGCTCTCAATGTGACTAATAGGCACTTTGTAAACTAAACTAATAGGCACTTTGTAAATGGAATCTAGCTACAACACCACGTATACATCTGCAGCTTTGCCCCAGGCATAGACATGAAAGAACACAAATAAACCAATTATGGGACTACCTAATCTCTTTTGTGTTCGACATATTTGTTGCACAAAGGGCTGTGTAAAAATATTTGCAGCAAAGGTAAAACCAGCAAAAAATTATGAAAAGAAAAAGAAAAGGAATTACATTCTGAGCTGTCAACATGCCTGCCCCATCAACAATCCTGCCTATTCATGGCAGCCAGGAGATCAAAATTTGACAATTTTACCTATATTTTTCCTTCCAACAGATTATAAGTATTAAATGTCAGGGACTAAAGTCAACATAAAAGCAAACTTTGGTAGGCCATGATGTTCTAGGAGGGGGGTTTCCTGACATGCCCAGTGCTCACAAGGATCCCCAGAAGTCATGGAGATCAGGGTAGAATAAGGAAGGGTAGACTTCTACCACTCCTTGTCCCTTTGGGTCCTGCTTTGAGTGCGGCTTGGTTGGACCCAAAGATGGGAGCCAAAGTGGAATTACATTATGAAAAGTGACTGCGTAAAAATGGCACCTCCTTACTCCACTGACTTGCTCCATGTGTGTATTCAGAGCCCCACCTGATTGTTTTTTATACTCCTGTAGTCCCTGACAAGCGAACACAATGGAGGGAGTGGGTCCTGGATTCCATTCCATCTCCCTTATCACCCACAGAATTGCTAGGTTCCAAATACAGAGCCTTACTTACCAGCAGAACCTTCCCCTCCTTCTTTCTTCTCCCTTTCTTCCCTGCCCCCAAAGAGAATGGGTTTGCATGGGTGTGATTAAAGGCAGAATTTGACCTGCAGAATCTTTATTACTGTTGACAACATGCACCAGGCTTGATTTTTAGATCTGAACTGCGTTTTGCAAAGTGATGCTTTTTTCATTTGTCAACTGAGCAAATCTGATCAAAGTCATAGACCCCCCCCCCCCAACAGACCTAGAACCCGATAATGTCATGGTTCAGAGTGTATTTTTTCCCCAATCTAAAGCATTTCTGTGGAGAGAATTTAATTATAATCCATTATCTCTATCATATTTATTAACACTGCAGGAACAATAATGATAATGATACTGATATATTTCATTTAACTTCATCTTTCACTTGAAATGCTATCCTATCCATTTAACCAACGAGTAAATGGAGACACAGAGAAATGAATTGACTTGGTTTATCCCGAACTGTGTAAAAAACCCAAGATTCCCAACTCCCTGTCCATTGTCCTAACCGCCAGACCGGGTTTTCAATCCATTCTGAGCAGACAACTAAACTAGTTAGCAAGATACCAAGGGACCATGTCATGAATCCATCCTGAGCTCCACGACATCTATCCAGCAAAATGGGATATAAGGAGACTTGAGACACCATATGGAAGGTTATTTTGTGCTTTCTTCAAACAGAGATATCAAATAATCAGCCACACTTTATATTAAGGTTCCACTTATAAATGGTTTCAGAGTAGCGGCCGTGTTAGTCTGTATTCACAAAAAGAAAAGGAGTACTTGTGACACCTTAGAGACTAACCAATTTATCTGAGCGTAAGCTTTCGTGAGCTACAGCTCACTTCATCGATGAAGTGAGCTGTAGCTCACGAAAGCTTATGCTCAGATAAATTGATTAGTCTCTAAGATGCCACAAGTACTCCTTTTCACTTATAAATGGTTTATTAAAAGGTTAATACATGATTTGTGGATGCCACAAGCATGTTATAGAGATGAGTTGTATGTGTCACAACAGGTTATAAGTGTGATGGCTTCCATCTTGGCTGACATCAGAAATTGAGGAAGAAACTTCCAGAGCTGAAAGCATGAATATCTAAAGCTTGAGCTAAAGAACCAGGCTCTCTGAGTAGAGCTCTACAAGACTGATATACTCTGTGGATCAGTGATGGAGGGAGACATGTAACACACTCTCACCAGTGCATTACCATAAGCACATAATTATGAACGGTTATAAATCATAGTTATAAGCAACTGATTGACTTAGTGGAGTCTATAACGATTGATTAATCATTTATGAAAACATTAATGATTTATTAACCCTTTATAACCTATTTATAAATGGATCTTTAATCACACCTTTAATCCAAGGTGTGACCAAATCTCTCTCTTGGAGGCTCAGTTTAGTTAACAGGGATTTGTCACAGTGGGAATGTTTCAGTAAAGTTAAGGAGAGATTTACTTTATTTGTGTTTGTGCATGAGTTGGGAAGGGATATAGAAATCTCTCCCTTTATTTTTTTTTAACATGGACAATTTATTCTAAAGACAGTTAATTCCAAAGTTGAGTCCCCCGATGCCATAGAACTCTGAGTGTTTAAATGATTTAACATTCTGGAAATTGAGTAGATTGAAGGGGGTATTGGAAGGGAGAGAGAGAGAGAGAGATAATATATGGAGGAGAGCAAAGAGGACTGATCCTCACTTGGCCAAAACTTCTATATAAATTATCCCCGCAAGGTCTCTGTGTGGATTTTCTCTCTGCCATATGCAAGTGGTTGTGGGCGGTAACCTCACAGCAGATGCCAGCTCTCCCCAAGGTCCTGCAGAGGGCACCTTGCTGTTTCCAGAACCCTGTGGGGGGACAGGATGGGTACTGGGTGGTCAGCAGCACATTGTTCCCCCCACCCACCCCAGAGGTTATGAAGGAAAGCTAATGCAGCCTTCCTATGGAGTGCCCTTTCTTCAAGAAGGTGCCCGAGACAGCAGTAGGCAGAGGAAAGCCTTGGCAATGTGGTTCCAATGGAATCACACTACTGCAGAAGCACAGGGACATCTGTTGATTCCTTGGGATCCATGGGAGGTGGCTTCTACACCCCATTTTCTTAGGAGAGGAAGAACAAACCCTTGACACCACTTCTGTGGTGGAACAACCTGGGGCAACGCTCCTTGATATTTCCTCTACTGAATCTCTGGGCAGCAGCAGGCTGACCTCTTGCCAGAATCAATGGCATTAGAACAAAGATATTACAGAGATGAATTAGCCTGCTTATAGCTTTGTAGCAGATGTTTCACCGCTAGCCCCTTATCACACACTACCAACAGTGACGTGAACCATAGGCTCGCATGCATGCATTGCAGGTGCACAACGCTGCAGTGCTCTGTCACCAACTGTTACAAAGTGGCTCAGAAAAAAATATCATGTATTTTCTGAATGCACTGAGTATATAAATAACTCCCAGCACCATTAGCAATCACTCAGCCTAAGTAATGCATTGCCAAGCTGTTTGAATATCCTACAGTAGGCAAGGAAGTTGTCAGATTTTCCAAAATGATCTATTCCTGCGCTTCCCTTTGGTTCATTATTTACTTTCAGACTGACACTCCCTTGGTACTATACAAAAGTTGAGCCCCATATCTTAACTTTCTTGGGGAAAAAAGGCCAAATGTTCTTCATGACACAGAAATATATCTTTGTGTACAGTAATAACTCTCCAAATTCCTTTTTTTTTAAAAAAAATCCACTAATATTAAACAAGCAGAGCCACAGTGTTTCAGAGCTCCCAGGAAAAAAAATCACCACAAAATCTGCAAGCACTTCTATCTATATGCACTATTATTGTGCATACGGGCAATCACCTATGAAACTGGGGAGCAATTAAAGGTCTTGTGTACACATCTGCTACCTTTTTTGAACATTTTGGGAGAAACTTCTGAAATTTTATCCTTAAGTTTCCGGTCAAGACCAAATACCATTTACCTGCAAAATGCTATTTTTAGGCATTTAAATTGCAGTTAGATAAACCTATGGAAAGTATGTGTAACACCGACAGACCCCAGTCATCGGTAGGCGGGATCGAACCTGGGACCTCTGAAGCATAGTGCATGAGCCTCTACTACAAGAGCCAAAAACTATCCGGCTGTCAGCTAAGGCTTCTGCAGCAAACTCATTTTACTCTCTCTCTAAGTGGTCTCGGTGCCACTAGATGGGACAGAACACCACACCCAGAAGGTGTGTGGGTTACATATGCAGAGGAGTTTGAGAGTTTGCTGTTGAATAGCTACATTTTGGGCCTACATTTCTTGAGTGTCTGCCACTACCCCTCAGATACAATAGTGATCAGCAGGGTATAAGGACATACATCAAATGGAATAGGTTGCATACTTTAAGATAGCTGTATTTTGAGGCTGGATTACTGATTCACAAGCATTTTCATTTTTGGCTTGATCTCACCAAGTGCTGGGCAGTCAGAACCCAATCCATTAAAGTATCTGGCACATTCTTAATTGCAAGGACTTGACTTGTCCTCCTGAATTTGATGGGAGCACTTTTCTGGATCAGGGCCAGGATGGTCAGCACCTTGCATAACTGAGCCCTAAAAACACCATTAGGGCAAACACCAACGTGCTGCCTCTGCCCTCCATAAACATTAAGGCCATGATGGCAGCAGGAGGGCACAGTTCTCTGTCTGAAGAATCAGCATCCACATCATAGGGCATTTAGGGAGGAGCCACGGGAGGAGCCAAAAGAACTTCATCTATCAGATTTACTGGCTAAAACACCCCAGGAGCGGGGAGAAAATGACTGTGGTGGCTACTGCAACACTGTATGCACAGTAGAGGCTGAAGAAGTTAAAGTAGTATGGATTGGATGAATGGACGATAAGGTGGATAGAAAGCTGGCTAGATCGTCGGGCTCAACGGGCAGTGATCGACAGCTCGATGTCTAGTTGGCAGCCGGTATCAAGCGGAGTGCCCCAGGGGTCAGTCCTGGGGCCGGTTTTGTTCAACATCTTCATTAATAAAAAGAAAAGGAGGACTTGTGGCACCTTAGAGACTAACCAATTTATTTGAGCATAAGCTTTTGTGAGCTACAGCTCACTTCATCGGATGCATACTGTGGAAAGTGTAGAATCTATGTAGAAAGCTTATGCTCAAATAAATTGGTTAGTCTCTAAGGTGCCACAAGTACTCCTTTTCTTTTTGCGAATACAGACTAACACGCCTGTTACTCTGAAATCTTCATTAATGACGATGGGATGGATTGCACCTTCAGCAAGTTCCCGGATGACACTAAGATAGGGAGAGAGGTAGATATGCTGGAGGGTAGGGATAGGGTCCAGACTGACCTAGACAAATTGGAAGATTGGGCCAAAAGAAATCTGATGAGGTTCAACAAGGACAAGTGCAGAGTCTTGCACTTAGGATGGAAGAATCCCAGGCACTTCTACATGCTGGGGACCGACTGGCTAAGTGGCAGTGCTTCAGAAAAGGACCTGGGGATTACAGTGGACGAGAAGCTGGATATGAATCAACAGTGTGCCTTGTTGCCAAGAAGGCTAACGGCATATTGAGCTTCGCTAGTAGGCGCATTGCCAGCAGATCCAGGGAAGTGATTATTCTCCTGTGTTCAGCACTGGGGAGGCCACTTCTGGAGTATTGCGTCCAGTTTTGGGCCCCCCACTACAGAAAGGATGTGGACAAATTGGAGAGAGTCCAGCAGAGGACAACAAAAATGATTAGGGGGCTGGGGCATGTGACTTATGAGGAGAAGCTGAGGGAAATGGACTTATTTAGTCTGCAGAAGAGAAGAGGGAGGGAGGATTTGATAGCAGTCTTCAACTACCTGAAGGGGGGTTCCAAAGAGGAAGGAGCTAGGCTGTTCTCAGTGGTGGCAGATGAGATAACAAGGAGCAATGGTCTCAAGTTGCGGGGGGAGGTCTAAGTTGGATACTAGAAAAAACTATTTCACTAGGAGGATGGTGGAATCTCCATCCTTAGAGGTTTTAAGGCCCCGCTTGCCAAAGCCCTGGCTGGGATGATTTATTTGGGGTTGGTCCTGCTTTGAGCAGGGGGGTTGGACTACATGACCTCCTAAGGTCTTTTCCAACCCTAATCTATGATTCTATGATGATGAATCTGTCCAGCCAATCTACAGTAAGACTACTGAACAAAACCCAGTTTAAATGTGATTTGAATAGTTGTCCAAAAATTGGCTCTTAAGGAGTAATTGCAAAAGTATCACTATTCAAGAATAGTTACAAAAACACTATTTGTGACATATACTGTAAAATCAGAGTTTATCAGGGAGCAGGGGGAAAGGGAAGAGATGCCTCAGGCATCAAAACATAAAAATCACCTTTAATGAACAGACAGACTCAAACAAAGCTGAGGTTATTTCGCACTGGGGATTTACAGAAAATATCTGTTAAGTGATCTAGCACGTCTCAGAAACAGGAATGTAAACACTGGTTTCCAACTTGGGGGAAAGCAATAAAAATCACTGGACTTCCAGTGAGACAGCAAGATAATAAAAATTGAAAACATTTTAAGGAACACTGTACAATCTTCCACTTTGTACCTATACTGGAGAACCTAGCATTGCACTAATGCAGTGTCCAGACTTTTTATTAGGTACACAACAAACAACATTCACAACCAGATGCATCTATGGTATAACTCCAGTGACTTCCATTGTGTCAGACCAGCAGTGAATCTGGCCTTCATAATTCACCAATGGAAAGTGAACATTTAAAACATAACTTAATAGAGCTACCTTCACAACACCATGAAAAATAAAAGCAAAAGCTATTTTCAGTAGAAATTATATTGTGAGAAGATAAAGCAGGCCACTAAATATGTATTTGCTTCATAAAAGAGAAAGGGGACTGTTAGAAAATATCTTTAAACAGAAGGGAGATAGTTTGAAAAAAAATACATCAATACTAAAAGAACCCATATAAAGCAGCCAATCTCAAAGTAAATAAAAGATGATAGCACTTCTAAATCAAATCATTTATTGTATTTGAGCTTTCTGCCTCAAAAGCTATCCTGTAGAAGCTATCTTTTCTTTTTTCCTTTCTCTTCTTTTAAACATTATTGTTGTCAGCGGTGTCTTTATACACAGAATAAGTATATCACAGGCAGCAGTCATGCAAACATCTTCACACTACCCACCCCAGGCACCTGCAGAGGAATCACACAGGTGAGAAGTGCGGTTTGGTTTCTGGCTTAGATGTGCGAGAGCAGGCTTGCGGGGACTTGGGCAGGTACTTCAGTTCCACCCTGTCTCAAGTCAATGAACGTTCTGCACATCCTTAACAGCAAGCACACGCTTACGTGCTTTTCTGAACCAGGGACTCCTTATTGCCATTTCACGCCTGGTTTTTAAGACTGACTAGTAGATATAAATGCGGTGTTGCTTGATGGGATGGGACATTGCTAGAAACTGGAAAGAGGCCACCAAAAGCCACTGAATTCGAAAGGAAAAAAATGCTTTCAAGTACTATTAAACATGGACTGCATCTGAGCAGTAAATCCGATCTACAAATGAAAGCGTCTGACTTATGAATTACAAATATTTTTCTGAGCCATCCTGTCCACTGGCGACATTTACTGACTTGAAATCCTGAAGGCAGCAGGTTGAAAAATCCCAGGACTGTGCTTGTTTTCAGCACTCAGCTTTACCAAGGCAGAGGATTTTTGATTATAAGCTACTATTTTAAACTATAATGAAAGGGATCAAAACAGGATACATTGCAAAAAATAAAAATGAGGACAATAGGACTAAATAGGGAAATCAGGGAAAAGCATTTCAGATAGAGTTTAACAAACATATAATCTAAAGCCACACTTTTCAAACCTGGGTGACTAAAGTTAGCTGCCTAAATCTATAGTTATAAAGGCAAATGGTCGGGTTTTCATTGAGATCAGGTCCCACTGACTTATATGGAATGTGTAGGTGTTCAGAACTTCTCAGAAACAGACTGTTCATTCAGTTGGAAATGTTGGCCTAAACTACCAAAGAAGATTATTAAAGCAAACCATAAAAATGATTTCAAGACAGACATGTAGTTAATTCTGGAGAAGAGGAGGATTGAGGGAAATGGTAGAAATTCAGGGAAGTAGGCATGTGAAAGCCTAATTGGTAGCAATGTTGAATAGAATGGCTTCCTATTTTTATCATGTTGAGTCTTCTTGTGTACTTATAACTATCAATGGGGAGCCTATGGTTATACAACATTATATACCTATTTTAACTAAAAGTCCTCATGAAATAGCTCTCACAGGGTTAAGGGCCTGATCCAAGGAAATAATTCTAACAGGATTAACAGCCTGATCAAAAGCCGCTATAAATTAAAGGAAAGGCTCCTTTTCACTTCAATAAGATTTGGATCAGCCCCTAGAAACTGTTTGTGGTATTGTTTAGTGGTGCTCTGGTAAAAGCACGCTGCTGAAAGCAGCTAGTGTTGTTGGCATTTAGGACCACATTTTTACTGCCAAGAAAAGCTGTTTTGAATCCTTCTTGTTTTTCAGTCTGGTCCCTCAATCTTCAGTTGCTGACAGAATAATTATTAGAGTGAAATTGCTATCACTCTTTTGAAAATGAAACACTGCCAAGTGGATAAAATTAAACAGGGGAAAAAACAAACAGCAGCAAGAAGAAAATAATTGTTTAATAATACAATTCCCCCCTCCCTTTCAAAGTTATATTACATTCAGCATCTCTAGTGTTCACTTCCTACAATCTGGAAATATTCCTGTAAACTGCAGAACTTTGTGAAACTTTTATAGCCAAATCTGAAAACAGGTGGTTTTGGGTGTCAAACTGGCTGGTGCAATTAACCAATGCTCCTAGGAATCTTTTGCCCTTTTTGGACAACAGAGGTGGGGGACAGAAAGGGAAGGATTTGGGGAATGGTTTGTCTGAAGCCAGAGAGCTTTGTCATGACAGGGATAGAAGCTTAAAATGCCATTGTTCTACAGACAGGTGATGTCTTTTGTGTTTGTTTGTTTTCTTCCAGGCACTCAGTATTGTTCAATAGAATTCATCTTGTGGGGCAGAAAATTATCACACAGAACAGGTGAAATTTAAAAGGCATCAGGACCAGAGTTTCATTACCAAACTCTGAAAGCTGGCAGGTCTCAAAGGGAAAGTGCTGAAATTCACTGGCTTCTTGACAAAACATGTTGATTTCAGCTGAGAGTCATATTATCATATGACCCAGAGCTAGGTTTACAGTGATGGGACTCCCCGCTATGGGAGAAAGGAGGGAAATAGCTCTGTAGGCTTAATTTAGATATTATCATCGCCTGCAGCCCATTTCTGTGCAGTACTTTATGTTATAATGTTTGGGGTTTGGTTGTGTTCTGCCTTTGGAAATTATATTAAATGGTGTATGTAAGTGTATTGATGTAAGGGAGGGAAAATTTATTAGATATATCCCCCAGGGAAATTATGTCAACCTGAGCCCAAAAGCAGTAGGGTACAATGAGCAAACTTCAAGAGGGGAGAAAATGCTGAAGGGTTCAGAGACCGGGGACTCTGTCCAAAGAGCCAGAACACTTTCCAAGGATCCTGCAGTGCTCTGAGTTTTGTTTCCTGTGTCTCAGTTTCCTGAAATCCATGTAAGCCAAAATTGACTGGTTTTGCATAGGCAAGGTGGGTTAGGTAATATCTTTTATTGGACCAACTTCTGCTTGTGAAAGAGACAAGCTTTCACGCTTACACAGAGCTCTTCTTCAGGTCAGGTTTTGCTTAAGAAGATATACAAGGTAAGAAAACAAATGCTTTTGATCACTGCTTTTCAGATAAAAGTTTGTCCTGGGCATGATGTTAAACTCCATCCTCCACTGTCTTGTGCATACTTCTTGGTTGAAGAAAGGCTAAGGGATCTCACCCAGATAGAAAAGGTGCTCATGCTGAAGTGATAGGCAGTTAGCAGCTCTGTCTAGGTTGCTCTCTGGCAGAAGCTACAACCTCTATGTCACTGAACGTCCAAACTCGCTCTGGCCTTTGGATTCTGGATCAGTGGTCTAAAGGGCGGACGACAGGTTTATGGTAGCCTCCGCCCCTCCATGACTTTGCCTTGGCGTATGCGCCTAAGGTCTTGGCAAGATGGTCGCAGGGATCTGAGGGAGGTACATGGGGTAGCTACCAAGATTTCCAAGCAGCCCTGTTTAGGAATGGCCTGCATGCCTCGTGTGAGGGTGGCCCTAGAAAAGGTGGGTCAAAGAAGCTGAAATAAAGCCGACTGTAAGTGTTCCCCTCCCTCATAAAGTAATACTATTTTATATTGAGAAACAGAACGAAGTACAATTGGATGCAAAGATTAATAGAAGAAAACTGGCAAATTCTTACCTCTTTCTTGGTGAATTCTGGTGGGTGATCATTTTTGTCATCGATAACAATGGTAGCTGTTGCTGTGCCAGTTAATCCCACATCAAGACCAGCCATGTCCTTCGCTTCTATAATAAGCTCATACTTAGGGTTTTCCATCGTCTGGAAAAAAAAATTGAGAGATCAAAAATTCAGTTTCCTCTACTTCAGACATCAAGAGCAACAACAACAAAATACAATTTGGTCTGATACAATATAGGCCAAACATTTATTTGAGTTACTGCTTTACTGAGAGAGTGTGGCTCTCCCCTGGGCTCCAGGGACCGGGATGGCAAATTTTATCTAAAATACAATATGAAGCAAGATATAATGGATTTATGTTTGTGAACAGTGTATAAGCTACACAATTGTTCAACTGTATGGTGAAATGGGACAGAAATTAAAATATTCCCAGGTTTTATGGGTAGAGTTTCACTTCAATGCACCAATATTTAGTCACATGATGCGTTAATGTTATGATAGTTATATAATTAAATCCTAAAGTCACATACCGAATATAAACTCACACTTTATTGTATTAAGCCTAATGTCCTCTGCACATAGTATTTTAAATGGTAATCCAAATATTCAGAAGTAATAGAAGTAGGAAAGCAATATCTTTGCCCAAAAGAATTAGATATGGTGACATTAGCGCATTAGATCTATCTAACCATCCAGTTTTTATGCCATGCTCATCATCTGAGTACCTACCCATCAAAGAACTAGAGAGCACCAGGTCTCCATGCTGGTGCCGCAGCACAACCCGTTCTCAAGTCCCATCCCATCCCACCTTTCCAATGCTGGCCATAACTTAAAAGCCAAAATGGGGCCCAGAGTGAATTCCGCACTGGGGCATCCACAGTGTTCTCAATTCACCTTTTGTGCTGGGCATGGAAGCATAGATGGTGGCCTGCCAGACAAAAGGTTACTGTTATACATCATCAAATGGAATTACTATTCGGTGCCTAAACCTGCTCCCATTGAACTCATAAACCATTTTAACAGGTTTCAAAGGGGTAGCTGTGTTAGTCTGTATCAGTAAAAACAATGCGGAGTCCTTGTGGCCCCTTAGAGACTAACACATTTATTTGGGCATAAGCTTTCGTGGGCTATAACCCACTTCATCAGATGCATGGAGTGAAAAATACAGTAGGCAGGTATAAATAAACAGCACATGAAAAGATGGGAGGTGCCTTACCAAGTGGGGGGTCACTGACTTCACTGAAGGCAGGAATGGGCCCTTCTTAAAATGAGTATTTTCCCTACATGTATCATGGTCTCGTGTGGGACCATCTATCTATCAACCATAGGTGTTGCATTGTCAGTGGAGAACAAAGATGGAGAGGTGCTGTAGTCACCTTTAATGTTATGTAGTAGGAATATCTTGCATGCTCAATAGCTGTGTTCAGACATGTATCTGGAGTGCTGTCATAAAGGGAGCCAAGGTGCTGAGTTCCATGCTGCAGAGAAAACAAATACGTCCCCCAACCCCTCCAAATACCATCACTGCCTCACGCAGCAGAACTATAGAGGCTGGGACACAATTTGTCCCCCATCAATTAACCCCCTGCCATTTAAAATTAAAAAAGCCTCTTTGACTATCACTTAACAAGCCAAGCTCCCAAGACAACCACTTTGCAGCTAAGAGCTCACTTCCAGGGTCCTCCAAATTACACACTATGCAGCCCATTTTATAAAAAAGACAGCCTTTCATGGGGATTTTCCCTTGCCAAACCCCAAAGCACCCATGTTTTTGGCTCTCAAAACATCTGCAGGCCACCAGGAAAGGTTCCAAAGGCAACTGGTCAATACCATGGCTCAGTAAGAATCTTGCCGTTCAGGCAGCCCAAACTAGGAGAGATGCTAAACACTGAAAACATAGTTTTGTAGAAAACCTTCAGCTATTAAGCCTTAAAATCCCACCTATCCTGCAAGAGGTGTGTGCCCTTTTACATAGAAACTAAATGTTATTGCATGCAGTTCATTCTGGACGGCAGAAAATCCCCTACTGGGATTTTAAGGCTCCAGGACGGTATATAATTGTACATACAGCAATATCACTGCAGTATCCATGACTCAGGGAATGAGCCTGGGTATAAGTATAAGGCTAGGCAAAATTCACAGAATTTCATTTAAAAAATGTTCAATTGTTTCTTTCCAGGCTGTATTGGAAACCCCACCCCCCACTCCCTCCTGCAAATTTAGCTTTCTTCATTATTTTGAAAAAATGGCTATTATTACGTAGAAAACTTGCAAAATCATGTCTTATTGCATGTTTTGTAAGCTGACTTCACTGGAAAAATAGGCCTATTTATGCTTAAAATGGGTCATTTTTTTTTATTTGAAAGCTGGCCCATTTTCCATTGAAAAGGCGTCCATTAGCGGTAGGAAATAGTGCATGTCTCAGCAGATATTTCCAAGACAAGAGTCCAGTGTTCAAGCTCACATTGAAATGTGTAAAACATTGAGCTCTGAGTTGCATTTCATATTATTATGAATACTTCACACTTCTCTGCAGTGCAGCAGTTTATGCATCTAGTCCTGTCACCCTGCTGTGTTAGAAAAAAAGCAACTCCTGGCATATCCTACCCGAGAGAAGAAGTGTGACCCAATTAGATTCCCTTTACACTAAAATATTGTATTTGAGGTTCTTTTCAGCATTTCTCATATTTCTAGAATTTAATAGCTCAACTCACTAGTTCGTACTTATTAGCAGTTAACTTTGCCTATGTGATTGTAAAGTATATTTAAGAGACATCTTCCTTTTTCTCTCTCCATTGAAAAGTCCCTTTGAAGTTGTTAAGGACATTGAAACAAATAGTAACACTTAGCTTCTCTCTAATAACTTTCATTTGATAAGTGCCTTGCAAACATTATCTAATTATAAAAAGCCCACTAGTGTAGGAGGATCCTCGGCTGGGAAATCTGGTTGATGTAAGACCCTTTCACCCTGTGGGAGTAAGCCACAGCATAGCTCTGAATCAGGACCTATATTTTACGCTGTTCAATAATATGAATATAACCAACAGAAATCAATTCTGTGTGGGCTCTGGCAAGACAAGTAAGGGGAGGCCTTGAGAGCCAATAAGTTCCAGAGCATCACTCTCCTGATTTCTGAACTTGTCAATGGTCATTTATAGGACATCTGCATAATTGAGGAGGAAGAATTGTTCCAGGTGCTGCAGGGAGGGCAAACTAGGAGCAATTACATGAAGTTGTGCAAGGAGTAATTCAGCCTCAGATGCGGGGGAGGAGGGGGAAACAAACAAACAAAAACAAACCCAAAACACATTTTGCAGTACGAGTAGTCTGACTATGGAACAACCTTTTCATCTGTGAAACTCCATTGCTGGAGATGTTCAAAGATGGTCTAGGTAAAACATTTATGAATATCAGCAAGGACAATAATTGATATTTGTGGGGGTGGATGGGATTATTATCCATTTCTGTGTGATTATATGGTTTAAAAGATATGGCATTCCAGACGGCGGTCTTAACAGGAAAAAAATAATTTTTCTAACCCTTTTCCAGCCTTTATCCAATAATGTTTATTCGTATTTCCTTTTGCTTTTTATAAGCACAAGTTATACCTTCACTCCCTCGGTTGAATTGGCTTCATTTGGTGGTGGGTCTTGAATGTGCTTAGCTCTGTCTCTGTTGCCTATGTTAGTCCTCATCAGCTAATAACAGGAGCTAATTAATCAAATACTATTGTTCTGGCAAAAACAATGCATTTATGATTGAAAATTACAATCTGTAAACTGCATTAAGAACCCAAAGAACACTTGAGAAAGACAAGCTGCTCAGTACACTTAGTAAATCCTAAGAATGTCATCATTTTGCCGTTCTGTCCACGTATGAACTGAACAACAGATGAGGTACGTCACTCTGAACAAACATTTACAAAAAAATTAGTACCTAGTATACCTTTGCAGGAAGGTATCAAGATCAGGAATTCCAGAGATTTTTTTGGACAAGATCAAGTTTTGCTCAGAACAATGTTTAAAAACTGAGCAACCCATAATGATTAGATAGGAAAATATATTACATCAAATATTTGTTAGAAAAATCAGTCACCACCAGGATGTTGCCTCATTCAGAATAAAGTACTTGGATAGCAAGGGCATTTTATTGGAAAATATCTCACCAATATCAGGTACATGTAATCAGCAAAGTGATACTGAAGGCTAAAGATTTGAGTTTAAATGTTGTATTAAATACTTTCAAACAAGGGAAATGTGAGGTCCCAGTGTATCCAACCTTCTCCAAAGTTTGGGCGTACAAGTACACATATGTGAAAGGTAAGTTGCACTGACGGTAACTGAATTTCAATAAGAGTAATAGAGGAAGAAGAAATTCAATACACTGGATAATTGCAAGATATGTATCAATTGGAAACATCTTAACCTATTGAAATAGGTCATTTTGATTTAATCATTTGGGAAGCGATGGTTGACTTTTAACAGGTCAAATGGTTGCACCACAGCAGGTTCCATTTTGATAAGCCAGGAAAAGTAGAATATTTATCTGACTCTTGGAATCTGACAAAATGGGCCTTGTAATCTAAAGAGAAAAGGTTCTCTTGTAAAATTTCTGCACTGGGACCAGTAAACGCCGTGACATTTTAAATATTCCGGTACTTATGCAGTTGGGCCTTTTTTAGAACCTGGACGTTAGGAGACATTGCAATGAATAATATTTTTGACACCCTTTTTTGAATCTGAGAAGATTTGGTTAGTATTATTAATAAAATAAAATAATAATACTAAATAATACTAAATAATAATAATAATAATAAAATTGATGGCACTGTAATTTTCAAGATAGAATGAAACTTCTTGACTACATATAGAAAGGTATGGACCAGAAGATAATTTAAACCCAGATCCAAACCTTCTTCAAGAGAGTGTTAAGTGACTTACCTAAAGTCACAAGGTAGCAGAACTGGGGCATTTGGAGATCATCTTTTGTTCATATACAATATGCAAAATATATTGTAAAAATTCCTAGAATACTATGAATCAATTGTTCTCAACCTTTCCAGACTACTGTACTTCTTTCAGGTGTCTGATTTGTCTTGGGTACTTCAAGTTTCACCTCACTTAAAAACTAGTTGCTTACAAAATCAGACCAGCTAGCTTAATTTCAGTACCCGAAAACATAATGGAGCAAAGAATTAAGCAATCAATAAGGTGATAAGTAACAGTCAGCATGGATTTATTTGTCAAGAACAAATCATGTCAAACCAACCTAGTAGCTTTCTTTGACAGGGTAACAAGCCTTCTGGATAGATGGGAAGCAGCAGACTTTGTATATCTTGACTTTAGTAAGGCTTTGATACTGTCTTGCATGACCTTCTCATAAACAAACTAGGGAAAAACCACCTAGATGGAGCTACTATAAGGTGGGTACATAACTGGTTGGAAAATTGTTCCCTGAGAGTAGTTATCCGTGGTTCACAGTCAAGCTGGAAGGGAATATCAGTTCTGGGTCTGGTTCTATTCAATATCTTCATCAGTGATTTAGATAGTGGCATAGAGAGTACGCTTGTGGAGATACCAAGCTGGGAGGGGTTTCAAGTGCTTTGGAGGATAGGATTAAAATTCAAAAAGATCTGGACAAAAGTGAAGAAATGGTCTGAAGTAAATAGGATGAAATTCAATAAGGAAAAATGCAAAGTACTCCATTTAGGAAGGTACAATCAGTTGCACACATACAAAATAGGACTGCCTAGGAAGGAGTACTGCAAAAAGCAATCTGGGAGTCATAGTGGATCACAAGCTAAATATGAGTCAACAGTGTAACACGGTTGCAAAAAAAGCGAACATCACTCTGGGATGAATAAGCGGGAGTGTTGTAAGCAAGACACGAGAAGTAATTCTTCTGCTCTGCGCTGATTTGGCCTCAACTGGAGTATTGTGTCCAGTTTTGGGCACCACATTTCAGGAATGATGTGGACAATTGGAGAAGTACAGAGGAGAGCAACATATATGATTAAAGGTCGAGAAAACATGACCTATAATGAAAGATTTTAAAAATTGGGTTTGTTTAGTCTGGAGAAGAGAAGATTGAGGGGAGACATGATAATAGTTTTCAAGTACATAAAAGATTGCTAAAAGGAGGACTTGGAGGGATAAAAATTGTTCTTATTAACCTCTGAGGATAGGACAAGAAGCAATGGGCTTAAATTGCAGCAAGGGTGGTTAAGGTTGGCATTAGGAAAAACTTCCTACCTGTCAGGGTGGTTAAGCCCTGGAATAAATTGCCTAGGGAGGCTGTGGAATCTCCATCACTGGAGATTTTTAAGTGCAAGTTAGACAAACATCTGTCAGGGATGGTTTAGATAATACTTAATCCTGCCATGAGTGCAGGGGACTAGACTAGATGACCTCTCAAGGTCACTTTCAGTCCTATGATTCTATGACAAAAATACAAAAGTGTCGCAGAACACTATTACTGAAAAATTGCTGACTTTCTCATTTTGTCAGTATGAAATTTTAGTTTGTACTGGCTGTGCTGGTGCTTTTTATGTAGCCTGTTGTAAAACTAGACAAATATCTATATGAGTTGATGTATCTCCTGTGGACCCCCAGGAATAGGTGGATCTTTGGCTGAGAACCACTGCTATGAATGATTCTTAGGAAGTGAGCTGTAGCTCACGAAGCTTATGCTCAAATAAATCTGTTAGTCTCTAAGGTGCCACAAATACTCCTTTTCTTAGGAAGCTGAATCCTGGGGATCAAATATCTGAAGTGGCCCTTAAATTTTATTTATATAGGATGCAAAAAGGAAACATGCTTATCTGTGCATCTCCCTCAGAATCTTCCGCCCCCCAAAAGAGAAGTAATTGTTATTATTAATTATTTATATTACTGTAGTACCTGGAAACGCCAACTGAGATCAGAACCCCATTTTGCTAGGTACTGTACAAAGAAACCTAGTAAGACACAGTCCCCACACTGAAAGTGTAAATCAAAATCATCAAGACAAACAAAGAGTTGTAGGGGAACACTGAGGCACAGAGAGGCGCAGTGCCCAATGTCATACAGCAGGTCACTGGCAGAACGAGGAATAGAATCCGGGTCTCCAGAATTCCCATTTAGTGACTTAGCCACTGGACCACTCTGCAGCTCCAAAATCAAATCACTCTGCACAAGGATACGCTAACGATGTAAACATGCAATGGTTTCAAACAAAGTTTATCCATAGCCAAAAGGGGTAATGATTTTAATTGATGAACATATAGTCGCTGTTTGTCTGGGGTTTTATTGATCAGCTCTGGCTACGTGCACCATAGCACTGTTGAGAGACTTTGTACCATTACAGCAGGAAACCCATTCATTTCCCCATAAATTTGCACTTTAGTCATTTAGCCCACTGTGGGGGTGATGTTGGCAAATGGTTTGGCCTGCAGTCAGTCTGACAAGTTTGCATTCTACAGGCCACACAATGCCACACTCTCCAACATGTGTCATTAGTATCAGATTTCCATCCCCTGCTCTCTCAGCGTCACTGTTTCATCACTGGTAGGCAATGAGAGGTAAGAGAGCTCACTTTTTGAGATTATTGGCTTGCTGACAAAGCCAGCAGGATATGATAGTAGCAGAGGGAAACAAGTAGCTCAGTGCAGTTACATATAGTTAGAATAAACCCAGTGATAACGTCTAGGTAGGGGACAGATATGACAGTCCTATGCCGAGGTTAATTCTTTTAATGTTTTCTTTATAGTTACAGTAAAAAAACTGTCAGTGGTGTAGAAGCCACAAGAAAAGTGATCCCCAGGAGTCACACTTCACATCACAATCACTTAACAGAGGCCTCAATTCTGCTAGGTGCAGAGTGCAAAGCTCCCATAATACCCAGTGAAATCCAGGAGGTGAGGATTCTCAGCACCTAAAACCCCGAATTCAGAAAGATTGAAGTCAATGGAACTGCTGGCACGTTTAAATGTAGGCACACTTTTAAGTATCTTGATGAATCAAGGCCTAAGGGACTGATCCACAGCAGAACAAAGCTAACGGGAAGACTTCAGTGGCTTTTGATGAAACCATAAATGTTTTTTATTCCCAAATAATTACAAGTAGCAGGACATGCTTCATCAAAAATTCATGAACAGTAAATATAGGGAGCAGCCAGTTTTTTCTACCACTGGTTTTAAATTCCACATTCATTCAGTGTTTAATATTTTGGGGACATGCAAAAATTGTCAGACTTTCCAGGCAAAGTTCATTCTCTGGACTCCCAGGCTAATTAATAAATGTACAATATGTTAGGTTGGTGTTGCAATCTGCTAGAACTTTACAAAACTAGATAAGACTGAATAAGCAGTAACTATATAGAGGCTATAGTTAGAGTTCATTCTGTTAGAGATATTCCCAGTTCTGGAGATATTGGCTATAACTTAACATTTGGAATCCAGCCTGGTTCAATGACATGGCTGACCTCAGAGCTGACTAATGACTGGCATTCTGCAGAAGGGAAATGCCTGAACAATTCAAAGCAACTTGGGCTGCATTTTAGAGGTCTATGATTACTGCAGATCCTGAAGATAGATGTGTTGCTTCCCCTTCCCCCAAACCCTTTATCTTAAAACCTCTTTATTTACTTTGTGTATTATGATGAATCTGGCATATTTTTCATTATTTTTTCAAAACAAACTAATAAAAAGTTGGAATCACTAGAATTAGATTGAACATTTTAAAAGTGTCCACTGTGTAAGGGTGAAATCTCATAAATGTGTGTGTGTACATATTTCATTGCTTTGTTTTGTTGAATTTTTCAGAGATGGCATGGTTCATTTAATCCTCCATAAATATCATTAAATTCAAAATTATATTTTGCATCACATGGTATCTTTTACATGAGAATTTAAAAGCATTTAACAATCAGTCATTAAATCTCACAACAGCCTTGTGGTCTTGCACCTATTTGAATAATAAATTAATGGAGGCACATAGGGAAAGAATTTTAAAATGGAGTTAATGCTGAGTGGCATTTTCAAAACTACCTAGATACCAAATTCCTACTGAAGTCAATGACACTTTGAAAATCCCATTTGGTGACTATCTGCATCTTTAGCTGCCTAATATACTAAAAAACCTGACTCTTAGGCACTTTTGAAATTTTTACCGTTAAATGGTTTTGTCGCGGTAACAGAGAATTAGTGGCAGCATCAGGAAGAGATCCCAAAAGGTATATCTACACAGGGTTCAAACTCAGGCTCAGAACGAATCCCCCTCTTGTCTGCACAAAAATTGTGCTAACTGGGACTTGTACCCATGGTCCCAGGACCCCTCGGGGGGTGGAGGGTCCAAGCCTCACTCAAGCCAGGACCTAGGGTTCAAGCCTTATTGTTTTGCAGTGTTGATGCCTCCCTGCTGGACTTATGCTCTGGGAGTCTACCCAAAGTATGCCACAATCCCACAGGCCAACTTTTTGTCCTCTGGACAGTCACATATGGTGGACAGTAAAGGTTTCCCACACTGCCCCAAGAACAAAGGGCTAGAGTGGCCACATTTTGGGAGGTTGCTAGGAAGTCTGGGATATGGGTAGTTGGACTCAGGACAACAAACTGCAGTATAAATGCTGGAACCCCAGGGTGGGATTCAGGGTTCAACAATTCCTAACCTGGGGTTACAAATGAGTGAATATGCTCAAGCTCTAGGTTAACAAAACCAGAGTCTGCTAACTTGAGTTCTACTAATCCTGGGCTCACATTAAGGTGTAGACATACCCTAAGAGTCCTGACTCCTTGTTTTACAAAATTATTCTGTGACTGAATGACTAATACATCTAGAATGGATAAACTGGGTAATTTTATTAAATTCTTTGGGTGTAAGAGGGACTATGAACAAATACTAAATTATTTCATGGTGTTGCCTATTCCTAGAGTGTGAAATTCATGTTGTATGTCACAGAGAACACAGAAAAAAGAAAAGGAGTACTTGTGGCACCTTAGAGACTAACCAGTTTATTTGAGCATGAGCTTTCGTGAGCTACAGCTCACTTCATCGGATGCATAGCATACCGTGGAAACTGCAGAAGACATTATATACACACAGAGACCATGAAACAAAACTTCCTCCCACCCCACTCTCCTGCTGGTAACAGCTTATCTAAAGTGATCATCAAGTAGGGCCATTTCCAGCACAAATCCAGGTTTTCTCACCCTTCCCCGCCCCCCCCCCCCACACACATACAAACTCACTCTCCTGCTGGTAATAGCCCATCCCTCTTTGAAACCTCTCTTTATAATGCGCATGATAATCAAGGTGGGTCATTTCCAGCACTAATCCAGGTTTTCTCACCCCCCCCCCACACACCCCCCTCCAAAAACCACACACACAAACTCACTCTCCTGCTGGCAATAGCTCATCTTACAATGTGCACAGCAATCAAGGTGGGCCATTTCCAGCATAAATCCAAGTTTAACCAGAACGTCTTGGGGGGGGTTTGTAGGAAAAAAACAAGGGGAGACAGGCTACCTTGCATAATGACTTAGCCACTCCCAGTCTCTATTCAAGCCCAAATTAATAGTATCCAATTTGCAAATGAATTCCAATTCAGCAGTTTCTCGCTGGAGTCTGGATTTGAAGTTTTTTTGCTTTAAGATAGCGACCCTCATGTCTGTGATTGCGTGACCAGAGAGATTGAAGTGTTCTCCGACTGGTTTATGAATGTTATAATTCTTGACATCTGATTTGTGTCCATTTATTCTTTTACGTAGAGACTGTCCAGTTTGACCAATGTACATGGCAGAGGGGCATTGCTGGCACATGATGGCATATATCACATTGGTGGATGTGCAGGTGAACGAGCCTCTGATAGTGTGGCTGATGTTGTTAGGCCCTGTGATGGTGTCCCCTGAATAGATATGTGGGCACAGTTGGCAACGGGCTTTGTTGCAAGGATAGGTTCCTGGGTTAGTGGTTCTGTTGTGTGGTATGTGGTTGTTGGTGAGTATTCGCTTCAGGTTGGGGGGCTGTCTGTAGGCAAGGACACAGAGTGCAAATTTGCCACACTCAATCACCTGAAGCAAGGCACCTAAATCCATGTGTAGACACTTAAATAAACGAGACCTGATTTTCAAAGGTTTAGAGCATTTGTGGCTCCCGCTGACTTTGAATGAAATCGTGAGTTCTCAGCATCCATAAAAATTGGGGTGGGAGGCACCTATTTAGGCGCCTAAATAGGAATTGAGGTTCCTAGTTTTAGAGGCTGAAAATTTTGCCCAGACAGATCATTTGAATATAAAACTAATTCCGAGCAAGCAATAAGAATTCACATGAAAGATGTGAATAATGAACCTGTTCATGAATAGGCTGTAACAAAGTCCCCTTTTTGTCATTGGCACCTGAATAGACTGTGGTTGTGAGTAAAATGGGATAATCAATGAAGTTGACATATGGATTGCTGGCATATTCAAGGTGCCCACACACTTGACTAAACACTGAATCCTACTTGCTATTACAGTAAGCCAGATACAGTATGCAATGGGAAGTCTATTTCCTGGAATTAGGCTTTCTGTTTTGTTTTTCAGATTCAGCTAGCTCTGAACTGCTTATTTTCTGGGGATTTTTTTTTCCAGAAAATGTTGATAAGTTATTTCCTGGAAAGATACACCAGTTGGTGTGAATACATTTTGTGTAGCTGAGTCTGCATTATACAGAGTTTGGACTCCGATTCAAACTTCTTCAAAGTGTAGGGGTGGATGAAACCACGATTTGGGGCTCATCAATAATTTGGGCTTTCTAATGCAAAATATCTTAAAAAGAGCTCACAGCTTGTTCTTGTAGATACTTCTAATACCAGCTTTAATCTACTGGAAACAACCATAAGTAGATGATTTGGAAAAGGAATTTGGCGATTTGTCATATTGCCCTTGCGTATTTGCCCACATCAGCAACCTGCCACTCAACCCAGCTTGTTTGGCAGGTTCTCCTCTAGTAATCTTGAGCAGGGAGATTTTCAAAGGAACAAAGGGCAGTCAGGCACCAGCTCCCACTGACATTCAAAGACACCTGGCCCCCCGATATGCCTTTGAATGTCTCCCGCTAGAAATGAAAAAGCAAAATCAGAAGCGGGAAGGTGCGTTGGCATAGATGCATCAGGGAAGGAGAATTATTTTGGGGCCCCTGTGCTGCTATGATAGCAGCCTTCAACTACCTGAAGGGGGGTTCCAAAGAGGATGGAGCTGGGCTGATCTCAGTGGTGGAGGATGATAGAACAAGGAGTAATGGTCTCAAGTTGCAGTGGGGGAGGTCTAGGTTGGATATTAGGAAACACTATTTCACTAGGAGGGTGGAGAAGCACTGGAAAGAATTACCTAGGGAGGCGGTAGAATCTCCATCCTTAGAGGTTTTTAAGACCCAGCTTGACAAAGCCCTGGCTGGGATGATTTAGTTGGGGTTGGTCCTGCTTTGAGCAGGGGATTGGACTAGATGACCTCCTGAGGTCTCTTCCAACCCTAATCTTCTATGATTCTATTCCCTCACTTTCATGTGTTGGACCAAATCTCCTGACCTCAAAAAAAGTGTAAATAATGTGTTGCATCACCAATATGGTGCTGTCTTGGTTCTGATCAACTGATTAAGGATTCTTAAGATGTAGTTCCAGTCTGAAAGATGACTGTAAAAATGGCATTGTGCAGTTCCTTGTTAAAAGAATGTCATTGACTTCTCGAGCAATTGCCTCAGTTTACTAGTAAAATATGTCTGTATTTTTTGCTACTGCCTTGCTAGAACTTAGAGAGACAAGGTGGGTGAAGTAATATCTTTTATTGGACCAATTTCATGAGGGACACAAGCTTATGAAAGGTATTTCCTCACCCTACTTGTTTCTAATATCATGGGAGTGACACGGCTACAACTACACAGCACACATACTAGAACTTAATTAATACTTTCACTGAATGTGTGAGAGCCCTGTTGAGATCAGTTCACTCTCTGATATCTGTATGGGTGTTGTCGTGCTAATAGGAGCAAATAATAATAAATACCTCACTCTTCTATAGTACTTCTCATCCATAGATATCAGAGTGCTTCACACAGGAAGCCAGTATCATCATTGTCATTTCATAGCTAGGAAAACTGAGGCACGTGGAGGGAAGTGACTTGCCCAAGGTTACCCTGCAAAACAGTGGCAGAGCTGGGAATTGAACCCAAGTCTCCTGAGTCCCAAGCTAGTGCCCTAGCCACTAGGCTGCTCTAAAATAAATAACTATCACTTGGAATGCGAACCTCTACTGAGTAAGAAAGTCCCATCTTTCATCACTTGAACTCCAATCCAACAGTGAGAACTACAACCCTGTGAGAGGAAGACCAGTCCTGTAGTTAGTGTACTAGCTTGGGACTCCGGAGACTGGGTTCAATTCCTGCTCTGCAACATACTTCCTATGTGTCCTTTAGCAAGTCACTTAATCTCTCTATGCTTCAGTTTCCCATCTGTAAAATGGGGATAATAGTACTTCCCAGGCTATCATGAATGCTGTGAGAATAAATACATTAAAGATTGTGAGGCATTCTAATGCCGTGGTAAGGCGTGGACACAAAAATACCATAGATAGTTCAAATGAAGACAAACAGCAACTCAAAACTTTTAAGTGTTTTTTAGAAGCATCCTTTTTGGTCCTATTAATTCCTCATCCACCGACATTTCACTTACTGTCAGTAGACAGAAAATATTATTTTGTAGAACGTTAACAGTATTCTCTCTAAAAACTAAGTTTATTCAAAATTCTGTTTATAAGCTACATATTTATAATCTTATTCACAGTGTATTACCATATCACATTTTTTATTTACACAATTATAACATAAGGCTCAACAATAAGAAAATCTCTTAGGATGTGAATAATTTCACTTCATGCTGAATAAATGCTCATGTTCATTTTTGAGGAAAATTGCATGCACAAAGTATTGAATTTTTCCTATTAAAACTTGTTGAATCTTTTTGTTGATTAATGCTATCAGCATTCAGTCTATCAGTGTTCCAGGGTATGCTGCCAGAATTTTGACAAAAGTGGAATGCAAAAACTGAAGCAATAGGACCATTAACACAGAAAATTTTTAAAAAATTATAATCACAATCTTTTCATTAGTTCTAAATGCCAATTTTATCTGTGGGGAAGAGGTTACAAAGGCAAGAATCATATTCAGAGCTTGAATTACAATTTCACAAATACAAAAACCAAAACAATTTTGTAATGTAGATCCTCTAGCTCATCAATTTCCAATTCTTAGGTCTTAAAGGAAGAGCTACAGTTTAATCAAAGTAATAAGGAGGTATTTCAGTTACGAAGAAAATCAATATCCATTTACTACCCACAGGAGAGAGATAGTTCATAGCTACAAGGGGGAGTAATAGTGAAACTAAATTTTCCCCTTCTGAGGGCAACGTAAAAGAAAAAATACGTGGCTCCAAGATGCCTGACACAAACTGCCTCTTGGATTGAAGGACTGAGAGCTCTGTATCCCATTGAAAAGAGAACTGTGTTAGGATATAGATATTCAGGCCTGACTGTAAAGGCCTGTACTCTAAGAATTTAGGTGTATTCTTATCACTTGGCTAGTTATAGAGGTATAAAAGAAAGAATCAAAATCACTGTCTGCCGGTGTAAGAGCCTTCTCTTCCTGTGACAGTCTGAGGCCCTGTTCTTAGGCTAAGGCCTTTGGGTAAGCAGCAATGGCAGCCATAAACTGGGAAGCGAACAGTCACATCCTCACATTCCAAACTAGTCACACTGAAATAAGGTGCTATTGGGCTGTTAGGAATACAGTCCTGACCTGATAATGCCTATCGCCTCCAGAGAAAGGGAAGTGCCTAGAAGAAGGAAACTTAGTTTGATAGCATCTTGTCTGGCGAGAACTCACTTATCAATAGCTGGGATGTGAAATCCTCATTTCTTTGTTGTTCTACCACTGTAATCCCCATTTCCCTATTGTTTATCTGTATAATCTCTGTCTGGTTCTTTGATTGTTTCGGTCTGTTCTATAATTAATTTTGCTGGGTGTAAACTAATTAAGGTGGTGGGATATAATTGGTTAAATAATCACGTTACAATATGTTAGGATTGGTTAGTTAAATTTCAGTAAAATGATTGGTTAAGGCATAGCTAAGCAGAACTCAGGTTTTACTATATAGTCTGCAGTCAATCAGGAAGTGGGGGGGAAATGGGAACAGGGAATGGGAGTGGGAAAATTGGAATCATGTTTTGCTAAAGGGGTGGAATGGGAACAGGGACACAGGTAAGGCTCTGTGGTGTCAGAGCTGGGAAGGGAGACACTAAGGAAGGAAACTGGAATCATGCTTGCTGGAAGTTCACCCCAATAAACATCAAATTGTTTGCACCTTTGGACTTTGGGTATTGTTGCTCTCTGTTCATGCGAGAAGGACCAGGGAAGTAAGTGGGTGAAGGAATAAGCCCCCTAACAAACTTCAGGGCACAAAGGCTCAACATTTTAATTATCAAAAATGCTGGCACGATTGTATGCCCAATATGCATGTACACTTGCTGAACTTTATATGCAAATACAATAATTGCGTTTAAAAGACACTAATTAGATGCATTTTAACATACAATTACCAGATTTCACACAAAATGGTGATACTTGTGCATGCAAATTAGGCCTGGGAGTTACAAGCTGGCAATCGGTACGGCCCTTCTTGGGTTCAATTTCTGTGAACACTGAGGCATCACAAGTGCCAATGCTCACAGAAAGGACAATTTTTGCTTCAATATTAACTGAAATACCATTTAAAATTGTATATTTGCTAATAAAATGTGTCATTCATCTAATGTTGGTTAATTTGATCAGACAAGGTGAGATTTGGTGTTGTGCCCCAGGGGCTTGCCTGCACGGTACATTAGTCTGCACCAGTGAGGTGTAAAATTCTAGTCCTCACCAGGGTGTCATGAGGCCAGTGTGAACCATGCTGGTGTGCATGACAAGTTCTCTAGTGCATGTTAATGTAGTCCATATCAACAGTACTATATTAACCCATGCTAGGGGACTTTTAGTGTGTGCCTGAAGGGTCCACATCAGCCAGTTAGTACACAACAAACTGGTGTGGACTAGAATTTACACCCTTCTGGTTGTGGAATAATTTATCATGTAGATAAGCCCCAAGAGGAACAGCACAGAACTCACAAGCCCATGTGATGTGGGGGCAAAGGCAGCTTTAAATCACCTTGGTACCCTCTTGATTATGGGTTGGTCTAGGGGCTGGATAGGCCCCAGGCATTACTTAGACAGTCATAGGGGCCTGTCTAAACTATGGCATCCTTCCCAGGCTTCCCTATAGGCTGCAACATGCCTGGAATCTCCATAGTGAAGCTGGTATAGTCCTGCCACAACACACCCCTCCCACCCATGTCACGTTGGTTCTTTACCATGGTACAAAGGGGCCAGAGTGGGTGATGGGGAGTGGCAAGGATTTGATTTTTGGTATTACTTCTGTTCCCTGAGTGGATGATTCATGGAACTACCAAACACAGCAGAAACTGAGAATACTGAAACTGAATATAGAATTTGAACTTCACTGTGTGTGTATTTATATGAGTCAGTTTCATACTCACATAAGTACCAGCGTTAGCTGTATATTCAATTATAACAATCACTATTTGCAGTTCAAACACTCTGCTGGCCTAGAATTATTTGCTGGAGTCATTTTTAAATAATTCTGAACAATTAATACTTTAAAGAGCTGTGCAATGTGCTTTCAGCCAATCAGTGAAGAGAAAAGGAGGGCAAAGTTCCTCTAATAAATTATTAGGTGCACATCATTCACTCATTTCTAGTCCGTGCCATGGCACAGGTCTGTTTAAATCCAAACATTTAAAAGGAGAGACACATTTCTTCAGCACAGTAACCTATCATATGTATCAGTGCAGACAGCTTTTTCAAAGCTATGTATTAAAATAGGTCTGTCAGGAGACTTTCTCAGGACTATGAAAGGTATAAAGGTTATAGAAATGTAATGAGGAGCAGCACACAGACATGAGTGAAGGTGTTGGTATGACATATGAGAATTTTCCTTTAATATCCTGGACAAACCTTACTGAATGAAGTTAAACCTTAATGACAAAAGTTTAGGTATTTGGAAGTTCATTGTTTATGTATTATTGGGGAATAGTATGTAAAATCTTTAGGGAGGAGACCTGACTAATACAAACACTGGGAAATGTTAGAAGTCTCAAAGGACTATTTGAAACAATGAAACTTTTAAAATTAAGTGGGTTTCCCAAGAAATCTCTAGGAGAGAAATGCAAATGTGACTCCCGTTATGCAAGAACTCCTTCTTTTGAAGCTTTGCCTTGGGGAAGGGACCTTTTGTCGGGCTGATTACCCAGTCATGGTCACTTCAGAAACCCAATCTGGTAAAGGAATGATTCATAAGGATGCTTGTTCTGAGCAAAAGCTGTTACGAACCTGTGATCACAGAAAAATCTCTGGGTGGGGGTTGAAGGACTGATCATCTGACAAAGCCCTTACTGAAGCTGGGGTGATCTCTGGTAAGGTTATTAGCATGTGTGTAGGTTCTTTTATTGGCTTAATGTGTTTTCTCTGTGATGTTTTTACCTTAGGCATAAATGTGCTTGCTTAGAAAGAGCTGCGTGGGAATGTAACTGTGACAATTACCTCACCTCATCTCACCCAGGGCCACAGGGATGTGGTGCTGGCTGCTTTCGGGAGCTGTGCGGGGCCAGGGCAGGCAGGGAGCCTGCCTTAGCCCCACTGCACCATGGGGTTGGCAATTCCATGGGCCGGATTGAAAGACCTAAAGGGTTAAGGATTCTCCTCCATTTGCTTTCAAAACAATGTGAAACTAAATATTTCATCATCATCATGACCGTGTTTTCCAAATAAAGAAGGTGTGAGGATCCCTGAAGGCAATGTTTTCTTGTACATTTTGCAAATGTGTCCCAAAATCTTTGTTTTTAGTTTAGAATAGAAAGGCGGAAGCAATATTTCCTCTAATTATTGCAAAAGGCAGAAATCATTAGAACTAAAGGAAGTCCGGCACATTCATAGTAATAATAGGTTGTGCTTGGATACATTTAGAACAACAGGATTGTGATCCTCCTTCCAGGCTGAATGTGGAAGCTCCAGGTACTTAGCCCATGCAAAATATCTGACATTTTTCAATACATGGACTAAAATACTTTGCACAATAAGAGTAACCCCTCGGTGATCAGCTTTTTTTTGCTGTTTATGTGATACAAATTACCTGCCTTAATTGTATAGCAGCCAGTATCAAGTCATCACTGATAAACACACATTATCTGCAGCCCAACAGCATAGGAATCTCTCACTGAGTAAAGAAACAAAAGGTTCCATCAAGCATTCCTATCCCTGCTTGAATCCACTCCACCTTAACCTTGCTTCAAGCTGCATTTAAGAATTCTCTGAAAACTTCAGGTGAGGATGTCGCACAGCAGGGAAAGCTGTAGGTCTTGCTGCAAACAGCTTGCCAGTTTCCTTCCCTTCACAAGAATGCAAACCTCCTGCAAACAGCTGGGAGAAAATGTTCAGGTGAACCTTCCTCCCCCCGCCACCAAACCATGTACTATTTGTATTTCACAAATTTGAGTTCAAATTACAGAATTATCTCACAGAAAAGTTGACAGCTTTTGTTCTGATATTTTCAAAACTGAATATTTCGACTTTTTGATTAGAAATGACTTATTTTCCTTTAATTCTATTAAAAAAACTGTAAAGTTAACAAAAACAACCAAACATTGCAGGTCAAACAACTTTTTAATTTGGACCCTAAATGATTTTTTTAAAACTTTTGCAGTGTGCCAAAAAAAATTGTGGGTTTTTTTTCATTTTGGGTTGACTCAAAACTAAATTCCCTCTCCCCCCATTTTTTTTGGTTTTGCCATCAAACCAAAACATCGGCTATTTGCACAGCTCTATACCAACCCACCAAAGACCCCTCCACAAAGCCATCTTGTGAGACAAAGGAATGGCCCTTCCCCAGAGTCTTTTGGGGTGCAGGGTGGTCTCTTCCAATACTTTCTATTGTTAAGGGGGTGACTGATCCTCAGTGCCAGGGAGTGCCCTGGGCAGCAAGTAAAGTTGTTCAATAGGTACTTGCCCTAATCACCTGCCTGGAGGGCAACGTGGCCTCTCTTTCCCTCTGAAGCTAGCTGTGCACTAAGCCACACAACCAAATAATGCCCTGTAAGGCATAGAGCAGTAGCTAGGGATCCCTCAAGTGCTGCTCTGCCTCTATACCCAAGACTGGGCTTTACTTCGTAGTGCAAAGTGAGACACAACAAGCAGCAGTGGGTCTAGCTCCACCTACTCCCACATGCTGCTAGTACCACCGGAAGTGACAGGGCAGTGATCTCTGGGCACTCTGGAAAATCTGAGAACAGACATGAGAAAAGGAGAGATATTTTCTAAATTGTGAAAGTGAGGCTATGACTTCTTCCTCAGCCCCTCCTGTCGACATAGAATGCCACTGGGATTGAGGTTGCCAAAGGTTGCATCCTTGACAGGGAAGAAGCTCTCAGTCCCCAGTCCTGTTACCACAACCTTCACCACTGCCTTCCTGAGTGGTGTCCACTTGCCAGACATTACTACATGGTAAATAGGCTTGGCAGAATTCAGGTTTTTTAATACAATTTCAACAAATATTGATGTTTATTTTAAGCGTAGTTTCTATTTTAGAAATCACTTTAAATTTTCACAGTAGTGGAAATTTTAAGCATTACTTTAGATTTTTATCCATTTAAATTTTCACAGTTGCAAAAAAATATGGGAGATCAAACATTAGTTATTTAATGACACTAGATGGTGAGATTCAAAAAGTTAAAGCTTTATAACTATTAAAACTCAAATTATCAACATTACGTGTCACATATACAAAGTAAATATCCATAAGTCAAACTCATATAAGTTGTTAAGCAGCATGTTTGTTACCTTGCCTATCTATACATTTCAATTATTGGTGGAAATATTTTTTCGTCTGTTTGTGTGTGTATGGCGAAATCAAGGTTTACCAACATTTACCAATAACAATCTAATCCTTTCAAGTCTAATGGGAAGGTATATCTCCCTTCCCCACCTCTCTTTCAAAGCAGGTAAAAGCAATAGAGGTACTGTGACAACACAGACACTTATTTCAAGTAAATGAATATCTGATGCAATCATCTTTTGATTGGGCTTACTTCTGCCTGTAACTGTCATAATTTCCTTTGTTGTTATGCCACCATGCTTTCACCACACCCTCCACTACACCAGAAACCCATTGTTCCATCTCCTCCCAGTCCCAGGTTACAGTTCCAAAAGGTATCCAACAGACCTGCCTTTCCCATGGCACTTGGTGGCCCAGATAATGGGTCCTCCACTCAGCTCATACCATGACACAACCCACCACTTCACCTATCACAGTTCAGATTGTGAAGAACTGTTTGAGGAAACAAAACAGACATAAGAAACCAGATTCTAGACATCGAAGACACTGTGCACAACCACTACATAGGCATGGGTCAAAAGCAGACAGCACAAAGCAACACAAACTACAACTGTGTCAATATCATGGACATGACAACCCACCCACAGTCTTGGACAGACCATCAGTTTATTCAAGCAGTGGTCAGAGCTCTTCCTGCTCCCAGGCAAGAAGAAAGACCCATGAATCATAACTGGACTGTAGAGGAGCGGACTCACCCCTGCTGGTAGTCATCGGGAATTAGCTCACCAGGTGTTGGAGCACCTTCTGCAGGTCGGTGATCCACCTTACTGCCGGCCCCTATGTCCCTCCCAGGACCCAGTGCCCCTTTCTCTGGGGTGCTGCCACCCTGGCAGTACCCCCACACTCTCAGGTTCTGGGTCTCCCCACCCAGGGGAACCTCCACCCTCTAACCCCACCTCACCTCAGCCTGAGCTACTGCCAGTCCCCATCTAGCCCCACTCTCTGGGGCAGACTGCAGTATAAGCCACTCATCACAGGCAAGGGGGTTTGGACCTGCTGCCTCTCCCTACACATGGGCTGCCCCTCTGCAACCCTGTACCTATTCGGCCTGTAGTCAGGCCAGAGCTCCCAGCCCCTCTGGCCCGCTCCCAGCCCTGCTCCAATCTAGGTGTCCTGCCCTACAGCCAGGCCCTTCTCCCTCTATAGGCAGAGGGAGAATGTCTGGGCTCCTGGCTCGCAGCCTCTTATAGGGGCCAGCTGGGCCTGATTGGGGCATGGCCACAGCTGAGCCTACCTTCGCCAATCAGCCCAGGCTTCTCACCCCAGCCACAGCCCTCTCCGGGGCTGTTCTAAGCCCTTCAGGGCAGGAGCGGGTATCTACCCGCTACATGGACTATGAAGACTGATGGACTCCATCAAATTCCAAAGCCTGGTAAATAACAGTATTCTTCTCACAGGACAAGGAGTCAAAGACCTGGTGAATTGTTATCATTGCACACTAGCCTCAACCATGAACTCAATGGCCACCAAACAGCCCATTCCTCCCCATCACCCACACAGGTCTCCTTAATTTTCTGACATCCTGCACCAGATGAAGGGAGAGAGGCAGAAACCTGAGCACCATAGGCGGAAAACAAAGGCTGATACTGTATAGGACAAAACACAGTGAATTCCTCCATGTCTATGCCAAGGCTCTAACACAGGCCATGAAAATCTGTCAGCCTCCACTGAAGCTACCAAGGAGCAATCCTGGGTGTTTACAGCAGCAAGCCCTCCAAAGAACTATCAATCTACTTTGCTGGAAACATCATGTGTGTTTGGGAAGGATTCCCAAACAACCTGGATCTGCTTTGCCTGCACCCAATAACCCATAGCCTGCCTGTAATTCCAGAATTCAGTATATTCACTCATCCAGCATTTCTGGATACCCTGAAAAAGTCTTGACTGAAGACCTGTGAAGCCAACCCATGCCCTTCGTGGTTTGTGAAACAGATTTGTAAGCAACTGGTGTCACTCATGACTGATATAGCCAATGCCTCATCCAGGGAAAGAATCTTTTCTTCCTCCTTCAAACACACAATAGTATGACCAACACTGAAGATACATCAATTCTAGTCAACTATCATCCCACATCAAACCTCCCATTCCTGAGCAAGTTGACAGAAAAGCTAGCCAAAGGCCAACTTTGAGATCATCTAATAGAAGCTAATATCCTACACCCAGCACAATCTGGATTTAGGCCAGGAAATGGAATTGAAACTGTTTTAGTAAAACTGATGGATGATGTCCTGCTGTCAGTGAATTAAGGGCAGACATCCACTCTCATCCTTCTGGGCCTCTTTGAAACATTCAGCAGTGCTGACCATAAGATATTGCTGTCTTGCTTGAGCCTTAACATTCCTGATATTTCTAGGGTAAAAATATAAAGAAAGAAAAAATGGGGGAAAATAGTACAGGCCTTCTTCACACATCACAAAGAAGCCAAAGAAGGCACAAGTCCTTATTTTTTTTATATATATACAACCTTTGGAAATGATCCTTAAAGCTCTGCAAGTTAATCACTTCAAAGAGCAACTGATGCATACAACTCCCATGACACATGATAGAGATAAACAGTTTATTTTGATGCCCAGATGAGCCGGAAGAGTCTGACTGAGGCTGTCTGTTAATCGAGGCATGTGACAGAATCGAGAAACTGATGCTCTTGCAGACCTCGCACACTTGCCGAAAATGAAAGTTTTCCTTGATTTGTTACCATCTAAAACAATATTGTCTGCCTCAGTAATAAAAGATAATATTTTTTTTATGACAACTCCCTTATGTCAAGTCTTTACATAATCAGTTACAAATGAAGCTGACTGTGGGTTAACGGCAGATAGCTCATTTTTACAAATTAGGTGCACTTGGGTTATATTTCCCTCCATATACATTCCCATTCCACACCAGAAAGTAATGTTACAAAGGTCAGGATAGAGACTGCATTCTGCTATGTAGTTTGTTTTGCAAACCTGTACCAGTGGTCAAAATGCTCAGGAAACTCAATTACTGACTTGCTATGGTAACCATACATCAGCAGGCCAAGATGATAGAGGTTATTTCTAAAATTAGTGCCTTAATGCAGAAAACACAGTCTGCAATTCCAGTTTTACAATCTTTGCCTGATATTTATATTGTTAAAAATTAATGGGAGCACTGCCTATTATTTCAGGCATTTCATCAGGAACTTAAAACTCCTGTTAAACAGGTTCACTTCTTGTTGCAGTTAAAAAACCCTTCCTATCTGTTTGACCCTGTTACTATGTAAACGCAATATTCTAATCAATGTAGCCATCAAATGTTAGTTTTAATCAGTATTATTATTTTCCCTTTAAGTTTAATTTTTTTATGCAAAGTTTAGTTTAGTTTAGTGTCCTATTGTCAGTAATAATTCCAGGTAGCTGTTGAAACAAAGCACCCTGCAGAGAGTATAATGAATCAGCAAATGATAGGAGCTTTCCCTATGGACAAAAACAATTCTGGTGGCTGCATTTATGCTCTCATTGGATTATGCTCCTGGAATATAAATTGATTTAGTTCCAAATCATCTGAGGAAAAATCATGTAAAATGGATTTCAATTATATCATTGCTGCTTTACAAAAAGGCTCAATACTCTATGGGGCGGGGGAATCAGCACCTCTATAGGATTCACTTTCTGATGAAAGAAAACAATTTTCCATTTAATTTTTCTCCAGTCACTGTGACTTAACTCTAAATATCTTTTGATCAGCTTTTCTTCTGCCTTATTTGATAAAAAAAAAAAATTGGGATTCCTGTATTTTCTGAACAGAGAGACAAGTTTTGTTTCTCTTCCCCTTTTCTATTCCGTTTGGTTGTGCTGCCTCAGCCTGAATCCACTGATAATGGTTGTTCAATCAGAAAATAACACAAAGCAGAACCTTAGAAATTCCTACTCCAAAATCCTGACATTGAGTATTTCCCATAGTCTCGCTTTCAAGCAGTAAGGCTGTAATACAGACACGGAGCCTGATTTTCCATTGCCTTGACCTTTTGTGTTTTCACTTACGCCTGTGCAAATTTCTCTCCCCGAAGCAAAGACTGTCAATCAGCAACAGGTTTCTCCTATAGTGCAAACTCTTTTAGCTTATCTATTACAAAATGTCAGTTTCTTTGCATAAGCTAATTTTGTAGAGCTTTTCACATTCACTATGGAAGAAGGATTACAATCCTCAATCACTGTTATAAATCTAGTTACACAACCTATTACAACCTCTGACAGGGAGGGGGAAGATAAAGGGGGACAACACAAAACAAGTGGAACACAAAAAGTATTTTAGAATCTCTTTTTGCAAGAATTTTGAGTCACTGAATAAACCTAAAGGTGTTGTGTTAGATGTCTAACCTCACTAAAGGCAGTAGTATATTAGAATCATAGAATCATAGAATATCAGGGTTGGAAGGGACCTCAGGAGGTCATCTACTCCAACCCCCTGCTCAAAGCAGGACCAATCCCCAACTAAATCATCCCAGACAGGGCTTTGCCAAGCCTGACCTTAAAAACTTCTAAGGAAGGAGATTTCACCACCCTCTTAGTGAAAAAGTTTTTCCTAATATCCAATCTAAACCTCCCCCACTGCAACTTGAGACCATTACTCCTTGTTCTGTCATCTGCTACCACTGAGAACATCTTGATTATCACTACAAAAGTTTTTTTCTCCTGCTGATAATAGCTCATCTTAATTAATTAGCCTCTTACAGTTTGTATGGCAGCTTCCACCTTCTCTGTATGTATATATATATCTTCTTACTCTATGTTCCATTCTATGCATTCTAGAGCCATCCTCTTTGGAACGCCCTTTCAGGTAGTTGAAAGCAGCTATCAAATCCCCCCTCATTCTTTTCTTCCGCAGACTAAACAATCCCAGTTCCCTCAGCCTGTCCACATAAGTCATGTGTTCCAGTCCCCTAATCATTTTTGTTGCCCTCCGCTGGACATTTTCCAATTTTTCCACATCCTTCTTGTAGTGTGGGGCCCAAAACTGGACACAGTACTCCAGATGAGGCCTCACCAATGTCAAAGTAGAGGGGAACAATCACGTCCCTCGATCTGCTGGCAATGCCCCTACTTATACATCCCAAAATGCCATTGGCCTTCTTGGCAACAAGGGCACACTGTTGACTCATATCCAGCTTCTCATCCACTGTAAGCCCTAGGTCCTTTTCTGCAGAACTGCTGCCTAGCCATTCGGTCCCTAGTCTGTAGCGGTGCATGGGATTCTTCCATCCTAAGTGCAGGACTCTGCACTTGTCCTTGTTGAACCTCATCAGATTTCTTTTGGCTCAATCCTCTAATTGGTCTAGGTCCCTCTGTATCCTATCCCTACCTTCCAGCATATCTACCTCTCCTCCCAGTTTATTGTCATCTGCAAACTTGCTGAGGGTGCAGTCCATGCCATCCTCCAGATCATCAATGAAGATATTGAATAAAACCAGCCCAAGGACCGACCCTTGGGGCACTCCACTTGAAACCGGCTGCCAACTTGCTGGGGGTGCAGTCCATGCCATCCTCCAGATCATTAATGAAGATATTGAATAAAACCAGCCCAAGGACCGACCCTTGGGGCACTCCACTTGATACCGGCTGCCAACTAGACATGGAGCCATTGATTAACCTGGACTGAGATAGATATTTGTCATCATCTAATTAAAGGTGCTCAAATAATAAGAAACAACAGAGGTAATAAACTTGAATTCCTTCCTACATATTTCTGCATTTGTGTTTTCTTCCAGGTGTTTAACACTACAGTTTTGCAGGAAACTACCAAAAAAAGTGTTACTCTATGCTTTGTCTCAGTAAGATCAACTGTGCTTTATTGGCAGTATGTTCTAATCTTTCCACTCCAATGCTGCTGCAGCACTTGTCAAAAATTTTGCTCAAACCAACAATGTTCCTACAGTGCAAAAATCTTCAGCTACACGTCTCACTTTGTCTGTTTTCCTCTATTCATTATTATCAGAAAGAATATTTGTTTGGTTACTGAGAGACTGTTACCCAACAGCACATTGATCAGGAGGTCTGACTAGATGAACACCAAGTGGTCCCTTCTGTCTTGAGAATCTATGAATCAAGCCAGTGAAAGATCTATTCCACCAGGAGCACTGAAATATGGCAAATAAAGAAGGAGCCCATTCAGTGAAGTCAGTTGAAAGGCTAACTTTGGCTACAAAAGGCTTTGGATCAGGTGCTATCATCGGAGGCCAGATTAAATGAATATTTCCTCTTTGAATCAATGACTCAATTGGAAAAGATCAACTGAGCTGCAGTTTTTCTTTGCTAAAAGAACAGGAGGACTTGTGGCACCTTGGAGACTAACAAATTTATTAGAGCATAAGCTTTCGTGGGCTACAGCTCACTTCATCGGATGCATAGAATAGAACATAGAGTAAGAAGATATATATATACATACAGAGAAGGTGGAAGCTGCCATACAAACTGTAAGAGGCTAATTAATTAAGATGAGCTATTATCAGCAGGAGAAAAAAACTTTTGTAGTGATAATCAAGATGGCCCATTTAGTCAGTTGACAAGAAGGTGTGAGGGTACTTAACATGGGGAACAGAGTAACAGCCGTGTTAGTCTGTATTCGCAAAAAGAAAAGGAGTACTTGTGGCACCTTAGAGACTAACCAATTTATTTGAGCATAAGCTTTCGTGAGCTACAGCTTATGCTCAAATAAATTGGTTAGTCTCTAAGGTGCCACAAGTACTCCTTTTCTTTTAACATGGGGAATTAGATTCAATATGTCTAAATGAGCCATCTTGATTATCACTACAAAAGTTTTTTTTCTCCCGCTGATAATAGCTCATCTTAATTAATTAGCCTTTTACAGTTTGTATGGCAACTTCCACCTTCTCTGTATGTGTATAGATACGTAGATACATAGATATTAAGATCAGAAGAGACCATTATGATCATCTAGTTTGACCTCCTGCACAATGCAGGTCACAGAATCTCACCCACCCACTCCTGCAATAAATCTTCTTACTATATGTTCCATTCTATGCATCCGATGAAGTGGGCTGTAGCCCACGAAAGCTTATGCTCTAATAAATTTGTTAGTCTCTAAGGTGCCACAAGTACTCCTGTTCTTTTTGTGGATACAGACTAACACGGCTGCTACTCTGAAACCTTTTTCTTTGCTGTTACTGTGGCAGAGGGGCTCCCGATGCTTAAGTCTACCTTATTGCAATAGATCACATCCTAACTCTTGTCCCAAGTCCTCACTTTGATGTATGAATAACCGTCTTTCACTCCCTCAAGGCAGCCACTAAGTAACATTGAGTCAGCTGAAGCAGCATCTGTAAGGTTTCTATACTCCTAACCCAGCTGAGACCCGATAGCCTCCCCTCATTCTGCAATGCTGGTCAACGACCAACTCCCAAGTTGGTTTGAAAAGTCCATGAAGCATGAAGAGTCTCATTGGAGATTGAGAACTTCTCATCCAGGACATTGCTAGACATAAACCAAAAAGGCAAAGACACTAAGCAGTCTCCTGGAACTAGGTTTCCTCTACAATTAATTATTTAACCAGCATTTGTAATATTCCCTTAGCGCAATTTTTTGTATCATTTAGAAAAAAAAAAGCTCTAAAGATTAGTACACTCTATATAAACCAATGCAATTAAGGCTATTATGAGCTCGGTCTGCCACGGCATCCTTTGTATCCAGGGCCAGTATTTTATTATCTTTCCAACATGCTATGCAATATCAAAGTATTTAGGGGCCACTTGTTACAATGCAAACCAGCTTTCTACAGCACTCCTTTATGAAAAGCTATCAAAAGCACGTTATAGAGGAATTCACTGTTAAGTCAGAGTGGCAGAGAAAGGCTTAAGACAAGAGGGAAAGGGTAAAGAGGGAGTCACTAGTTTAGAGTGAGGAAGAGAAAATTGCAGGCTGATGGAGAATTGCAGAGGAAAGAATGGTTTCAGAGTAACAGCCGTGTTAGTCTGTATTCGCAAAAAGAAAAGGAGTACTTGTGGCACCTTAGAGACTAACCAATTTATTTGAGCATAAGCTTTCATGAGAAATTGGTTAGTCTCTAAGGTGCCACAAGTACTCCTTTTCTTTTTAGAGGAAAGAATCACTCCCAGTCATGTCTCAGTAGACGGACAGTAGAGGAATAGAATGAACGGGTGGGCGTGGGAGTAAGCTGAGGTCAGAGAGGCAGGACGGAGTAAGTCCACAGGGAGTTTTGAAAACTAGGAATAGATTTCTGGACAGTTCTTTGTAGATAAAAAGATAGCAAAGGTAACAAAGGATGGGGTGATGATATGAGAGGTACACTTCTAAGAGTGTAAAAGCAGTCTGACGGCAGAATTCTGGACATCCTTGAAGATTAGAGAGCAGACATTTATGACAATATTAAAAGAAAAACTTCAAAGCAAGAAAGGGCTAGATTGTGACTCTAGCCATGGATCTGAGAAAGGGCAGTACCAAAGCTGCACCACCCCAGGAGTAACCCGGGAGGCATTGTGCCATACATACACCTTTCTAAATCACAATTCCTCCCCTGATTTCTTCTTGCTCTGCCCACTCAGTTATGCTGCAAAACTCGGCCAAATCCCCATCCACTTACTCTGGAGGGAATAAATAAGCATGCAGCACCTGCTTACTCCTGCAGGCTCAGAGCCAAGGTCTAATTCCCTGAACGGAGGTGTAAAGCAGGTCTTACTCCTTCTTATTTCCCTGCATGGATATTTAATCCAAGTCCCAATCTAGCCCAAGGTTATTAAAGCCTGGTAAGGGAAAATTCTACAAGGTTCCAGTGTGGGTGATAAGAAAATTTACATACAAGTGAGGTGAGGTTTTAAAAGGAGCATAAAACAGATTGGGCTAAAATACCTAGGTGTGATTCACTTTAGATACACAAAAGTGAACTGTCTTGAAACAGCATCTTGTCTCTCAGAGCGGTTTCTGATAATGCCAAAGAAATGACTGATGACCCTTTCAATTCTGCAAGAATCTCAGCCATTTGAATGAATTTAAATCTAAATCAGCAAGACCTTAATCAGATACTTAATACTGACCTTAATCAGATCAAGATCTAACTCCCCAGCTCCCACCCCTCGAGGTCAAGGACTAAAAACTCTTACTCAAACACCGGGTTTCCCACTGAAGCCAACACTGTAGTAAGTGTTGTAGCTTCAGGCCCGTGGCTTGGAACTAGTTATACACAGACACATCTGTAAAAAGAAACAAAAAATGTGCATGTGTGAGTATAATGGGATTTGAAAAAATTAACAATGAACACTGAAAATGAAGGTGTGTAATCAAAAATGACAAATCAAGATTAACAGACTGGCACAATAATGAAAGTATTACAAGCTGTCCCCTACTCTCATTCAACAAAAGTGTATGGAAATCTGGTGCAGTACAAATCCACTATTTGAACTGAGATTAACAAATGTTAGTCTTATTATAAATTATAATGTTATTTGCATAAACTTTATTGAGATGAAGAAAAGGAACAGAGAAATTGTAAATTCACTAGCAATAAATATAAAATAGCATTGCATTTTGCACTACTTTGAAAATGCCACTATCTAGGTCACTAAAAGTAAAAGAAATTTCCAGAATTGTTTTTTTCAAAATGCTGAGCTAACATAACAACAACCAGAACTCAAATGGAAGAGAAGCTTGGAGGCATAAATAATTAGTTTAATAAATACACAGAGAAGACACACTGGAAAATGACTGCCTTTGTTAATTGTTTATCATCCTGTTCCTAATCCTGGTTATATCCTGCTTATCAAAACTGGAATCCGATTATTAATGGGAAAGTAAAATAAAATCAATAACAGATATGCATTAATTTACTAAAGCAAAACTATTATACACAGATGAAAGTACAGTAGAAAATATTAGCATCACTAAAAGAAAAGGAGTACTTGTGGCACCTTAGAGACTAACCAATTTAGCTCACGAAAGCTTATGCTCAAATAAATTGGTTAGTCTCTAAGGTGCCACAAGTACTCCTTTTCTTTTTGCGAATACAGACTAACACGGCTGCTACTCTGAAACCTGTTATTAGCATCACTGTTTCTCTCTCAGGGAATTCAAAGGCTTGCAAAATATTGTCAAGGCAGCATCATTATCTCCAAGTATTCTCCATCCCTCCCCCCGTCCACCCCCACCCAAGCTCTGCCATTCCCTGCACCTACTTCATTTGAAAAATAATCCAAAGACAATGGGAATGAGAAATTCACATGTTCAGTAGTGCTCCCTGTCAAGAGGGATATTGCAAGGGGAGTGAAAATGTCCTTAGTTTTCAGGATGTGACATGGAAATACTGAATGAAATGTGGGATTTTCAACTAATAATATGTGCAGTGCAAATAAAAAATGAGTAAGACCTGAATGTGAACTGGACCATAATATCTCCCAGAGGAATCAGAACCAAAGTGTTACACTATTCCAGGAGTGAGACATGCAGCTGAATTATTTGGCTAAAAAACTATTTGTTATTGAATCAAAGTTAACTTTGCAGTTGTACAATGTTCACGCTGCAGGACTGCACATTTGAGAACATAGGAGAAGTGCATATGAGGATTGCACTGCTCAGTCCCGGTGCTACCTTGAATGTCTATAAGCAGTTATAATAAAAAATTCTGATTTTTCTTTTTAGGTCTTGTTTCTAGGAAAGAAACCGAGTAAAGGGAGATTCAGGAGGAGATGAGGCATGGGCCACTATTTCTTTGCAATAATTTTTGAAGAGAAAAATCAACCAAACTGCTGGTGGTTTGTAAGTATAAGAAGTACAAATTAATTAAAAATTGGATGTGTGGGGCGTGTGACTGTGTGCTTGCACACACATGGGCATGCTTCTGATTCTTATAACATTTTTCAGACTGTGCATCCACAATGTGGATTAAACCCTATTGGCATTTCTCTGTTCTCAACACCCCCAGTAACTGTCTGAGTCTAGGACCCCTATCCAGGAAAGCGCTTAAGCATTTCCTTTGAGTTCCACTGACTTCAGTAGAAGTTAAGCATGTGCTTAAGAGCACTTCCTGAATAAGGATGCTTTCCTGAATCAGGGCCTAGAAGAGCGTATAACTTGCTTTCGAAGGCGAAATTCCCAGCATCATTGAAGACAATGGGAGTTTTGCCATTGACTGCAATTGAGATAGGATTTCACCTAAAATATTTGCATTATGGAGCTGGTATTATGGATTCATGGTATGCAAATTAATTACGCAGCACATTCTCATTTTCAGCATACAAGGTCTGATCCAGTCAGGCGTAGAGCACCCTCAAATGTCACTGACTTTAATGGGAGTTCAGATCTTTCATTTTGCTCAGGAGTTGCTCAAAACGTCAGAGGATTGGGCCCATAGTCAGATGATAAAAAAATACCCCCTTACTCTGTGGGCAGGTTGGGGCATAGCACACCATGGAAAATTTGATACATATTTTTAAGAAAGAGGTCATAGTACTCCGCATAGGCAGAGCCTCAGTTTTTAAGATGCAAGGAAACCTCTTTATCTACCTTGGAAGAACAAAGGGTTGGATTAAAGCCATCTATATTTTAGGTTGTGGTTCCAGGGAATCTAAGCATTTCAAGTCTGAAGCTTGGACAGCCGAGCCACTCCCCAACTGATATTCAAATTAGGCAGCTGACCAAACCTGCTAGGAAGGACAACAATTGGTCCTAAACCTCCCCACGCAAACAGAAGAGCCAAATTCTGCCCTCACAATTCTATTAAAAATGCCACACTTACATGAGGGTAAAATCTGACCCTCACACCCCTCAGAATAGTATTTTATTGGACTACAACTTATCTCCTCATCTGTTCATATAGATTGGGGGGAAATTCCAAAGTAGATTTGCTGCTTGTAAGCCAACAGATCACACAATTCCTCCACTAACTGAAATGATTATCCCCTAATAAGGACATCTCCCCGTCCCTCCCTCCCTTCAGGAGATACTATTGCAACCAACAATGACAGCTCAGAAATAATTTTTACAATGCATCTTCGTTACGTAGGGCAAAAACCTCCAATGACTGTGGATGGAACCTGTGTGGTTGTGCTGCAGGATATGGAGAGCCTGTACAACGAATCCACAACTCCTGCATGCCTTAATGCTGAGCTTTGGTGATGCTCCATTCCCTCTAATGCAGAGGGTTGGCGTGGTTTGAGGCCAATGAATACATAACTGGTTTTCCCCATCCCATGCCCAGGGAACTGCAATACTGGCTAAGGTGTAGCCCCATGCCCTGAGTGGGGAAGGATTTCATCCCCACCACAGAAACTCCCTTTAACAAAGATTGGTTTCAGAGTAACAGCCGTGTTAGTCTGTATTCGCAAAAAGAAAAGGAGTACTTGTGGCACCTTAGAGACTAACCAATTTATTTGAGCATAAGCTTTCGGGAGCTACAGCTCACTTCATCGGATGCAATGCACTTCATCCGATGAAGTGAGCTGTAGCTCACGAAAGCTTATGCTCAAATAAATTGGTTAGTCTCTAAGGTACCACAAGTACTCCTTTTCTTTTAACAAGGATTGTTTGTCCAGGCTTTGCACTGGCAGGAGGATTCAGCCCTTAGAGGACAATAAATCCTTTATAGGCTGCTGTATACACACAGCCAGGGAGAAATGTGGAAAACTACAGACTTCACATTTCACAAGTACCATGATACCCTATTACAAAATAATGTATCATACTGACCAACATATTATTCAAAGCAGTGACACAGCAGCATATTTTATAGTAAACGTCGTAAGCAACTTAAATGGTTTTTGCTGTCTTCTCTCTTTAAGCCCGTGTCATTTTAAGTAGTAAATAGAATGCAACGTGCCTTTAAACAATTCTAGATGACCAGATTATTTACGATATTAATTTGCAGCGATCTAGTGTCTTTCATATGAAGATCCTAAAGCCCATTACAAAGATTAATTGAGTCTAGCAACACACTGCAGGAGAGACAAATACCATTATACCCATTTAACAGATGGGTGAATTGAGCCAAAATGGCATGCCTGAGGCCATATGGAGAATCAGTCACAAAGCTAGGAATCAAGTATCAGAGGGGTAGCCATGTTAGTCTGTATCCACAAATACAACGAGGAGCCTGGTGGTACCTTAAAGACTAACAGATTTATTTGGGCATAAGATTTTGTGGGTAAAAACCCCACTTCTTCAGATGCATGGAGTCATCTAGGAATAAATCACAGGCTCCAAACTTCCAGTCCACTACTTTAACCACTTCTGCTTTGTTAATTACAAATGAAGAATAAAACCTTACTGCAATTTTCTTAACCGATCTTTGTGTAACATTTGCTTGCTTCACAAGGTAGATTTACAAATTCCCAGTATTTCTTCTCCACCAGGCCTACTAGCCTGGCTGATGACCTGCAGAAAATCTGTTAATGTGCTCCACAGCAGCAAAGTCAAATTCTGCTTAGGGAATACAACACATTATCTTTGTATCTGGCAGGCAAGATTCCTGTGATCCAATGCCTCCCCCCCTCCCATGTTTTCCCTTATAAACTTTAGTGTAACTTAGTTTTTAAAAAACATGCCTTTGATTTTTTTGGGCTGAAGGAAGAGTAGATTGCATTTTCTTAGTGAGAGGATTCAGATGCAATGTTTGGATCTGGATTTTGAACACAGAAAGTACTAGGGGATGTCTGCACCCACATTTTGGTTTAGTTGTATCTCTATTTACTACAGCTCCTGAGAAACCATCATTCACATGCTCATTTCTCGGAGTCTCTGTTTGAAGTTCTGCACATGTCTGATGAGTATTTTGTTCTTGCCATTTAGTTTCCAGCTTTTATTTGCTATGACAGAGATGTGTGATGTTCACATGAAGGGTGACATGTTCGTGTATTGATTGATGGATTCATGTCTCTTTTTGACCCACTCTGTTTCTGGAAGCAACTGCATGCCCTGGGCCTGAGCTTCCTTGAAAAATAACAGTGGAATTGCATGCAAAGTCAGTACTTAAGTCACTGGTATAGTATCCCCATAAGTTCTCAATGGCTAAGTGATACATGACTTTTTTCTGAAGGAAGCCATAAAAATTGTATTTAATGTTAAATAGATTGAGACTAAAGAATCACACCATGTATTCTTGTTGAAAAATATTGTATGTGTCAACCTTTCAAGGCCTAAGGAAAGAACTCCATTATTCATGCTGTTGTAAGCTCTGTATACATTTCAGTTCTTTATATAGAAAGCTTAATGGCCATGGATTATTTGCCTCATTGGTCATGGTGCTAGGAGATAAAACAATGGAAAGTATTGGTTATAACTTTCCTATATTTAAACTTCTAATGCATTGAACCATTAAAACAAACAATAAAGAAATTATTCCTAAAATTTAAAGCAAAATTGATCTTTTTCTGAATGGAATTGATAAAGCATGTCAGGCTCCTTAATGCCACTTTTTTTCTCCTGGTTGGTTGTTACATTACAAGTTCACAGGCATTTCTGGTTAGTATACCTTTATTCAACAGCTTCTCATTCATCTTCATCGCTAGGAGGTAGAATATGACACAAATCTTGAAGAAAGCAAGCAAGCAAGAAAAAGAAACTAGCAAACTAAACTCATGAGCACATACAATAGGATACAGGAGAATGACGTTGAGTAGTACATTTTCTATGTGTAGTCTCACAACACTAAATTATATGCTTCTGTGTTTTATTAATAAAGTCAGTCTTTTAGGATTAGGTCAACTTCAATCCAGCAAGCGGAGCTGGCAAATTTGAAGACAATAATTTGTAAATTCAGTATATGCTGACTAAAGGGCTAATTTCAGAAGAAAAGAAGGGGGCAGAAAGCTGTGGCTTAGGCCTATCATGTTGAAACTTTGGTCTAAACTCTAGTTAGCAGAGCATCTGAATGGCAGTCACCGCTAAATGCAGTGTAGACAAACGATCTAACCCATACTATTCATTTTTCTTTTTAAGCAACAAAACAGACACTCTTAAAACTTACTACAGTCAAAAGGTCGGAACTTGAAGGTAAGATCACTGAACAAAAACCAGAACCACTTTAAAGACATAATTCACTCCCTCATCAGCCAATGGGCTAAAGCTTGAATAGGCAGATAAGTTTGGCACCCTTTCCTGATGGTTAGCAAGCTTGGGGTTGTGGCCAGTCGAAAAAGAAGCAAATTCCAAAGTTGAGACCCTCCATGTAGAACTCCCACCCAGCAATAGATACTCAAACTTAGGAACGGTTAGTGAGAGCACATCAGACAATCTCACTTGGCCAGGAAGTAGGATACAAACCATATAGGGCTATATACAGCAATATCAATACACACCTTGTGTTGCACCTGGCAGAGAACATGAAGCTGGCATAGTTTATGGAGAACCGGTGTAATGTGCTGTAGCCAGTCCCACTAAGCAACTGGGCTACCATATTCTGTACCAACTGTAACTTCAGGATGGGTTCCATGGACGGTCCCTTTAGAGTATGATGCAAAGCATTACAATAGTCCAGTCTGTCAGCCACAAAGACATGAAGATCCAAGAGAAATGGTCACAGTTGTCATGTAATATGCAGATAGAAAATAGGCACTTTTGGTTTCTGCAGCGACCTGGGATTCTAATAGCAGATGGTGATCCAAAAGCATGCCGGCGTTGCAGGTCTCTTAACAAACGGAGGGTGAAGAATCACTTCTCTACAGGAAGCAGTCACCATCACTGTTATGCTATCAGAAAGCTTCTGCCACCCAACCAGCATCAACTCAGACTGATCTCTATCAGGTCTCAACCAGTTCACTCTGACATTTGCAATTTGGCCTGACCCTGGGAAAGCATTGTGGGTCCAATAAAAAAGAGTTGTAAAGCTGCATCTCAGCAGTATACCGATGCAGCTGCTTCCCAAACCATCACACTATCTTCTCCGCTGACTTCACACACACATCAAACAGAAGGGACACCGGAAAATCCCCCCAAATATTAGAACTAAAATGAACCAGGCTTTTGTCCACAGATAGGAAGATATCAACCAATTGTCAAACAATGAAACCAGTGCAGTCCCCTAGTTATAATCAGGCATAAAACCAGACTGACAGTTATCAAAGAAATCTGCAACTCCAGATGGTGGCACAGTTTCCTCACTGCTGCCTTTTCTACACATTTGCCCCCCAAAGGCAGGTTAGAGGACAGGCAATAATCTTCAAGTTAGCCAGTGGATTGCTTTTTTTGAGCAAGATAGTGTCAGTTCCCCTGCAGGTGTATGCCAATATAGTTCTATTGACTTTACTGAAGCTACATTGATTTGCACCAGCTGAGGATCTGACCCTTAGGTCCACAGATTTGTGAAATGCGATATTCAGATTACCAGCTGATCATCTGAGAGGACTAAGGTAGGCACTTAAAGGGAAGTTGTTTACCTCCATTTCATAGGCGCTGGATGGATTTAGTAGAACAATGGTAAATGATACATTTAAAAGTTAATCTAATATGAAATACATTTTTTAAATCTGCAATGGGCCTTCCTTATCTATCAGCTTTATTACATTAGCAAGTAAAGAACAGTGATTTTTTTTTCTTTTCTGTTCCACTCAGGAATGGAATGTATTGTATTTGCTCTCAGAATATGTAACTGTGGTAACAAAGAAAGCATACATCCAGATATAATAAATTAATAAATATCATTTACAATAGGAACATCTTCCAAATATTTTGACAACTTACTGAAAAAATATCAAGTTACTATTTCAAGTAGTATAAAATATTGGAATATGATCTTACATTATTTCGTAGTGGGGATTGTAAATTCACTAAGATACAGTGATTTGCTGCATGGAATTAATAGGAGAAAACATGTATAGGGTGGTAATTAAAGCCTTATTTAGATAAGAATAGCCTTTTGGTGACGACTTGTGAAAAACACGCCCTAGATATAACCGGACATTAACCGGCAGCCAAATATTCATCAATTATATTTTTTTTATTGTCACAGGTAGTCCTACTCCTGTCAATGCAACATTGCTTCTGTTGTCAAGCAATTCATAAATACTGCCCTAAGTCAAAAGGGGAAGTGAATCTGCTTAAGTCAGTAAAACTGACAAATAAGACCACTGAAAATATACCACCTTAAACCTTGGTTAGTACATTTGATGACTGGCTCATTAATAACAAAGCAAAAACACCTCAGGAATTTATTATGTTTGGAAGACCGAGGATTACCTCCTTGCAATTCTTTTTTAAATTTAAGGGTGGTAGGAAAGTGACATTCGAGATCTGGGAAGAATGATAGAGGTTTAGTCTAGCTTGCTCCTTCCTGAAGATAAGGTGACTTTTTTCCCAGCATTCTGCTGTTCATCTTTAAAATAAATTAATATTTTTAAAGGCCAACTTGTGGTTTCATTTTTCATTTTGACAGCTCCTGAAATGCAGACAGATTTTGCCTCAGATGTTGTTTTTTCTCTTCTTTTGGTTCATTTTCACTCTGCTCCAGCACCGTTCTACTATCCAATGACTTTCCAAATGACCCTGTAATAAGGGAGAAATCAGAAAATAAAGCTGGACACTCAGCCAAGTGTTTTGCTTTCCTGCCTCTGGAACGTTGATATTTTCTTCAAACAGAGGCAGGTGTTTGCAATATTTACTAGAGCGAGGTGAAAAATTCAGTGAAATCTGACTTCTGAGTGGCATAATGATTGTCATCTGGGCATCAACGGGGATTGAACTGTCAACCTCCGGAGCCAGAGCATTAACCTCTGCAGATTGAGCTAAAAGACTAACCCCCCTAGCTGGCTGTGGTAGCAGAGGCACACCCTCTGGAAACCTGGTACAGGGGGCCACATATGGCACCTACTGAACAATGGGCTACAGCAGCACAGACACAAAGCCAGATCCTCAGCTGGTGAAAATCAACATAGATCCACTGAAGCCAATGCTATTTCACAGCTGCTGAGGATCTGACTGCTGTCCACGTGCAATTTTATTGACATCACTCTAAGTGCAAAGTTGTTCTTGCTATTGTAAAGCTTCTCTTCTTACTACCTAAAACTCTGAAGTGTGAATAATTGGGATAATTGAAGGTCAAAGTTGACACACAGTTGGATGTGTTACCTTCCTCTCATTGTCCCAATGACAGGGAAAGGAGGTTATTGGGAGAGAAGAGAAAAACCTGTCAATGATACTGAGTACAGTTAATTAAAAGCAGATGAAAGAAGCTCTTTCTGCTTCTGAAGTTTTCCAGTGGTGTCACAGTACAGGGAATTCACTGAAGTAGTCTAGGAGGTAAAAGCCTGGCTCACTAAAGTCAACGGAATTTTTGTGATTGATGTTAATGGGGAGAATCCCCTCTCTCAAAATGGCACAGGGCAGGGTGGGGCGTAGAAAGTAGGAAACAATTCCAGCACCCAAAGTATTTATTTTCTGTAGGAAAGAGTGAGAGACCTCACCTTCTACCTCGCTATCTACTCATGGGCTGGATCTTGTTGTGCTTCATCCTTTATAAAACAGGTCTACAGAGAGGAGCAAAGAGAAACAGCAACAGCAGCTAGGGGAAATTTGAGGAAAATAAAATGTCCTGAGAAAAGAAGGAATAGAGCTGCTGTGGTCAGTGATTTAGGGCTCAACCCTTCAACTGTCACTCAATCATATAGCAATTTTTACTTCAATGGGTCTACATGCATGAGCAGGGACTGCTGGTCTCAACGAAGGATGGAGGATCTGGCCCCCCACCAACTCAATACAGAAGGGGAAGCAGATGCAAAATGAGGTTGTATTTAGAAGATACTGGAATATTTGGGGGGTATTTTATACACCCAAGGGCTATCAAAGCAAAGAAAACCTAACTTGTTAGTTACAGAAGGGTCAGAGGAAAGCACATTTCGAACACCTAAGTGGGAGTACTGATTACAGAAGGAAACTGGGACTAAAAGAAAAGCTCTTCAAAGATAGATGTAAGTACCATTAGTGGTGAGGAAGGTGCAGGGGAAACATGTATCATTGGCAAGCAGCTTGAAATAAAATCAACATAGTTGATCTGTGGATTTTTTCCTCTCTCTCCGGATCAAAAGCACAATAATGCAGCCTACCTTTTTATTGTAGGGGAGAAAATAAACTCAGTAGAGGAAGGAAGGAAGGTCACACACATAAACTACCTGCTTTAATAAGCCTTTTAGAGAAATAACGATTGCAGAGGCATATGACCAGCATGCAGGAAACAACCAGCAGCAAAATGAAGGTGAAGAGGATGCTACAGGAGTGAGGGATCAAATCAAAACTTAAAGTAGGTAGCATAAACCAGGTACTGAGTAAAATAGAGTTGGTCGTTCAGAAAGGGGCGTTCTTCCCATTTTCTCTGGATGATGTTGAGGAGGGGGGTGGTACTGTGATGTCATACCTTCCATTCTCTGACACTAGGAACTTTACACTAATTAAACAAATGAGGTATTGGAAGCTGTGTGATGGACTATCCACCCCACACTTCCTGAAGGGGTTAGGGTAGGCCAGAGGGCCCATTAACCTATTAGGAGGCAAGACTGAGAGAAAAGCCCTATTAGAAGAAGCTCACCTGGGCAGGAACAGGTGGGACTTCCATAAAGCCAGGGAGCAGGCAGCAGAAAAGGGCTGCTGGGAAAGTCTGCAGTCATTCCCTGTGGAAAGAGAGGTGCACTTGGTCTGGCAAACTCAGAGAGGGAGGAAGGCAGGAAAGGAATCAGGAAGAGGCAGTAAGGTCTAGAACGGAACAGGCTTTGACTCCTTGAGCCAGAACCCAGAGTAAAGGGCAGGCCCGGCTTCCCCTGCCAGCCACTGAGGGAATGGCACTACAAGGCAGTGAATGGGAGGACTGCCTAGGACTGCTGAAGAAAAACCTTGATACCCTGGAAGGGAAAAAATGCAGAGTGACCTGGCCAGAGGACCGTGTCATGAAGAGGCAGCAGCAGCTCAGGGAGCAAGAGAAGTGCTGCAGACCCAGAGAGAGGTGGAGAGATGGCGTGCAACCTCAGGAAGGGGTGCTGACCTTGCGAGCTATTCTCCAGAATAACCAGGAGGAGGTGCCATTTTATCAGTGAATGGAGCACCCCGTCACAAGCTGCGTTAGACCCCTCAGCCCACAGAGAGACCAACTAAAGTCAACAGGGCCCCAATCAGGGCCACAGTCAAGACACTAATTAAAAGCAAACACTGATGTTATTTTAAAGAGTAGCCATAATCAAACATAGCCTCAGTCAGTAGGCAACAGGCCAGACAAATGATGCATTATTGACTTCACCACCAGCTGTTGACTGGGACTGCACATGTGCTTAAAGTTAAGCATGTACTTAAGTGTTTTGCTGGATCAGGACCTGAGTGCTCAGCCCACGCAGGATTGAGCACGAAGCTCTGGTTTTTCCTTCATCAGTTCCCTTTTCCAATTGGTTCTCGGTGAAGATATTGGCATGTTGGGCGAGCAAATGAGGCAAATCTCTAGTGCAGAGGTAGAGGCATCTGGTACAGGAGTTCCAAGAAGCAGAAAACAGATCATTTAGTTTGGGGGCAGGAATCCTTCAGTTTCTTCAGAGCTTAAGCCACGATTGTCTACATATCTGTCATGACTGCCAGTTACATTCATATACTGCACCTCTCCCAGACATACATCTGTGCAGCAGAATGTTCAGAGGAACTCAATTTAAACAACAACCCATTTATTTGAAGTTTGCTCTTTGGAGGAGGAATGAGCAGTGGGACCATCAATATTATTCAGTCAGATGAAAGGTTTTCTCTAACTATGGTAATGAGCGAGAGTGCAGATACACCTTCTGGTAGATGGGAGTTGTGTGCCTATGTCAACCTGCATTTGCTCCAGGCTTGTTCTGGCGGAACTTTTTTAATTGTAAAGGCAACAAATAACAACAGATGCATCTTCATTAGCAAGCCTTGAGCCACCTACTGGATCATAACTTTAACATTTGAGAGGGATTTGGTTCTTTACCACCACTGTAGACAGCTGTTTTAATTTTTGAGGGAGCATAAAGTTTGAATAGCAATTGTTGCCTTACAGCTGTCTGGAAGTCACTTGAGTGTCCAACAAAAGCTCTATACAAAGATGGAAGTCAACACAACCCTGCTGAGAGACCGGAATTACACATGGATTCTGTAGGTTCTTCATGAGTTTTATGCAACTGTCCTGCTGCATGAGAGATAAAACAAACAAAACAAGCCTGCATGTATAAGTGGACAGTAAAGCAGGCGAGAGCCCTGAAATGATGAAAAATACCATTATCGTCATTTTAAAGTCTGCAGTACTACAAATATGCTTCGGTATGCAGAATGTATATTTTCTTGCTTTTATAAACTATCAGGAACTGTTATATTTGCTCTTAACACCATAATTTTGGTTTTAAATTAGCTATTAAATTACAACATGTGGTTTGCTAAACAGCAATTAAAATTTAATTTTATTAATTTTGTTGATGTTAATCCACCACAAACTCATTTGTAGGAATTGGATGAAACAAACTATATAACATGACTGCTTTGAAATCACTCCTTTTTTCTGTTTCTTCTATGGGGAACTGGAAAAAGCCCCTGTATGTATCCAACGGTTCTCAGCATGATTTATTTATGAGAAACTAACACCATATGGGCTCCAAGAGCATACTCCATAATGGTATTGGACACAGGCCTATTTGTCTGTGCTGCTGCTGTAGACACTGAGGACATGAGGCGAATGCAGACACCTGACTATAGGTATCAAAGTGATGGAGCATTACACAGTAAGACAGAATGCTTTTTATCAAACCCACAATTACCTAAAGATGTATTTTTCTACAGAGATTTTAAATGATTGTAGTGAAACCATAAGATGACGACACTAGAGGTTTAAACAAACTATAACGGTACAAAGAATGGGCCAGATCCTGCACCACTGAGAGTAATCGGCGATGTGTTATTGATTTAAATGGAAACCAGAATCCAGCCTGTATCTGCAAACTTTGATTCACTTGAGTAAGGTATACCAATGTGCCCCTCACTCCACCCCAAGGCAATTCTCACAATGCAAATTAATAACGCAACAATATTTCCCAAGCATTGCATGTAGTTCCAATGTATTCTTGAACTCCACGTTAAGAAATGTACATTATTTATTTATTTTAAATCAAGCTTATTGCTCATGTACAATTTCAAGAGCCATTCATTCATGCTATGTTGCTAAAACCCACTGATGCCAGATATAAGGACACAAAATAGCTGGTCTAAATATGGACATTGTAAGAAACTTATCTTTAGGCTGAGTAAAGAACAGATTTTTTTGGTTCACTGGGAATTCTAATAAAACTGAAAAAATCATTATGGATCAAACCAACCCCCCTTCCCCGGCCCTGAAATGTTTAGCAAATTGAAAAAAAACCAACCACCACCGTTTTGCTTTGGGTTGAAATAAAACATTTGTTTGCTCTGCAATGAAATGTTTACTTTCAATGCTGAGCATTTTCAAACATATTTTAATTAAATAAAATGTAAAGGAAATTTCAAAGCACAAACTCGTTTTGAATCACAATGGGAACAATTTCCATTTCAAAAATATCAAATAATATATTTTGAATGTTTTTCAGGGTTTTTTTTTTTTTGGCAAAATTGACATAGATTTATGAAGTGTTTTGGTGTGCCAAATCTGATTTTTTTTGCTGGAAATTGTTGCAGCCAAAATGTTTCCCCCAACTCTACTTACATTACAGCAGGAGGAAAATAAAGCACAGAGTATGTTAAGTGTTTTTTCCCCATGTCATACAGCAAACCAGTGGAAGAGCCAAGGTGGTGCTCAGACATCTTAAATCACAGGATTATGCTCCCTCTGCTAGGATGGCTTCTGAATGCTGAGCCTAACATATAATGACTTCCTTTTGTTTTATAAAGAAGAATGTCTCATTTTCATTCAGTTCTATTAACTGCTCTGTTTATCACTTAGCTCTATGCCAGAAAAGAGGCATGTGGTGGGTAGCCTACGTTTGGAAATAGGTGAATAGAAAAATTTGCTATTTTCTCAAGTTAAACTACTCAAATTACACCTGTGAAAGCCTTAGACATGTCATGCAAACTCTGTTATTTTTTTTTCTCTTTTAAGCTATCCGAAGTAGAGTTACTTTAATACATTTGACCATTTGGCTATTAATTTAGGAATATCACCAGAGAGGAGAATGAGACTAGTTTTGTGTCACTATTTGATGTGACTGATTGCAAGAGATTGAACTTCGTGTTACATAAAGTGGCTACCGCGCAGTCACAGTATGTGGTGTTACAGCCAGGAAGGCTAGGGGATTGTTCCCAAGACAAATGATAACTCCCACATTGCAATTCTTGGCAGACAATCACATTCTTCCATTGATCCATGTCTACACCCAAAGGAAATATGGCTTTCATGTGGCCTAGGAAAGTGAATCAAGCCAACACAGGGTGGTCTCTGTAAAACACTTCTTGTACTGTGTACTCTACTAATAGCTAGAAAGATCTTACCTTTGCCACTACCACAGAAGAGTGTACATTGATTTTTTTTTGTTGTTTAAAAAAAGGAGGTGTTATTATCTGATCACCTAAACGAAACTGTGACCAGTCCTCTGACAAGCGGTGTCCCCATACTACGGCAGTAGAAATGTGTGAACATGCAGCTCCATGCATATTCATAGATCATGAGGATCATCTACTCTGATCTACTGCATAGCATGTGCCATAGAATTTTATCCACTTCAGAGAGAGCCAGCTGAGTGTTTGGGGTTATATTTGGTTTTAAAGATCCCAGCTTCATTGAGCATTAGCTGCCATTAGACATGTAATGATGTAACAAATGCTGGGTTTTCATCTTTAAAAAAAAACAAAAAATTCAATGGCATAAAGTCAAATGCTGAGAGCCACAGAGATTCAGGATATACACTGAATTTAAAAAGAATAAATTATGTTCCCTATGCTGTAAAGGATGGACATACCCTTTCTGTCTATTTCTTCTCCTGTGCATTCCCACATCCTGCCTCCTAATTCCAATCTATTTTCTTTGTTTTGTTGCCGTGTGGTGGCTCTTCCCTACATTAAGGTGCATTCTTTTCTCCGGAAACACTGAAATCTCTGTGTTTAGTTTCTTTTTCTCACCATCCATTCACTTTTAAGAGGGTGAGCTGCCTGGGGGACATAATATAATAAGAGTCCTTTACAAAGCCTAACTGGTGTTAATAGAATTCACTAGTGATGCTAACTGCAGCCAATGCTGAGATAAGAAAGGCAGAAACTGTTTTAATGTGACAAACCCAGTTTACTAGTTAAGGCAGGGATTCAATAAAGAAAGCCCCTGGCTACAATGTTGGCAACATACGCCTTTTATTTAGTTGACTTTGTATATATTTAAAGTAAGGATTTGGTGATGCAGGTTGTGGGAAAATCCTTACAATTAATTATTGACTCTGTGTTTGTCATTTTACAACCCAGGGCCTAAACCAGCTCTCAAAGGGAACTGTACTTTTGCCATTAACTTCAAACTTAACTTTTGCTAGTACAGTCAGAGAAGGCCAAAGGAGGGTCTAATATACTTCAGACACACGCAAACCTGTTTGGATGACAGCAGAGGACAGCCAGTGGCTCCACCGGCAGGTCTCCAACCCATCATTTTGGTTAAGATTTCATAATATACCACCTCAGTTACCCAAGTATTAAGTTAATGTCAAACTAACCAGAAAGATCGGCTGGCTGTGGTTCCTTCATAGCAGGTCCGGGTGATGTTTATTGAGACTTTTCTGAATATTTTCCTGTTACTGCCAGTTTCAACTGCATGAATGGATTTGAATCAATATGGGTGTACAGTATCTTATTTTAGCCTGCAGATGTGTTTTGTTCTGTTTTCGTCCTGTTTTCCTATTGATGCTCCTGTTTCACCAAAATACCTTAACAGAACTACACTAGAAAATAAACAAATGTAAGGAAGCAGGTCCTCGGCTGGTATAAATGGCTAAGTCACACCAGCGAGGATCTGGCCCATTCTCTCCAATACCAGAAGTGTCTGCGCTACTAGAAATGTCTCAATACACTGGCTGTTCAATTAGAATGGATACCCTCATAGTTCCTATAACTTCAGTCTCCTCTTCTTCTATATTCTTCCCTTTCTTAGGGTGACTATACGTCCCGTTTGGACCAGGACATTCCCTTTTTTAGTCCCTTTGATCATCAGTTGACAAGAGCAAATTGGACACATGCCCAATTTTGTCAAAAAAGTGGGGCGGGATCCCTAGCGGGAAGGAACATGCAGAGGGGAAGGGGCGGGAGTGGCAACGCCAGCCCTGCGCTGGAGGGAGGGCTGGGGAGAGTTGCTCAAGCCCGCCAGCCCACCCTGTGTGCAGTGGGGAGAGGGAGGCCTCAGGCAGCCACATGTGCAGGGGGAGATGGAGGGGCTCAGACCACCAGACGCATGGGCAGCGGGGGGGCTTGGACCACCAGCCCCTCATACAGGGGGAGTCACAGGCAGCAGGGGGCTCATAGAACCAGCCCACCCACCCCGCGCTGGCAGGCATGGACCAGCCCCATGCACAGCGGGGAGGGGGGTGGCAGTGGTTGGGGGGGGGGGCTCAGGCCAGCCCTGAGCGCCAGTGGGGATGGGGACCTCAGGCTGGTCCAATGACAGTGGGAGGCAGGGAAGGCTCAGGCGGCCATGTGTGCATGGGGAGGGGATGCTGGGGTCGGCCCTGCGGGGAGGTGGACCTTAGTCTGGCCCCATGCCAGTGGGAGGCAAGGAGGGCTTGGGCCAGCCCCGCATGGAGGTGGGAGAGGGCTTGGGCTGGCCCTGGGCAGGGGGGCTTGGGACAGCCTGGGCGTGTCCTATTTTCCCTTTGGGAAAATATGGTCACCATACTAGGCTAGCAAAGAGATGACCCATAACAAGTTGATTTAAAATGAATAAAACCTTATCAAGAACAGAAAAAAAACAAACATGGATAAGAGCGTCCCAAAATCATGACTACACCTGTAGCCTAGGGGTCCATCTCCTGAGGCTACCGCATAATACAGTCTTGTCTCAGATGATCTCCCTCACTGACCCGTCTAGCAGAAGTCAAGCTCAGGTTACTGCTTCAGGACTTTTATCCAACACAATTCCCCCATCCTGCCTTACCTCCTGCTGCATCTGACTCTGACTTAGAGAGCACATCTCACTGCCACATCTATGACTCCCAAATTAGAGACAGTTGGGCTGGCCAGGGCTAATGGCAGCTTTTGACAGGTAATGATTGATTGCTTAGCAGATCCAGCATTTCATGTTGAAGAAAAATCTATTGCCCTATGTAACACCGACACACCTGGTTGTCAGTGGCTGGGATCAAATCTGGGAACTCTGGAGCTTAAAGCATGAGCTGCTGCTTCCTGAGCTGAAAGATGTGTCTCTTAAAGAAGACTGCAGCAGGCTCATCAATCTCCAGCTGGTCTAGATGCCACTAGAGGGAGACAGAGTGCCACACCAAGCAGACCTGGGTTCCACACTCTCCCCTAGGTGGGGAAGCACATCCTGAGCTTCAGAGACTTCCCAGTTGAAATCCCGGATGAGATCCCACTCGTAATGCCCTCGTTGCAGGTGGCTGGGATCAAACCTGGGACCTCTGGAACTTAATGCATGAACCTCTATGGTGGTTCCGGTATTTCAACTGGAAAGTCATCACTGGGCCCCTTAAAGGGCAAAGGGATGGTTTCCTCTCTGCTCAGGGGAAGAGCTGGAAAGGCAGAATGCTTCAAAAATTCAGAAGATATACAGAGATGTATGCATGAATGCACACACCCACCCATGGCTCCTAGAATTGGGGAGATATTGTAAAACTCAGTGGAAACATATCAGGAGACAGCGTGGGAAGAGGAGGATAGCGTGAGAAATTAAGGTCTCTCTCGCTCCCCCTTCAGGTGCTTCACTCTCTTGTTTGCAAGAAGAGCTGTTCTTTGCAAAGCAAGTTCCCTAAGAGCTCCCTTCCCTGAATAAGGGGCTATAAAGGCTGGATGTGCAGAGGGGCACAACGTTCATTTCAAAAGGTAAAATACTGGAGGTGTCTGAGCACTTAGAGAAATCGGAGAGAGTTCTGATTAGTATGCAGACATGATGAAGGTGTTTCCAGCTCCCGCACAGCTTTGTTGCTATAACTCACCTGTAGCAATTCTGCTCTTTGTCTCCGAATCTCCTGTAAACAAGGACTGGAAACCATGCCATGCTGCTACAATTTTGTGGCTTCCTAATGTAGACAATATCCTGATAAATACTAGATTGCACCACAATTATTTCAACCGCAACCCAAGCCAGATTTGAAGCCCGGGCTGCAGAGGTAAAAAACAAACAAAAAACCACCTAGTGCATTCATTTATTGAACTCCCGTACACTCACTCTTGCACCCCTCTCTATTTAAATGACTTTCTACCAAATTGCTCAGTAGCACATCTCCATTATGGTCTTCTGAATATGTATGGACACAGCAGGTGACTTAAAAATAGCTGCTAGTCTCTCAGAGAAAGGTGTGGAATGTACTCAGCTTGTTTAGGGAGAATTTTAATGACACACATAACAATTTACAGCAGACTTTTTATATTTCTAGAATGCAAAACTACCCAAAAGGAATTATCTTGTTTATCATTGAGAAAAGGAGAGTAAGGAAACATACTAACTTAGGTAAAATTAAATTCCTGTCAAGGCAGTGTTCAAACAAGTACTGTCTCACTTACAAGATAGTCAAATTAAACGAACGTACATTAGACCATTAAAACACAACAGTAATAACCCAGTTTGAGTGCATTAGGTTACATGCATTACAGCTCAATGCATTTTCCCACTAAATAGTAGGAATAGTTTTCTTCACAGGACGTTGTACATAGCTATCACATTTAATAAAAAATACAACCACTCCTTAAACCTGATTCCTAGTAATATTCAACAACAGACTTCCTCAAATAAAAATTGAAGCTTCCTGAAATATATATGTGTGTTAATATAACATAAAAACTCTTCTAAAAAGATATGTAATAAACAAGAGAGAACAAAGTGAGCTGTAGCTCATGAAAGCTTATGCTCAAATAAATTGGTTAGTCTCTAAGGTGCCACAAGTACTCCTTTTCTTTTTGCGAATACAGACTAACACGGCTGTTACTCTGAAACATTTCTTAACTGTGATTCTCATTTTTAGAAGCTTATTGGACTCAGTCCTGTCTCTGGACAGTTCCAGGAGCACCTGTGATGCTACAATACTATATATAAAGTAAATACTAAAATCACCATTGCTGTAACTTCTGTCTCCATGGTTTCAGCAGGGGACTGGCAGATATCTCATCCATTTGAAATCTAAAGAGGACAAATCAACTCACCACAAGCTGATACCTGTCAGTTCCTGCCGAGGCGGTAGAGTGGCTATTACTGGTACAGGAGTCTTAAGTGGTTCTAACCATCAGTTCCTACCACTTCCACCAACTACCATTTCTAAATATTACTTCAAAACACACCCCCTGCTCTGCACAGAAGGTGGGTGAGTGAGTGCGAATCTGCTAGAATAACAGGCCTCCAGAGAACAAGGGTTACACTGTGTAATTTTTTTTTTTGTCTTCATAAGATATTATTCTAATACAGCCCCAACCATGGTGAATAAATAGCTAGAGTGACATCCCTATAAAAAGGCTAATGAGTTCGTAGCAAGAGATGCTTCTACAAGGCAGAAGACACAAGGCAAGAGTTTCAAAGTGGCAAAGATGTGGAAGAGCAGCAATAACTATAGAATTAAATACATAATAAAATGTCTCAAGCATGAACCAACTAAGAAACTATAGAGGTGTACAGAAAAACATTAATGATAAAATATCTAGTGTTGGTACCTTCCCAGCTGGATACGGGGATGAGACTATTTCAATGTGAGTTGGGTGCCTAACTCTCTAAGAGTATGTCTACATTGCAAAAGAGGTGGTTCTTAATTTGGATTAGCTAACCCATGTTAGCTAACTCAAGTTAAAGTAGCAATGAAAACCTGACAATTTGGCTTTTAATTCAGGTTAGCAGCTCGAGTTCAACTCCAGGTTCCCACACAGGCCTTAACTATAGCTGCTAACATGAGTTAAAAGCTGCATTGCCAGGTCTCCACTGCTATATTAACTCAAGTTGGCTGACATAGGTTAGCTACTGCATGTTAAGAACACACCTTTTTGAAATACAGACATACCCTATTCTCCTTTGAAAACCCCAGTCCTAGTTTGTCAACACTTATCCAACAATAGGACTGCAGTGGAAAGGCCTTTTGGATGACATAGGTATGAAAGAGGAACCTAAAGAAGAAAAGGTTGAAGGCATGGTACACCAGGGCAGAATAGGGAGAGGGTTCCATGCAGAGGATATCATGTACATGGACAATTAGAAGTGTGGAAAAAGGATATGAAAGGTGTTCACCTCGTGGGAGCCAGAGCACACACAGACCACAGGGTTGTTCTATTCTCTGGTGGGTTTGGCTTTTTGGGTTTGTTTGTTTTTTTGCTATCACTGAACCCTTGTCTGTTTGGGTAACAATGTTAGGGGTTTAATGGGGATAAGAAAACTTTGTCGTGACTTCAGTTGACTCAGTGTTGGTGTTATATAGTGATGTCTTGGATCCGAGTATTGCCTTGTGTGCTTGATTCTATTAGTAACTTCCCTGCATGTATCAGGAAGAGCAATACCTGAGAGGATATAGAGGCTGTTGGCCTGGCCATTTGTAGGCCTTGCTGGAGCCCTAGGCATAATTAAGAGTGTGAACCAAAGTAGGCCTCGGCAGTTTCGTAACACACCAAGTATTGGCTAACCAAGTAAGCACATTCCTGACTGGAGAGGATGGTACATGAACACCTGGAGTTTTCAAGTAACTATGTAACCAAATTCCCCAGAGATTGTACAGGAACACACAGACCCCTCATAAAATAAGAATGGGATGACAGGATAATGGAGGAGGATGTTTTGTTTGAACTAGCATGTATAAGGTATAAGGATGGTAACTAACAATGTCTGGAGAGTACTACGTAACTTGTTTGTAACTATGTATAGAAGGAAAAGTCATAGGAGGGGCATCTTTTATTGGTCAACAGGACAGCATCATGTTATGTTGACTGAGACTTTACCTTGTCATGGGCATACATTAGGGTTGCCAGGTGTCCGGTTTTCGACCAGAATGCCCAGTCAAAAAGGGACCCTGGAGGTTCTGGTCAGCACCGTCAGCCAGGCCATTAAAAGTCTGGTCGGTGGTGCTGCGGGGCTGAGACAGGCTAGTCCCTACTTGTCCTGGCATCGCGCTGTGCCCCGGAAGCAGCCAGCAGGTCCAGCTCCTAGGTGTGTGTGCGTGGGGGGGGCGCACAGGGCTCTGCGCACTGCCCCCGCCCCAAGCACCGGCTCCACACTCCCATTGGCTGAGAACCATGGCCAATGGGAGCTGGGGGAGGCAGTGCCTGAGGGCGAGAGCAGCGTGTGGAGCATCCTGGCCCCCACGCCTGGGAGCCGGACCTGCGGCTGGCCGCTTCTGGGGTGCAGCGTGGAACCAGAACAGGCAGGGAGCCTGACTTAGCTCCATGGTGCTGCTGACCAGGAGCTGCCTGAGGTAAACCCGCACACCAACCCCGAGCCCCAACCCTCTGCCCCAGCCCTGAGCCCCCACAAACTCCTCATCACCGGCCCCACCCCAGAGCCCGGACAGACCAGAGCCCCCTCCCACACCCTGAAACCCTCATTTCTGGCCCCACCCCGGAGCCCGCACCCCCAGTTAGAGCCCTCAGCCCCTCCTGCACCCCACCCCACCCCCCTGCCCCAGCACAGTGAAAGTGAGTGAGTGAGGGTGGGGGGATGTAGTGAGTGGGGGGGTGGGGCCTCAGAGAAGGGGCGGGGCTAGGGTGTTTGGTTTTGTGCGATAAGAAAGTTGCCAACCCTAGCAAACATGTGTTAGTGTCCCCGTGACCCACTGGACAGGGCGCTAGTGCCATACTTTGCTGACAATAAACCTGGCTGAGCACCTTCACCACTGAACTGAGCCAGTGGTCTTTGTTTATGAATAACACCATGACCCGTTGAATCGACATGCTGCTCTCTCTGCTAGTGCAGCTAACACCAGTGCTCCAAGAATAGCAGGACTAGCCGAATTAACAACTCTGCAGCATCCCCAACGCTCCGTAGCACTAACAGCAGCATCCGGTAATACAGCCGTAGGCAGTGTTAAAAATAGGGTCTAACTTCTTTGCATGAGAGTATGCATTGGTGCATTCAGCAGAGCAGTAGCAATATGCCAGAGCTGTTGATTGCAGAGTGGACGGGTCCCCCCTCCACTTTGTTGTAACCAGCTTGCTGAGAATGTTGTTTCGCATGCTAACCTTGGCTTTCGTTTTCTCAATGTAGGCTCTAAAGGAAAGTGTGTGGTCAAAAGTAACACCGGGGTGTAAGGGATCTGTGGAATAAGTAAGTTTTGTCCCAAGCTAGATGAGGTTTTGAGTTTGCATTTGGCCTTTCAGTTTTTGAGATAGAATGCACTGTCTTGCATTTTTGCTGGGTTTGCATGCACTGGCTAGCTACATTGTGCTTGTCTAGGGTGTTAAGTGCATGCAGCAGAGCAATCTCAAAATGCCAAACTCCTTGTGCTGTGTGGAGGTGCACAGATTATCTGAGCAGATAAAGCACCTTGGGCCAGAGTAGCTTGGCTGGTCGTTTGTGTAGATATTCAATAATGTAGGTGCTTAGACGCTGCCTTGTGAGAAGTCATTCTTCTGTTGTTGCCATCAGCTCCATTTGCCACCAAAGTTCATAAATCTTCTCTTCTCTAATATGGTCTCTATTAACTTCACATAGTGTTGGTTCTTTATTAATGTTAGTATCTTGGGAAGGAGCCCACAATGATTGACTGTATCATATGTGGCAGTGGGTCAAGAGAAAAGAGGCATGGGGAGGGCCAATGTATATGTGACCTTTCAGGCAAAGAGCAGGAGATTATCTTTGATGTGGAAGGCAAACTGAATCCAGCAAAAGGATCTGAAAAGGAGATAGGCATGACTGATGGACCCAGGGCCAGATGCTCTTTGAAAATTGCTCACAAACTGTGTATCAACAGCCATTCCCATAAACTGGGGATGTTGGCAGGTGCAGAAGGAAAGAAAAAGGGAAAGTGTCAGAGTGAAGAATGAGGCTGACTAGGAGCCTTGGAGAGACAGAGTGATGCTGTTAGAGACACGTGAGAATCTGAAATATTATGTCCTTCATTAACCAGCTGTATTTTGCAAGTAGGTCTGAAGAAGGACCGGTAATTACTCCATTCACTTCAATAGACTTTTTCCTGCCTCCACTCCAGGAGATGGTTGTTATTGGGAACACAAGCAGAACGGTACCCAAAGTGCAAGAGGACAAGGTGGATGGACCCACTTTGTGTCTCTCATATCCTGGGATCAACATGACTACAACACTCCAAAGTGTAAGTCAAACATCTTGGTTCTAATGAAACTTGTGCTGTTGTCATAGACCTGTTATAATCACAGCTAGTGGAAAACACTGTATTCCAACAAACAGCCTTAAACCTCTCCCCCTATAACACACATGCCTACAATATGAAATCACACATGTAGTCAACATAATGACAGATGGAACCCATTTGTACAGTGCTTGGAAGACAAGGGCCTTCATTTCATTTGTGCATTGCCTCTTATTAGTTACAGGTCATTCAGTCAAAAAATGTTTCTAACACCTAACACAAACCAATTATGACAGTGCTTTCTATGTGAGAATGAAAGTGTTATAGTCTCTCTGTCGAGTGGCAAGTATTGGTAAAGAGATCTTGATTAATATGCAATTTGGCCTGATCTGATTTGTGCATGGCAGAGCAGCCCTTGTTTTGGATTTTGAAAAGTAGGCTGTAGAATCTCCAGAACAGTTCTCATTTCTGAAAGTGACAGAAGTATATAGTGTTCCTGAAAGGATGAACGCAGGAAGCCTCTATTCTGTTTGATGTGCCATCTTATGTCTGTTTTTACTGCATTTAAAAATTCCATTTCATTATGTTCATAAAAGCCAAATCTATCACGCTGCGGAGCCTAACAGCTGTGTTGCATATAGATATTATACCCAGAGGCAAAACTCTTTTATGGGGCATCTCATGGGATCAGAAAGAGAAGCTTCCAAATGTTACAACTAAACAGTTGGAATGACAAATAAATATTTGTGACATAGACATGTATTCAGACTTTTCACTTTTTATTCATAAATTAAGTCTATAAAATATGTAGGTTTGCTTAGACTCAAATGCTTTGTAGTGCACAAACCAAAATGTATTGCCTTCCTTTTATAGCAACACAATAATCTGTTAAAGCAGACAATTTAATCCAGGTTTGCCTCAGAGTATTGTAAGGTTAGGTTTAATATTTATTATACTTCCTAACCTGAATCTAAAGTAACTGCAATTCCTGGTCCCTTATACACTGGAAATTCACATGACATTTGGCTGTGATCCCTCATGATTTGATTTTAAAACGGCCAGCCCAATTTGTATCAATCAAAAAAAGTGATCTCCATCTTCTCCCTTCTCTTGAAAGGAGGTTTCCATTATCTCCTTTTGTTCCCTCCACATTTCCTGGACTCAGACTGGACAACTGTTTGTGTGGATTTCTGACCCAGCTAAAAACATGAAATGCCTGAAATCTCACAAGACAGTTTTTTTTTTCTTATGAGAGTTCCAAGCCCGGTTTTCAGCCAGTTGCTGTGGTGCCCGGTGGTTTATAGTGACAAAGACAAATTTTAAAAATGGTACCCTCAATTTTGCAAATGCAGTTTGCACCATCAAATAGAAAAGTGAAAATGTACCCCACAGTAGCTAGTTTTTCACTGCTGTTGGCTGCTTACATTGTTTAAAAAACAAATTCAACAGTAGAAGTAAACATAGAGATCACCGATTTCTATCCATGTTAATTAGGCCATTAAACATCTGTAGTGCATTAAACAGAAAAAACTAAACATACACACATAATGATATGGAAGCTAATATAAAATGTTAAATAAATACATATATGCTTACTTATGTTTTTGCAATTTTTCCTTTTATTTTAATAATTAAAATTAAGTTTATGAATTCAGACAGACTTCTGATTTGACTTTGGGCAGATCATTTAATATCATCATATTTCCATTTACCTGTCTGTAACATGGGAGTAAATAAATATTTACTGATCTGACAAAAGTGCTGTGAGGCTTAATTAATAGATCTAGGGACCTATCAATCAGTTCAGGCACTGCCTTTCAATAGTGAGACCTAGTGATCAGAGTGGAGATCAAAGTCAGACATAGGGTTGGGACTGGGATAAGGGTTGTCCTGGAACCGAGATCTGGGGACAGGCCAGGGTCAGAACCAAGATCAGAGTTGGTTGACAAGCCAAAAACAACTCTGTAGCTGGGATCCAGGTGCAGGCCAGAGGTCAAAGCTGGATGGTCAGAGGCCATGAACAAACCAAATCAGTACCATAGTCAAGAGTCCAGGTACAGGCCAGAGGTTGAAGCTGGGTGGTCAGAGTCCGAGAGAGTCAGGAGGTGGAGGCAAGGCTGGAACAGGTCTGTAATAGGGCTGGAGCAAGGACAGAGTACGGCAAGGACAAGACTGGAAAAGGGCTTCGGCAAGGCTGGGGCAGGAACAGGAACTGGACCTGGAGCAGGCTGGGAGTTGAGAGAATCTAATACACTGCAAGGCAGTAGGAGGATTCCTGGCTAGGTAGTGCTGTTACACAGTCTGATCTGCAGCTCTGGCAAGGTTGGGGAAATAACTGAGCCTTGGGTTCATCTGACCCAGGCTCTACTCAGGGATGGGCTGCTGCCACACAGATTCATAGAATCATAGAAGATTAGGGTTGGAAGAGACCTCAGGAGGTCATCTAGTCCAACTCCCTGCTCAAAGCAGGACCAACCCCCACTAAATCATCCCAGACAGGGCTTTGTCAAGCGGGACCTTAAAAACCTCTAAGGATGGAGATTCCACCACTTCCCTAGGTAACCCATTACAGTGCTTCACCACCCTCCTAGTGAAATATTTTTTCCTAATATCCAACCTAGATCTCCCGCACTGCAACTTGAGACCATTACTCCTTGTTCTGTCATCTGCCACCATTGAGAACAGCTGAGCTCCATCCTCTTTGGAACCTCCCCTCAGGTAGTTGAAGTCTGCTATCAAATCCCCCCTCATTCTTCTCTTCTGCAGACTAAATAAGCCCAGTTCCCTCAGCCTCTCCTCATAAGTCACGTGCCCCAGCCCCCTAATCACTTTTGTTGCCCTCTGCTGGATTCTCTCCAATTGTCCACATTCTTTCTGAGGTGGGGGGCCCAAAACTGGATGCAATACTCTAGATGTGGCCTCACCAGTGCTGAATAGAGGGTAATAATCATTTCCCTAGAATTGCTGGCAATGCTCCTACTAATGCAGCCCAATATGCCATTAGCCTTCTTGGCATCAAGGGCACACTGTTGATTCATATCCAGCTTCTTGTCCACTGTAACCCCTAGGTCCTTTTCTGCAGAACTGCTGCCAAGCCATTCGGTTCCTAGTCTGTAGCAGTGCATGGGATTCTTCTGTCTTAAGTGCAGGACTCTGCACTTGTCCTTGTTGAACCTCATCAGATTTCTTTTGGCCCAATCCTCTAATTTGTCTAGGTCCCTCTGTATCCTATCCCTATCCTCCAGTGTATCTACCACTCCTCCCAGTTTAGTGTCATCTGCAAACTTGCTGAGAGTGCAGTCCACGCCATCCTCCAGATCATTAATGAAGAATATTGAACAAAACCGGCCCCACGACCGACCCTTGGGGCACTCCACTTGATACCGGCTGCCAACTAGACATGGAGCCATTGGTCACTACCTGTTGAGCCTGACGATCTAGCCAGCTTTCTATCCACCTTATAGTCCATTCATCCAGCCCACACTTCTTTAACTTGCTGGCAAGAATACTGTGGGAGACCGTATCAAAAGCTTTGCTAAAGTCAAGGAATAACACGTCCACTGCTTTCCCCTCATCCACAAAGCCAGTTATCTCGTCATAGAAGGCAATTAGGTTAGTCAGGCATGACTTGCCCTTGGTGAATGCATGCTCAATGTTCCTGATCACTTTCCTCTCCTCTAAGTGCTTCAGAATTGATTCCTTGAGGACCTGCTCCATGATTTTTCCAGGGACTGAGGTGAGGCTGACTGGCCTGTAGTTCCCCGGATCCCCCTTCTTCCTTTTTTAAAGATGGGCACTATATTAGCCTTTTTCCAGTCTTCCGGGACCTCCCCCAATCGCCATGAGTTTTCAAAGATAATGGCCAATGGCTCTGCAATCACATCCGCCAACTCTTTTAGCACCCTCGGATGCAGTGCATCTGGTCCCATGGACTTGTGCTTGTCCAGCTTTTCTAAATAGTCCCGAACCACTTCTTTCTCCACAAAGGGCTGGTCACCTCCTACCCATACTGCCCAGTGCAGCAGTCTGGGAGCTGACCTTGTTCATGAAGACAGAGGCAAAAAAAGCATTGAGTACATTAGCTTTTTCCACATCCTCTGTCACTAGGTTGCCTCCCTCATTCAGTAAGGGGCCCACACTTTCCTTGGCTTTCTTCTTGTTGCTAACATACCTGAAGAAACCCTTCTTGTTACTTTTAACATCTCTTGATAGCTGCAACTCCAAGTGTGATTTGGTCTTCCTGATTTCACTCCTGCATGCCTGAGCAATAATTTTATACTCCTCCATGGTCATTTATCCAATCTTCCACTTCTTGTAAGCTTCTTTTTTGTGTTTAAGATCAGCAAGGATTTCACTATTAAGTCAAGCTGGTCGCCTGCCATATTTACTATTCTTTCTACACATCGGGATGGTTTGTTCCTGTAACCTCAATAAGGATTCTTTAAAATACGGGATTCTTTAAAAAACAACAGTTGTGTTGTTCTTTAAAAAAAAAAAGTTTTGTTGAACAAAACCGGCCCCAGGACAGACCCATGAGACACTCTGCTTGATACTGGCTGCCAACTAGACATCGAGCCTTTGATCACTGGCCGTTGAGCCCAACGATCTAGCCAGCTTTCTATCCGCCTTATAGTCCATTCATCCAGTCCATACTTTTTTAAGTTGCTAGCAAGAATACTGTGGGAGACCATATCAATTGCTAAAGTCAATATATATGACATCCACCGCTTTCCCCATATCCACAGAGCTAGTTATCTCATCATAGAGGGCAATCAGGTTGGTCATGCATGACTTGCCCTTGGTGAATCCATGTTGACTATTCCTGTTCACCTTCCTATCCTCCAAGTGCTTCAAAATGGATTCCTTGAGGACCTGCTCCATGATTTTTCCCGGGACTGAAGGCTGAGTTACTGTAGTCTCTGTGGGAAGGGCATGTTAGTGCAGCTGGGTTGTTGCCACATGCCTGAGTAGTGCTTCACTGCAGCTCTTTTGGAAGGGTACCTATTGAGGCTCTGGGGATGTAAAGGGACCCCTCAGCCTAAGGGGAAGAGCCACTGGATCCAGGCATCAAAATATTATGGGGGACAACAAATTAAAAACAGGGACGGGAGGGTCACAGGTTCAAAACCAGAGATCCAGAGGGGGACACCAAGCAGAGAACCCCAAACAGTACCTACTACTCCCCAGAGGTGTCCAGGGACCCAGTAGACATTTCCCAGAGGAACTCTGCCTGGATCTGTTGGAGAGGCAGCTGGGCGAGCAGCCCTGGTTTGGCTGTGGGTTTGCGCCACAGATAGTGAAAGTAATATCCTAATTTTAGCTTAGCTACTCCTTCTGTCCCTTCCTGTTAGTTTCTTTGTTAATGGACCATTGCTAGAAAGGACTGGAAGTGAACAGGAGAGTAATCTGCTAGGTAGAGTTCAAGACAATACAGGTTATATTTTCAGTGTCCGATACAAAACATCACAAAAAGAACACAAAGAGACATAGCCATAAGTTAACCTCAAATGAAGGTTAAAGGGGGATGAAAAATCAGCAAATGACCCAGTGGTTCAAAAGGAGGGGGGCAGAAAGTTCAAACCCTTTATGGGATAGGGTAAGCAAAAGATTGAGCCCAAGATGCAGAGTCATAGGGAGAGGGCAGAGAGGAGGTCAAGCGGAGAGAGCGGTGGAAGGAAGAGGTAGAAGGCAGGTTACGGAGGTTGAGCAAGTCCCTGGAGAGCTTCTAAACCAGGAGTACAATTGGAATCAAATGCAGTTCCAGAGTGTTTGAAGAAGCTGATAGGGGTGATGCTGACCTGCTCCCCTGATAATCAGAAGGATGGTTTCCTTTAGTAGCCAGGTACAAATCCAGCTGTGGTACGCTCACACCCACCATCTGGGAAAGTAATGAGCTTCAAGCCACAAATTCCACTCTGACGTGATGATCCTATCTCAGGGCAAAAATTTAGCCTGTCTTCCAGGAGTGCGCTAGTGGGGGACAGAGACCATAGACAGCCTCTGCCTCCTTAGCTCAGGTGCAATATAGGATATGCACTCCTGCTTCCTTTGAACACTTGGAGGGCTACTACCAAGACACATGGGAGTGCTCCATCATTCCAAGGGGGCACAGTCACCTGGCTTGGAGGTATAAGTGGGCCCTGGCAGCCAGCAGTGGGGAAGGCAGATGGACACACCATTGCTTTTCATAGTAGCTGTAAGCAGCACAGTGAATGCATCACCCCCGAGCTCTCTCTGCCATCCAGAATTTGGACCCATTTAGAAACCTTGTTTAGAAATATAAATTCAGCACTTATCCAGGCAGCTGCTCGGGTATGGAACTAATTTTTTCCATAAGATTGACAAAGCACATAGATCCATATCTTTTTCCAAACACAATTGCATGAAATGCCAGTTAGAACTATTCTATTTATCGTAAGTTATTGCATTACATTATTTCAGGCAGCCCCAAAATACCCATCCTGAATACAAGAACCATGTGGGAAAACCTGCTTGCTGGTGTTTATTTCTAGATTGTGGCCAATTATGCTGATCCTGAGTGGGTATTCCTGATACAACAACTCAAGGATTCTGGCCCAGATCTTACACTGGTGTAAACTGCTATTAGGGTGACCAGACATCCCGATGTTATTGGGACCATCCTGGTACTATGGGCTTTGTCTTATATAGGTAACTATACCCTTCACCCCTGAAAATAAGTGTCCTGATTTTTCCACTTGCTATCTGGTCAGTCTAATTGGCGTAGATCCATTGTCTGTCAACTATCCACTTCTGATATTTAAAAATGGTATCACAGTTCAGTTATAAAGCGCCCTTGCTATGTTCAGCTTACGTCTGAGGATAAGACATTTCACAAACGTGGGGTGACTGAGTAGGGTGTTTCAATTATTTTAAATTTGTACCTGTCTTTACCTTGTGGGAAACAATTTTCTTTCAAATGTATTGATACAGAGACAAATATCACTGATCAGCTTAATTCCAATGAGGAGAGTACATATATGCCCACCAAAATGACAGTATTTCTCTAGTTCGAGCCAGCTAACAAGAAAGCGTCTCTCGACAAAAATCAAATGGTCTGGGAAATGCCTACAAATAATTTAAATTAGACTACCAGCACCCAACTTGATGAAGTACGTGTTTCTCAGAGCTAAGAAAATGAACCACCCACTGAGTTCCGGTATATCTACTTACTACAGTCAATGTGGGTAAAGTTGGTATTGTAACCAATAGGTCAGCTGCAGCTGAGTAGCAGCAGTTGCGGAATCAAGATCCAGAGAATCTTTTAAACTGAAGATACAGTACGTCTACTCAATATACAAAGGGTAAAAAAACCTATAGAAAAACAATGTGTGGAACATTTACCTTATCACAAAACTTGCCATTTGTTTATTAGGGTATATTATACAAAGGTCTATGTTTAATTTTTGTATTAAGATGGCTGCATAAAAGCTTATGTTCTTACGGGTTTAAAGTCCTAATCTGAAGAAGCAGCCCTATAGTTTGCACCCACATCTTACAGCACTCAGAAATTTAAATACCTGACACTGTCCCTCATCAAAGTGCTAACAAAACACGCCTGCAATTATTTTCAGGAGCTAAACTGGAGACAAGCTGAGGTACTATTGGAAATCAGAACCTTAATCCATAAAACATACATTTAACAAAGGAAATGGCTAATTATCTAATTATAATCAGAAATTCAATAAGGACATTATTCAAATTAGGGATCAAACAAGTAAGTGTAATTTTAATAGTATAAATTAAAATATCTCTGGGTTCTTTGAACCAGATTCTGATTTCATTACACTAGTGTAAACCTGCAGTAATTCCACTGATGTTAACAGGTTTACTCCATATATACACTGCGGTAAAATAGACCAAAGGCTGACTATACATAACTATCGAAATAAGCACTAAGTAATATTAAATAGTATATAGAAAAATCTGTTATGGAGAGTCACCTCTAGGTGGACCTAGTTAGCAATGTGCGTGTAAATAGGCATTGGACTTTCAAAGGATGTTATGAGTCTTGCTTTGAAAGCAGTCACTTCCTAACCAAATTTAAATGAGGCACAAACAGACTATTTAGCCATCACTCTGCATGTTACTTCTATTCAGTGTTACTCATCACTGCAAATAAAAGCAGAATAAAGATGATTTAAGTGCATTTCTACTTGCAAAGTGGATAAAAATTGAAACTTCTTACGCAACAAATCTGCTGTTTACCCCAATATTTGCTTCATGCCACTGACAAAAATAATTTTTAGTCCTCTTAGCATTGTACAGGCAACACAACAACATGAGAGTGTGTTGGAGTCTTTTCTGGTTCATGCTTTTTTAATGGAGTCTAAGCTCCAAAGTTAATGAAGGTCCAATTATAGGCACAGATATCACCTCTAGTTACACTTGCGCAGCCTCACTGAATAATTGGAAAAATAGGCTTAATAATTGAAGGCAGAATTTAACTGCAAAATCTTTAGCACAGCTGCTGATGTACAAGCTGAAAAGAACCTAGCTTAACTCTCAGAACACAAAACAGGATTGCAGGGCTAGCAAATGTGAAAACCCCTTGTCAGTTTAGCAGATTTAATCAGGAGTCACCGGGAAACAACATGGAAGGACCAAGATGCCATTTAAAGTGTGGCTTTTTGGAGTTTAAGTGTACTATAAGTGAAAAGTATTATTTTTATTATTGACTAGATGCACATATAATAGTTAAAAACCTACACATAATATTAATAAAAAATAGATCCCCAACAAGCAAAGTCTTTAACGTACATTTATGGCACTTCTAATTCTTGGACTTATTTTTCAAACAATAAAAGTGATGATGTCTCAACTGTTATTACTTCCTGTGCTAACAGTTGTCTCAAAAATGTTTTGATGGCTTTTTTGTTGTACAGGGTAAAATTACTAGAAAACCACATGCCCTAATCAAAATAAGACCAGCTTGCAATCTTGATATTTTACTCAGATCTCTTTCTATGCAGTTAAATAAATCCTAGCATATTTTTGTGAAGGGGAGAGTTATCTGTGCACCATTACTATCCAAATGAGAGTTTGCAGCTGTGTACACCCTCACCTCAACCTGCCTTTAGTATTTGTAACAATACTATAAATAAAGGATGCAGTGGCAGGCAGCAGCAGGAGAAGATTGAAAATGTTTATAGTGGATTAGCTGCTTCATAACACACCATTTTCTATCACTTCATTTTCATGAATCAACATTTCTAATATCAATCATTAACAGGGAAGAAACAGTAAAAACACAACAGGAATAGAAGAACATTTATGTCTAAAATGAGTGATGTACAGTAGCTTGTAAAGAAGTTTAGTTAACAAATATGGTGCACAGATGGTGCTCTGGAGACAAGAAAAACGAACATACACTGCGCGCACACACACACTAGTCAGAAATGCCAAAAACTGTGGGCTAGATCCTGAAGCTTTCACTCCCACTACTCCAGCAACCACTCATTGTCATCAACGAGTTTACAGTGTGAAACTTCTATCATCCTGCACATCAGTACACATCTCAGCTGAGGCTGTGGGCTAAAAATCATGCTATGTGATTAATGGACTACTATAAATTTAAGGAAATTATTTAGATTGTGTCGAGGGAATGTTGATGTGTTTCTTTCATTGATCATTTGTAACATAGGCCTTGTCTTCACTTGGAACAAAAAGCTGTGTTCTGGAGTTAGTGAACTTCAGTTAATTCCAGGGAAAATCCTAGTGAAGACAAGGCGTACTGTAGTTTGTGCATGAGTTAGTAGATTGAGTTAAAGATTAGGCTCTCCCATAGTCTTGAACTTGACCCGAAAACTTGTGCATAAACTACAAACTGCCTTGGCCACGCTAGGTTTTTGCCTAGAGTTGGCTAAATGGAGTTAAGAACATGGCTTTTTTTCCCTACAAGGTCACAGACAAGAAACTGGCACATGTTTATTTGAAGAACTCTTCATTCAATGTAAGATTTATTCAGAGTACACGATACAATATCCATTTACATTTCATTTCTTCATTGCAGTCCTCTTTCACAAATCTGGAAGATGGACAGAAAGTGGTGGGTACATATATTTCCTATACTTTATTTTATTATAATCCCCCCAGTCCTCACTCCACAGAGTATATTTCTCCTTTCAATGTGTAAGGATTTGTGTGCATAATTCCTATTACCATTAATTTGAGGCAAGCATGTGAAGCCCTGCACAGCCTGATGAATACACATCTAAATTGGTTTCTGGGATTTCACTGTAATTGGCTGAAGCGTTTGTTGACATTGGGTATATGTTCTTCTCTTACCTTGAAACCATTCTCACATCTCTGACAGGCCCACCTAATTCTATGGTTGAAAGAATATCCTGACTAGAGAAACTCCTACTCAAACTGAGAAGCTCCTAATTCCTAGTCTCAAATATTGGGGTACTTCAAAATGATTCCTCTGCAATACAGCAGGAAGTCTTAGATCCACTTGCCCAGCAACTGTAATAGTTAAACAGTTTAAGTGTGTTAAAATGAAGTGGGATTTCTGTATATATTACCAAATAACAGGAAATTCTTCAATTTTCCTCATTTTATATGCTATGAGTGTAGTTATGAAACAACTTAATATCATTAACTCATTTCTAGATAAAAATAAAACTCTGTTTTGATTGAAAAATTACAATCTAACATATTTTGCTATTCTTCAAGAAAAGAATCTCTGTTCAGGAACTAAAGCACACACTTAAATCCCATGGTCTTCACTGCAACTTAAACGTGCTTAAAGTTAAGCCTATGATTACGGGCCTTCTTTATCAGAGCCTAACAGAAAATGCAGTTACCCTTCCATGCACTCAAGAACAACTCTAATCTGTTCTAATAGTTATAGACAATTGTTTACGCGTGTATATAGAATTATATTTGTACAAGAACAGAGCTTGTTTTTTTTGTTTTTTGTTTTTAAATATCTCCTTTGCTATAAGCAAGTTATTTATCTTGTCTCACTTCTAGCCTCCACGTTTTTATTGGGGATGTATGGGTAGATCATAATAGATTACAATGGACCTGTCAGAGTTATCACATAAATATGTATCCTGACACATTTTAAAATTTACATTAATTACTGGATGGCCAGGGTAAATCTCTCATGTCATTTCATGATACAGGCTGTCATAAGGTTCAAATGGGATACATATTAATAAAGTTGTCATGTGGAATATGCACAAGGCATGCTGGTTTTAAAATGTAAATAACTCAGCTTATTTGGAATGGTGAAAGGTTGGTCAAGGGGCCTAGTCTAAATTATAGCCAAGAATTCTGCAGTATTCCATTTAAAAAAATGGTTTTGAGTTACAGGACCAGAAAAAATGGTTTGTAGCCAATGGATGCACATTTCTATACTGCCCTTGTAACAGGCACACTCAGTAAAAAGATTAAGTAACGTTAACACTGAGGATGCAGCATGCATCACTTTCTAGGTCAGAGACCTCCTGCTTATACTTCCTGGGCTACACTCACTTACACACTTAAACCATTAATGGCAGTGCTAACCAGAGCAGTGCTGCCTGGAGGTGAAATATCCACTGGAATGGGACAGTGGTGGTGAGGTAGCTGCAATATCCCATCCACTGGGGCAACCGCCCCAGATCAGTGTGCAGCAAAGCACTTCCTAAAAGTCCTTTGTTTTGTTTTACTCTTCCATTCAATCCCTTAAAAGCTTGAAATGGTTATTTCCCTGCTGGTTTTGCATATTTGAATTGGGCAAACATGTATTTCACCCCTCAGCCTCTTTATTTCACCATGGCATCCTCAATGCCTGCACCTTGCTAGGAACAGGATCCACACATTTTCTTGGATGAATTCCCAGCTCCATTGAAGTCAAAGAGATTTCACCCCTTGTGTTCCCTCTGTGCTGACATGTCAGCTGAGGGGGAAAAGAGGCACATGAGGAATGTCCCTATACTATAAGTTCCAACTGGTGCTTGATGGGAGACCTGCTTACAAACAAGCAGGAAATGACAGGACAACATGTCCCACACCAGCAAGAGAGAGGATCATCAGGGCTTACTCAGGTGTCAGAACTATCAGCTTTCAGATCCAGGTAAGTGGACAGAAATGAAGTGGAGACAAGGCCCACAGTGGGGCCACAGATTCAGAAAACCTGTTGATACTGGTGCAGAATGCACAGGTACGATTGTGCACAAATTGTAGTAGGAGTAGATTTTTCACTTATATGCACCTGTTGAAACTGTCCCTTAAACTCCAGAAAACTCCCATCTTATTTTAAGAGATACATTAAAGTCTGAGGCTAAACTACTTGTTAGTATCTCTTTAAAGTGAGCCAATATGAACAAGCATACTAGTCTATGAACAAATCTGAAAATGTCATTTTCTGAGCTAACTGCCTGGAGCAATTTCTGAGACAATTTCCTACAACAGAGCAGAAACTTGCATGACTCAAAATATAAAACAATCTGGGTAAACTAATGTTTCAAACCTTTTCTTGCTTCCATTCTTCTGCCATGCTTAGGTCTGTCTACTTGCATTTTTTTTCTGAAGCAGCCAATTTATACCTTTGAAAAGACTTTAAAAAAAATCCAACTGGGTCTGGAAAGGGGAAAACCATTGCTCCAACACTTTTTATGCTTAAAGTAAAATCGCACCTCATTATATGAACGTCTGGGATACTCAGAAGTGAACTGCTTGGATTCTTTAACAATAAAATTGTCAGATGACAGTTCTTCATTGAAGTCATCACAGACTGAACACATTTTCCCAGAAATAACTTTTTCTACATCAGTGAGTCTTCTCACCTGATTTATTTTTCCATCATATCTACTGAAGATCCCCACTGAGCTGGTGGTCCATAATCTATTGTTTGTTCCATATTCCAGATTTCTTACCCAACTTTTCTTTCATTAACCAAAATCTTTCCTAAATCTTAAAAAAATTAATTGATTTGAATATTTTTGAGTGGTTAACCTAGGCGGCTTAAATTCAAATTAAAAAATTAAATAAAGGAAAAATTGTTAATAAAATACAAACCAATATATTTCTATTTTAATACACATTTTATGTTTTTCCTCTTAAGTTAAAATGTGTCATTAAAAAACTCCTGTAAAAGCAAATCAATAGAAATTAAAGAGGGGGAGAAACTATTATTTTATCTTGGCCATCGCCTGCCTATGCAGAATTGCCCTTAAAACTGGATGTTTGTCCTCACTCTATTTTTAAATGTCTCAGCAGACTTGGAGATTATTTCATTGTTTGTACTCTTGATAGGAAATATGCTCTGGTATTTTCTTGTGTTCGGTTTCATTTAATTACTCTTAGATACAGTACATTCACTTGAATAGCCCCCAAAAATCCAACTCACCCAGGCATTTGTTGGAATATGACTGATTTCAAAATATTTCTCTCCTTCTAAATATCTGCGGTCCAGGTTGTTTTTCCTTACAGATTTTGTCTGAGATGTTACTGAGTTCTAAACTAAATCCAATTCTGTTAAGTATTTCAGGATATGCCTAACCCCTCTCAGTTCCTTTGTTTTATTTCTCTAACCTCACTGATGTTTGGGGGGGAAAAAGATATAATTTTCTTAAATGTCTTTGGCTCATTGAGAACAGGCAATCTGCCCTGAACTGAAAAAGCCACTGAAAAGATATCATAGGGTATTAGACTGAAAGACAAAAAGGGACTAGAAAATAGAGACAGAGAAGGAACCATCTGCAAGATGAATACTCAAGAGCCCATCTTTATTCTCTCACCATCCATGCAGTCATCTGTTTCCCGATATGAATTTGTAATGTGCTATCCACCATAGCGTCTAGTTGCCAAATACAGGGTAAGTAGAAGCACAAATTGGTGTTGTATTAGGACAATATTCTTTTCCCCTCCCAATGAGACAGTTAGATATATGAAATATTATTTGCAGAGATGGGTTACACAGGGAAAAGAGGAATGGAAGAAGTGCCAACTGGCCATTTGGGATACTGCTCAGTCATGGGAAGTCTTGAAAAAAGTGGTGTGTCCTGCATGTGCCTATGAGTCTCTGTCAACTGCAGCATCTCTGGTGATTGTAGAATTTTGGGAGACGTGTGGGGAGAAAGATTACAGTCAGCTAGGTTCTAGCCCACATCTTGAAGTAGGTCTTATGACGTATAGAGAGAAGGCATAGAATGTGGACCTGCAGACAAATATGCTTGATTTATGTTACTTAGGATTTAGGCTGCTTCATGCAATACAGATGAAACTTCCTTGAGGCCTTCACAGCCATCCCAAGTAACAAAGCCATGGGCTATGTCACTATGTGACTAGTTGAAAATGGAAAGTCATTCCTGGCCACTGTTGCTTTCTTAGTGCCTGTGACCGATGTATTCAATAGACAGTGAAATCTCTACACTACAGAAATGAAAACCTCAGCACTTTCCAAAGTTCTATATTTCCACTGAATCTAGGGATTAAAGGGAAGCAGGAAAAAAACCTGCTATCATTTAGAAATGTCACCTAGAAATAATGTGAGTGAGGCTGGGGACGCAGCTCAGTTATAACTGCATACAGCTTTGCTAAGTGATAGAACTGTTGTAGAGCAGTGTCCCAGTGAACAGAAATGGTTACGCCAGATTATGTTTAGTCTGTTTCTTTATTTTACTTGCTCTTTTCCTTTGCCCTTTCTTCAGTGGCAGATGGTGATAGCATCCACTTCCCTCCTGGATGCAAGAGGAGGCTTGTTGAGACAACTGAGTCCATAACTTTTGCCTGCTTGGGACTTAACCATAAGAAGTAAGTCAAATTATTTTCAATAATGAATGTTATAAACAGGTGTAAGAAAACTAGAAAGAGAATGAATTACTCCAAACAAAAAAGTCTACTGATACAGCTCAAGGATCTGTGCTGAGTTGGACTCAAAGAAAAATCTGAGAACCCTTTGGCCTTATGGAAATGGATTTAATTAGTGGATGAAATAATTAGGTGTGAACCTTAGATGGCGATACTATAAGGTGATACTATAACTGGTTGGACAACCATTCCCGGAAAATAGTTATCAGTGGTTCACCATCAAGCTGGAAGGGCATATTGAGTAGGATCCCACAGGGATTGGTCCTGGGTCCAATTCTGTTCAATATCTTCATCAATGATTTAGATAATGGCATAGAGAGCACACTTACAAAGCTTGCAGACAATACAGAACTAGGAGGAGTTGCAAGTGCTTTAGAGGATCGGATTAAAATTCAAAATGATCTGGACAAAATGGAGAAATGGTCTGAAGTAAATAGGATGAAATTCAATAAGGATAAAAGCAACATACTCCATTTAGGAAGGAACAATCAATTGCACACATACAAAATGGAAAATGACTGCCTAAGAAGGAAAAGGAGTACTTGTGGCACCTTAGAGACTAACAAATGTATTTGAGCCTAACCTTTCATGAGCTACAGCTCACTTCGTCAGATGCATTCAGTGGAAAATACAGTGGGGAGATTTATATACATAGAGAACATGAAACAATGGGTGTTACCATACACACTGTAACGAGAGTGATCAGGTAAGGTGAGCTATTACCAGCAGGAGAGCGGGGGGTGGGAGGGGACCTTTTGCAGTGATAAGGTGTTTCATGTTCTCTGTGTATATAAAATCTCCCCACTGTATTTTCCACTGCATGCATCTGATGAAGTGAGCTGTAGCTCAGGAAAGCTTATGCTCAAATAAATTTGTTAGTCTCTAAGGTGCCACAAGTACTCCTTTTCTTTTTGCGGATGCAGATTAACATGGCTGCTACTCTGAAACCTGCCTAGGAAGAAGTACTACAAAAAGGGATCTGGGGGCCATAGTAGATCACAGGCTAAACACGAGTCAATTGTTCAACACTTTTGCAAAAAAAGCAAACATCATTCTGGGATGTATTAGCAGTAGTGTTGTAAGCAAGATACAAGTAATCCTTCCACTCTTCTCTGAGTTGATTAGGCCTTAACTGGAGTATTGTGTCCAGTTCTGGGCACCACACTTCACGAAAGATGTGAACAAACTGGAGAAAATCCAGAGAAGAACAAAAACATTTAAAGGTCTAGAAAACATGACCTATGGGAGAAGATTGAAAAAAATGGGTTTGTTTAGTCTGGAGAAGAGAAGATTGAGGGTGGCCATGATAACAGTTTGCAAGTACATAAAAAGTTGTTAGAAGGAGGAGGGAGAAAAATTGTTCTCTTTAACCTCGGAGGATAGGACAAGAAGCAATGATCTTACATTGCGGCAAGGGAGGGTTAGGTTGGATATTAGGAAAAACTTCCCGACAGGGTAGTTAAGCACTGGAGTAAATTGCCTAGGGAGGCTGTGCAATCTCCATCATTGGAGATTTTTAAGAGCTGGTTAGACAAACACCTGTCAGGTATGGTCTAGATAATACTTAGTCTTCTTGAGGTCCCTTCTAGTCCTATCATTCTATGATTCTAACTATGTCATCCACTCCCCCTACCATTTTGAGGTCCTTAAAAGAAGACTTGGAAAAATCATCATGTCATCGCAGCTCAACTCTCCTCAACCCAGCTCATCTCATCTTCTCTGATCCCAAGACAGAAGGAGCAGAGCAAACCAAAGGATTTTCTTCCCAAAAGGAAGGCTGTCAGGGTTTGCTCTTGTTTAAGGAACGTTGTTTTTCATTTGAGAGTCCTGAAAGTCATGATATCATCATGACATCCAGCCTTCAGCCCACCAGTGTAGATAGCTAACTGACAGTGCCTCAGGGGCTCCAGTCAGATGCATTTAAGATTTTGTTCCATCTCCCTTCACTTTTTGTGTTACTTTCTGCCAAACTATTTTTCCTCCTATCCTCTCTCTCACTCTCAGCTTTTACAGGATTCCGAAATCAACTACACTTAATGCATCAGAACAGCAAGATAAGACAGCCCATATAGCCCTAACCCTTCTAAGGAGAAAGGATCCAACCAGATGACATCCCTGACTGGAATGTGAGCCAGGGTCCAAGCAACAGGTGTCATGGCCGACCTGCCAGCCTGAAGCATCCATTCATGACTGATCAGCTGCCCAGTATTCCAAGAACATCAAATCAACAGTATTTCCCCCACTTTTTCTATCCTCTACCTTGTGTCTGTTGAAAACAGGAGAAGTGAATACTCTTCATACATCAGGACAGAGTAAAATTAACCCCTTCCTTTCCTTCAAAGAAAGATTATTCGTAAAAGTAAGAGACACTGATAAAGGAGAGACTTTAACAGGTTTTGATTAAGTTAGTTTTGCATAATTACTCAATTTCAGTTTTTGCTTGCTTCTGATTTCTTGTTCATTCTTGTGTTCTGATCAGTCAACTTCCAACTTTTGAATGAGTGCTTTTTGGGTGTTTGCCAAGAAACTGAGTAAACCAGGGTCTCTATGGATCAACCCCAAACCTTTGTACTCCTGTTTCAATGTTGGAGCGTGAAAGCGTTTATAACAACTTTAGCTGTTTTGGCTCTTGAGATCAATACAACAGGGTGCAGAGTAGTGGTTGCATGTGTTGTTAAGGAGGTTTTTTAAATGGAAATATGTCCTGGAAGGAGCGCTTGGGAAGAAGTCTGGAAAGGCGGAGTGAGCTCGAGTCAAAGGGAAGGAGGGAGTGGGTTATAAAACCAGTTTCCAGGCCACTGGAAAGTTAGTTAAAGTGGAAACTTTAAGGTTCAGAACTCTAGTTCTGAAAGTTTTCACTAGGAGGTCCACTGCTGCTAATGCCTGAAATTATTAATGCTTATTACTAATCGCCTATTTGTTTTGATGAATAATGTTCAGTCCATGGGTTGATGATTATCTGTGGCTCATTCCAGTCAATAGTCATTATTTATTATACTTCTGAAGTGACTGATCCCCTGAATCACATAGTAACATTTCTGCATGCTGTCTGAAGGCTGAATACTTTAAATGATGGATAACAAAATTCTGGTACAATTTTTGCACAGATAAATATTTGTGAGAAAAATTTGTGAAAATGTAAATGGTTGTGTTCAAATGCTCGCAAAAACCTCATAATGGGAACCATGGATCAGAGCAAAACTAAAATGGTGCATTTATACGTGACCATCTCTAACTGCGACACTCATTTTTCTCTCTCTCTCCCCTCTCCTACCACTACCCTTTCCCTGAAATCCATAAGTGTCTGACTTGTTTGTTTGTTGCCCTTCTCCATGTTCCATTTTCAACACGGGTTCTTTTTTCTACTTTCACATCTCAGAGAAGCTATCAGATCTTTGAGTGGTTGTTATTCTGTCACTATCTGAATAGGATAAATATCTGTATGTAAAGTGTTTCAAAATATTTCCCCTGACTTCTTCTAAATAAAAGAAAAAGTTTTAACTGGGTGGAAAACATTGTCAACAAAATTATATAAATATTTTAATAGGTCCTTCCATATTATATCTTACAATTACTTTTAAAGATACCATCTATTATTTTCCGAGATGTTTTGCACAGAAAAGGAGAAAGTGTTTAAAAAGTTACCTCTCTCATCACTGTTTACTGCAGCATGTAGCATATTCTATTTAATCCATTACACTTATCTATAATAGTTTAAATTATACCATATAATTTATCTGTGCTGAAAATGATTTGTAAAGATGGACTGTAGTCCAACCAAGGCACAAGGCATTGTATGCTTATCAGTTTCCTCAAAATACCATCTAAATTCATCATTTATATTCCAAAATCTGTGTTGGCTTTCTGTTTCCATCCCATGAAACAAAAATTAATATTTCTTTCTATCATTTCAGAATGAAAAAGAGAAATATTTATCTGTTGGAAACACCCTCCCGGCAATTTAAATCCCATCTGTTCAAGTAGGAATAACTTACCAAGTCACCTAAGATCAAACTCCTTTGCCACCCACAGATAATGTTGACATGCTGGGTCATGTAATCAAATCCCATCTGCCACATATGAAGTCTGATAAACTAAATATAATGTGTAAACTGGAAAAACACAGATTATACTGTCGGATGGGAGTGGAAGAAGTTATCCAGAGGGAAGTGTTCTTTTAAACTTTTGGGCTTTACTACTTGGCATTCTGCTTTAACCAGCTCTAGAAAGAAGAAGCTGACTGGCTTGACAGTGAGAAAAAATGATCTGCTGAATTTACACAGCCTTAAATGTTTACTTTGTTTTAAAACAATTACTTCCTCTCCTAACTTAAGTTGTTCCTGTCCCAGTTTGTTGTTGCCTTACTAAAAACCTGGTTTAACTGAATCTACATCTTTGCAGTGTGATGTAATTGACCTTTTGACACTAAGGTTCTAGTAGAATTTCTGATAGTCACAGCCACAAGACCAATGTGCACAGTTCTCTATGTGTTACCATTTTAAATTAAATGTATGCTGGTCTCTTTAGTAAAATGTTGTATAATGAAAACTCCATGCAGGATAAATATCCATCTTTCTATATATGGTTTGCAATTATTTGTTGAAGGACCTTTGAGATGAGATGTGTATTTCCTAGCAATCCATGCCCCCACCCCCAACACACACACACACATACACACACACAGAGTCTCACACACCCTTCCAGTGGTCAAAGGGGAATTGATTCGAAAGGATTCTTGTGATCTGAAGGTAGGCTAGGGATAAAAGCTCAGGCCCCCTTAATGAATGAGGGGAAATACAGGGCAACTAAGTGTCTGGAGGTTCCAGTTAGTAGAAATTTTATCATGTAAGGACTGCAAATGCCTTTCCTTTTTCTCCAGGGAAGAAAGGGAGCACAATGTATTGAGGATGTTGACATACGGCTGAGAGCATTTTTTTCTCTAAAGTGCAGAATGCCTTTATGTGTTCCACTATATACCTGTGAGAGAATCAACTCACCTTAGAGGCAGCCATAGTTCTGTACCATGAATTAGAGTAGGTAGTCTGAGCAAAGCTGCATTACAACAACTAACTAGTCAGCTGCAAGTGTTTCACCATTCATATCGGCCGTTCAGTTGCTATGTTCAGTGAAGAATGCAAATGTTTATGTATTGCTCTCTTTTGTAATAAAGCTGGGCCACATTTTTTCAAAAACAGGAATCTAAAGTCCATATTTAGGCTCCTGAATAAGCCCCTGATCCTGCAACTACTCACAGGCTTAACGTTACTCAATGAGTAGCCCCCTGAAAAAAAAGTGAGGCTGCTGGTAGTAAAGCAGTGGTAGCACTGGTAGTTAAGCACATGGTAGTAAAGTTAAGCACAAATGAAGGTAGGGGCGGATAATCAGCTGAACGTGATTTGCCAGTGTGATGCTGTGTTCAAGAGGGAGAATGAAAGCCTTTGATGCATAAATAGTGGAATCTCAAGTAGGAGTAGAGAGGTTATTTTACCTCTGTATTTGGCACTGATGCAACCACTGCTGGAATACTGTGTCCAGTTCTGGTGCCCACAGTTCAGGAAGGATGTTGATAAATTGGAGAGGGTTCAGAGGGGAGCCATGAGAATGATTAAAGAATTAGAACTATGCCTTATAGTGACAGACTCAAGGAGATCAATCCATTTAGCTTAATGAAGAGAAGGTAAAGGTGTGGCTTGATTACAGTCTATAAGTATCTACACAGGGAACAAATATTTCATAATGGGCTCTTCAATCTAACAAATAAAGTATAACACAATCCACTGGCTAGAAGTTGTAGCTAGAAAAATTTAGACTGCAAACAAGGCATACATTTTTAATAGTGACTGTAATAAACCACTGGAACAATTTAGCAAGGGTTGTGGTGGATTCTCCATCACTGACAATTTTTAAATGAAGACTGGACGTTTCTCTCAAAGATATGATCTAGGAATTATTTTGGGGAAGTTCTATGGTCTGTGGTATAAGGGAGGTCAGATCAGCTGATCACATTGGTCCCTTCTGGCCTCGGAATCTAGAAAGTTTTTGAAAGATCAGTAACTAAGTGTCTTAGTTTTCAAGAGTGCTGAGGACCCAGCAGTTTCATAGAATCATAGAATATTAGGAGACCTCAGGAGGTCATCTAGTTCAATCCCCTGCTTAAAGCAGGACCAGCACCCACTAAATCATCCCAGACAGGGCTTTGTCAAGCGGGGCCTTAAAAACTCTAAGGATGGAGATTCCACCACCTCCCTAGGTAACCCTCCGAGTGAAATAGTGTTCCTAATATCCAACCTAGACGTCCCCCACTGCAATTTGAGACCATTGCTCCTTGTTTGGTCATCTGCCACCACTGAGAACAGCTGAGCTCCATTCTCTTTGGAACCCCCCTTCAGGTATTTGAAGACTGCTATCAAATGTCCCCTCACTCTTATCTTCTGTAGACTAAATAACCCCAGTTCCCTCAGCCTCTCCTTGTAAGTCATGTGCCCCAGCCCCTTAATCATTTTTGTTGCCCTCCGCTGGACACTCTCCAATTTGTCCACATCCTTTCTGTAGTGGGGCGGGGAGGGGGCGGGACCAAAACTGGACGCATTACTCCAGATATGGCCTCACCAGTGCCGAGTAGAGGAGAATAATCACTTCCCTCGATCTGCTGGCAATGCTCCTATTAATACAGACCAATGTGTCATTGGACTTCTTGGCAACAAGGGCACACTGCTGACTCATATCCAGCTTCTTGTCCACTGTAATCCCCAGGTCCTTTTCTGCAGAACTGCTGCTTAGCCAGTTGGTCCCCAGCCTGTAGTTGTGCATGGGATTCACCCTTCCCAGGACTCTGCACTTGTCCTTGTTGAACCTCATCAGATTTCTTTTGGCCCAATCCTCCAATTTGTCTAAGGTCACTCTGGACCCTATCCCTACCCTCCAGCATATCTACCTCTCCCCCCAGCTTAGTGTCATCTGAGAACTTGCTGAGGGTGCAATTAATTCCATCATCCAGATCATTAATGAAGATGTTGAACAAAACCGGCCCCATGACCGACCCCTAGGGCACTCTGCTTGATACCGGCTGCTAACTAGACATCTAGCCTTTGATCACTACCCGCTGAACAATCTAGTCAGCTTTCTATCCACCTTACAGTCCATTCATCTAATCCATATTTTTTAAACCTGCTGGCAAGAATACTGTGGGAGACCATATCAAAAGCTTTGCTAAAGTCAAGATATATCACATCCATCACTTTCTCCATATCCACAGTGGCAGTTATCTCATCATAGAAGGCAATCAGGTTGGTCAGGCATGACTTGCCCTTGGTGAATCCATGTTGACTGCTCCTGATCACCTTCCTATCCTCCAAGTGCTTCAAAATGGTTTCCTGCTCCATGATTTTGCCGGGGACTGAAGTGAGGCTGACTGGTCTGTAGTTCCCCAGTTCTCTTTCTTCCCTTTTTAAAATATGAGCACTATATTTGCCTTTTTCCAGTCATCTGGGACCTCCCCCAGTCACCATGAATTTTCAAAGATAATGGCCAATGGCTCTGCAATCACATCAGCCAACTCCCTCAGCACCCTTGGATGCATTAGATCTGGACCCATGGACTTGTGTATGTCCAGCTTTTCTAAATAGTCCTTAACTTGTTCTTTCACCACTTGAGAGCTGCTCACCTCCTCCCCATACTGTGTTGCCCAGTGCAGCAGTCTGGGAGCTGACCTTGTCTGTGAAGACCGAGGCAAAAAAAAGCATTGAGTACTTCAGCTTTTTCCACATCATCTACCACTATGTTGCCTCCCCCATTTAGTAAGGGTCTTAAAGGCATCTAAGTGACTTGGGAGCAAAAGTCATGTTGCCCTTCAATGGGACTTGTGCTACAAAGTCACTTGAAAATCCCTCTCCCTGAGAACTGTGACCAGGTTTTCAACACTGTTTTCAGTGAAACCAAGGAAAATGAAAATAATATAGATAACAGGAACTCTATTGCTAAATCCAATACTACTTTATCAATGAAAAGCAGAGTGAAAATATCAGGACAACTCTTCCCCCTGCAGATGATTTTTCTCCCCTTTTCAAATGCCAAGTGCCAGTCTAAATCCTCCCTTTGTTCTTGTCCATTTTATGGGAGCCTCTTGTTACTCTCCTGTCTACTCTATACTGTCTACTGCTCTGCTGACTGGCTGGCTTCCTAGTATTGCCCTTCTGGTAGCTTCAACAGGTTGGTTGTCAGGTGATGGCTGTGCACGTTCACTCATTTTGATTCATATAGAGCTACTTGCACCCTTTCTAATGATGTGTACAGATGTCTCAGTCCCTGATCCAAAGCCATTTGAAGTTAATGGAAAGATTTCATTGACCTCAATAGGCTTTTTGATTAAGCTCTCAGTGGGAGAAACTCCCAGGGAGAAGGCCTGGAAGGTGTAAATTAGATTAGATTGGGGGTTACTTTAATTAATATCTTCTTTTAGCTCTCCAGATTGTAATTTAGACTCCCTTACACATTTGTGGAATGGGTGAATAGGTCCAAAGGAGTCTTAGTGAGGGTAAGGTAATGAAATGTACATGAGGTTATGCAGCAGTTCAGAATTTGGCTCCCCAACTTTTCTCAAAGCTTTTCAGGAGAGCAGCTACATAGAGGCACACTCACTGAATCATACAGTAAAGAATTTCACAATATCCCTAAATTATAATGGCAAGTACATCTAAACTCCTGCCGTCTATTTACTCCTGATGTCATATCTTTTGTTTTTTCACAATTAGGTACATGTCAAGGTTCCTTCCCCACTCTGAACTCTAGGGTACAGATGTGGGGACCTACATGAAAGACCCCCCTAAGCTTATTCTTACCAGCTTAGGTTAAAAACTTCCTCAAGGTACAAACTTTGCCTTGTCCTTGAACCCTATGCTGCCAAGCGTGTTAAACAAAGAACAGGGAAAGAGCCCACTTGGAGACGTCTTCCCCCCAAAATATCCCCCCAAGCCCTACACCCCCTTTCCTGGGGAAGGCTTGATAAAAATCCCCACCAATTTGCATAGGTGAACACAGACGCAAACGCTTGGATCTTAAGAACAATGAAAAAGCAATCAGGTTCTTAAAAGAAGAATTTTAATTAAAGAAAAAGTAAAAGAATCACCTCTGTAAAATCAGGATGGTAAATACCTTACAGGGTAATTAGATTCAAAACAAAGAGAATCCCTCTAGGCAAAACCTTAAGTTACAAAAAGACAGAAAAACAGGAATATACATTCCATTCAGCACAACCTATTTTACCAGCCATTTAACAAAAGGAAACCTAACACATTTCTAGCTAGATTACTTACTAACTTAACAGAAGTTCTGAAGAGCATTCCTGATCTGTTCCCGGCAAAAACATCACATGGACAGACAGAGCCTTTTTTCCCCCACCCCTCTCTCCAGCTTTGAAAGTAACTTGTATCCTCATTGGTCATTTTGGTCAGGTGCCAGGGAGGTTATCTTAGCTTCTTAACCCTTTACATGTGGAAGGGTTTTGCCTCTGGCCAGGAGGGATTTTATAGTTCTGTATACAGAAAGGTGGTTACCTTCCCTTTATATTTATGACAGGTACCCATAACAATGAGCTAAACATGAGGTATATCTGAAGGTGCTGAGTTATGGGGGAAAAACCCTTAGTGTTTTACCTCTATTCTTTTAATTGTTTAGCCTTCCTTAAAATTGCCAGTGCAGCTGTCAACTATTTAAATTTCTGCAAATGATTAATTTACTACAATATTATGAAGGCACTAAACAACGTCTGTACACACACATAGAAGAATCCAAATCCTCTCTGAAAACTGCAATCAAAAATAATTTCCAATTAAAATACTTTCTGTCAGAAGAAGAAAATTAATTTAAATTTTAGCTCTAGGACGAAAGGAGAACGAGCAACGTCATGTTTCATTTTCTTCAGTGCGTGAACTGTCACTTCAATTCTCTTTTGAGAAGGGCTTATTTTGAGATGTTATAATTAGAATCCTGAAATGGCAGTTTTAAATATACATGACAGATGTTTATTAAATTGCCATACATCCAGAATAAAATTTCTTACCCCCACCCCATTTAACTACAGCAACTATCAACGACAAATTCTGATCTCCAGATTTCTGTTGCACTGGCGTATATCTGGAGCAACTTTATTATTGTTAATGGAGTTACTCCAGATTTTCATTGGGGAAACATGACCCAGTATACCACCTTTCATCACTGGGGTGAAGATGTAGCCTGGACTATTAAAGATAATCTAATATATGTGCAAACTTCATGCAGATCAATATCCTAAATTACTTTCCATAAAGGAAAGTGAAAGTTGCAAGGAAGTTAAACTCAATGGGGTGAACAAGGTCTCAATCAGAACAGGATTTGGACCATTATCATGTAATTAGGTCAGTAGTGTGAAGCTGTACCATACAGTCATTATGGGGTGCACATTAGGAGAAGAGTACATGCATAAATTGTGACATTAGTGTACCATTCATTTCAACAGGGATTTCAGCTTTTAAAATGATGGTGCAATTTGGCCCTAATTTTATCTTCTGCAAAACACTTTTCTAGGTAAAAAATATCTTCCTGGACATAAGAACAGCCATACTGGTTTTAATGGCCATACTGGTTCAGACAAATGGTCCATCTAGCCCAGTATCCTGTCTTCCGATAGTGGCCAATGCCAGGTGCTTCCGAGGGAATGAACAGAACAGAAAATCATCAAGTAATCCATACCCTGGCATCTACTCCGAGCTTCTGGTAATCAGATTCTAGGGACACCCAGAGCATGGGGTTGCATCCCTGGCCCTCTTGGCTAATAGCCATTCATGGACCTGTAAGAGTTACTTTATATATGGTCCTAAGGGATTTAAATGTACAGTGTCCTGGAAGGGGGATTCCTGCCATATGAGTTTCTACTGAATAAAACTGAGATCCTAATAATAAAGATACATACTCTCCAACCTGCAATCCAGGTAAAATATAAAGGCTCCAGGAGTATACTATAAAATGTAATCAGAAAACTGAATTACATGCATGAATAGCTAGATCTTGACCACTGAGATACCACTCTGAGAGCTTCCAGAGGATTGAAAAATCAATCATGTATAAAATATTGACACACGCATCAAAACACAACACAATATTTATATAGAGAAAACACCAGCCTCTCAGTGGTAAGGATAGTTGTTTTCACACTTTAATGGTCACCTGTATTGTTATGCTACTGTTGGCTTGTTCATTTTATTGTTTAAAGTTTTAAGCTTTTAAAATCTCTATGTATGCAAATTATGGTTTGGAATTGTTGGACTTATAAATAAGTCCAACAATTCCAAACCAAGAAGAGTTTGAGTTTTGCAGTCCCATTTTAATTAAGACTCCAAAGCTCTTCACTTTGCCTTGCATGTGACAGTGACAAGTACTGAAGTAAGCAAAATGTTGCATTAATGTGTTATAAATAATTCCCTAGTCGATTTGATATGTTCTGAGAAATTCATTGGTCCAAGAGCCAGAAGGGGGAGAATTTGATTGTCATCCCACATTGGTTTATGTTCATGAGGTTTTAATCCAACAATTTATCTCTATCTAATTCTCTCCAAAGGGACACTTATTTGTGACAAATATCTCTGAATATTTTATTAAAGTAAGATTTACAGGGTATATTTAAGTAAAATACATATTGTATTATTTATATATACCCCTTCTCAGACTGCCTTTTTATTGATTTATCAAGTATAAAAAAGAGGTAAAAGAGGAATCCAAACTATCCCATACTCTCCAAAGAGGTTTTTTCCTTTGAATATGTTTTGTGCGCTTCAACAGCAAAGAATCTTGGTGCTTCTAGATGTTGACATTATTAAATGAAAAAGATGCTACGTGAAGGTTCTTACATAAACAAACAGAGCTCAATTAATTCAGAGCAAAGGCTGTCACCATTCCTTTATTAACCCATGTCATTGTGATTAAGTATTCCAGCACATCGGACAGGTACAATTGTGCAGTATTCAGAGTTGAAGAGGAATTTCTTGGTTGGACTTTAAGAGGAAATCTTTTAAGGAATATTTTAGATTGTCTTTGTGGCATTGTTATGAAAACCCTAAAAAATACAAGTCACAACAGGATGTGTTAAGAATGAAGGGCTTATCTCAGTTATACTTGTATGCATCAAAAGAAAGTCTACTAAAATTAATGGGGGTAACATCACTGCAGAATCAGTGTGAAATCAGAATAAATTCCCTTGGTATTACCATGTTAATTTAGAAGCAAGGCTATAACAGGTTTTTGTGCCCAGCTTCTTTTTTTCTTACTAGCAGTGAACACAAATGAAGGAATAACACTCTCTTTTTAACTTCCCGTAGTTTATCTTACGCAGGGATGCAGCATGAAATTATTTTTCATGGCACTGACTCGATCACTCCCTTAAGATGACAGTACCAGACATGAACACAACATATTTTTATTGTGTTTTCAACTATTTAAAGGGAAGTCATGGAAAAGTACATGGAAAGCCATCAGGAGGATGATGCTTCGGTGAACTGAGTCCTGACAGCACAAGCCAAATCCCCCCTCAAGAGCACATTCTGAACTATTCTGAGGTGGAGTAATGACTCTTCATACTTGCAGAAGCATATCCTCTTTCGGCTGTGTATGTTCTGGGTGGGTCAACATGGGGGCGGGGTATACTCTACATATTAGTCTGCCCTTGGGACAATAAAAATGCATGGTCAGATACTGCTCTGGATAGGGAAAACCTACAGATGCACAGAAGAGTAGGCCGACTAAATACATTCACAGGGATTCCCTTTTTTATGACTATATGAAGAAGCAACACAAAGCTCAATGCACTGAGCATGCTGCACCCTACTTAGTGTTCTGTTACAAAGAAGCATGGTAACAGCTTTTTTAGCATTATCTATTGATGGCCATGTTCCTCATGCTTATAATTTCAGTCCTTGAAACTCTATAGTCACCAAATGATTTCCTTCTAGGTTCCAAGGACACTCTTGAAGGTCAGGACACTTCATATATTAATATTCCTCGGAGATCATCAATTTACAAACCAACTACAACTTTATAGGTTGTTTATTTTTCAAATCCATTGCATAATATTAGGATAGTGTTGCCCTAGGCTTATAATCACTGCATATACACCACATAGAATTCTTCTTTCACAACGCATTAGCTATACAGAAACTGGTCTCAGAATTACTCCCAATATTCCTATCCCAAACAAGAATTTACATAGATACAAAGTGGGGAAAAGATCACATACAACTAATAGCCTACAAGACATCAGAGGAGATGCCTATATAGGGGATTCCAATCTTACTATCCTGACTCCTAAATCCCTTTGAGGGTGGCACTCACTGGCATCTGCAGGACTACAAAAAAATATTAGGAACTTTGTTACTGATACAGTCTTGTCTTTCTTCCAAGTGGAAGGCAAGTATACCAATGGCCAATAGCCTTCAGGAGTGGCCAAACACATGATGTCCAGTCCTTCCTTATAGAAAATGGAAGGGAAAAACATTGAAAAAATAAGTAGATTGCATAAATATCATTGTTGTATATATATTTTATTTGGATTGTAAGTTCCTTGGATCAAGGAGCATGCCTTTCTCAGTGTTTTGTACAGTGCTTAAATAGGTTATATTGTATAAACATCTTTGGTGATCTGTAACGTGTATGTTAAATTGCAAGTCTATGGGGTGTTTGGGGTTCAATGGGCTGGCAGTACTTTGACCTCATTTCAACACTGTGGCAATTATCCATCGCTCATATAATTGGAAGAGAGACTATTTCAGATCACCAGGCACTGTCAAATAATCAGCTATCACTCTCAGAGAATATGTGGTTTTCTATTTAGATTGTATCTCGAGTCCAGCCAAGTCTTGCCAGTTAGTGTCTGGGAGTGGATTTTCTGAAGACTGGTTGGTCTGTGGAAAAGGAAATGTGCTTCATGGATGACTTAGCTGTCCCCCCTCCCCCACCCAACACACACACACACAAAACCAGCCAGAGACCTGGGATTTTAAAAGGGGCCTAAGTGACTTTAATTAAACTCACTTAGGCCCCTTTTGACGTTTAATGAAAAATGGGTGTTTTACTCTGTTAGGCCTCTTTGAATGTCCCAATCTAACTCCACGGGCAATTAGTCCAAACAGAGGAGGACCTGAAGCATTTTCAAGAAAATCCAAAATGTGATAAGCCCATGTCCACTGCCATCTCATCATGAGAATCAGACAGATCTTCACAGATCTTCACCATTACAAAAGACTGTGAATAGAAGCTTCAGTTTATAATACTGTTCCCTGATATAAGTGCATTTGTTCTTTCTTCTGAAGTGGGCAGGTGAGTAATCAGGGCAAATGCCAAAGTGATTTTCACCCAGTAAACAAAAGGATTTCAAAGTCTTGCTTCCCTTTTCAGGCTTTTACCGGCATTGAGAATAGGAAAGAACTCTCACACTTTTTTCAGCTGAAATTCTCCTTGCAGTACAGCAAGTGACTGAACTAAACAGGTAGACAACAGTTACAATACTCTAACCACCACTTTTCAGCATTTTCAGGGAGACCCATTAACTTTAAGTTCTTAATATTAGTGCTTGGAAGGACTGAAGGGCACTCTGTGCCAACTGTTTCTAGTTACATCGAAGGCTAAATTGGTCTCCCTGAAGCACAGAGAACTCTTCAAAGCTTCTCTTTTTTCCCTAGGTGCACGGGAGCCTCAATGATGTAATTAAGAGCATGCAGATGGCCAGACTTCCTATTCCTTTCCTTTCAACGCATCTTGGACTCTATACAGTGCAATAAGAGGTACCTCATCTTGCACAGCCCACGAAACATGTCTGAGAACAGGAATCTCTGCAGAGGAAGGAGTGGGATCAATCCTACTCTCAGATCATAGGCTGCATTGGGGCTGATGCACAGAGGCCTACTCTATCCTAGCAGTCAAAATAGCCCATGTGGCTGAATTCCCCATATCTGAAGAAGGAGACGTGTGGATCTTGTGGAATGTTCCTTTCTTTTGCCCATCCAACCCTCCCCTCAGGCGAAGCCCTGAGCGGGTCATCATACATGCAGGGGGTGCAAGCTCCTGTTGTAATAACTGGATCTACAAATTCATCCTAATTTGAGTTCAGCTGTAAGAAGTGAATGGAAGTTCATAATGTGTCACAATAACCTACAACAACAAATGCTGATGGGAAAAGTTACAAAAGGGAGACAGAAAGACTGAATTAATCCAAACCAAAAGGCTTACTGATATAACTCAAGGACTGTGTTGATGTCATACTTGGTAAACAGAAAAGAATGTATAACTGAAAGTCAATGGACTAAACTTGGTGTGTTGGAAATTAGGCCGAATGGGTGGACAAAGTAATAAGAGGATGGACTATTCCTCCTATCACCCCATTTTGGGGTCCTTAAAAAAAGAGACTTGAAGGGGAGTGTGTGCTAACTGAGGGATTCCTGAAGGACGGGGGGAAGGCCTTCAGTCCCCCACTTTGCTCCAGGGACTTTGTCCTCCACTTGTGAACTTTGAGAGTCATTACATCATTGTGACACCCAGACCTCAGCATAAGAAGGGGGTGCCTGGCCATCACTGCCACACCAGTGGAGACTGCAGCTGGAGATATGTGAGACTGACTGTGTCTTCCCTTCTCTTGTGTGTACCTTTCCACACTATTTTTCCTCCTGTCCTCTGTTTCTCTTTGCTTTTCATCTTATCCTGAGGTCAACTATACCACATGGCACCAACATGGCAGATGAGATGGCCCATCCAGCTCTTCCCAGCCTGAGAGAGACTGGTAAGGGAGATGGCTCAGACCAGCCAGATGATGTCCTAGCCTGGGAAAGCAAGCCAGAACCCAGAGCAACAGCTGCAGTGGCCAACCTGCCAGCTGACAGCATGCATATGTGACTGTTCTGCTGCCCAGAATTGTGAGAACATCAACAAAAGCTTATATTTCCCCCACCTTTACTATCCTGTCTCTTCACCCCCTGGTGTCTGTCTGTCTGTCTGTCAAAAAAGCAGGGGAAGTAACCATCACATTTTGGAAACTAACCCTTTCCTTCTGGGTATACAAACCCCACACCAGTAAGGAAAGGGTTATAAGCAGCTGCTCTGGGCCCATGCAGCCCAACCCAACCACCAAAAGAAGAACAAGCCAGCTCAATAGGGCAGCAGACAGTGAAGATGAATGGACCTACCTTCTGAACTCCTGGGAAGGAGATCTGCAAGAGCACTAGCTAGGATGATGGACCTGATGCCTTACATCCATCTCTCGCTTTTAGATAACATATCTAGTAGATATCAAATATTGGGAACAGAGCTGGCCAAACATTTTTAGCCTAACTTTTTTTGTGTGTGTGTGAAAAATGCCGATTCAATGTCACCGAAACATTTTCTGAATTCATGTCCATTTTGCTGAAGTGTGAAAATGGACAAAAATATGAAAAAAAACCCAGAAAGCTTTGTTTTGATATTTTCTACGTGAAATGTTTGTTTTTTCACTTTAAATGACTTTGAGTTTCAATATTTTCTTTAGTTTTATTTGGAAAAAGCAATAAAACTAATGTTTGAAAATGGGCTGAATCTAAAGTTTTAATTTAGATACTGTTGAAATGAAATATTTCATTTGACCCAAAATATTTCTTTTCACTTTTTGATTTGTCAAAAATTTGGAGAAAAAACCCTTTGACCCAATTTTTTTTAATTGCCAGCAAATCCATTATTCACGCAGCTCTAATAGGAAGCTTTCCAATATTCAGCTGGACCCAGGGTTGCTGGAACATATTTTATTGTGGGGGTGCTGATAGCCATTGAAACAAACTGTAATCCCTGGATATGATGGAAACCACTTCAAGCCTGGGGTATGTGGAAGCACCCCAGCATCTCTTGTTCCAGCACCTCTGGCTGGACCTGCCTAAATGATTCTGCTTCATACTTGGTGTCTACATCCTTCAAATACTTTGTATATAGCTATTATCTTCCCCTCCCCTTTCGTGTAACCCCGTAGTTATCATATAGCCAAGAAATATATATATGTTTTAGCAGTCTTTTGAAATACTAGTGTGGGGAAGGAGAGGAAGCATTTTCTAAGGTTTTGAAGCCCAGGGTGGGGAGTCAGGAGATCTGGATTATATTCCTAGCTCTCTCAACAAATTTCCTGTGTGGCCTTTGGTAAAATCACTTAAACCCAGATTCTCAAAGGTATTTAGGCATCTAACTCCAATGGGCGTTAGACCTTTGAGGTCTAGGCCTTAATCTCTCTGTGCCTCATTTCCCCCTTTGTAAATTGACACTTAACTACCTTAGAAGTGGGCTGTTCTGAGTTTTGCGATGGCATATTTAAGCACATACTTAAAGTTAAGCACATGCTTAAATGCTTTCCTGAACTGGTCTCTATATAAAGCAATACAAAAAAAAAAAGCTGTCAATACTTTGTGTACCAAGTCTGTTTGCCATTGTGTTTCTGATAAGAAAATGTATAAGCCCATACTCATATTGCCAAAGAAACTTTTCCCAGAGGGATAGAAAAGTAAAGGGGATGGGTCAAAACATAAGGGGTATCATATCATAAGGGGAATAATAAGGGTTCCCATTGCAGAAATTCTTCATGAAAAAAAAAAACAACTAATTTGTATGACCATAAACTGGCAAACCTCTTCCAAACCTTTTATGTTATCGTCATCCTTTTTAGTTTCACATACTTCAACAGGTAGCTTAATAGTCATTCTGTACATATATTTAAAAAGACTGACATTAATAGGAAGTAAATTTTCTATTCCATTAAAATCTTTGATGGCTGAACAATATAACACACCAGGAGCATCATAAATGGCTGTTCTATCTCAAGGACACTCACTGTTTCTGGACACAGAATACAATATCAAAATCACAAAGCATAATAAATTGCTGAATGGATTCCTTTAAAAGCAACAACAACAACATGTAAGATCATTACAGATGAGCAAAATGCAACAGGTGAGCACAGATATTAGCTTCCTTTTTTAAATTAAAAAGTTCATCTACATCAATGCTAGAGCCAGATACTAGACTGCGATAAGCCTGCATTTGACTGCTCCAATGGAGCTATGAACCAACATGACTGGTCACTAGGAACTTTTATTAGGAGAATCCTTGGATGGCATAGAGCTGTCTTATTGATTTCTACCAACCACCTCTTGACTGCTGGTATAGGGGGCAGGACCATGAAACATGTAGTGGATGTTTGTCATCCTGCCAGTCCCATGCACCCACTGGCAACTGGTGTAAATGTACATCAGGGACAGGACCAGTGGTTTATTAGCCCCAGTGTCTGTAAAGAAGAAAGTACTCCTTTGTACTCTCATTCCTAACACCACACACTCGTTTGCAACTAAACATTTGGCCCCTACAGCCTGATTCTCCATTGCCTTGAATTTTCTGTAGTTGTTTACCCCTCCCAAATCAGTCTCTCCGACAGAAGGTAGCATTTTATACCCACTTCATATTCAATTTGCATAAAGGTAAATGACTGCACAAGCATTCAAGGCAATGGAGAGTCAGGCTCCGACTGCCTTAATAGTCCACCTACCTTGTGTATTCCACTGAATATCACTGAGTTCCTGTAAAACAAACAAAAAGACACTCCACTAGCTGCAGAATAGCTGGACTTTTTGAGGGTTGAGACTAGTACTGGAGAACTCTCAAAAGCCAAGAGTTTAATGGCATTCACGAGACCACTTCCTTCTCTCTCTCTCCATTTTATTATGATGTTGAAATAAATCTCTCCTGGGGCCAATTGTCTGCTTGTCTGCCATCTCTTCCTAACTCTCAGACAGACATTCCAGGGGCAAGGAAAGAAATCTGTTTTCCCCTTCCCTCATTTCTCTGGGTCTCTGACATGCCAGGAAGAAGAAAGTACGTATGTGTCTATCCTAGACTTCAGTATGTTCTTCCATGCCATTTCACTGGCTCTTTCCATTTCTCTAATGCACAAGTTTCATCTGCTATACACAGCAGAAACTAAGAGACGAAGACCCCGAGCAAGTGATATGGCACCGAACATCATCTTAAAAGGATTCCAGCTTCTCCAGTGGCCCATGTCTTTGGAGTAGTTTCAAATTTTCCCAGCAGCACAGTGAGTTCATTTTTCAAAAAGAACAGGAGTACTTGTGGCACCTTAGAGACTAACAAATTTATTTGAGCATAAGCTTTCGTGAGCTACAGCTCACTTCATCGGATGCAGACTAACATGGCTGCTACTCTGAAACCCTTCATTTTTCAAGCCACCTGTCCTGGTGTGCTGTATAAGTGGCTATTAACGAGCTTACTAGCATGGGATGGGTCTGGCTTGTTGGGCACCACTTGCCGCAGATAGTTTGCAACCTCTCTGGGCATGATGCTTGTCTAAATAAAGCAAGTTTCTCTGCCACTGATGTATTGCTGAAAGATAAAAACCCAGTTATCTGCAAGGCTCTGACAGAGAGCTACTCTAAGCATGATAGCAGCTGTCTGTATATTCTGAATAAATGCTGATAGCTGAAATGTATTCTCTTTTGGGACTACAGTTACTTTATTAAAAACAAAATACAAGAAATATTAGCTCTGTGCCTATGTAAACATTAAAAGCCCTCTGTGAAAAATGGCTCTCTTGAAACAATAAATAAGGTGTTTATAATAATCCCACCAAAATTTTCAGTGACAGATTCATAGAATAAGCCAGGTGTCCAGCTGCTAAATCCAGTTGCACCCTCTGCTAGTGCATAGAGTCCAGTGGCTAGTTCTGTTACACCAGCAAGCAATAGGATTGAGAGGCCACAAAGGGCATTGTATTAATTTCAGTGAAATAATGGGCCCAAAAAGTCAAAGGAGTTAACATGATCCTGTCACTGCACGACATTAAACAGCCAAGCAGGGTGCGGGGTTTGGTATCCGGAAACCTCAGTTTGCTTGGTTTCATGGCAAACATACTAAAGAAGGAACATTTATTGGTTGGGGTATACACGGGGAATGGCATCAAAACAAGGCATGACGCACTTGAGTGATTATATAGGACAAACAATCAAAACCTATCAACATCCCTTTTGAGAGAGAGGATATCATTTAGAGTCTTATTTTGTTGAACAGCCTCTCTTGGCGGGGGAAGGAGATCAGTCGCTGCAGGTGCCACTCAGTGATTGGGCAGAACATGTAAGGTTCTTTTTTTTCCCGGCTCCCCCTGTTGACAGCTGCTCTGGTCCCATGGTGGTCTGCCTCTTCTGTGACTCAGCCCCCTAGCCAGTCATATATTAATGTCCATCCCTTCTGGGCTATAGAAAGAATCCAGCAGTTGGTAAGTCCTCTCGGTAAAGTGAGGGGCTCCTGGGTCTCTATCTTTTTAGATTGATAGATAATGCAGTGTTTTTATTTAAAAAAATGGAGCTTAGGAAATGAGATCCAGCTGTAATATTTACTATCTTGCAAACAAAATAAAGGGAAGGTGGGACTTTCAAGCTGTAGATAAGATAAAATGATACAATCATTCTAATTCAGAGCTGAATCTAATTCAAGTTATAGTTTTCCCTTAAATTATTGTAAATATGAATATTCTAGAGTATAATACAAAGTTCAAGTGTGAAATACATTTGCTGAAACCAGTAATTTTTTCATTAAAAATGAGAGCATGCTGTCAGTTCAACAATTAGAACGAGAAAGTAAGAAGTGTATGGACTGCTTAAAGATGCATATTGCCAAAAAAGAAAAAGAAGAGTACAGGGGGTAGTGTCCACTTGAAAATGTGGTCAGTAAAATAAAGCAAAAGCTTTGTATTATGTACCGTTGCCCTTTAGAATGGCAAAGTATTATCAACGAATGATTTAATGATTCACGGTCAGAAAAAGAGCTGGCTGAATATTTCAAAAGTCATGCATGCCAACATTTGTCCAAATGGTTAGTCCTTCCAAGCATGCTTACACATCTTGGTACTGTAGAATATGCAAGAGCATTTGGTTTGCATGACTTCTTGGGTAATAGCTTCTCTGAGTATGAATATCCACCAACTCACGCATAAGCAAGAGTATTCACTAGTTAGCCATCATCCATCCTTCTCTTGTTTCAGATGTTTCAGTCATGCAATCAGTAAGAAGAAACAATACTAGATGACATGGCGATTGACCCCACTTCACAAAAAGTCAAAGTGAATAGCAACACAGTGGGCCAGAGTCTCCCTGTATTTATGCCACCTTAAGGCATAAATCCTTTAGCTCACAGGTAGCAGGTACAGAATGAGGGACCAGGGTGCCGGGATACACAGCAGATGCAACCTCAGTGACACTGGAGGAGTGGGCAATACTAGGTCAGCACAGTTGACAATGTGGGGGGCACTAGTTGGAAGTATGTAGTGGCTAGCCAGGGTGCCCTGGAGGTGAATTTCCAGAGTACAGGAAACTTAACTTTGCTGAACTTGGTCCAGTGTCATATATCTGCATTGATTTTCTTTACAGATGACTCCTTTAAATATATAGTGTAATATAACAGAACATAATACCTATCTCTAAAAAGGGGAACAAAGAGGACCCAGGGAATAATAGACCAGTCAGCTTAACTTTGATACCTGGACAGATACTGGAACAAATTATTATACAAGCAATTTGTAAGCTCCTGAAAGATAATAACGTTATAAGGAATAGCCAGCATGGATTTGTCAAAAACAAATCATGCCAAACCAATCTAATTTCCTTCTTTTGACAGGGTTACTGGCTTAGTAGATGCTGGGGGGAGGGGAGCTAGATGTGCTGTATCTTTTGATATACTCCTACATGACATTCTCATAAGAAAACTAGGGAAATGTGGTCTAGATGAAATTACTAAACGGTGGGCGCACAACTGGTTGAAAGACCGCACTCAAAGAGTAGTTGTCAATTGTTGGCTGTCAAATTGGGAGGGCCTATCTCGCAGATGCTGCAAGAGTCAGTCCTCTGTCTGGTTCTATTAAATATTTTCATTAACGACTTGGATAATGGAGTGGAGAGTACACTTATAAAATCTGCAGATAATACCAAGCTGGGTGGGGATGCAAACACTTTGGGAGGACAGGATTGGAATTCAAAACAACCTTGACACATCAGAGAATTGGTCCGAAATCAACAAGATGAAATTCAATATAAATAAGTGCTAAGTGCTACACGCACAAAGGAAAAAAAATCAAGTGTGCAACTACAAAACGGAAAATAAATGATTAGATGGTAGTACTGCTGAAGGGGATCTGGAGGGTATAGAGGATCAGAAATTTCATATGAGTCAACAATCAGATGCAGTTGCAAAAAAACCTAATATTCTGGGGTGTATTAACAGGAGTGTCATATGTAAGACATAGGAAGTAATTGTCCTGCTCCAATCAGCACTGGTGAGGTCTCAGATGGAGTTCTGTATCCAGTTCTGGGTGCCACATTTTAAGAAAGATATGGACAAAACTGGAGTCCAGAGGACAGCACAAAAATGATAAAAGGTTTAGAAAACCTGACCTATGAGCAAAGGCTAAAACATCTGGGTACATTAAGTCTTGAGAAAAGATAGCAGTCTTCAAATATGTTTAAGGGCTCTTATAAAGAGTATGGGGATCAATTGTACTCCATGTCTCCTGAAGGTAGGACAAGAAGTAATAGGCTTAATCTGCAGCCAGGGAGATTTAGGTTAGATATTAGGGAAAACTTTCTAACTATATGGGTAGCTAAGTTCTGCTTAAGAATAAACTTCCTAGGGAGGTGGCAGAATCCCCATCATTGGAGGTTTTTAAAAACAGCTTGGACAAACACCTGTCAGGGATGTTCTCAGTTAACTTGGTACTACCTTAGCTGAAGACCTGGATTTGATGACCTCTCGAGGTCCCTCCCAGCCCTACATTTTTATGATTCTATATACTACAGCATTTTGTAGATATTTCAAACTATTTTAACTATATTGCAAATTAAATGCTGCAGTTCCTAGCAGGAACGAAAAGCAAATGATTTATTCATCAAACCATATTAGGAGTAGAGTGCAACAGCATTTTACATGGATAGAGGTAGCACTAGCTTCTATATACCCCTCAATTCAGACAAGAACTGATATTTTCCTCCACAAAGCTGATTCTGTAATACTTGCAAAAGAGCACAGTGGGTAATGGATAAAAATGATTAGTGCTCTATCAAAGAGGTTTAAGAGAACTTGATTCTATGAAAGTACAGCTGCCTTTTCTAGTATTCACATAAGAAGCATTATTTCTTGCTCACTGCAGGCAAGTGTCACTTTGAAATGGATTTTTTGTCCCCTAAAATACAAAACTGCAGACCATTTACACAACATCAGATTATTTTTTTAGGTGAAATTCTGCTATGTTCTATTTAGACTGCACACTTTGGTACAGGGCATCTTTCTGCTCTGAATCTATGAATCAAAATGTCTTCTCCAGTGGATGTTTGGAGGTATAATTTGCCCCCTTACGCTCTTCAATCTTCATCTCTGGCACATTCAAGGATGCTCCAGTCCCACGAGAAAAAAAATGAACATAAATCTTCAAAAATATGTCCTTACATGCCTTCTTAAAATGAAAATGGATCTTCTTCCATAAATTATTAGAGTTTGCTGCAAACTCTGAGGAACATGCACTTTTGGAAACAATTTGGAAACTCAAAAATACATAAATAATATAAATGTTGATAGATTTAGGGCATAATCATTTTTGAAATTGCTGAACACTTCCTCTGAGTTGCTAAGCACCTTCAACTCCCATCCCCAGAAGTGAATGGGAGTTTAAAGTGCTCAGCTGGTTGCCAGATTGGACCTTTCAGCTTACTATATATGCCATATTGTCATTTTCCCTGTAAACTGAAGAAAATAACCTTTTCTATCATTATTTTTTGCACGTGGCCACGTGTTATAGAAACAGGTCCAAGCTGAAACTTTGGGTCCTAGTCTGCTTTGAACTTTGCAGTTAGAATTTCACTGCAGTTCACATTACAGATGAGTGAATCACAGGGGTTTTTTTCAGCTCAGTGGTCAAACCAAATAATCTGAAAACATTTTTTTAGTGCCACCCAGAAATGGAAAATTGTTTTTTCTCATCATTAAAAAAAAATGCTTTAAACTCATCGTTTTTTTCTACCTGAGACAAAACATTGTGTTTCGTTTTTGAGAGCTTATCTCTGGTTTTTAAATAAATCTACCTACATTTCTACCGAAAGCTCATTTAAAAATGAAAAGTTAAAACGTTTCATTTCAAAAATGTCAGAAGGAAACGTTTTGACTTTTTTAAAAAATCCTTTGTGGGAGAGGCTGGGGACATGAATCTATTGGCGGAATTTGACATGAATTCACAAATAGATTTGGCTGAGCTGAAACTGCGTTTTTTGGCAAATAAAGTATTTCTCAAAAATAAATCCCCAGCTCTAATACATATCCAGGCCTGAACTTAGTGGCGGGGGTGTTATACTGCTATATTCTAACCCCCCCTAATACAAAACAGAAAAAAATTATCTGACAAACAGTATTTAGGCAAACTAGGCAGGAGACCAGTCCAACTCACACTGAAGTCAATGAGAAAAACTCCCATCAACTACTACAGGAGTTTGATCTGGCCCTAAATTCTGGCATATGATACTGTTTAATACTACAATATTTAGTTACTACCGTGTCATATTTTCAATATTTTCTGAAGATTGAGGCTATCATAGATGTAGACTTCCTCTCTATCCGGGGGGTGCTCAACTCCCCCGCTACCCCCCAGACCCGCCAGCACTCCACCTCTTCCTCCAAGCCCGCACCCTGCCTCTTCCCTCCCCCATTCCACACCTTCCCCCAAGCCCCATCTCCCCTGCCTCTTCCCACCCCCGCTCCACCCTGCCCCGCATCGTCTCACTCTCTCCCCCGAGCGCACCCCATCCCCACCTACTCCCAGCCTCCCAGTGCATCCTGCATGCCATGGAACAGTTGTGGGGTGGCGGTGGGGGGAGGGGGAGCTTGGCTGCCGGCGGGTGCTAAGCACACGCTAATTTTTGTTCCACAGGTGCTCAGCCCTGAAGCACCCACGGAGTCAGCACCTTTGTAGCCAGCCTGGTGTTCTAAAAGCAGACAGGTAGTGCAGGAAAACTCGTCTCACAGTGGCTTCAGATCTCCTTTCCCCCCAGGTAGCGGAAGAAGGGAACACTGTGGCTACTGCACACTTGACAACCATAATGTGACTGAACAAATTCTTCCTGATAACTGATCCCAGAATTGCTCATCTTCAGAAGAGGACACTTAACGTTCCTTCTCACCTACCTTTGTTCACACTCTAATATAAGGGCAGGTTTTCCAGTTGTAAGATATTTAAAGGCAGTCCAAGGAATCAAGACTCTGAAGGTTCTTAGGAATTTATCTTAACTGATCTTCATTTAGAGGCAAGTGTGGTTAGACATAAAAACTGCTCAATTGTGTGGGAGGAGCAGATGGTAGGTTGAGGCTCACAAAAAGCAAGTTACATATCTTTTTTTAGTCAAATAAATGTCCCTTTAAATATTTCTTTTACTTCCTAGAGAGTTACCAAATATATGTGGGCGGAGGGGAAACGGGGGGGTTGGTCTTAATCTCATTAAAAACAATAACCTCAACATTTGTCTTTCCATTCGGAACAACCAGTCCTTCACCCGGGTGTGTTTACTCATGTGTAAAGTCTGAGCTACCTAGGTCTGATGATTTTGGTTGGTTGGGAGTTAGTACCTAGATCTTGAATTTCTGCATAGAAACGACTCCCTGAGCTGTCTCAGAGCAGCTCCTCTCAAAATATAAAAGCATGAAGAAATAATATGGGTTGCTGCTTATGTTCAAAAGGGAAATCAAAAACTGCCAGATGCCTTGTACCTCTCCATCTCAATACTCCCTCTTGGGCAATATTTGCAGCTTCCCTATGATATACAAACATGAAAGAAACTAAACTTGAAATAAAAAAGTAGCAATTTACATTCTGTCAATTTAGCTCAAGTCAAGGGGAAGGCTTCACATAAGCATCTGCAGCTACTGAATGACTAAAATGAATAAAAGAGCTAGAAAACATGGACTAACTTTGATCATCACTTTAACACAGTTGCTTTAAAAGCATTTATATCAACTTCCAGTGGATTCACATTTGAATAATAAGAGCCAGATTTTTTTGGCCTTCCATGTTTAGCCTACCTGATATGTTTCACCTTAAACACAGCCAGTTTCCTCAGTTGGTTCCCTTGTTATTCAGTGAACGTACACAGAACAACTAAGGATAATACCCGCTTGATTGGCAATTGTTTTTGTGTTTCAAGAGAAAATATACAGTAATAAAAAAGGACTGGTAAATAAGACCGATTGGGCTGACTGCAACTAGGGCTCACGTGAAGCTGCTGTAATTTTGGTGGTCAGAAACAGCTGGCTCAATTTGTCTGGTTTCATGGTTCACCTGAAACTTGGAGGCTGTGCAAGCTTGGACACTGTGTGTCAGTTTCAACAAGAAACTTCCCAGCAGGACTTCCTTCTGTACATTGTGGGGTTATCTTCTGAGACTACATCACACAGTCACTTGCAAACCCTGCCTCTCAGCACCCATAATCTTTGGAGAGGGGCTGGCTCAATTTCCCTCCCTCAAATCATGATTGCGGGGATCTTTGACCCATTCTTCACAACTAAAGTGACCCGATGTCCCAATTTTATAGGGACAGTCCCAATATTCAAGGCTTTGTCTTATATAGCCACCTATTATACCCCCCTGCCTTCCACCCAGTCCCGATTTTTCACACTCACTATCTGGTCACCCTATTCACAGCTAGCACCACATAAGGGCAGCAAATAGGACTGCTTCCTGCCCATCCCTCTCCAGCATCCTGGAAGACTTCCTGGGAGCGAAATGCATGTGTATGCCTCATTATTAAGCAGCAGTGGAACTGAGATATGCTACTCCAGTCTCACCCTGCCTCTGCTAATCCCCCAGTCTGGAGCCTGAGGCACCCTAAAATAGTATTGTGATGAGAGATAGGAATTCCTTTTACTGTGACTTGACATTATAGAAGGGGAAGCGTTGGCATAACCATGCCCACTTATAATTATTTGTATTATGATAGTGCCTAAAGGCCACCAGCACTCAGGATGGGGACCCCACTGTGTTAGGTGCTGTATAAATACATAGGAAGATAGTACCTCTCCTGAAGCTAATTTTCCAGGGCTATTACAAGCCTTTGCCTATGAATGGGATTGCAGTGAGGCTCCTAAGTTCCTCTGATGAAGGTGAATCCAGGCTCGGGGTGACTGGATGTAGTGTAGTGCTGGATGACTACAAAAGTGCCAGGTGGCATGATGGGTAAGTGGGCTAGTTTACTGCCAGGAAGACTCTGGAAGGAAAGGCGAGACTGCAGGCCACTGTGTTGCCCCAAAAGACACATGAAGGCAAGTCACTGGGGGTCAGAGCCTGCGAGAGAGGGAGAGACTGGTATGATAGAAATGGAAGGGACCTGGGTTAGCCTGTATTCTCAGCTAAAAGTTAATTATAGCACACATTTGAACCCAGATAACACTGGGTTTCAGTGCTAAAGGTCTGCACAGTTCCAATTATAGCTGTATAATGCTTTCAACACAAGCAGTAGCAACAAAAACCACTTTTGCAATTTTGGCGAGATTAAATGATGCCACCCTACTTTCCACACAAAAGTATCAAATCAGCAGTTAATAGGAAATCCTGGGGAGATCAAGTCTTGCTTTCAGCACACACTGTGCAGTAGCAATAACAGTTCAATCTCAGACAGATTTCTTGTATGTAAATAGCATCATTATTTCATGTATTACCACTGACCTTTGGCGCATACTAGGCAAGGTAGGGTTGTTCATCACCTTCCATTGATTTTTCAATTTCCAGTAAATTGGTTTTATCTTGAGGTTGTTTACGTATTAGGAATAAAAAATGCAGAGCCTGACTTCAGAAAACAATAACAAGGTTTTGAACTGGAGACCCTGTGGTTAAAAAGGAAACTTTTGCAGATATTAGCATTTGCTTCTGCGGGACAGAGGATTCTACTCTCAGCGATACCAGAAAAAAGGGTTGTCAGTGGAGTTACTCCAGATGATGTAGCTGTCAGAAAAATCTGGACTTTCACAATGTTAAACGTCAGTTACACATTCCAAATATATATATATATATATATATATATATATATATATATATATATATATTGCTGAATTGCTCTCCTTTACCAACAAATGTAGAGACAGTCTGGCTCTTTAAAATTCCTTCTGGCTTGCAGGAAGAGACTGGTTTTTGTTTTTTGATTATAAGAACTAAGCATTACTCAATTAACTTTGTCCCCACAGGACAGGAAACTCCCTTTAAGACCAGCGGGTATTTAAAGAGCCAGATTAACGCCCAGCACAATTTCATAAAAGGTCAGATAGGAAATCATGTCTGCCTTTTGTTCCAAACCAGCAGACAACTGCTGTTTCAAGTTCTAAAAGTTTATTCATTCCAGTGATTTTATGTCCAGTGTTATGCAATGAAAAATTCCTCCAAATCCAATGCCAAATGCATTGTCTATCAACCCTGTGGTACCAGATTCGCAAATGATGGGCATGGTATACAAACTCTGACACCAACGTCAAATGGAAAGCTCTACAATACAGTGCTTCACTGAGCAAATTTCAACATCTGAACATTTCTGAGCCTCTGTTCATGTAACATAAAAATACTATCAACAAGTATGCTCAGCTGCTATGTTGAAGAGGCCCACATGGATGGAAGGACAGTATATATATTTACATAGATAAATTATTCACTTACCTCACGGTCCAACAATGCAGGTGATACCACTGTGACAATGTCTCCTTTCTCTGGATCAATGAAGAACATATTTGGAGATGGTTTGTCCGGAGTCTGCTTAAGGATATTATACCTCAAAAGAGCATTGTCTGTACCAGGGTCATCAGCATCAAAGGCCATCATGCGCATCACAGTGCTTCCTAAAGAGAAGGTGGACAAACAATATAACGTGGTTACCAGTGTAGACTATGTGACAAGAATGCATAAAGCTCCTCTGGTTCCATGTTTGAGCATCACTAAGCTGTAATCCAGCATCAGCTCAGGAAAACCAATAAAGAATTTCACCTGCTATTTAGTCTGTCAGTTTACTTCTCCTCGGGCTACTGATTTCTAGGTTGGTAACAACAGGCACATGTGTCTACCCTGCAGCAGACAAGTGTATCTAAACCAAATATGGCATCTTCCCCAGGTGGCTTTCATGGGTGGTGGGACGGGGCAGAGTGGCCCCACACTGGTACCGCAGGGGTTAACCCTTCCCTCCTAGCAGAGGAAGCCATGCCCCTGAGGCTCTGCTGGGCATGCTTCAACTGGAGAGCAGGTATAAAAGCCTGCACAGCTGCTCAGTCTGGGCTGACTGTAGGAGGGGAAGGAGGCATGGCACCAGCTCCTGAGGAGGGACAGCCTGCACACCAGGATCCAGAGGCCAGCCAAGCCAGGGTGCACCCTGATGCCCAGACGGAGTTCGTCACTGGAGGGGAACAGCCCGGAGGACCCCGCAAAGCGGAGAACCCGGCGTTTATGGTAGGAAGTGATCCGGGGAACTTTAGAGGCAAATGGCATTAGAGCCGCACAGAAACTCGGCATGTTATGGGCGGATCCCCACCGAGCTGATGGCAAGGGGAGCTTGCCACTACCAGGGCCCTGGGTCAGGACCTGGTGGAGAGGATGGGCCAGGGTCCCCCTACCACTCCCCCCCCACCACACCGTGTGAATCCTATGGAATCTGGCCGCTAGGCCACGCTACCCTGTCTGAGAGGGGGATTATATGGATGTTGGCCATTGGGCCACACTGCTCTGACACTTGGGGAGAGTTACATGGATGCCGGTCGCTAGGCCACACTACCCCACTTGTGAAGGGGATTGTACGGACTCTGGCCATTAGGTTGCACTGCTCCAATGCGGGGAGCGATTTATATGGACCCTTGCCATTGGGCCACACTGCCCTGACACTTGGGGCGAGTAACCTGGACTCCGGCCACTAGGCCGCACTAACCCGACCAACGGGAGATTGGGTGGAAGGAGGCCATTAAGCCGCAACCGGCCGCCCACAGAGAGGCGGACGCGTGAATTTGGGAGTGGCGAGGTTCTGACACCCCACCCTGCCCCTGCCACAAAGGGCCAGTGCGGTGTCAGGCCCACCACAGGTGGTCACACCCACATGCTTGCATATAATCACTTTTTCATTTTCACACCATGAAAATAAAGAAATTAAAGAGTCTAGGATGTCTTCCAGCTAATAACAGATGAAAGAAAAAATAGGAAAATAAAAAATGCAATACTTAAATGAGAGAAGGGTTTCAAAACTCTTTAGTACTCAGGCTTCTGAGCTTTGAGTTGATCAGAACTATTTGTGAATTTGACATGGATTTGCTGAATAATCCCCCCCCCCTCCAATTTTTTACATTGCAGTGGTTAGGACACTGTCCTGAACTATTCTGGGGTGAACCTTTCTCAGTCTCTCCTTTTGAAGCTGTTCTGCTGCTGTCCACAATGACTCCAAATTCAAATCACTACTCCAAACCAGGCGGAGGGGGGACTTGAACCCAGGTGTCTCAGATCCCTAGTGAGTGGTCTATCCTCTGAACTAAAGGGGCCACCACCTCCTGCTGGTGTTCTGGGAATGGTCTTTCCTCTGGTTTTAATAAATACAAGCAGTTCAAAATACCTAAAATGGAACAAAACATTTTATTTCGGATCAAACTAAATGTCTGACCCAAAACTTATTTTTTGTTTCCTTTTTTTGGTTTTACCAAGTAAACTGGAAAGTTTTCATTCTGGGTCAATCCAAAAATGATATTTTCTTTCAATATTTTGGTTCAGTCAACAAATGGAAAAAAATCATTTTTTGAACAGCTGTAGACAAGAGACCATATAATGATGTTCTGCAAATCATGTTCTCACTAGTGGACCAATGACTGGAGAGGCCTAGTCTCAGAACTCTTTCTCAGTCCCATTGCTCCTTAATGATGAGATATGCACATGCATCTCCCTCCCAAGAAGAGTCTTCCAGGATGCTGGAGAGTGATGGGCAGGAAGTTGTCCTATTTGCTGCCCTTGTGTGGATGCCAATTGTGAAAAACTGGCCAGTGGTGTCCCACTGATGAGTTGAGAGAGGGGAAATTATGTCAGCCCCTCTCCAAAGATAATGGGTGCTGAGGGGCAGGCTTTGCAAGTGACTATATGATGTAGCCTCAGAAGATACCCTCAGAATGTACAGAACAGGGTCCTCCTTTCCCAAAAAATTCCCCAGTTCCTAGTATAAATAAATAAATCCCTCCTCCCATCACCATTGTCTCATCCATGCATTGAAACTCTGTAGGTCTGCCTGTCTAATTGGTCCTGTACATGGAAGGAGAAGCATTACGGAGAATGCTACCATTGAGGTTCTGGACTTTAATCTCTTACCTAGCAGCCTCAATTTGGCCTCCAGGACCAATCTCCTGCCTTTCTCTATGTCACTGGTACCCAGATGTACCACCAACACTAGTTCCTTCCCACTACTGCACATAAGTCTATTTAGACGTCTCAAGAGGCCTGCAACCTTTGCATGCATGCAGCAGGTAATTCACCCTGTGGTTCTCCCAGTCATCGCAAACCCAACCACTAATAATCAGATCCCCCTATTACATTTTGCAATACTGGGAAACATAGCAAGGCGTTAAGGGGTAACTTTCTTCTCTCAGAGCTGTCTGACCTTTAATCACTGGTGCACAAAACCAACATGCTGTCAGATCTCTGTTATATTTCTCAAGGGGGGGTAATTGCCTGAAGTGGCAATGAAGCAAAACCTTGGAGAACTTATTTTCAAGGTCACTACAACAAAAGGCTCTGTTTTGTGCTCTGAGAAATACAACAAAAGAAAAGCAGGAGAAAAAAGCACATTTGACCAAGAGAGTTGTAGTGCTTGTTTCACGGTGTGCTATAATGTTGTTACATCCACCCATAAATGCAGTAGCCTTTGTACTTTCTGTTTGATTTCTAAGGGCTTGTCAACATGAGGAGCTATTTTGGAATAGCTATTCCTGATTAACTCCGTGTGTGGAACTCTTAGAATGGAATAAAATTGCCTTATTCTGAATTAGATTAATCCATTTGGGATGTGAATTAAGCTAATTTAGAATAAGAGCATCCACAGAAGGAGTTAATCAGGAATAGTTAATCTGCTTTGAATTCACACCTGACCCTAGTCTGGATTCATTTTCATGGGTGGAATCAAGGCTTGCTCAACATGCAGATTTAGTGCACAGCAAGCCAGGGTGTACATCTAAAGCTCACAAGCCTGCTGCATGCTTACTGGCCGCATGGACCCTGCTACTGCACACTAAAAGTTTGTAGTGTGCTTTGACCTACTGCTGTTTCAAACAGCAGCACATCAGTGCAAACTGAGCAACTTTTGGGGTGCGGTAGCAGAATCCAAATGGTTACTTAGTGCATGGCAGACTAATGAACTGAACCTTCAAACCCTAGCTTGATGTGCATTAAGTATCCAGGTAGTCAAGCCCTCATCGAATCATAGAAATGTAAGGCTGGAAGCGTCCTCAAGATTTTCAGTCAGAGTGGCATGAAACTCGTGTGATACTAAGGGCTTGTCTATATTACCCGCTGGATCGACAGGCAGCGATTGATCCAGCGGGGGTCGATTTATCGTGTCTAGTCTAGATGCGATAAATTGACCGCCGAGTAATCTCCCGTTGACTCCGGTACTCCACCAGGGAGAGAGGCATAGGTGGAGCCGATGGGAGAGCGTCAGCCGTCGACTTACCGCAGTGAAGACACCATGGTAAGTAGATCTAAGTACGTCAACTTCACGTAGCTGAAGTTGCGTAACTTAGATCGATTTCCCCTCCCCACCCCAGTGTAGACCAGGCCCTAGGAGCGATGGTACTCTAACCCTTTTTGTGAAGATTGCTATTTGCTATGCATGATCTTGAAAGGCATGGATAGAAACAATATATTGTGAAGTAATTTCCACTGTACAAAAGTTACTAGTTCCATATGGTAGCATTTGGCAGTCACTCTGTATAGGTGTGGATGCTTAATATAGGTGGAGAAGCAGGTCCATTTTTTTCTGCCTTCGCTATTTCTAAGGTGTCCATGCCACATAAGGCACAAGTAACTCTACTTCTATGAGTCTCTATAACCAAAGAGAAAATAAACGTAAACGGATGAGGTTTTCTGAGGTTCAGTAATATCTCATACTACTTATGTCATTACAAATCATCAGTGCCTGAACATTGTTGTGATACCTGTCACTTGTTCATACACATACACACACACAGAGAAAAGCAACTCTTTAGATCGAAGATCCCCTGGCGCCCTCTGTCGGAAGAGCTGTGGAATCCCACTGCACAAAGAGAAGAGTAGCTCTTCCAATGGGACCAACCTGAGTGTTAGAAAGGCTTGTCTAGCCTAACTAAAAATGGCCTGTGTTCAAATATATACCAAAACTAACATGAAAGCTCCTTGCTGCCCATTCCACACATGCACACTAACAGCACAGTAGTAGTTAGTATATATTCAAAGCCATTTTAAAAAATGAAATCTAAACGTTTTACAAAAATAGCAGGCAAGTGGTTGCATTTCCTTCCTCAAACAACACGGCTGCTTTAAATTAAGAGTTAAACACAGTCACTGTTATATATTTGTGCTTTATAATAAATTAAAGATTGGACCCCAGTCAAAAAGATCAAATTCAGATCTGCATTTCCTAGAGATGCAAAGATGTGAAGATCAACGGTTCTGGTTTGGGCACACGTACTGCTCCTAGTATTTCAAGAGGATCTATAGAGTAGACTTCAGTGCCAACAAATTTAATTTAAGATACATACATCTTTGGCATTACTCCTTCATCATAAAGTTTTATTCTTCATAAAAGATTCATTTCCCCAGACTCATAAACTGACTTCTTCTAATTCAGTGTCATTTTATAAAAACTTCCATTCCTGGCATCAATCAAATGCAGCTGGCTTCCAACCCACAAAACAGCTTGCAACATTATCATGTTAAACAATATATATTAACGTATCAAGCTGAGGAACAAATGTCTGCAAAATCAGCAACTTTACAGTTCTGCCCATGATTTGGAGATATTCACTTTAGGCTCTCTTCCTCAGCAAAGGTATAGGAGCTGCCATGCTATATTTCAATGTTTGTTACACCTTCTGGGCAGTTTTGTTATTGTTATAATCACTGGAAACCTCTACTTGCACCTCCCAAAGTTGCTCATTGATTAAATATATATTTCACCAGCCAATTCATTGCTCCAAAGGCTATAGCTACCAATCTGCTGATTGTTGATTTGGCCTACAATTTGCTTTAGAAATATTAGTGAATATCTTCCCTGAGGCACCAGAAAGCAAAACACAACGCTTGTACAATCTTGTGGCAAGTGGAACAGATGGTTTCTTGGGAAAAGCTCCTTGGCATTTTGTAATTTACCTTTCAATAACCTTTCTTTCTTTGTCAGATGCCAAGAGAGTATCTGATACATTTGAGCTGACAGAGAACTATTAAAACAGAATTATTTTAGGTTCAACTACCAGATGGGTTGAGGGTCTTTTGCTTCATTACCTGTCATCTCCATTTGCTGTTACCTTGGGGGTCATTATTATACATCTTGCCCTAATCTATATATGCAGTTACGGTATTTTATCATGCATTAGTTAAGGTTACCGCTAAGTAGTGCAGTCAAGTGAATGCTTTATACTGCATAATGAAATTTAAAAAAGGCTTCCTGAGTGATATAGGCTTCAAAACATGAATTGCGCAATATCTTATTAAGGTGTTATTTACGAGTTCTTATTGCAAAATGTATGGAGATGGGTTAAAGTGTAAAGTATTACTTTTAAGGAATTATGGTTTTACAGTGAAGGCATCGGATCAGAAGGTTGTAGAAATGAAAGCTCTTCCCAGCTGTCACAGGCTTCCTGTAAAAACCAAATCACGTAGGGCCACAGCTTCAAAAATGGCTTCTAACTTTGGGCACCCTATTTTAGGAATCTAGGGCCTGCTTTCAGAGGAACAGAGGCCAAATGGTGTTGCAGCACTACAAAAAAACAAATAAATAAAAATCAGGCCCAAGATGTCTCAAATAGGGCACCAAAAATGCTGAGACACCCAAAATAAGAGCTCACTTTTGCAAATCTGGTCCTGACCCCCCCTTGTTCCCAGGTTTCCCCAGTCTGTAAAATAGGAATTGTATCAGTAATACATGCCACTAGGTTAATTCATAATATAAGGAGTGTTACAATATTATTAACACATCACAAAAATCGACTAGAAATGTATTACTCTGCAAAACATTTCTTGTGTAAATGTTGTTGTATTGGCATTTTCCTTCCTTGCTCTTTATTAGCTCTGAGGACATTTTGTATGGAAACAGGGAGCTAACCTGGGCCTTTTAACCACAGCATGTATTAGGATATGATGCAGAATTTGAAAGCCCAAGTGAGCTCTCCCAGGCACGTGAAGCAGGCAGACAAAATTCCTCCTACAGCCCAGGGGGAGCGTGTGTGCTGCATCATGCTTTGAATTCTCATCACTGTATGCTAAGGGAAATGAAGCAATATCTGGACTTAGAGCTGACTGGCCTTACACAAGGCTATGATAATAAACAATACGGAGCCAGGTTCTCTTTTACACTAAGGTCCATTTGCATTGCTCTGACACTATCAAAGGGCCTTAAAGTGAATACAAATTACATGCATTCCCATTTAAGGCCCCTTTGCGCTACCAAAGTGGCGTAAAGGGGCCTTAGTGTAAATGAGAACCTGGCCCACAATCCTTTGCTGATTTTGAGCCTCATCCTGCAAACACTTAAACATGTAAGCAGCTAATGAGATTACCCATGCAAGTGTAACCACACATCTCCTGGGGGTGGCGTTCTGTCCCATGTAGCAGCACCGAGACCACGTAGAGAGAAATAAAAGGAGCCTGCTCTACAGCCTCAGCTAACAGGAAGCTGGCTTTTAGCTCATGCAGTAGAGGCTCATGCACTAAGCTCCAGCGGTCCCCGGTTCGATCCTGCCCACCAACGACCGGGGTCTGCCGGCATTACACAAGCACAGTTTCATATGTGCTGCCTTTGCAGCATCTTTATTTGCTACTGCTTAAAGTAGTCCTGAATGTTCATGTTCCTTGGCATGTGTTGCCCTGTAGGTTCTTGTGTGGGGTAGTGAAGAGAAGTATATTTTAGTAATTAAAGACTGGATAGGTGTTGAACCGCTTGCTGACAGTGAAAACGGCTTCTTTTCACATGCTTTAGCCTGTTCCTTGTAAATTAAGATAGGCATCTCTCTGTATCTACGACAGAAAACTGCCAAGAATTAGGGCTATTTCAAGAGAAAGCTAGAACAAAGAAGAGAAGGAGATAGGAGGATAAAGGAGAAAATCCAAAGAGTGACAAACCTCTCCTCTACACTTCACATTTATCGCTATAGAAATAAAGCAACTCTCAGAAAACAGAACAGAGAAGGGTACTCTGCTGCCTGCTAAACTCATCATAACTAATTACATGTTTGACTGTCAATCTGTACTTTAAAGAAAACAAGCCCCAGGGAAGCAAAACAAGTGTAAGAAGAGAGGTCTATTACATCTCCAATCAAGTACATTTGAATTGCAACTGCAACTATTAACTTATGGCTCTTGTTAAACTCGGAGGCCTTACTCAATAGAGGAGAGGTTTAGTGAGAATTAATGAGTTCAGGCTTTTAGCATATTTTATATTTTTGTAGGACAATCATTTCTAGCCCTTGCTTTACATTGTCTATTTAAATAGTGGGCAAACACAGGACATTTTAAAATTCAGAGTGTCTTGTCTCCACAGTGCTAAGCAGCACACTGGATCTGACCACAAAACACAGCCAGTCAAAATGGCTAGATGAACTGGTGAAGGTTCATTAGTGGAGTATGCTATAAAACCATGGCTCTTGTTCTGTGTGGGATTAGTGACAAAAGTAGATGATGATAGACATGAAGTGAATCCTGGCCGCACTGAAGTCAATGGGAGTTTTGCCATTGCCATGGAACATAATCAAGGATGGATGCTTTTGCATCACAGGATATTCAAGCTACTCTACTTTCGTTCACAGAAATAAATGAGTGGCTGCTTTGTGCATGCAGAGTGAAATTCTCTGTGCAGAGGACCAGCACAGGTCCGATGCACCACTGAAGTCTTACTTAAGCCCCGGACATCAGTTGTGGCAACCCACCCCCCCGAACCAAGCACTGAAACTGGCATATGCCCAGCTGTAAGACTGATGCCATAGAGTACCACATAGCCAAATAATCAAAATCTGATCACTCATGCCATCTTTTTCACAAACACAAGAAATGAGTGAGATTTAAAATACAGAGGAAGCCTTGTTAAGAACTACTGGCACCTATTGAATGATAACAACCAGTGAGAAATCTTTTATCAATGGAAGAGGAAATAACAGGACATTATTTTTTAATTGAAAGCTATGATAAACTATGCACACAGTGAAGATCTACAATTGCAGAGTTTAGCCGTTCTGCTACTGAACCATTTTTTTTCTAGAAAGCATTACGGATGTTTGATTAGAAGATTATTCATGCACTGGTTTACTTGAGAATGTGTTATGTACAGTATTACATACCAATATTGCAGGTGAGAGTGCTGTGTGGCTGAACGTTAAAATATGTTAAATGCTTCCGAGTAACTGACTGCTCCAGGCAAGACAGTGGAATATGAAATGCCTAAGAGTTAGGATGTGAATTTGCATTGTTTGGAGGCATATGACCTGGACACTGCTCTGGTATATTGTTTTGTATGCCTCTGCTGGGATGAAGGCTTCTTATTCTGGAAATGTTGATTGCTCACTGGCTGAAAATGCTGGGTCCAAATCACTTAGCACATGTATGCGTGACCCAGATATGAGCTACATACCTGAGTCACACATATGTGATGACTGCCTTGAAATAACATTGCTTATAAAAACAATACATTAGATTAATAGGTATTGCAACAAGGTTTTCATGTAAACAACTTGCATTCCATCTGATGCACGCACATGGGGTATTGTGAAACCAGTACAATGAAGATAAACTCCATCATTATACTGAGTATACTATCCCTCTCTGACACACAGTACGTACATGGATGAGTATAAGCTATTGGTCCAAACACCCAGAGAGTGCAGAGATTGTGTGTGTGTGTGGGAAAAAAAAAAAAAACACAATATGTCCCAGATGTCTAGATTTAGATTTGAAATGCGCTTTATTGAAGTTAGCCAACTTTCTATTGCCACATACTTATGCAGGCTGAAAAGCAAAATCTATTTTTCAGCTAAGGGCAGCAAAAATACTAGCACGCTAATAGTCTGGGTTTTCACTAGCTTGAAAAATACTTATTATAGTCTTCAAGGAATCCACACACAGATGGACACCGAAACACACCACCCACATCTCTATGTAAGTGGAAGTAATGATGGGGTCCAAATCCGAGGCTGTCCTTACATGGTTATTTAGGGCTCATGAGCATTAAGAGAAAAGCTGGTTAATGTTGACGATATTTTGAAATTTTTAAAAAGAACATTTTTGGTGTCATTCTCCCTCCGTTTTACAGACAGCTGCAGCGCTGCTCAACGGTTTTTGAATTTCAAAATAAAAAGCTTTCAAATTTCAAAAATAAATCGGTGGAAACAAAGTTTATACATTTTTCTTCTCTTTCCTCAAGAAGCTCAGCTCAATAGTTTGCATAAATATGGTGCCTCCACCCAGGGCTGCAGTATGCCTCCCCCAATGGAGTTGCAGTAGGGAAGAGGATGAGACCACAACATGGTCCTGAACCATTTTTTATTTGCTTTTTAATCTGGGGAAGAGAGGACTGAAGGTTTGTCAGAAGGCAGGGTGGTGACTGCTACTTTCCCTCATTGCCTTTGGAGATTTCATTGATCAAATGAAATCTCCACCATAGCCAGTCTAGGATTCTCTCTTCAAACTGAATGGTCCTTTAATTTGGCATTTGCTAGGCAAGGATTTTGTCCTTAACTAGGAGTCTGCCTAAGTGGTGGAACCATAGTGCAAAATGCTTTACTGGAGTTTCATGTCTTTCCCTTTTTACCAGTAAAGTCTATTAAAAAAGGTATGAATTACTTCTTGAATCATGACCACAAGCTAAAAGATCCCACTGCTCTAGTATGTCAACTGAAAATTCATAATATGTGTCAGATAACATAATTTACAATACAATATAGCATGTTTCCTTGAAATAAATGTTTTAAAGTAAATGATTGAACAGCTTGCAGTAGGTAAATATGATATAATACCAATCACCATGCCTACTGTTCGTTAGGGAGTAGTCAACCAACCCATGTAGGGTGTGTCTATGCTGCAGTTGGCCTGGGTGATTGGCACTTGGTTTAGCCTCATTCTATATGAGTGTTCCCACCATAAATCCCACCCTGTGACACCTGTGTCCTCACTATTTCTGCACTTGCTCACATGCATATCCCCTGGGTCTTTGTGCTGAGATGCTCTAGGAATCTTTCCCAGTCAATTGCTGGAGAACTTGTCTGTTACTCAGAGTGAATTGTGGGAAGGACACTGGAGACTCAGATGAGCTTACCTGCATAGTGGGTGGGTTCCAATCTGAACTAAAGCACAGCTTGGTCTTTAACCCAGACCCCTAGCTGTGCAAACAAGTATGGGTTCAAAACACAAACAAGCATGTGCTTGAGTTTTGTATGGGTGGATGGTAGTTGCAGTGGGGGAAGGATGTATAGGAACATGGACTAGGGTTATGGTGTAGCACACCTTTAGGGCAAGAGTCTGCCCTGGGCACCCTCAGGTGGGGTATAGAGGGGCCACAGCCGATTCTCCCTACAGTAGTTCTGCCTGACTTGGCAAGAACTGATGCTGGGAGCTCTTGAGAAATGTGTGCTGCAGTGGTAGATCCTCTCCTGCCAAGAAGATAGCGCATGCTGCATTCAGCCAGCTACGTTGTCCGTGCAGAGGGCGAGATGGAGCAATGGCCCTGATCCAATTCAGGCAGGTAGTGAAAGTGTTGATCAGTAGAAAGTACTACACTCCCTAAGCAGGTTCTGGCCATCAACTGACCAGGAGGGTGGGGGGAAGGGATCCGCATTTTGTGCCCTCCCCACACCATGCACATCCATATGGCAGGACAGAGTCTGGCCCATGCCTTGATAAAATCTATTCCCTACTCTGCCTAGACTGAACAGGTCTCTCAACGTCTTTCAAGCTGAACTATTTTATAGCTAACACATTCTATCATAGGTGCTTCCATCTCACAGGATTTGCCATGTTGTTTTCTCAGTTCTTGTTGCAAACTAGAATTCCCTGCACTAATTTAAATTTGATTTTGGACATTTGTAAGCGGGTTAAGTGCAGATGCAAACTTTATAGTCGAAGTGCAGAGCTTGCTCCAAAAAAATATGTTCTGCTAGGTTTTCTTCTTAACACTGGTTAGCAATCCAAATGTTTTCTCTAGCTCTTCTTGGACTTTTCTTTCATATTTTCCCATCCTTTTTCTCTTTGCCTATTAATCAGGCATCATAGGTCCTGACCGCTGCATTCCAAATTGCTAAGAGACAGCAAATTTAAAATTCTACCAAGATATAAGCCCTGCTGTAAGTTTCATATTCACAAATACCTGTGAGAAATTATCTTGTAAGGGTGGTGAGAAGGAAGATAGAAAATAAACAGAACAAAATTAGATTAATTTAACTTGCTTTAAAAAAAACAAACAGCAGCATTCCTCAGTTTCACTTGGTTTCTAAGCTGGGAGAAATCTTAAAGCAAATGGAGAAAAGAAAAATATTTTAAAGAGTTTAGTGCTTACCAAGCATGAGAGCCAACAATTAAATCTCAAAACTTGAGAGCTGATAATTAGGGCTCATAAAACTTGAGAGCCGATAATTAGGGCTCTACAAAACATGAGAGCCGATAATGAGGTGCTTTTTTTTGGATAACTGCCTCACTCAATCATCTCTCATCCTCTTCCCACTCTAGGTCTGTGGTGAAGAGTCACCATTTTGCATATTTAGTGGATGAACAACAGGAACAGTGATGGGTTCTTTCTGTTTTTCCCCATTAAGCAAGCAAGTCACCACATTTTCTCTGCACTCAGGTGAGGGAAGGCTTAAGGGTGACCAGAAAACAAAAATTCTGTTTCACAAGAAAAGTTGAGGCTTTGACTTTGGTTTCCATTCTTATGGAAGACAAACGCAACCTTCTGAATTTTTCTTTTTCTTTTGTGAGGAGAGAGAATTGCCCCGTATCATCCAGTGGTTAGTGCACTCACCTAAGATGTAGACCCAGATTCAAACCCTTGCTCTGAATCAGGCAAAGCAGGGACTTGAACTTGGGTGTCCCACATGAGTGCCCTAACTACTGGGACATTGGTGGCTTTACTTTCTAAGGCCCAGATCCTCAAAAGTATTAAGGCACCTGTCAAGGTTCCTTCCCCACTCTGAACTCTAGGGTACAGATGTGGGGACCTGCATGAAAAATCCCCTAATCTTATTTTTACCAGCTTAGGTTAAAACTTCCCCAAGGTACAAACTATTTTACCTTTTGTCCCTGGACTTTTTTGTGGCCACCACCAAGCGTCTAACAAATATAACAGGGAAAGAGCCCGCTTGGAAACGTCTTTCCCCGCAAGCCTACACCCCCTTTCCTGGGGAAGGCTTGATAAAAATCCTTACCAATTTGCATAGGTGAACACAGGCCCAAACCTTTGGATCTTAAGAACAGGAAAAAGCAATCAGGTTCTTAAAAAGAATTTTAATTAAAGAAAAAATAAAAGAATCACCTCTGTAAAATCCGGACGGTAAATACCTTACAGGGTAATCAGCTTCAAAACATAGAGAATCCCTCTAGGCTAAACCTTAAGTTACAAAAAGACACAAAAACAGGAATATACATTCCATTCAGCACAACCTATTTTACCAGCCATTTAACAAAAGGAAATCTAACACATTTCTAGCTAGATTGCTTAATTAACCCTTTACAGGAGTTATGACCTGCATTCCTGCTCTGGTCCCGGCAAAAGCCACACACAGACAGAGAGAACTTTGCCCCCCCCCCCAGCTTTGAAAGTATCTTGTCTCCTCACTGGTCATTTTGGTCAGGTGCCAGCGAGGTTATCTTTAGCTTCTTAACCCTTTACAGGTGAAAGGGTTTTTCCGCTGGCCAGGAGGGATTTAAAGGTGTTAACCCTTCCCTTTATATTTATGACCGCACCTTACTCCCATTAATACTTCTGAGGATCTGGGCCTGAGAGTCTCAGAAAATTTGACCCTAATTTTCAATATTGTGCACTACAAATCTGGCACCCTACCCACCTCCCTATGGCCCCCAGAGCCATTAAGACAGCCTGGGATCACAGCAGTGACCTGGACACACTTTTACTCCAGGCACGGGATTGGGAAAGGTCTGGCAGAGCAATTTTTTGACAGGTCTTTGTCAGTCAGGTTTTTTCCTTACACAAGAGGAATCCCTAAGGAGGCTGACAAGCCATCTTTGTGGCTGCATTTCCAGAGGCAGCCAAACTGTAAGTGAGGATCAGGACTAGTGAGATTAAATTCATGACAGTAATGGGTAAAAGGGGGGAATGTCAAATGTGATTTTCATTTTTTTTTTGGGTAGTTCTTTCATTTTCTTTAAAATATTTGAAAAGAAAACAAACAAACAAAAGAGTAGTTCCTTCGATCCCAGCAACTCCTTCCTTCAAAAAAAAAAATTAAATCTAGGAAATGAATCTGTTAACTCTAACACTCAGATTATTTTATAAAACACGGTAAAATCCAATTTCTTGATGTTTTCAGTGTTGTAATCTTGCTGTTCCCAGGATATGAGAGAGACAAGGTGGGTGAGATAGTATATTTTATAGGACAACTTATATTCATGAAAGACAAACTTTCGAGCTCCACAGAGGTCTGGGTTTTTTCACTTTCTTGGTGGTCTATTTTAGTAAGAATCCCAAGCTACACTATCCTGTATGTGCATACTTTGCACTACAGCTGGGCATTTTTCAGGGCACCAAAACTACTTGTGAATTCAGCAAATAGTTTTAGCCAAAAAAAACCCTAAAACCCTGTAAAGCAAATTTCAGAAATATCTCAATGGTTCAGCATTTCATCTGAAATGATTTTTTTTTCCCATTTTTGCAAGAGAGAAAAAAGAAATCCATTTGGGGTCCAACCTTTCTTCTGGATTTTTCAGTTTAGCAACTGAGCTGAAAAATCAGTTATCTACTCCGCTCTACTCTGCACTCTGGATTTTTTTCAGTATTTAGGACTAAGCCTTGACATTCCTCCCTTCCCCCACACCCTCCAAAACAAACTTTTTTGGTGAAAAATGCAGATTCAGCAACACTGAAATGTTTTGTGATGGTTTGCACCAGCTAAGAATCTGGCTGACTGGTGCATGAGATGTGATTTTGCAGCTTTTAGCAGAGAGATCATTACATTCTCATTGTTCTCCTCTTACCTTCCTGATCATGTTTGACCTCATCACTCATCTTATTTTCTTATGATTCTCTGTTTGATACTTTTTTCACTTAGAGGTGCCAATCAGCAAAAAATCCACAGTTACACTGTTTAAAATTAGTGTACTTCAAAAGGGCAATCTGACCTCTTCATTTAGAGGTGAATCCTCTCCTCAGATCTTCCGGTCCTGTTTCCTGGAATCTGGACACAATTTTACTCTAAATTATCATTTCATCCTCCTATTGATTTCACAGTCAAGTCCTGTTAATCTGATCTGCAAAAGAACATCTAAAGTTCATGTGCTTGATACGTGACAGCCACAATCCTTGCGGATGTCCTGGCTTTTTTTCCAGTTGAACTATTTATTAGTCTTTTTGCTGTCTCCCAGCACCAGCCCTACTGAAATTGTTATACTTATTCAAAAAGCTAGTTATCCAGTTAATTTTCCATAATTTTATTTTTTCTCACGTGCCTGTATTGTTTCAGTGACTTCATTGTCTTCCAGGGCTTTTGCATTTTACAAAGCCAGTTTAAGGTTCTTACTCTAGCATTTAAGCTTTGTTGTGACAATTGGGCTCACAAATTTACCCTAATTGTGAGCTCAGTTATAAAAGTTTGTAAAAGATTATATGATATAATAACCTGTAATAACAAATGTTGATAGAAAATAGGTCAAGTTGCTTTCAGTAATGAATGTTATGAACAGGTGCAAGAGAACCAGACAGACTATCATAGTCCAAACCAACAAAGGCCACATTGATATAATTCAAAGACTATGTTGAAATCCTACTTCTTTTCTTCATCTTTTATAAAAGGTTAAAATGATTTTTAATCTTTTGTTTGCCATGGTGCTGAGCAGCCTGAGGTCTGTATGCCAAACCCTGAATCTTGTTAACAACATTTAATGTTGAACTATTAACACATTTGACCCATTTGCTCCATCTAAATTAATACAACAGCTCTTTCACTATAGCTTGCCATTTTACCTGACAAACCTGGTGCCTATGAGAGTTACTTAGTTATATTTGCAATAAACTAAACCAATGGCTGGGCAAGAACCTAGTTATGCCTTCGTAAATTACCATGGGACAGATGGCTGCATCTGTTTCATTTAAAAAGAGTGAAGCTGAATGCAGGTTAAACTGAGCAGGAGGAACTTTATTAGATCCTGTGTTCTCCTCTGTGGCTTAGCGGCTTTCACCCTAACTTCCTCCACTCCCTCTTTTCCTAGTGTTTCATCAATAACACTCCTTTGACTCCAATTCTACTGATCATGATACAGCATCTAGACACAAACCAGCAGTGGGAAGGAGCAGACAGTGTTGCCTGTTCCCTGCACTGTGTCTAGAAAGCTCCATAGGTTGGTGGGGAGGGAGATATGAGCCAGGCATGTGCATTGCACTTGCCCAGTTAAACCTGTCCAAAGAAAGCAGTAGTTCTTGTAACCTTTACTATACCTTTACACAAAAGGGTGGATTTTAATTTTGATGCATTAAGCTTAGAGAGACACATGGTTACATTCTCACACATACTATTAGGCAATTTATGTGGAAATAGGACAAAATATTCACTTGGCACCTAGCCTAAAAACACCCCCAGATTCTTAAGAATAAGGCTCAATAATTTCCCAGATCAGAAGAGGTCATGGCAACAAGAAGAAACACAACCAGCCATTCGGAACATCTCTTGTTTGAATTGGTCCACCTCTACACCAAAATCACAGCCCCAGCTCAATCCCTTAGAGTATCTGGAAGCAGTAGATGATAAAATGTTTTTCAAGATATTTCTCAGCTGAATAACTGAGGTTTGTTTGGAGGAAATCTGTATGTTGAAGTCTCAACAGCCCTGCTCAAGCTCCCTTGGCATTTTGGTGGATTTTTATTTTAAAACCATTGACAGTTTCAACCTCGGTAAATACTTCAGCTATTTAAGGAAGATGCTGTATGATTTTTAAAATGAGTCTTTTAAGCTACTGTATGAAACGCAAGGTTCAAAATACACAGATGTGTATATATAAAATGGATCAAGTCTGGTAAGTGATATAAACTTCCATGAGAAGAGTCCTGATGTTCTCTCGTGTATGGAATCACCCTACATACAAACTCTCTGAATCCAGCAAATGTAGAGTCAATAGGTGACCATCCCCTGCAAAGATGTGCAACAGGGTCACAATAAAATGCTTTGCCAACTTTGTTTCTTTCCCATGACCTGGTGACTGAAGCAGTTCTCAGGCTCAGATGATGGCAAGAATAGAACTAACACAGAGCTATACACCCTAAAGGAGTGGAGAGGGAGAGGGGCCCACCCAGCTCTTCACAGTAGCCATACTGCAAAGGGGAGCATAGACTGTATCCCGGTAAGAAGAGTTGCAGAGGCCACTTCCTCAGCTTTGCTCCAAGCGTCACTGTGCTCTGCACTGATACATGTCCCTGTAGAGACACAATACAGTCCCTATGTGGCACTGAGTAATGGCAGAACACAGCAGCGGCATTCTTACTTCCTTGGAAGTGATGCATCTTGTGAGTTAGGGGCCTTAAATAACAAATCAAGCTCCTTTAACTTAGCTTGGAATTGATTTACTCTTTATGTCCATGCAGAGAAAATATAGGCATTGGAAAGACTCTGCATGTCATAAAATATCTATGCTATTGATTATGCAACTCCTTAAAATAAAATTAATAATTAAACACAGAACTGCACTATATATCACTGAATGTTAGGAGGCAGTAAGAGATCAAAGTTGTGTACAATTAATCACTGTCTCGTTTAAATAAACACACACACACAGTCTTCTGTGCTCAGGTCCACAAAAAGTATGTATAGTTAAATGCTATAAACTAGCAATAAGAACAAATAGCAATAAACAGATAAAAATGCTACATATTTATCTTTTCATTGATTTCAGCTACCCATCCTTCTCAACCTTGTCTACATTTAAGTCCAAATTAAAGTCTCAGTTCTTTCATGCTGCTTACAGTGAACTGAATTGAACTGTGTATGAGAAATCCCTATGTGTTGTTATCCTTTTCTTAGCCTCTGTCCACCAGTCAATCTGTCTTTAAACTGTAAGTTCCTAATGGCAGGGACCATCTCTTCTTGAATGTCAAGAAAGCATCTAGCACATCATGGGGCAGATCCATAATTGATGTTAACTGTCCTAGTTTCATTGACTGGGGTCCAGGAAGGATCTGACACACAGAAATTATGCCAGCTCTATGTGAGAATCAGACTCCCAAACAAAAAACTGACTTCATTATAACTTACACCACCTGAGGATCTGTCCTGTGAAGCACAAAATAAATAGGCCTTCATCCTGCTTCCATTGAAGAGAATGGAAAAATGGAGCAGAATCAGATAAATAATGAATAAATATTTTCATTTCCTCTTTCTCCTTTCAGACTTAAGGCAATGTGAAGTTCTTAGTAATATATGCAATAATTTTAAAGACAATATTTCATACAATTTAAGTATTAAAATGTGCTCAAGCATATCCTTTCAGGCTATATTTGCTCTCAACTATAGATCTGATGGCAGCCATATGAAACACTGTATTCTAGTTTTAAAAGGTATCACATTGCAGGATCAAATCCATAACTATTTGAAAAAGGGTTTTTCCATGCAAGACCTCAGCTAGAAAAAGCAGGGACACTATACATTCTTGTGATGTATTTGTTTCTTTCCCCACAGGCTTATTTGAGATCTTGTGGCTTGTGAATTTGAACTGTAAGCCTTCAAACTAATCATTCAAGTAACTCAAGGTCAGAACTCAAGTATCTCTCTTTGCCTCTTAGATACTTGCTAGTAGTATCTTTCTTTGACACTGTCATGCAATTAGATGAGATTGTCTTTGTCTTTATCCTTTTGACATGAGATTTATATAATTCATGAGACGAGGAAAGGAAGGTTTCCATCAGAACAATATTATTTTGGTGTCTGACTTTTCTCACCATAACTTCCTTCAGAAAAATTGAACCCGATAATTTTTAAAAGTTACTGACTTTGATAGACTTTTAAACACAATTATTTTATGTCTGTTTATCCAAAAAGAAGAACCAGTGACAGTTATGGTATAATAGTGAGTCACAATGATTTATATCTATGGATTAAGTGTCACATTTGAAAAATAGCAGTTTAAATCATATATTTATGTCAGACTTTGAAAACCGAGGTGGAGATATGCCAACTAAATGTACCAAAGTCAAATGAAGCTATCCATACATTTTTGCTATTTTACAAAAAACATGCATTAAATTGCTCTATTCAGAAACTTTTCTGAATTTTATAATATTTTATTCAAATATACTGCTTTGAAGAAAGAGATGTAATAGGGCTAATTTTGATTTCCTTTGCATTGTGTATATCCACTGACATAAACTGAGTTACTTCTGATTTTCAGCTGTCTGAGATCAACATTAAATCACACAGTTAATTTGCATTAGTAAGTACAGTAACTCCTCGCTTAACGTTGTAGTTATGCTCCTGAAAAATGCTTCTTTAAGCAAAACAATGTTAAGCGAATCCAATTTCTCCATAAGAATTAACGTAAATAGTGGGGGTTAGGTTCCAGGGAAATGTTTCACCAGACAAAAGAGATTATATATATATTTACACACACACACACACACACACAAAGTTTTAAATCAACAATTTAATGCTGCACACAGCAATGATGATTGTGAAGCTTGGTTGAGGTGGTGGAGTCAGAGGGTGGGATATTTCCCAGGGAATGCCTTGCTGCTAAATGATGAACTAACACTCAGCTAAGCCCTCCTGGATTAACACATTGTTGTTAATGTAGCCTCACACTCTACAAGGCAGCACGGATAGAGGGAGGAGAGACAACAGACGCATGGCAGTGGGTGCAGACATTCCCTGCAGAAACTGAACATGATGATGAACCCGCACTCTCCCACTGGAGTGCACCACTCCCTCCACTTTCCAAAGTGCTGGGGAGGGGGTGAGTGTGAGTGTGTGTGAGAGAGAGAGAGAGACGCATTGCCCCTTTAAGCATGCTGACCCTACTCTAAGTACACTGCCTTTTAAAGTAGATCAGCAATTTGAGACAGCAGCTGCTGCCAGCAAGCTCCCTCCATCCTGAGCCCTGTCGTGTCCCCCACTCTGCTCTGTGGAGATGGGGTACAAAAGCAGGGTGGGGGAGGGGGACACCCTGACATCAGTGCCCCCCCATCACCACCCTCTGCACAGCAAGCAGGAGGCTCCTGGGAACAGCTGCAAGGCAGAGGGCAGGAGCAGCACATGGTGGTAGGGGAAGGGACACTGGCACTGCCCGGCAATTGATAGCCTGCTGAGCAGCTGCCACACAGGGAACTTAGGGGAGCTGATAAGGGGGCTGCCACCCCTCCCCCCCGGTTCCAAGCCCCCACCAGCTCGCTCCAAGGAGCTGCTTTTCCTGCAAGCAGTGGACAAAGCAGGCAGCTGCCAAATTAAGTTATAAGGGAGTATTGTGCAACTTGAAACAAGCATGTTCCCTAATTGATCAGCGACATAACAATGAAACAACATTAACCGGGATGACATAAAGTGAGGAGTTACTGAGTTATTGTAGTGGGCAGTAAATTTTAAAAGAATTTCTCAATCATTTTGAGCAAGCTTTCCTGGCATGAAAGCCCCCAATTAAGATAGAATAAAAACAAATGAACCCAAGAAAGTGTCAGCAAACTATGTTTATTCATAGTAGGGAGAGTTTTTTTCAGTAGCCAATTAATGATGAGGTGGTAACGTTGCCAAAAGACAGAAAAATGCAGCTGTCAACACTCCAGCACCGTGTGACATGTTACTGTGGGGTGTCATCACCTAAAGTAAGCACTAAAGAAGACGCTGACCTCCTGATTTTCTACTGTAAGCATGATGCCGAACAAACACATTCCTCGATTCTAGTTTTCTGGCACGAGAACTTTAGTTAATAAAGCCCCACCCAACTTCCCTCACGCCCCTGCAAACCTTACGGCTCTGTGGAGACTATCGTATCTTGCTATGTAAAAGGCTCAAGGGCTAGGAATGGCTTCATTCCTTGAGAGAATTTCGTCTGAGAGTGGGAAATGTCAGCTTCCACTGAAAAGTAACAGATGCTCTATAATTTTACTACGACATTTCAGTAATGGAAAAGCAACTCTTGTGTTTCAGCTTGCATTTGCATTAAACAAATTAAGCAGCTTTTGCCAATACGCAACTTTAGCATTACGTTACTGACCTCCATACAACACTAAGATTACTCCCTCGGTCTCATGTACCATGAAATATCCTCATCTCCTAAGAAGTAGTCCATTCAGCTACGCTATTGAATCAAACTCACTAACAGGAAATAAAATGGCTGCTCATAAATTATCTTAAATAGAAGTTGAGCTTATGCAGCACCTTTCAGTTTCAGGCCCCAAACAAATAATACTGTAGGCTTATTTTATTCCACTCACCTCCAAAGATTTTACTGTGCTTTAAAATATTAAGCACCCTTCAGATTTTCAGATCATGATGGAGCTTGCTTTTACTCATAAGTGATGATTACAAAATTATTACTGTTATGATGGTGAACTATGATGCCAAAGCACTTGCCTCTTTTGCATTGAACTTGTGCAAAGAAATATAACATGACATGAGAGTTGCTAACAGAATATGTAAGTTGCCTATGTCAGCCTGAGCGGAATACATGCATCATGGTGCCTACAGAACCGTGCCTGCCAAAATTCTCTTTTTCCACCACTTGGATAATGATTCTGCTGATGGCACTGAAGCCTGAAACAGATATTAATGCTGGAAGCAACATTCACACCTAGCTTCTAAGCTAAAAAAAATGAAAGTGCTTTGACATTCTTCTCTTAGTCACAGTCTATAAATCAGGTTTCAGAGTAACAGCCGTGTTAGTCTGTATTCGCAAAAAGAAAAGGAGTACTTGTGGCACCTTAGAGACTAACCAATTCATTTGAGCATAAGCTTTCGTGAGCTACAGCTCACTTCATCGGATGCATACTGTGGAAAATACAGAAGATGTTTTTATACACACAAACCATGAAAAATGGGTGTTTATCACTACAAAAGGTTTTCTCTCCCCCCACACCGCTCTCCTGCTGGTAATAGCTTATGTAAAGTGATCACTCTCCTTACAATGTGTATGATAATCAAGGTGGGCCATTTCCAGCACAAATCCAGGTTTTCTCCCCATCCCCCCCCCCCCCCCCCCACAAACCCACTCTCCTGTAGGTAATAGCTTATTTAAAGTGATCACTCTCCTTACAATGTGTATGATAATCAAGGTGGGCCATTTCCAGCACAAATCCAGGGTTTAACAAGAACGTCTGAGGAACGGGGGTGGTGGGTGAGGTGGGAGTGTTAAGTGAAGTGTTACAACTACAATACCCACCTGTGGAAGTGAAGAAACAGATTGATAGAGCCAGAAGAGTTCCCAGAAGTCATCTACTACAGGACAGGCCTAACAAAGAAAATAACAGAACGCCACTAGCCGTCACCTTCAGCCCCCAACTAAAACCCCTCCAACACATTATCAAGGATCTACAACCTATCCTGAAGGATGACCCAACACTCTCACAAATCTTGGCAGACAGGGCAGTCCTTGCCTACAGACAGTCCCCCAACCTGAAGCGAATACTCACCAGCAACCACATACCACACAACAGAACCACTAACCCAGGAACCTATCCTTGCAACAAAGCCTGTTGCCAACTGTGCCCACATATCTATTCAGGGGACACCAGCACAGGGCCTAATAACATCAGCCACACTATCAGAGGCTCGTTCACCTGCACATCTACCAATGTGATATATGCCATCATGTGCCAGCAATGCCCCTCTACCATGTACATTGGTCAAACTGGACAGTCTCTACGTAAAAGAATAAATGGACACAAATCAGATGTCAAGAATTATAACATTCATAAACCAGTCGGAGAACACTTCAATCTCTTTGGTCACGCAATTACAGACATGAAAGTTGCGATATTACAACAGAAAAACTTCAAAACCAGACTCCAGCAGGAGACTGCTGAATTGGAATTCATTTGCAAATTGGATACAATTAACTTAGGCTTGAATAGAGACTGGGAGTGGCTAAGTCATTATGCAAGGTAACCTACTTCCCCTTGTTTTTTCCTAACACCCCCCCGCTTCCCCCCGCCCCCGTTCCTCAGACTTTCTTGTTAAACCCTGGATTTGTGCTGGAAATGGCCCACCTTGATTATCATACACATTGTAAGGAGAGTGATCACTTTACATAAGCTATTACCAGCAGGAGAGCGGTGTGGGGGGAGAGAAAACCTTTTGTAGTGATAAACACCCATTTTTTCATGGTTTGTGTGTATAAAAACATTTTCTGTATTTTCCACAGTATGCATCCGATGAAGTGAGCTGTAGCTCACGAAAGCTTATGCTCAAATAAATTGGTTAGTCTCTAAGGTGCCACAAGTCCTCCTTTTCTTTTTGCAGGCTATAAATCGGGACTTTCTTTTGTAAAATTAGCAGACAGTAGATGATACACATGGTACTGCTGGAGTTTCTCATTTAATTTATCACTCCTAATGTCAGTTTGTAATATCACTTATTTGCAGCCCACTTATGAAACAACCCTGCTATGCTAACTCCAGCAGGGTGCATAAAAGAATTAGAAGAAAAAATTCCAAATGTTCTACCTGCATTTTACTTTATGGAATCTAGTGTATGAATCTGCATATTGTGCTTCCTCTACATATAACCACACTTTTCTAGTTTGAACAACAATCCTCTAGAGAGCAGAAAAAAGGTTGTACCATGAATAATTTAATGGGATTTGACTTATTATAGCTTCTTTTGAAAATACTGGTTTTAAACAAGGTATTGGGCATTTGGAAAAATACGCCTCTGCACAATATCCTGCAGTAGCACGTGACATTCCATTGTGACCTGATGGAACTCCAGGGAAATGGTATTCGTGCACAAGGTGCTAGAATCTCGGTGAAAACAAAAATGAAAACAAATATGTTCACAATTTGATCATATTTTATATAAAGGTTACATTTATACATAGTTTATAAAGGGTGAATAAGTGATTAATAGATGCTATAAACATAAGTAGTATATATTATAGATGGCAATTAGCAGATCAGTTGAACATGATATAGATGCTTATAATCTGGTGACCTCTTGGATTCTATAATAAATAATAATTTATTAACCATTTATTAACATCTATTACTTACCTATTAAGCATTTATAAGCTATTTATCTCTGAAACATTAATATAACCTTAATATAAAGCGTGACCCAGAATTCTCTTTCCCTGCCCTAATTGTTCAGCCAACTCTACTAAATTGATATTCGGATAAAAAACAAATATAGAGTGATCACCATTAGAAAGTCAACATTTACTTGTTGTCTTCTGTTTTAAATTCAACATACGGAAACACCTGTCAGTATGTGAGATTATAAATGTTGATTTTAATGGTGACCACTGCAATGTGAATTGTGCTGCAATAACATTAAGTAATCGCACAGGCAAGTTAATAATTTAAGGGTTAACCATATATATGAAATTAAAGCAAAGATTTACTTGAATGTACTGTACTGAAGCAAAGATAAGCATATTTGAATAAGTTGTCCATGTATTATTCTGTGACATGATTGCACTCTGTATAATGCAATGTCAAAATGCATTGTAGGTAATTTCCAGTTATAGGGATATGAGTGATCGTATCTGATCTATATTTATCTTGGAGCAGATTCTGATCTCCCTTCCATAGATTAGTTTCACATAACTGTCAATCCATAACAGTGAAGTTATTTCTGATTTACACCAGTATAAATGAGATCAACATTAGGTCTTTTGTTCACACTGATCTTTATACCTGCTGCAAATCCACGCTGGCTCTGCTCCCTCCATTTGTAATATGCTAACTAAAAACAACAATGGGAATAAAAAGGAGGTACATAGAATACAAACCCTACATTGATCTCTTTTTGTTATAACCCATGTCAATACATCTGCCCCTTCTTGCCTGTGCATCCCCTATACAACTGCCAGGGATGTGGTTTTATCATTTCATCCTCTATAAAGTGCCATATAAATCTATGGTTCTATAAAAATAAAATAAAAATCCTGCCCAAATGCTGGTATCTTCTGGTAAGTCCAGTGGGTTTTTTTTTTGTTTGTTTGTTTTTTGCTTTTAGTACTTTAGACATTTACTTTATTGTCAATACTAAAAATGTAATTGTCTAGTGATGCAAAGAACAGTTACAGAAATAGACACTACCAATGCAAGTTGCTCTATACTGGACAGTTTGATTAACTGTTCATTACCTACAACATATTTAACACCTGACCAGGCTGCCAATTATGATAGTATGGTTGGTTTTTTCTGAGGGAGATTCTGGGAGCTGATTTGAGACCACAAATTTATTGCACACAGGCCAACAAGCAGCCATTGGAATCTAATCAGTATTGACATGGGATGGATTTGAACCAGCAATTCTAGAGATGAAAGGCTGTACAGACTATTATCAATTCTCTGTGCCATTCAATCACCCTACAGATTCTCTTCTAAGTATACAACTTCATCCTAACTGAAACACTACCAGATTTTTCATGGAGCTACAGTACAGCATAGTAAGCATAAAACATTCGAAGAAATATTAAATACAGATACAGCACTTGTACTATTCCTTTTATGCTGCACTAAAAGCAATTAGAACAACAACAAAAATGGTTCTGCTGAAAGATATACCATAATTATTACACAAAAAGTGGAGCAAAACATCATTTTCTCTGCAATTCTGAAAATAGAAAACAACTAAATTGTAAATACTGGATGCTGATACGTTATTGAAACATACAAATGAAACTGTTATGCTAAAATGGTGCAATATCACAACCATATTGTATAAAAGTGATTGCATGGTTTCTTCACACTGTTTACTGAAGTATGTATGTGTGTGCGTTTGTGTGAGAGAGAGAATGGCAACAAATAACTATAAAACATTAGCTATCTAGGGTCCAAGGCATTACAACGAGTGTAACTAATATTGCCATTCTAAAATTTAACACAGAAATGTCTACAGAAAACTAACAAATACTGGAATTCAAAACGGGTTAGTTCATCTGATTTCACCAATTTACGTCAAGCAGGCAAACCAAGAAGACTTAAAGTCCTCCTCCCCCATGGAAAACTGCTTTGTTCTTTATTTTGCATAAACCTGTACTATTCTAGCATGCCTTGTTATCTTGGAATGTTTTCCTGATCAGTCAATTTCCTGTAGCTACATAGAATGTTATGTCAGTCTCAGTAATGAAACACTTTTTAACCAGAAAATGAGAACTTCCAGCATAAGTATACCTGTCACCCAGCAAAATATGTTTTCTTTGCTTTAAATGCTGTCTGTGTCGTAAGTAATAAATTTATGCTTTTGTAACAGAACAAGTGAGACCTCCTAAAAGAGATGGAGACACTTATTTATCTCCTTTAAATGCTGCTTAAACTGTCTGGCTGAAACTGTAAAATAAATAGCCAGGGTGACTTATTTCCAATTTGCACGCTATATCGCCAAGACCCTCCAAGGTATTTAGGCTCCTAACTTCCACTGATTTCCATACCATGAGGATCTGGACCAATGTCAGTATGAAAAAAACACAGCCTCCAAAATAGGAGTTAAAGAAAAGAAGAAAGTAACTAACCACATGCTTGTCTCATGCTTAACAGCCCTGTCTATCATACGTGTTAAGTGTGTTTTGCACCTTCCTTTAGTGTCTGGTCCACATAGAAAATAACATTCCACTACTGCTGCCAGCAAATGAAATTATTCCTTTAGCTCAAGTGGGAGAGACCAGTGCTGTGGTGGTGAATATGTAACCCACACACCTCCTGGGTGTAGTGTTCTGTCCCATTGTGTGTGTGTGTGTGTGTGTGTGAGTGTGTGTGAGTGTGAGAGAGAGAGAGAGAGAGAGAGAGAGTCTGCTTTACAGCCTTAGCTAGCAGCCAGTTGCGATAGAGGCTCATGCACTAAGCTCCTGATGTCCCTGGTTCAATCCTGCCTGCCGCCAACCGGGGTCTGTCGGTGTTACAAATATACATGGTGCTAATCCTCCAGGTGACTGGCTAAACTTGCTGCTAGCCGCACACAGCTCTGCACTTATATAGGACTTGATTCTGCATGCTGAGTGGACCTTATTGCTTTTATGTCAATGGGAGTGTTCCTATGAGTTAGAGCTACTCCATGGGAGAAATCCTAACTCCATTGAAGCTAATAGGAACTGACTTCAAGAGGGCCAGGATTTCACCCAATGGCAGTAAGGATTGTAGAACTACATCCACAAGTGGGGCCAACAAAGCGGGATTGCACTTGCTGGATGGGTGTGGCTATGGTATTTCCTCTACCTGTAAATTAAGTAGCAGTGGGAAAAAAACAACCAGCATTGTGGCCCTGGGTGTTGGAGCATGTCCCATAACTCTGCATTTGTCTGTGGTGCATCGGTGAGATACAGACCTCAATTTTGATGCAACCATGCTATTAATAAAACTACTGATGTGTTTTTGTTCGGTTATGGCAAACCTGTCTGAGTCTTCACTGAATATTAAAATATAGTATGTTGTAGCCAGACTGCTTGAAAATGTATCAATACCTCTTAGCTTGTTATGTTACAAAAAGAAAATCAAAGAACTTGCAGGAGGTTTTTGTTCTGTCACCATGGACAAGCAAATGTCAGGAACATAATTCTGCTTAGCAATAAAACTGTGTTTATGACCCCTGTGAGTGTTATACAAACTCAGAAAAGCTGCATTTAAAACTTTACCTTGCTTTAACGTTTATGCTATTTTTCTTGTGCTATATTTAAAAGGTACGTTGCTTATTGCAATTTGTACTTTCTACAAAATATTTAATAGAAGTTCAATTTCTGAAATAGACAGATTGTAGCTCTAAGAGTCTTGGGTCAAGAGACAAACCCCTACGAGTGTCTTCTCTAGACTAGGACTTTTCTCTTTGTAGTCAAGGCAAGTCTGATTCAACTGTAATCGCTATATCAAGAATACAAGGTATGTACACATTCATGTTTTAGTGTAAAGTCCTGTAGGGTGTGTTATCTAAAAGGTAAACAAATCTACACAAAAATCTAGAAATATTCTTATTGAAATAACTTTTATAATTACTCTGAAAACTTTGTTCAGAAAACCCGCTTGGAAATGTGTATAGTTGGAAATATTTAAACCTTTTGTTTTTTTCTTAAAATCAGTGGTTCTCAAACATTTTGTATTGGTGACCCTTTCACACAGAAAACCTCTGAGTGTGACCCTCCCCCCTTATAAATTAAAAACAAGGGCTTTTAAGTTTTTGGGTGCTTGGGGCTTACAGTCCCCATTTATGGCAGGGCTCACGACCCCCATGTAACCACCTTGGGGTTGCAGCCCTCCAGTTTGAAAACCCCTGCTTAAAATCTTAGTGGAATGCATACTTGAAAATATGTTAGCTAAATGCAAACTTCCTAATAATATTGCTATGTGAATGGTAAAATGCATTAAGTACCAAAATAAAATCTAATGATCTTGCTAAACTAATTACTAATTTAAGAAGATATTTAAGTATAGAATATTTATATTAATGGAGGGAATAAATTAATGACTGGCAGTGCTCAACAATGCCTCATCCAACTCAGGAAGATACACAGAATCATTCCTCCAAAAATTGTTATAGAGAATCCCCAACTTCTTTAATAACTATATAAGCTAAAGAGTTTTTAAGGGTTATTTAATGTCCAGAGACTGTTTTGAGAACAAAAAAAATATGAGGAATAGGAATGTTTTGACTTTTTGAGAACAGAATTTCATTTCCTGTTGAACTCTAATAAAATTGAAGGAATGCCTAAGAAAATGAACTCAATAAATAAAGAGTAAAAAACACAAAACATCTGTGAAGATGTTCTAAGAATCTCCCACTACAAAGACAAAGGAACTATAACCATCAAGAGAGAATTATAACCCTAATGAACATATGTATTAACAAACTACATATTCATAACACGGAGATGCTCCTAAGGACATCCCCAAAGTCATGGAGCCAATGAAAGGGTGACAACAACAAACTATGAAACTAAACAAGCCGAAGAGGTGTTTTCTCCTATAATTTCATAGAAATAGGAAGGAGGAGACTAAAAATAAAACAACCCAACACCTCGGAAGTGAGCACCCCCCCACACACATTCTCTGCTACCCTACTTAAACTGTAAACATTCATCAACTATTCCTGTCCATCTCTACAAGCAAGCTGCCACAACAGCTAAGAAAAACAGAAAAGCTTCAAGAAGAAACCTATCCAAGGAAATTTCCCCAAGACTTCAACATGTATTGGGGAAAGAACGTTAACTAAAACACTGCCAAGGGATTAGATTTAACACTCTAGTCATTATTTTAATTGGAAAATGAAAATGTTTCTGTAACTTAAAATATTAACAGCTTCTCTTGCTAATCATCAAGTGATTAGACTATGTATTCCTGGAGAAGAGGTAGAGCTAAATGCTGGTAAACAGAGAAACAGAGGGATTTAATTGGATTTAAGATTCTTAATATCGGTTAATTGGTCTTCTCAAGACAGAAAAAGCTATTTAAGAACGCAGTAACTAATTTAAATATTTTTTTCAATTTCATCCGATTTAGTTAAACTTGCTTAACTTGCCCAGTTATAAACTGGATGGCTATTAATAATAACCAACTGGATCCACCAGTCCTTAAAATTCTCTTGCCCATTTACAAACCTTCTTAGTTATCTAAAGATAGATTAAAACTGACTTTATGATAATTTGGGAAACAAGACTTTGGTTGCAATTTTCCCAGAGAAAAGTGCCTCACCAAAGGTGGGCCTACTCTCAAAGGTGTAATCTCTGCTAAAAGCTCCGTATTGAGAGACATACAGAAGAAGCTATAACAGAAGTAATCATTTTATCATTTGTGTTCTGTCATTTGTTTCTATTTTTAACATTTTCTTTCTCTTCCTTTAATAATTAAACACCCATAGTTAATATCTTCTAAGGTAGGTAAAAAACACCTGTGTCTAAAATAGTTGGAGTCACACTCCTGCATTGATAGTAATAGAATTAATTAGTAAGAAATGGCTGACTATATCTTGTTTCTCTAAAGTACATAGCTTTAGTCATTTTTAAAATAAATTATTTAGCATCTAACAATTTAAAATTACTCCCTTTACACCTCACAAAGCTCTCAATTGTTATATCTAAATTCCCCCATACAACCTCCAAGAAAACTGAAAATGGAGTGTTCTCCTCATACCTTTAGAATTAGGGTGAAGAAAGTGATCTCCAAGTCTGGAGGGAATTTTTCTGGAGGTAGGGGTCTCTTCCCAAGTCCATAGAGAAAGTTGATGAGAAGGGGCTGGAGGCAGTTGCATGCCCAGACTGGAGTGTATTTATGGCAGAGAGAGCTGTTGAGAGTGGGGAATGCGAGCTGCCTTGCTAACAGAAAGCCACAGAGCATGCTCAAAGATTCTGATCCAGCAAAGCACTTACTCATATGCAGTCAAAGTCAACAGGGTCTGTATTCCAAGCAGAAAGGGCTATAAGGTTTTGAGCCAAAGTCCCCTAGAGTCCAAGGGAGTGAGGCCCTATGTGCAGAAATATTGTGAAGACTGATGCAAGCGAAGTTACAAGCAGGGACACTGAAACTGACCCCCTTAAAAGAGCCAATGATTTTACTGGTTTTTTGACAGTCAAAATTATTTATTCTTGCTTAGGTTTTATAGGCTACTTCATCAGATTAAAAAAAAGGAATGCATGAAACATGGTTGATGTGATCAATTCAAGAGGCATGCAAAGTCATATTGTACCATGAACCACTGCATTCTAATGTATCGTGTGATTGGGTATTGGTCTCTTAATCTAGAATGGCTGGAGTTGCACAAAATGAAAAATGTTCACTTCATTCTGTGCACCAGGCAGGGGGAGACAAGGTCAGAGGCTTTAGAAGGAAACACAATCCTCTTCAAATCTATCAGCATGAAACCAACAGACAAATGAAACAGTTATGGTCTCTCTTACCTTTGGACATATAGAGAAGGCTGTTGCTTTGGCAGGTTTCAACCTTTTCCTAATAAAGTAACTACAAAAAATATCCCACTTCCCCAAAATGCTCATAAGTAAGGTTTTGTCACGGTGCCACCTCTCCTGACATGAAGTAAATTTCTTTCATTGAAGGAAGGATGGAATGACAGATGGAGAGACTGAGATTCCAGTTCTTTGGGGCAGGGGCTGAAATGTTGTATATGTTTATACAATGCCTAGCATCATTGGGCCCAACGTGGTGCTACGGAAATATAATTGCTAAATAAATACTACTATCTCTATTAATAATAATGCCATACCCGGATCGTTATTCTGATTAGTTTTTGATGAGTATATATATAAAATGTGGTTTCATCAATTACTTTGTTCTTTTCTAATTTTCATTTTATTCCACTGTTTATTAGAACTGTGCACTCATGAAAATGGTACTTAAAAAGAATAATGGAAGTTAAAGATTGATAAAACTGATTAGATTATCAAATGTAAGCCCGTGTTGTTACTAAATTATTCTCTTATTCTTTCCAGTTTCAAAGGGTGGGAACTTGCAGTACTTCCTTTAATAGATATTTCCATTAGCAACAACAATGTCCTATTCAGCCTACATTTTTCTTGGCTTATTCTCACTTAAGAAATAAATATAAGGGTCCGTGGGATTAGATCCCAGATTTGCAGTGCCTGGGACAGCTGACATTCCCACATTGCCACTGGGAGGTTCCAAGGAGCACTCTGGAGATTGGGTACTGCAAGAAGAGCTGTGTCCAGAGCCAAAGCATCCTGTGGTCTTCTGATTGGCCACTGCTCACTATTTAACCCTGGAGGATGCCCCAGGAAGTTGTCTAGGCAACCATGCAAATGTCTGTCTTGCTGCAACTCCAGACCTCACCTTGCTTTCTGATCTCTAGTCTCTGACCCCAGCCTGACTCTGACCCTGACTCTTGTTCCTGATTCCAGCCTGGTAACTATCTCTGATCTCCCACTCTAACCTGACTTCCTGATCCCAGCTCTAGCAATTACTCTGATCCCTGCTTGCTGACTACCACCACGTGGCCATCCTTGACATGTGGACACCATCACAGCCGTGACTGCTCAGCCAGACCACCTATTTCCAGGTCCCTTACAGTGAGGAAGGTATTTTTGAGTAGCTAGTGACTGCCTGTGAAAGCTGAGGTCCCAAGGCACAACACAGGTTGCCATGTGAAACCACACTGTCTACTTCTTTTCCTCCACTGTTTTCTTTTTCAGGAAAGTTGCAGTCACTTGCACTTCAAGTATGCCATAAATACTTTATCCTTCTTCCACACATGAGGATTGTAATAACCGACCCCATTGAACCACACTCCTTAGGTGCTTTAATTCTTTAACATTTGTTTACTGGGTTGGGCTTTGGGTATGTGTAGTTCTGTGCTGGAGGGGATGGCAAACAGCTCCAAGGATCATATTTTCAATACTTAGAATATTGAGAACCAAGGGTCAACTCAGAACTTCATCCAAACAATATAGATGCTTTGGCCTCAATCCTGAGCTGCACCAAGTTGATGCTCAGGGCTGCAAAAGAGAGTGGGCATACGGATGGAGATAGAATGGAACTACAGCACCCACTCCAGCTCCCCCAGTGTAAGTTACCACAGTCAAAGAGCTGCTCTAAAAGCAACCGCATCTGGAGCTCCACCTCACTCAACTACCACCTTTGACACATACCCTATGCTGAGCAAAATGTGCGAGACAGAGAGCTGGCTACATCAAACTTACACAAGGATCCCCCTACCCCAGAACAGAATCTTCAGCTTTCAATCCAGGGAAGCATTGTGACTGCTTTGTGTTACCTCAGCCTCTGTAAGACTTTAATAGCCAAGGTCCTCTCCTGCCTGTTTGGGAATGAAAGAACTTTTTGAAAACAGAAGACATTTGCACCAAGGTCTTCTTTAGCTACGTCCCATCTCTTCACTTTGATGCAGTGTCCTATCTGTTGACTGTACACCTGGCCACTGCCCTCCAGCCTAGAGGCTGCAACAGTATGGTAATTTCTGCATTTATCTAATGTGTAAATTGCTGTGATGTACTATAGTAAATAAAAATAAGTTATTCTGCAGAGTTCCCTAAATATCTTTCAATAAACATCTTTCTGCCATAAGAAATAGCTTATCTTCTGTGGATCACAGGAAAACTTCAGAGTAACAACAAATAAAATAGGCAATACAGAAAGAGACAAATTGGTCACAGAGAAAATTGTACCCTCATGTTCCAGAGGATGGACACATGGGACTAAATCCAGACACAGGGAAGAAAATTTGGACTTCAGAAATGTTTGTCACCCAGCTCTCGATCTATCCCTGTTAGCTATATAGGCACAACATGGTTCTCTCTAAGCACGTCACCTACCATGTAATGGCATGCCAAGAGGTGTTTGTTCTACGCCAGCCAGAACATACTTTCAAACTCTTGAGTTTCATTTCCTAGGAGCAGTGGTGAAGAACATATCAGCACTGATATAAATATTATGCTTCCTATGCAGAGCCAGGGCAATCCTATGAAGGCTCTGTGGCTAAAACCACCGAAATTAAATTTTGATCTGAATATATAACCCAAATAGAGTAGAACACTTTGATTGACTGCTGGCTCTCTGTGCTCCTTGTAGTTAGCTGTCTATGAGATACAATTTAGGGTCCATCTACACTGCATCTAGGAGGGAGCCCGTGTTCACAGACTTGTGGTAGCAGGGCTTCCACTACCATGGTAAAAATAGCTTTGTAGGTGGCGCTTTGATATTGCAGAGCAGGCAGGAGCTTGGGCTGTGACGCTCCCCCCGCCATGTTTCAGAGCCCAAGCTCCAACATCTACACAGCTGTTTTTAGTGCACTCATGTGAGCCCCACTACCAGAAGTGGGTGGACCTTGGCTCCAAGGCTCACTCCCAGACACAGTGCAGACTCGCCCTTAAAGATCAGGGGAGAAATAATTAATATTGTGCTCATCGAAGCCCTGGTTTCTTTGATCCATACAGAGAGAAGTCTGGTGTTGGATGCTTGGGAGTGGCAGAACATCTAATGCCATATGTGATGAATTTCTGAAGATCCAAACAGACGGATGCTTTTGTTACACTTCCTGCATTGTCTCTAGAAAAACTGTTAGTATAAAAGAACTATATATTTTTTCCCTAAGGTTGATTAACTAGCTTTTTTCCAATAAAATGACTTCCCCGTAGGAGAAGATTTAACATTTCTTTAATGCAGTCTTCATCCTTTCCCATTGATTTTGGCTTCATTAAATATGAAAACGAGAGTTTACTCTTTACAACAGATATCACTTTTTTGCATAAGTGACTAAATGTTTGCCTCTGTGTGCTTTGCTCTGAGGGAGAAGCATGAACTAATATATACTTTTATACAGTAGTTTGAAAAAAAAAAAAAATCACATCTGGCAAAGGAACTATAGACACAATTCACAGGGAAAATACACTCCAGTGACATGGCGAAGGAGCAGCAAGAACAAAAATTCTGGCAGAAATCACTATGGCAACCTAGGTAATTTTCTTGCACCAAGAGGTTACATGCAAGGAAGTGTTTGTTAGCAAAATAAACTGATCAATCAGATGCAAACCTTCCCTGTGCATGAATCAATAAGCTAAGAAAGGTATGGTAGAAGACAAAAACACAATTCAGTATTAGAATACAGCTACCTGGCTAATAAGCCTTATGATGAAAATTGGTCTGTGGCTGGTACAATGGTCTCAGCTAGCATGAAATAGTCATATTGAGGGGGAAACAGCAAACAAATTACAGAAGAAAGTATTAAGAGCACTTAAGCTGCGAGAAAGATTTAAAAAATACTTTTCTTATTATTTTAGTAGGGCTTAGTGAGCTGTCTAAAACAGAGAAAACATTGGAAGAAAAGATATTAGTTACCCTAATTAACATACGGGCCATTATCAATACTTAGCACATGAAGATTTGAAATGTTAAGTTCAATAGCTCAGCCTTGCTGGTTGGGTTGCCAGTTACCTGGTGACCAGGTCTTGTACTGGCTTCTTCAAATAACTTGAAACCCTTCCTCACAGTGTAATGGAATATTTCGAAGATTACATTCAAGTTCTCACATTACAGCTTCTGCACACACGTACAGAAAACCTGCTGAAAGTGGCATTCCCAGCTTCCTCATTTATCAAGCAGATTTTTTTCTAAAGGGCCATTCTATAACCGGAGGGATTGATTTGGGCAAAGCACATCAGATCAATAAGGTAAAGAAGAGAAAGGAAGAGGGAGGAAAGGCAGGGAGAGCGAAAAAGAGACTCTGCATACATTCCCTTTGAAAGCAAAAGCAATTCTTATGATTAGATTTCACACTTGGCTTCACTGCAAAACAATAAGCAGTTTGTATGGTTTTTTATATGTAATACAAATGCAGCTTGTTATCTTTCCATCAAGGAGCCACACACTGACTTGCCCCATACGACTCACAACAATTTCATTGGTACAAATTCAGGTGCTGCTTGCAATTTACCAAAAGGGATGGGCCAAAACTGATCCAAAAAATGTGGGTATATCTAGGTAGGGCAGCAGTGTACATTAATACCTGAAAGAACTGCATAGCAATAATAAACAACTTTTACCACTGAGGTGGTTTAAATAACTGTACTGCAGGCAATACAGTCATGGCATCATACAGGAGATTTCAGACTTACATAATAACACAGCAATTCACATAGGGTCTAACCCAATTCCGACTGAAACCAATGGGAGTCTTTCCTCTGAACTCAGAAGAAGTTAGCTGAGGTCCTTAAGCAGCAGTAGAGGTATAAAGCATATTGTGCCCTCAAAGCTCTGTGGACACATTCATCAACTAATCTGCACAAGTTCTAAGTAAGGCTGATAAGAAAGCATATATTACCTTGCATGCTACCTATGATAACTACTGATGATTCAGTTAGCTGACTGCCCATTCAGAGAAGCATCAGTGGGGCTTAGAGAGTAAATAAAGGTTTTGCCTCTTGTCAAAAGTCCCTCACTTTGTCATGGGATTGCTCTATGACTTTCTAGCACAGTCAGAAGACATTTCAGTCTCCCTCTAATGTGAGATAGGTGACATTTTGCCCTTGGAATGAGATGGAGGAAGAATAATTTGCAAGTCTGGAAGCAAACAGCAAAAAAAGCTGTATTTCTTTTTTAAAAAGTCATCATTTCAATGTAGCATAATACATCTTGCTTGAAAGGGAGGGAAGTCTATCTTAAAAGAATCCAACTAGTTGATTCAAAGAGTAGCTCTTCTGAAAACACAACAGCATAATACTGGAGTAATGCAGTAGAGAATCAGGCCCACAGCAGTTTTAACAACAAAGATAACTGAAAGGATTTTAAGGGTGACCACTGTAAGTACATCAGTAACCGTGCATGGCAGACATTTATTTGGTTTAATTAATCATTCTAATTCTTGAACTAATAGCCAACATAGATGGCCAACTATTAAATTTTAATTAAAGTACAATATTTTGATTTAAAAGCTAAAATGATGTAAAATTAACATAGTGGACATTAAATGGATTAATATCTGGCGAACTGATAGCCTCAAAATGTAACTATGCATGGGGAATCATTATGGAGTTGTGTATTTCTAGTGGGTTTCTGTAGGGATGAGCTCTTGGCCCTACACTATTCACAATTTAATATTTTTATCAGTGACCTGGAAGAAAATATAAAATAACTGATAAAGTCCTCAGATTACATGAAAATTGAGAGAGTAGTAAACAGTGAAGAGCGCTGATCAATGATACAGAGCAATCTGGATTGCTTGATAAGCTGGGTGAAAGCAAGCAATATGCATTACAATATGGCTAACTGCAAATGCATTCACTAGGAAAGAAGAATGTAAGCCATAATTACAGGATGGGGGACTTTATCCTGGAAAGCAGCGACTCTGAAAAAGATGTGGGGTTCGTGGTGGATAATCAGCTCAATATGAGTGTCTAACCTGACACTGTGGCAAAAGGGCTAGTGAGATCCCTGGATGCATAAAACAGGGGAATCTTGAGTAGGACTAGGAAGGTTATTTTACCTCTGTATTTGGCACTGGTGCAACCAGATCTGGGATCCACAATTCAAGAAGGATGTTGATAAATTGGAGAGGGGTCAGAAAGTAGCCAGGAGAATGATTAAAGGATTAGAAAGCTTGCCTTACAGTGATTGTCTTGAGGAGCTCAATCTACTCATTTTAACAAAGAGAAAGTTAAGGAGTAACTTGATTACAATCTATAAGTACCTACATGGGAACAAATATTTGACAATGAACTCTTCAATCTAGCAGAACAAGGTGTAGCCCAACCTAATGGCTAGAAATTGAATCTAGACAAATTCAGATTGGACATAAGGTGTAAATATTTAAGTTAGAGCAATTAGCTATTGGAACAATTTACCAAGGATTGTTGTGGAGTTTCCATCACCTGAAAGTTCTAAAATCAAGGTTGGATGTTTTTTCTAAAAGATCTGCTCTAGGAAGTTTTTGGGCGAAGTTCTATGGCCCGTTTTATACAGGAAGTCAGACTAGATTATCACAATGGTCCCTTCTGGCCTTGGAGTCCATGAATCTACAATGTTCTAGCTCCTTTTTATGCATTTTTTTCTTTTGAGAGCTTTTAATGTTCTCTGCGTAAGTGTTGTTTTCAGCTGGTGTAAATCAGCAGAGCATTCAATGGGAATACTCTGATTTACAATAAGTGAGGATTTGGCCCCAACAGGGTAGACACCATACAAATACCTGTGATAAAATATACTTAACACACATCTCATTGCAGGTGAAATATCAATCATATCATTGATGTACATCTCTAGGTAAAAGATTATTCTCATAAAGGAGCGATTCATTATGTCTCAACTTGTTTCCTTATATCTGATGTTAGGATCAACATAATCTGAAGTATTTGAATAAGGCCCAATTCAGCAACAAACACCTAAACACGTGCTTAATTTGTAATAGCTTTAGCAAGCTGTTGAAAGGAGGCCTTTTAACTATTTAGTTGTTCAGGAAGCATTTTAATACATTGGTTTATTGCTATTGGGGATATCCTTTTACAACTTCTATATAGTGAATCAACAATGACTCAAATTACAGTGTACCCAGTATTTGTCATAACATGCAACTAACTTCAACCTACAACACCCAATCTATTCAAGTTCTGGGTCTTTCCTGAGCAAAGAATGTCTATTGAGCAGTATAAAGAAATGGCTATCACCTGAGATTGAATTTGAACTCAGACCCCTGTAGGAGAAAGGAGAGTACCCTATCCTACCACATAGGCCTCATAGTTTTTCCTTGAACACTCATTTCATATACATGCACAGCAAGCAGCACCGCACATTAACTGCATCTCTCTCTCCTTATTCCATCTCGGCAATGGTCAAGGGCTTTCTCATGTGCTTCATTTTTCACAAAGTGCTGCAGTGAGGCCATAAAGTCTGGACATGGCCTTAACAGAAAGAAAAGAAAAAAGAGAAATTCTTTATTCTTGCTACATCGCCCTGTGCCAATCTGAACTCTGGGGCCATCATTTCCTTCTGCCAGCAGGCAAGTGAGAAAAAAAAATTCTCTCAGAGCTTTGATAGTCTCACATATCCAGAGCTAGAGGTACTGTCTTATCCGACCTCAGTTCAGTTCTTTTTTCTGGCTCACAGCAGGCAAGATCAGAACACGTTCTAGGACTACCTTTTCAATTAACTACTTTTGAGAAGGATAGCAATTTCCACTCTATTGCACGGTGCTGATAGGTCGTTATTGGAATGGGACAACTGACAACAGGAAATTTAAACACATACACCCAAACAGCTTTTCCCACATTTTTTGTCTCTATGAGTGTCTCTGAAGTTCTTGGTAAAGAATAATGAGAAAAATAAATGTAACTCCTTGTGATGGGGTTTACAGACCCCACACTAAACCACGGAGCAATGCTGGGCCAGGGATGCTCCACCCCTCTACAGCTACAGGGCATGCTCCAGGAGAAGGGACAGTTTAAAAGGCACTGGTAGCCTAGGGAGAGAGGAGAAAGAGTTGCAGGGTGCACCAGGAAATAAGGATGATGTGTAGTGCTGTGGGCAAAGCGACTTCAACCTTGGCCAGGCCACTCTGGGAGCAGTGATATGTATTTCCCCACCTCCACCCCCCACTATTTTGGAGCTGAAAACCCACAAGAGGCACTGAAGAATGGGCCACTGTCTCTCTGCAGTTGAAGCAGATTCTACTGAATGGAAGAGTCATAGCCCAGTAGGAAGTGACCCACGGCAAACATAACTTGGGGCAGACCAACGAGTGGTGTGAACATTGCAACACCCCTTTAGAGCCCTGCTTGCCCTCCCCTGCTTCCCCTTCCCTCTGTTGTGACAGAACCCCAAGGGGGTAAGAGGGGACACACAAAAGAGACTGAGTTTTGCCATATATGAACTGGCAGGGCCCCCTCCAGGACAGTCAGACTGAAAAGAACTATGAAGCCACTGCCTACCCCTAGGCCAGCTGACTATCGGACTGACCTGCTACACCCCAACATAATTAAAAGCACAAAGACAGATACCAACAGGAAAAGGTTGATATTTTGACTAATTAAGTCACTGAAATGGGAATTCAGAGATCTGGGTTCAGTTCTCAGCCCTGCCACTAACATCCCATGTGACTTGGCCAAATCACATAATCTCTCTGTTCCTGAGTGCCCCATCTGTAAAATGAGGATGAAACTTGTCCATCTCATGGCGATGTTGTAAAGCACTCAGATAGGTGTGGTGACAGGAACCTTACAAGTACCCACAGAGATGGGTATGGTGATGTCCAGAACTAGTCAAATAACCTTTTAGAACTTGGCCATAGTCAACCCATAAGGTCCATGCCCTGAAAATAATAATGATAAGAATTCAGACCCAAGAACTGTACTTTGAAGAAAACAGTGCAAAAAGGATATGGCCTTTAGGATAGTTCATTGAACTATTTGCTGCAAAGGCTTTGTTTCATAAATTCATCCACTATTTCTGTTTGGTGGGAAAATCTGGAGAAAAAAACAGACCTACATTGTGAAAAGTGACTAATGCTTTTGGAAAAAGAAAAGGAGTACTTGTGACACCTTAGAGACTGTAGCTCACGAAAGCTTATGCTCAAATAAATTTGTTAGTCTCTAAGGTGCCACAAGTACTCCTTTTCTTTTTGCGGATGGAGACTACCACGGCTGCTACTCTGAAACCTGTCATAATGCTTTTGAGTGCCTCAAGTTGTTTGCGACCAGTTTGAAATACCTCAAAGGAGGTTGTTTTTCAAGTAGTGCTGGGCATGAACCCCTTGATAATTGAGTTCCTTTAAGTGTCTCAAGTTGGGCACCCAAAACCACTATTCACTTTTGAAAATGTAGGCCCCACTCTGCAGAAGGACAATGGGACTGCATCGTGGACTGTCCGTGAACAAATTTAGGCTGGAAATTAGAAGGTTTCTAAACATCAGAGGAGGGAGGTTCTGGAATAGACCTTCCAAAAGGAGAAGTGGGGGCAACCAACCTAACTAGTTTTAAGATGAAGCTTGATATGTTTATGAGCAGGATTATATGACAAGGTTGCTTCCACCAGCAATAGGGGACTGGACTCAAGGACCCAGGCAGTCCATTCCAATGCAATGTTATTTAAAAAATTTCACATTCAGAACTTCCATGGACTTCAGTAGGGTCTAAGTTTGGAATGGTAGCATGACTGGGCTCACAGTATATATTAATTGTTAAAACACAAGCTTTCCTCTCCTGTATCTTTCCATGTTGAGGTTCTTCTAATTTATGAGATGCTGTGGTTCATAAACAGATAGATAGATTATTGGAAAGGAAAACACTTTAAAATCTAACTGGGTTTTCTAACTGAAACTGTTTTCAACTATGGGGTCTGAGAGGTAGACAAGGTTAACACAAACCAAATGCAAGTAGAAAGGAGTACAGGATAAACCATATAACCTTGAATTAAAAGTCAAAAAATCAGTGCCTACCCAAGATAAAAACAAAAACAAAAAACCTACCTTAGCATCTCATGTAGTACACACATTGAAATTGTTGTATGTACCTTATTACGGTAATATGAGAGTACTCTTTTACTATCCTATATTACAGTAAATTATAAACACTTATAATTTTAAAGATCAAGGTCTAAGAGTGTTTGCTTTTTCCCTTTCCTTTCAAATAAATCCAGAGGAAAAAAGGAAGTTGTGATCAAACACCCTGCAAGAATGTCATTATTCATCATCAGCACAAAAGCAGTACAAAGGTTTCAGTAAACATCACCTAAAAGATGGAGACCTAAGAGATCAAGGTAATGAAAAATTTTGTAAGGAAAGTTTGAAATCTCACGTGAGTGTCATTCTCACTGGAGTTTCAAGAGAAATATACATTTACATTAAATTATTATTTTCCTTGGCAAACAACATACCCAGTTATTCAATCCAGCCAGATGTTGAGCACTCTTAATTCCCACTGAAATCAGGGTCGTCACAGGATTGGGCCTTAAAGCAACAAATAGCTATGGATTTGGAATAGTTCTAATGGCAAATGGAGAAGAATAAATCATTTTAGCATGGAGTAATTACCCGTGTTCTCAGGGCACACAGCTGTTAAAAATATGGAAGGTTCTAAAGGAAGAAGAAACTCTTTATTGACAGTTCTGGTTTGGCTGCAACAATTGACAGACTATGGGACTGATCTTGCATGTAATGCTCACCTAAAGCTGTCACACAAAGGAAGGCATAGCATTGGCTAAGTGTCTTATGAGCCTAAGTCCCTTTTTCAAAGTTCCATTTTCTGACAGTGCACCAGAAAGGTCATGAAAGTCAGTGTCTCTTAGGCCTCTAAATCACTGAGGCACTTGCAAATTTTACCCAATGTCTCAGTCTTCCCCATTAAAAAAAGTCACAAAGTCTGACTCTCCTACTCCTATGCTTTTTCCTTCTACCTGTCCAACAAACCATGGGTACAGGTAAGGATATGTGTGACTTTTCTGATTACCTCAAATAACCATTTTGACCTATCTATAGTTATAAGTCTTTATTAGATTATTTCTTGCATTGGGTGTAATTTTCCTGAGCACAAAACCTATAAATTAGTCACATCTATCAGAAAATGCAGCCACAGAAAGAGGTACTGAAAATGCCTGAGTATTTAAACATCTTGAATAAAGGAAGGGGAGAAAATGAGAAGAAAGTTAATGGAATGACTAATAGCATGGTAGGTGTTATATTAAAAAAAAGTGCACTATAAAATGAGATTAAAAAAAGCTAGTAGAAATTTATCCCTGGTGAGTCATAAATTTTAAAACATTTGCAGAAACCATACAATGGAATTACAATTTAAAACACCCAATTATTTAGACCTGAGATGAGTATCCTCCTGCTGTATCTATTTAGAAAAAAAGTTATAGAGATGCCAAAAAAGCAGTTTAAAATATAGAGTAATAAGAAAAAATATCTTTTTTGTCATAAAATCCTTGATGAACAAATTACCACTGTATGAAAAAAAAATCCATTAAAGCTTCTTAAATGCTGAAAATTTCACACAAATCTCATGGAAAAGCTGCTTTGGCTAACCTTGTATGGCAGACACTTGTGACAGTTTGAGGCAGAAAGAAAGCACAGAAAAAAAGTCAAAATATCTAGATAGCCACAAGTTTTCTACCTAAACCCCAATGCGATGCACATTAAATTCAATTGAGACACTCCCACTGACTCCAGTGGGAGGTAGATCCGGCCCTTAGAAAGAAGAGATATATTCTTGCAAAATATAATACCGAATTGCTAACATACCGCCTGTGTTATTTTATTTCACAAATATTATTAGGAAAGGAGTGTTGGCCATCTCTGGCTGTGCCATACTCTTGGGCCAGAAGGACAACCACAAGCCCAAAATAGTATTACGGCACCCATAAGCCAACAGCAGTCCTATTGGCCAGTCTCAGTGCTTTTCAGAGACACTAAGATTGTCCACTAAGCTGTACATAAAAGGTGGTGCTAGGCAGAAGTGGACTCCTTCATACTCTGTCCCAACCACCCCAAATATTGTACATTGCCTCACTTACAGGTTGGCTAGTGGTTGCATGGGTAGCATCAAGTTCCATTGTTGTTTTTGTCTGTATGGGGTTATGTACTGTGCATCAGGTTGTTGTGGTCTTTTCTAAGATCATCGGTTTGCGGAGAGCACCTCTGGATTTGCAGGGTTTGTGTCAGCAGGCACAATCTACATGCTGCATGAGTGCAGTTATCGTAATTCACTTGATTTTATTATTTGCTTCACAGCATCACAGCTTTAGGATGTATGTGCTGGTTGAAGGATTTACATTCTCTTTGTTGGGGTTACAATCATTTGAAAGGTGTAGTGCTGGCTCACCCAATCCTACATATGATGGGAAAAAAACGAAAATGGCCTTCTCTACAAAAAAGGGACTGACCATCAATTTTTGCTGAAGGAGGTCAAATGCACAAAGGTGCCAAAGTTCTTGTGAAGAGGTTCATGGCACTGCAGGCCTTGGAACTGCCCAGGCCATCATGGTTTAGGTGGGTTGGTTAAGACTTGGATGGTTAGGTTGCTCAGGATCAGAGCATCGAAAAGAGAATGAGCCAGTAACAACTTAGAAAGAAGAACAGGAGTACTTGTGGCACCTTAGAGACTAACAAATTTATTAGAATATAAGCTTTCATGGGTTACAGCCCATTTCATCGGATGCATAGACTGGAACATAGAGTAAGAAGATTAGAGAGAGAGAGAGAGAGAGAGAAGGTGGAAGTTGCCATACAAACTGTAAAAGGCTAATTAATTAAGATGAGCTATTATCAGCAGGAGAAAAAATCTTTTGTAGTGATAATCAGGATGGCCCATTTAAACAGTTGACAAGAAGGTGTGAAGATACTTAACATGGGGAAAAAGATTCAATATGTGTAATGACCCAGCCACTCCCAGTCTCTATTCAAACCCAAGTTAATGGTATCTAGTTTGCATATTAATTCAAGCTCAGCTGTTTCTCATTGGAGTCTGTTTTTGAAGCTTTTCTGTTGCAAAATTGCCACCCTGAAGTCTTTTACTGAATGGCCAGAGAGAATGAAGTGTTCTCCTACCGGGTTTTGAATGTTATGATTCCTGATGTCAGATTTGTGTCCATTTATTCTTTTGCAAAGAGACTGTCCGGTTTGGCCAATATCAGAGAGGCATTGTGGGCACATGATGGCATATATCACATTGGTAGATGTGCAGGTGAACGAGCCCCTGATGGTGTGGCTAATGTGATTAGGTCCTATGATGGTGTCACTTGAATAAATATGTGGACAGAGCTGGCATCAGGCTTTGTTGCAAGGATAGGTTCCTGGGTTAGTGTTTTTGTTGTGTGGTGTGTGGTTGCTGGAGAGTATTTGCTTTAGGTTGGGAGGCTGTCTGTAAGTGAGGACTAATCTGTCTCCCAAGGTCTGTGAGAGTGATGGATCATTTTTCAGGACTTTAACATCCCTTCTTTTCCCGGCTGCCAGGCAAGGCTGTCTTGTTTGTTTTTTAAAGTAGTAATCAAGTTGCCACTACTTGGCCAAAATTCTCATGTTTGCCTCTGTCCTCCATGGCCACCTGCCATTAGCAATCTGCCCATCAGTTTTCAAAACAATACTGCCGTATTGCACTCTGTATGGTTATCAACCATTAAGACTTTACTCTTGAATATATAACACTGGGATGTTCATTTGTCTTGTGGCTAACTATCATTAGGAAGGAGGTTTAGTAATTGGCAGGTGTGAATGGCTGTAATTTATTTATTCCATATTTATCCCTTAACCAATGTCAATCAAAAACAGATTCAACCTCAAATTTAAACTGTTAGAAATAACAAATATGCTCCACTAACTGAGGAGAAAACATTTTTTCCCCTCTGGATTGGAGTCAGTAATGACATTAAATCTTAAACAGCTTTATCCCGCTTTGCAGTTGATGTGATACTCGGAAATGGTTAGGAAAAATCTGAAGTGAAGCATCAATTGTCAAAGCAATGATGCCATCCAATGAACTTCATACATCATTAAAGGCCTGATTCTGCATTCCATGGAAACCCAAAACTGTCACTGACTTCAGAAGAATACAGGGATCCAAAGAATACAGTATCATTCCCTGCATATCCAAAAGGTAGATTTTGTTATTTCAATGCTATACGGCATGATACTTATGAAAATGAATTCTTAAAAGTATTGGGAAATGCTGGACAGGAAAAAGTCTCTTGGCTAAACAATGCTGTTCACTTTATATTTAATCTTGATACCATCTTCTTCTTTGATTACTATGGACTTAATTCTGTCTGGACCTCACGAAAAGCACAATGAGGAGATGCAAGGAGTTCTCCCTGTACCCCTGCTGACAGTTTGGATGTGGTGGAGGGGGCAAGGAATATTCACTGCTACACGAAACACATATAAGAACACAAGAATGGCCGTACTGGGTCAGACCAATGGTCCATCTGGTCCAGTGTGCTGTCTACTAACAGCAGCCAGTGCCAGATACTTCAGAGGGAATTAACAGAACAGCGCAATTTCAAGTGACCATCCCCTGTCATCCAGTTCCAGCTTCTGACAGTCAGAGGTTTAGGAACACCCAGAGCATGGAATTGCATCCCTGACCATCTTGGCTAATAGCCATGTGATGAACCTATCCTCCATGAAATTATCTAATTCTTTTTTGAACCCACTTATACTTTTGGCCATCACAACAGCCAATGGCAACAAGTTCCACATACTGACTATGTTTTGTGTGAAGAAGTACTTCCTTATGTTCGTTTTAAACTTGCTGCTGATTAATTGTATTGGGTGACCACTAGTTCTTGTGTTATTTGACAGGGTGAATAACATTTCCCTATTCACTTTCTCCACATAATTCATGATTTTATACACCTCTATCATATCCCCTCTTAGTCATCTATTTTCTAAACTCTGTTTGTTTGTTTGTTGGTTGTTGTTGTTGTTTTCTAAACTCTGTTTGTTTGTTTTTTAATCTCTCCTCATATGGAAGCTGTTCCATACTGCTAATCATTTCTGTTCCCCTTCTCTGCATCTTTTGAGTTTTTAATGTATCTTTTTTGAGATGGGGTGACCAGAACAGCATACAGTATTCAATGAGTGGGTGTACCATGGATTTTAAAAGTACCATTATGATATTTTCTGTCTTATTATCTATGCCTTCCTAATGGTTCCTTTCATTTTCTGAGGGGTTTTTTTGGGGGGTGGTGGTGTTTGTTTGTTTTTAATGTCACTGCACATTGAGTGGATGTTTTCACAGGACTACCCATGATGACGCCAAGATCCCTTTCCTGAGTGGTAACAGCTAATTTAGACCCCATCATTTTGTATGTATAGTTACGATTATTTTTTCCATTGTGCATTACTTTGCACATATCAGCGCTGAATTTCATCTGCTATTTTGTGGCCCAGTTTAGTGAGATTCCTTTGTAACTCTTTGCAGTCAGCTTTGGACTTAACTATCTTGAGTAATTTTGTATCATCTGTAAATTTTTCCATGTTGTCGTTCATCACCTTTTCAAAATAATGTATGAATATGTTGAACAACACCGAACCCAGGAGAGGTCCTTTGGAGACCCCACTATATACCTCTCTTCATTGTGAAAACCAACCATACATCTCAACCCTTTTTTCCTGTCTTTTAACCAGTTACCAATCCATGAAAAGATCATCCCTCTTATCCCATGACTACTTAGTTTGCTTAAGAGTCTTTGGAGAGGGATCTTGTCAAAGGCTTTCTGAAGTCCGAGCACACTATATTGACTGGATCACCCTTGTTCGTGTGCTTGTTTACTCCCTCAAAGAATTCTAACAGATTGGTCAAGCATGACTTCTCTTTACAAAAGCCACGCTGACTCTTCCCCAATATAGTGTGTTTATCTGTAGCAGAGAAAGGATTGGATATGAATCCCTGAATCTGTTCCAGCATCTCCAGTTTTGTTCAATGGTTGTGTTCTGGTTCCAGTTCAGGTGTGTCCAACATTCTCATGAGGTTTCAACTGCAAAAATCACCAGATTCCTTTACATTTCCACCATTCAAAAAGCAGATAGCAAGTGTCGGTGTCATCAAACCTAAACCCCTGCCGTTATTTCACCCAGACTCCAAGTCTTAGACTAACTCACATTTAAATCATGCCAACACTTCATTGACCCATCTCTGTTTTTCTCACACTTACTTGATTTTCTAACTCTGGGCTCAACACTGAGAGGAGCAAGGCACCTCCAGCCAAGTGCTGAACACCCTCTGCTCCACTGAGTGGAGTAGGTGCTTTTCAGCCCCTTGCAGGATATGACTCGCACATAGATGGCGGAAGAAAACTGCAGTAAAATAAATTATTGGGATTTGAGGGCATAAAACTTCCTCAACAGCAAAAGCAATGAATACATGACTTTAGACTGTCTTGATAATTTGGATACTGGTGAACTTTGTCTCTTTTCAAATCCGTGAAAGACACAGACGCTAAAGTCCATTAACAGTTTGGCAGTTTGAGGTTTAGTTTCCGCTAGAAAAAGTGAAGTGACAAGCAGAAGCTAAGCTCTTCAATCCTGCTATTTGCTCACAAGATTTGTATATGGAACCTTAAGGCACTCTCATGTCCCATACTAGGTGTGGCCTGAAGACAGCTCTTCCAAACAGCAAATAAAAGGGTCTCTCTGCCCCTAAATATCTTTCAGCAGCATCAGTGTCTTATTCTGATGCATCAGAGCAACTTACAAAGGTAACCATACGTGTGTCAAAGCAAACATACTGTCTGCACAGCAGGACATACTTAAGAAAATGGTAAGAGCCACATATCCCATCAGCACATGTGGAGAGAAAGCTGAGCTCAAGCCAGGCAACATCATGTTATGCAAGAATGCTGAAGGAAGGAAGGAAATAAATATCTTGTCTCTATATAAATAAGAAAGGTAAGACTCAAACTGTTTGGCAAATGATGCTCTGAGGTAAAAAACCCAGCAGAAGCCAGTTAAATCTTAATAAAATGGAGGAAAAGAGCAATCTTCATTCTGTCCTTGAGAGGTTTTGATTTTTTGTTTGTTTGCTTACCCTCAAAAATGTCTTAATCTTTGTGCAACTGCTGAGTGTGCTTCACATTCATTCTTAATAAGCAGGAGAGGATACAGTCACTATTTGATGCATGCAGCCACTAAAAATGATCGAAGTTCCATGCAGAACTGGGCAAATAAGAGCTTTTTCAGTTTGATGGCAGCTCTAAAAGAAATCAGGAAAAAAAATTGGTTCTGGTCAAACTGAATCTGATTTTTTTTCAGAATTTTCAATGAATCAAAAAAGCCTGGTTTCTATTCTAGAGCAGGGATTTGAACCTGGAATTCCCACATTTCCAGTGAGTGCCCTAACCATTAGGATAACGGTTACTGGGGAGGGGATGGAGTGACAGCATCACCACCATGTTTCCTTCCTCGGGACATTTTGTGAATGGAGGAAACTATTCATGCCAAATTAGTGAATAGTTTTGTGTTGTCTAAAACTGCATTTTTGAACAAAAACAATTTGTCAACAAAGTTTTCCCAGCTCAGCTTACATGTAGGTCCATAAATATAGGGCCCAATCTTACATTTTCTCCAGGTAGAGCACTCCTGCTAAAATCCATAGGAGTACCATGCCGGAAGGATTTACCAGACTGGACTCAGAGAAAAGAAGATCGATCCTATTGCTTTTTAACCACGGATCATAATCTTACCCAATGGGATAAATTTTGCCCTGAGATACAGGCATAAAACTCACTAAAATCAATGAGGGATACACCCCGAACACAATTTAGCCAGTTGTACATTGTCAACATTTTATTATTAAGCTACGCCTTTGTCATGTTAATTAACTGTTAATGAACTAAATATTTAGTAATCTAGTGGTGGATGTAATAGTAAAAATGGTGGCGCAGAGAATGGCAGCTGTTTCTGAATAAGAGCTTCCGTACAGTGATTCATAGCAGGGTAACTGAGGTCCACTTGTAGATCAGGAATAATGGGCTGCCTAATGGATTGCAATGAGTATCATGTTTGCTGCAGCTGCTACAGGCAAATTTTGAGTAGTTTTTACTCCCAGTGCCATTAAGAATTTCATTTAAAATGTGACTCTAAGGAATATGGTCTACCACCTCTTTTAAATGTTTTCCAAGTTGTTGTATTGTGCAACCAGTTCCTGAAAGAAAACAGGAGTTGTTCAGCTGAATTCTTTATTTCAGGACTGGGTTTTAAGCAAGTGATGTTTAAAAATATAATAAAGTAAACAGGAGATGCGCATTTCTGGAAATTTAGGCCCAACAGGTTTAGGACAATGGTAAAATAATGTCAAAGTGTTACAAGGACTAAAGTCAGCCACTACACTCATTTGATTTGCAAGGTTAATGAAATCTGGGGTCAAATGCAGCCCTAGAATAACCAAAGGAAATTCCCATTAAATTCAGCGGGGCCAATATTTGGACCACTGATTGCAATGGGAGTTAAAGCACTAGGGTCATATTAGAGTTATTCTCCTCAGGCAAGGCTAACACAGAATGAAATTAGGGAAAGATCTATTACAGTGATGTTTGTTGTTTGACCACACATGTAAGGTACATTAAATGCTCAACTCAGGAAGAACGTGGTTACTGCAAAACAAATAATTTCACTATAATCTCACTATTTCAAAATCGGCACCCCTGAGCGACTTAGTTCTACCTACCAATCCCTCCCTGTAGCCTGCACTATGTCAGCAGGGCAGCTTCTCCCACCGACATAGCGACCAGTTCTTGGGGAGGTGGATTAACTAAGCCGACCGGAGAGCTCTCCCCCATCAGCCTACAGTGCCTTCATTAAAGGGCTACAGCAGCACATCTGCAACAGTGCAGCTTTGCCAACGCCGCGGTTTCAGTGTAGACGTGGCCTCACTTGCTGTGTGACCTTTGGACATGTGGTGTAGCTGTCGCCATGGCAGTCCCAGGATATCAGAGAGAGACAAGGGGAAGGGCGGTGGTGAGGTCATTTCTTTTATGGAACCAACTTTTGTCAGTAAGAGGGACCAGCTTTGGAGCCAGACAGAGCTCTTCAGGTCTGGGACAGGTACTCACTGTGTCGCAGCACAATGCAAGGTGGTTCAGTGTGTTTAGCGTAGTCAGAGCATATGGTAAGGGTCCATTCAAGATAGAGTGGCCAGTTAACACCTCTGCAGTGAGAGGACAAAAAGAGGGGGTTAGTGGGTTCCAGATTGCTGTAATAAGCCATAAATCCAGTGTCTCTGTGCAGTCCATGATTTTTAGTGTCTAGCAGAGTAATGAATAGAGACACCAGATTTATGGCTTATTACAGCAATCTGTAACCAGGGGCGCTGGAACGCCATGGCGCCATCACTTTTAAAAGTGGGAGGGCACCTTTTACGGGCCGTAAGGGCAAGTGACAGGGGGAGGGCTGGAGAGGAGCAAGCGCGGGAGGAGGTGTCTTGGGGGGAAGAGGCGGCATGGGAACAGGGCCTCAGGGGAAAAGGCAGCACAGGGGTGGGGCTTCAGGGGAAGGGGCAGTGCAAGGGCACGAGCTTGGGGAGAAGGGTGGCATGAGGGCGAGGATTGGAGGGAATCGGCGGTGTGGGAGCAGGGCCACAGTTAGGAAGCCGGTGGCCTCCCCACTTTTAGGGAGCTTCTGCCACTCCTGTCTGTAACCCACTAACCCCCTTTTTTTGTCATATGACTGCAGAGGTGTTAACGGGCCACTCTACTTTGAATGGCCCCTTACAAAATGCGTTAACTATTTATGCTTATGTTCCATCTTGCATTTTGCTGTGCAGCTGGGATTCCCTTTCCCAGAGCTGAAGAAGAGCTCTGTGTTGCTCAAAAGCCTGTCAGTCTCACCAACAGAAGTTGGTCCAATAAAAGATATGACCTCACTCACCTTTGACCTTTGGACAGTAATTAATTCTGGCCAGAAGCAGCACACCCCAGAGCATCTGTAAAGGAGGAACAATGTCGAGCAGCCAAAAAACAAAGGAAAGAGGGACAAAGACGTTTTTATGACTTTTTTTTTCCATTTTTGTTTCCATAGAGCTCAGTTGTGTGTTTTATTGGTCACTGCATGACTCTCCAATCAACTGGGTTCTTAACATGGGATGGGGGCAAGTTCTGTGTTTCTTTTATTAAATGAAGTGGACCAGAGACTCCATTACATGAGACATTTAACCCTTCCTGTCCGTCATCAGATCCCATTAAAAATGGGTATAGTAATATTGAGATGGCTCAAACCTGACACCTTATTCAAACCCACCTTCTCCCCAACCCACCAAACTTTGTGAAATGCAGATTTGGATATGAGTCCAGATCCCAGCTTTCCACTCCTACCATCTCTAAACAGTACCTGCCTATATGACAGGGCAATAGCAAAGACTGGCTAATGTTGCTAACATGGTGTAAAAACATTTGTTCGAAAAAAGCTATGTAGGAGCAAATCATTATTACCGAGTTTTATTATTTTTTTTCTTCTTCAACTTGATAACATCAAATAACACTCAGCAATTATCTGAATTTGCCTTCTCATTAATGTGTCCCCAAGAGCACCACTGGCCACATGGAGAGCCAACACTTTTCCATAGCTTACATGTATCTCCTCTTAATTCATCTTGCTCTTTAAAAGAACAAAACACATACCACACTAAAATAGTCATCTCTTTCATGCATTTTACTTGATATCTTCTTAACTTTTACTTAATCACTTTCTAACTGACTTTTCGGTTACCATAGTGCCCTTTTTTCTGTAATCAGAGACAGCGAGGGATGACAGGAAAGCTGCTCATTTCAAAGGCTTACTGCAAATTGTTCTCCTGCAAACCTATTCTTATGATAAAAGGAGCTGTATACATCTGTTCTGCAATAGAGAACTCATTATCTTTTTGAGCTTCTATTAACTACAAGCTGTGCAGCATATTTAAAAAGTGGCTGGCCATTTGTAAGTGAAGTAGGGGACCTGTCATATATGTTTAGCTAGACATTTCAATTTTCCTTTTTATGTTTGGGTACCTACCCCAAAAGGTTAAAAACAAGAAGGGGTGGGGCAACAAAAAATAATATCCCTCTTGCACTTGTCTGTTTAGATGAAACTGTTGGAACAGTACTGATAAATGACTGAGATTTCCTTTTTTTTTTTTAAATATAATTCTTCTGTACCAAAATAGCAGGACTGGGTCAATTATCATGATCATGGCAACAGCATTCTCTTGAACTTTGTAGCCAGTGGATAGTGCTGTGTCAGCAAATTTCAGAAAGAGAAACAGTCCTGTTGCATTATGAGACACCTTAAGTGTCCCAAGTCCACATTATATTAACAAATGTATTCCAGCATCCAGAAGGACTCCTCTGGGAAACAAACAAAGAATGTGCTGAATCCATAAAACAGAACAATTACAAAGCTTATAGAGAGCTTTAATTATCTGCAGTTCACTGGCAGCCTTAAAAAAAGAATGTTAATGAGACACAAGAATTCAGAAAGGGATATGTGTATATATTAGGGAACCCCAGAATCATAAATGTATATGTCTCCATCTGGCTTGCTGTTTTTCCACTTAAAGAGACACAACATGCAATGTGAATAGTAGCACTTGCTTATTTAATACACTGAAATGATGCCAGTTCTTGAATATCACTATTAGGTATCCCCCCTCTGGAGGACTATTTCACAAGATAATTAAATTTATTCCTAAACTATTCCTAAAAAGTTATTAGTACATCAAAGCAATGAGAAGCAAATGAAGAGAAAAATCATTTTTGTAGAAATCCTGAAATTCGTGTACTGTGCCTATGTGATTATAATAAGGTACCATCTGTATAAAAAAATGGTGAAAAGGAGGACACAAAGCAACAGTGACAGAGGCAGACCTCTTTCCCTGGCTCCTGAAATTCAATTACAATCAAAGTAAAGGTGCATTCAAAATCTCAGTGTTTTATAGATTGGCAATTGCAATCTAAGTTTTTCAAAGTGTGTGTTCATTCAAAACCAACATCAAACTGACTTGTTAGCTACAGGCTCAGTCCTGATCCCATACAAATCAGTGGGTGGGAAAAAAAGCGGCCATTGCAGAATGAAGCTCTAAGAGAGAGAATGACATTGGTCTCTTTTCCTCCTCGATGCTCATTAAAGTTAATAGGCTAAATTCATGCCTGGTGCGATTCCACTGTCGTCAATGTAGAATTTATCCCAGCGAGAGTTATGCCCATGCCTGGGTGGGGGAAAGTTGACCCTAATATTTTGGTTTTAAAAAGAGTCCTAGGATGGGTAAGAAAGGATACAGTCAAGAAATGAAACATGGACAATTACAATCCAGTGATAAAATAATTCCACTCTATGAAATACAGATCCCAATAACTTCACTCTCCCAGTGCCACAGCTGCAAGTCTTGTTAACAGATCTCAAGGAAAAAGAGTTCCAGACCATTGGGCCTTTTATGTCACTTTAATGTTTCGGGAGGCAGCTGGGGAACTATATTAGCTTATGCTCCAGTATTCATAGTGGATAGTTTATGGGCTAAATGAAGGACCAGGTTTCTTTTTTTAAATGGCTACCTGCAAAACTATTTCCGGAACTGGTGTATAATTAAATTAATTAAACTAAAATATTCACTAAATTATACATTGTAACACTAACTTGGCAGCAACCAGTGAGGCACATTAGCAGACCTGTCTCTCCAAGCTAACTGTCTGCCGGAAAGAACATTCACAAAGGAGACAGGCTGTGATATAGATTCATTCCAGGGCTTGTGAATTTTAAGACTGGACGGGTTGTTTCTTTTCATGCAAAATGTAAACATATCTGCAATTGCTTCTAAGAGAAAACTAAGTGCTCATAAATTATGATCAATACGGCCCACTACTGTACTAAGTAATTTTGTTATTTTTTCCTTTCAACTGACACTCAAATTACTCCACAGAAAAGATTGTCACTGTTCATTTCATCTGAATGAACAGAGATAAGAAGGATTGGCAATTGCCTATTTTTATACCATTATTCTTTTAAAGTAAAATAGAGAAGCTGACAAACTACAGGGTTTTTATCTTGCAACAAGAAAAGGGAGTTTGATGACTAATTTCTATTTTGCAGTCAAAGTTTTGAGTCTGATACACACTGAAATAATGAAATAATTTTGTGAGTTTAGGGGTTTTTTTAATTCCAGATTTGTTGATTGATAAGAATCTAGAACATCATCAACAAAATAATGATATCATATAATACGCTTGTGGGTCAGACCAAGAGGTAATACTATGCACTAATAGTAAAAAGACTCTGTACATCAGCAGTTCATTTTACAAAGAGGATCTCAAAATGCCTTAAACATTAGTTAACTTCAGTGAATTTCTGTACTTCATATTACATAGATGGCTAAAATGAGGTACAGGGAAGTTAAGCAATTTACCCAAGATGTTACAATAATGAGCCGGCTTCTCAGCTGGTGCAAACTTTCACAGTGACGATATGTCTACACTGCAACTGGGAGGTGTGATTGCATCCCGTGTAGACACACCCAAGCTAGATTTAGCATGGGTGGCAACATTTGAGAATGTACCCAGGGTCCTGGGCAGTTGGGGCTAGGTCATGCAGCCATTCATGCTGCTGAGGAGACCCTACGGTGAGAGCTAACGAAATACACCTCAAGAGAGGCCTCACTGTGGAGGGTGGAGCTATGAGGACCAGCGACATGTCTGACTGACCAAACCTGTGCTAGTGTGGATGAAGCAAAGTAGGTACATTAATAAAGGAACCACTGACACGTTTTACAGTGCTGCCGCAATTTGGGTGCTTAAGCAAGAGGTTTAACTTTACTCCACCTTGCTGCATCAGAAGCTGGAATGCACCATGCTCAGCACACGACAGCCGTTTAACTTATTCTAATTTCTACTGCATGACTGAGCCCTTTCTGAATATCCAGATATTGAGGGGGTGGGAGGGGATTGTTTCCTAAGCATTATTGACCTGATCCGGAATTCCTTCCTCAGGTCTTCTGCTTAGATTTCTCAGATCCCTACACAATTCATATTAGATTTGAGCTTTCCCTGAGAGATTGTCTAGAGTTACTACATATGGCATGAGGATTGAGATGTTACCACAATATATTTTTTTAAAAGACAGGATCTACTGGGTTACATCCCCAGCCGGAAATAAATAAATAAAAGTGCAATTCTGGATTACCACATCAGTATTCTGCTGAGGTTTCTCATAAGAGGAAGTGGAAAAAGCTAATTTCATAGAGCAGTTTGCCTTGCCCATTGAGCTCCCAAATACAGAAATTAATAGAAAAAGCATGTTCCCCAATGCAAACTAATTAGGCTAAGAATTCTTTGTTCTTTTATAATGCCTTTACAATCCTTTCTCTATAGAATTATTATTTATAGTCTGTTATTTTGATTACAGCAGGCAACTTGAGTCAGGATTCATGGGTTCCATTCCCAGCCTACTTCTAAGTCAGTTTATACTTCTGAGCAGGTCGCTCAGGTGTTGACCTTGCAAACATTTCCATCTCAACTTAACTTGATGCAGGTGAGTAATGTCACACTTCATTGGGTCTAATCATCTTCTTAAAGTTAAGCATGAGTGTTTACCTAAAAGATAGGACTATCCTTTCCTTTCCCGCAGTCTCCTGCCTCATTTGCTACACACTTTCCAACTTCTGCAACAAATGATAGACAAACAGCCTCATAGAATCATAGAATATCAGGGTTGGAAGGGACCCCAGAAGGTCATCTAGTCCAACCCCCTGCTCGAAGCAGGACCAATTCCCAGTTAAATCATCCCAGCCAGGGCTTTGTCAAGCCTGACCTTAAAAACCTCTAAGGAAGGAGATTCTACCACCTCCCTAGGTAACGCATTCCAGTGTTTCACCACCCTCTTAGTGAAAAAGTTTTTCCTAATATCCAATCTAAACCTCCCCCATTGCAACTTGAGACCATTACTCCTCGTTCTGTCATCTGCTACCATTGAGAACAGTCTAGAGCCATCCTCTTTGGAACCCCCTTTCAGGTAGTTGAAAGCAGCTATCAAATCCCCCCTCATTCTTCTCTTCTGCAGACTAAACAATCCCAGCTCCCTCAGCCTCTCCTCATAAGTCATGTGCTCTAGACCCCTAATCATTTTTGTTGCCCTTCGCTGGACTCTCTCCTATTTATCCACATCCTTCTTGTAGTGTGGGGCCCAAAACTGGACACAGTACTCCAGATGAGGCCTCACCAGTGTCGAATAGAGGGGAACGATCACGTCCCTCGATCTGCTCGCTATGCCCCTACTTATACATCCCAAAATGCCATTGGCCTTCTTGGCAACAAGGGCACACTGCTGACTCATATCCAGCTTCTCGTCCACTGTCACCCCTAGGTCCTTTTCCGCAGAACTGCTGCCTAGCCATTCGGTCCCTAGTCTGTAGCGGTGCATTGGATTCTTCCATCCTAAGTGCAGGACCCTGCACTTATCCTTATTGAACCTCATCAGATTTCTTTTGGCCCAATCCTCCAATTTGTCTAGGTCCTTCTGTATCTTATCCCTCCCCTCCAGCGTATCTACCACTCCTCCCAGTTTAGTATCATCCGCAAATTTGCTGAGAGTGCAATCCACACCATCCTCCAGATCATTTATGAAGATATTGAACAAAACCGGCCCCAGGACCGACCCCTGGGGCACTCCACTTGACACCGGCTGCCAACTAGACATGGAGCCATTGATCACTACCCGTTGAGCCCGACAATCTAGCCAGCTTTCTACCCACCTTATAGTGCATTCATCCAGCCCATACTTCCTTAACTTGCTGACAAGAATACTGTGGGAGACCGTGTCAAAAGCTTTGCTAAAGTCAAGAAACAATACATCCACTGCTTTCCCTTCATCCACAGAACCAGTAATCTCATCATAAAAGGCGATTAGATTAGTCAGGCATGACCTTCCCTTGGTGAATCCATGCTGACTGTTCCTGATCACTTTCTTCTCATGTAAGTGCTTCAGGATTGATTCTTTGAGGACCTGCTCCATGATTTTTCCAGGGACTGAGGTGAGGCTGACTGGCCTGTAGTTCCCAGGATCCTCCTTCTTCCCTTTTTTAAAGATTGGCACTACATTAGCCTTTTTCCAGTCATCTGGGACTTCCCACGTTCGCCACGAGTTTTCAAAGATAATGGCCAAGGGCTCTGCAATCACAGCCGCCAATTCCTTCAGCACTCTCGGATGCAACTCGTCCGGCCCCATGGACTTGTGCACGTCCAGCTTTTCTAAATAGTCCCTAACCACCTCTATCTCCACAGAGGGCTGGCCATCTCTTCCCCATTTTGTGATGCCCAGCGCAGCAGTCTGGGAGCTGACCTTGTTAGTGAAAACAGAGGCAAAAAAAGCATTGAGTACATTAGCTTTTTCCACATCCTCTGTCACTAGGTTGCCTCCCTCATTCAGTAAGGGGCCCACACTTTCCTTGGCTTTCTTCTTGTTGCCAACATACCTGAAGAAACCCTTCTTGTTACTCTTGACATCTCTTGCTAGCTGCAGCTCCAGGTGCGATTTGGCCTTCCTGATATCTTTCCTACATGCCCGAGCAATATTTTTATACTCTTCCCTGGTCATATGCCCAACCTTCCACTTCTTGTAAGCTTCTTTTTTATGTTTAAGATCCGCTAGGATTTCACCATTAAGCCAAGCTGGTCGCCTGCCATATTTACTATTCTTTCTCCACATTGGGATGGTTTGTCCCTGTAACCTCAACAGGGATTCCTTGAAATACAGCCAGCTCTCCTGGACTCCCTTCCCCTTCATGTTAGTCCCCCAGGGGATCCTGGCCATCTGTTCCCTGAGGGAGTCGAAGTCTGCTTTCCTGAAGTCCAGGGTCCGTATCCTGCTGCTTACCTTTCTTCCCTGCGTCAGGATCCTGAACTCAATCAACTCATGGTCACTGCCTCCCAGATTCCCATCCACTTTTGCTTCCCCCACTAATTCTACCCGGTTTGTGAGCAGCAGGTCAAGAAAAGCGCCCCCTCTAGTTGGCTCCCCTAGCACTTGCGCCAGGAAATTGTCCCCTACGCTTTCCAAAAACTTCCTGGATTGTCTATGCACCGCTGTATTGCTCTCCCAGCAGATATCAGGAAAATTAAAGTCACCCATGAGAATCAGGGCATGCGATCTAGTAGCTTCCGTGAGTTGCCGGAAGAAAGCCTCATCCACCTCATCCCCCTGGTCCGGTGGTCTATAGCAGACTCCCACCACTACATCACTCTTGTTGCACACACTTCTAAACTTAATCCAGAGACACTCAGGTTTTTCCACAGTTTCGTACCGGAGCTCTGAGCAGTCATACTGCTCCCTTACATACAGTGCTACTCCCCCACCTTTTCTGCCCTGCCTGTCCTTCCTGAACAGTTTATAACCATCCATGACTGTACTCCAGTCATGTGAGTTATCCCGCCAAGTCTCTGTTATTCCAATCACGTCATAGTTCCTTGACATCACCAGGACCTCCAGTTCTCCCTGCTTGTTTCCAAGGCTTTGTGCATTTGTATATAAGCACTTGAGATAACCTGTTGATCGCCCCTCATTCCCAGTATGAGGCAGGAGCCCTCCCCTCACAGACATTCCTGCCTGTGCTTCCTCCCGGTATCCCGCTTTCCCACTTACCTCAGGGCTTTGGTCTCCTTCCCCCGGTGAACCTAGTTTAAAGGTTCATCCACCATTCAACTCTGATTCATTCCCTGAATACCCTCTATGCACAGATCTGCCATGTCCCCTGCAGTGCTTTGGCTAGTGGCTGATCATACGTTGGGTTCAGGAAGGAATTTTCCCATACTGCAGGTTAGCATGAGCCAGCAGGATTTATTCCACCTTCCCCAAAGGGTCGGGGGGTGGGGATTCCAAGTGCTATATTGTTAGTTTGCTGCTACTTTGTGGAAGAGGTGTCCAGTGAACAGTTTTTTGTGAGCCAGTGTACCATTATTACACCCTCATACAAGCCTTTGGTTTAGACCACTGTGCAGCACTGGGATAAGCTTGGTGTTGATTTCAAATAGTTGTATAGATTGAAGTACCCTTCCTCCAGACTCTCAACTTTTGCAGGAGGAAGAGGTGAACTAGGGTCTCTGGCCCTGCACTGAGTTCCACTTCCTAGAGTGGACGGGTGGCTAAGGGTAACTTTCCTGATACGATGGGACCAATACACCCAGAGATTCATACTGCTCTTGGCTGGAATACTGGCTCGGTATCTAGGTTGTTATGTTCTAACCTTGTACAGCTATTGATGGTTATTTAAGCAGTTAAACAAAGTGCCTACCTGCCTTTAAGCTTACCAAATGTATGCTTCATTTAACTCCTCTGTAATGTCCACATCAAGTTCACATGCCCTAAAAGTGACTAGCAGAAACCCTACTGTGACGGGGGCTGGCCCTCTGGCCAGGTCACCAGTTGAGTTTGCCCCCTTATGGAATAAGAGTACAACTATATATATATAATCCAACTTCCCCACAGAAGAAATGGTTTTCAGTCCACCTCTGGGGCTCTTGTGGGTGGCACACCTTTGTCTCAGGTCTTGTCTCTATTCTCAAGTGTGGCAGGGAGAGGTTTATACTCCATTCATGAAAGGTGGTTTGTAGGAGAGCCATGGCCTACTCCTTCCACCAGGTTCCAACCCAAGATCATAAAGGAGGCAGCAATAGCAAACACCTTTGCGTTCTGGGAAATTTCCTACCACTTACTTTCCTAGTCCAAGGCGTGGTCAAAAACCCCACAGATGATCCACCGAAGCTAGAGAGAAGGGTTCCCTAGCCCTAGGAAAAGGGGCTAGTGCCTCTTCTAGGCCTGGGATAGCTGCCGCTTGCAGACCTCTCCCTGCAGCCAGGCCTCCTGCTGTACCCTTACTCAGGAGCTCCCAGGATCACTCTCTCCTGCTCTCCTGATTACCCCGCTTCCGGGCTGTCCGGCTCTCTTTAAAGCTCCCCTCCTCCAGCTGAAGCAGGTTCTGCAGGTGCAGCACAGCAGAGTCATCTGGGTCCAGAACTGCTTCTGAACCCCTTCTGGCCCAGTGTAGGGTTTATACAAGCCGACCACACATCTTTTCAACGATCGCTATACTGCACATGGATTTACCCTCACACCATATAATGGACATTAAAAATGTTTTAAACTAATTGCCAAATGTTACAAGAATGCCCAATGGATCCAGTTTACCTAAAAAAAGCCCCTAAGAGCATATAGAGTTTCATTTTAAAAACACAAAGCTGTTCAGTGTGAAAAAGAAAACTGTGAAAAAAGGACTGCAAGGGGCAACATTCTATTCTTGGATGTTCAGGGCAGAATTTGACACTAAATATCCTACTCTCTTCATTGAGTTCCGCATTAATAGGGAGAGCTGGAATTCAGAGTCAAGTGAGAGTTGTGTGCATAGAGGGTGAAATTCACCCCTGTGCAGAAGAACAGTATAAGTATCATGCACCACCTGAAACTTACTTAGTGTTATTTTGGGGACGATTTTAAAGTCTTACAGGGGACTTAGGTGGTGCATGGGGCTTTTGCTGGTCCTCTGCACAGTGGTGAATTTCTCCCATATTAAACTGATTTCTATTTCAAAATGTGATTAATACAACTTTAGAATTTTACATGTTTAACTTCTGGGATGAGATCCTGATCTCACTGCAAGCAGTGGCAAACTTCCCATTTACTTAATGAAGTCAAGATTTCACTCTGGAATAGATGGAAATTTTACAGCTAAAAGACAAACTGTGACACATTTCAGATTTAGAACAGAGCTAAAATAAAACAAGCCCTTAAATCTGAATGATACCACTATAATAATAATGGATACAAACATCATTGTTTCACTGTTTCTCACAATTTTAAAAAGTAACAAGCCTTAAAATTCATTCATCAATACATATAAAATTCCACCCACCTCCAATAATTAAGGGGAATGATGAACTGTTTTCTTTCAGAAATACTCTATGTATTATATAATACAAATTATGGAGATTGCATCTGGCTCCATATCATTCAGCATTTAACCATATAATTTAGTTAGTGTAACTATTCAGGTAGGCTTTAGAATTTTAGGACAAAGGACTTTTAAACTTTAAGAGTTCATGTCTTTGAACACAAAGGGTATTTATTTATTACACAAGACTATGAAAAGCTGCATTATTTCTTAAAGTGCAATACATTAATAAAGTAAAATAAAATATAACATAAAATGGTCCTATCCATTTTTTTGAAAAGCTTGGAATATTCTTCTAAAATTAGTTAAGAATTCCAAGTGGGTCTATTTTATTATAGCAGTTTATAGTAGTTCCTTCTGTAGTTAAATTGACTAAACAATCCCCCATATAGATCCCTTTTTACTCTCAAAAATTTTGAAAGAATTTTCCTTAGGGATGCAATTTCTCACACTTGTTCTGTGCTCATAAATATATTTTGTTTTGGAAAATTTCAACCATTTATGAGTCATACTCCTAGAATAACTTATCTAGTGGAGAGAATCGACAAAACATTGCTTCCCTGAACTTAATGTGTAAATGCTCTTAGTTGACATTGTAGTGCCTTGGCTAAATATTAAACAAAAAAATAATTTGAGTTCATAAAGTTATGAATGATTAGAAATAAGATTTGGAGACAATATAGTGGAAACAAATCTTTTAACTCTGCAAGTCAATATTTAGGCCTGATCTATGCTTAAAATTTAAGTTGATACAGCTAAGATGCTCATGCATATGAAAAATGCATATCCCTTGTCCCGTAGTTCTGCCGCTCCCATGTAGATGCAACTAGTCGACACAAGAATGCTTCAGCCAACCAAGCTACTGGTGCTCAGGAGGTGGTGTTCCTATAGTGACTGAAAAACTTCTGATATTAGAATGCCCATGCATGCCCAGCTGTGTGAGCATGTAATATACATGCATCATGATTACCTTGACATCAACCAAACTATTCAAATATTTGCAGGATTGGGCTCTCCGACTATTTGTAGCATGTGACAAGCAGAGCACAGTGGGATATGGTTTTCCCATCCTGTGAAAATTTTCAACAATTTAAAAATATTTCCTATTCCAAATTGGGACAAAAAGTCAACATCTGGAAAAATTATCATGAACCAAACATGCAAAAAAATTCAGCTTGGCTCAGACCAAACATTTCATTTTGATCATTTTGAAACATTTAATTTTGATTTGACCATTTTTTATTCTTAACAATATTTTATTATAATTAGCTTGAATTAAACTGAAAGGCATTTATAACGGAAAACCCAGAATTTTTCATTTCAACAATTTTGAAATTTTTTAAAAACATTTTTCAAGTCAAAAATTTGCTGAAACTGACCCTTTTCCATGAAAAGTTTCAGTTTTGACAATCCAGCATTTTCTGATGAAAAATTCTCAAACAGCATTAGAAAATAGTATTTTAAGTCTCATGGTATTGTTCCTGTTCTTGTTTTGCCAGCCACAAATGTTCAAAAATAATTAGTTAGGCCCCAAAAATTATGAGATTGACTTTAAAACCCTGATTTGGGGGGGAGGGGGAATAATAGGTTTGATTTTTTTTTAAATATCTTCTGATTTTTCAGTCCTCACAGTGCACTGAGGTCACATTTGCAAATGTTCCTCTGCAATCATAGAAACATTTTTATAAAAACACATGAAAGCTGCGATTTTCACATAATTACTTGCCTCCAGGAGGTGGAGCTTTAAGTAAAACCAAATATCTTTAGGTTTCACAGTAGCATCCGTGTTAGTCTGTATTCGCAAAAGAAAAGGAGTACTTGTGGCACCGTAGAGACTAACAAATTTATTTGAGCATGAGCTTTCGTGAGCTACAGCGTCTGATGAAGTGAGCTGCAGCTCATGAAAGCTTATGCTCAAATAAATTGGTTAGTCTCTAAGGTGCCACAAGTACTCCTTTTCTTTTGCAAAAATCTTTAGATTTGCAATAAAACATAAGAGTTGACAGCACTAATGTTCTCTGACTGGATAACAAACTTCTAAAATGAGAAAATAGACAATTATTTCTGATGAGTAGCATCTAACAAATAATGACAGGTTTCAGAGTAGCAGCCGTGTTAGTCTGTATTCGCAAAAAGAAAAGGAGTACTTGTGGCACCTTAACTGGTTAGTCTCTAAGGTGCCACTAGTACTCCTCATCTAACAAATAGCATCTTCTTGTTCAAATGTAAATGTGCATAATATGTAAAAATCACCCTTGTGCAGAAAGTCAGCACAAGGACTGTGCACCACTTATGTCTCACTTAAGCCCCTAGCACAGGATGTTCAGTGGTACATAGCCCCTTGTGCTAGTCCTCTGGATGAGGCACACATCCATGAAGAACACCCCTTTCCCAGGCATTTATGCCAACCAAAACCAAAGCATTCATGCTGATGTTTGTGAATAAAAGGGGGCATAGACATGGTCAGACCAAACATCTGTTCAGAATACAATAAATGATCACGGCATTTGACTAACTATAATCAAATAAACTTCTCTATGAAGGCTGCAATTTGTTTTATGAAAATGAAATATTAAGTTTTATTCTCTGTAGTAACTGTGAGACCATACATTATGGACTTCTCAAGGGGAACCTGAGAGGTAATCTTAAAGGTAATCTTTAATGAGGGATCAGTAGTGGATTGTTTCCATGTTCCAAAGACCTCATAAAACTTCTTTTCCTTGTCATGCTTCAAATGGAGTAATTCATTCTTTTACAGCATATTATCTTAGTTAATGTCTCCAAGCTGGAAGATTCTACTTGACATTCTTTATAACCTCTCCCCATGCACCTTCCCAAATCTATAATGGCAAGTAATGGTCTAAAAGACTATAGATGACATGTCACTGAATAATGCATCTTTTATAAAATGGTCATGCTTCTTGCAGATTAATATGCATCTCAAAAGTAACTCCATACTTCCTAAAAGCCGTATTAGACTACAAGAGATATGCACCCATGAATTATGGCTTTTTTCTAACATTCTGTTTTTAAATGATAGTATCTTAACTTCAGCTTACCTCAAGATACAAGTAATAATAATAATAAAAACTTGGAACCACAAAACATATAGGTGGGAATCAGAAGATTCTCCATACCATATGAATGAAACACTCTCTAATTTATGATGAAGGCAGAATTTTCTTGACAGTTCCCTATTTAACTTATAAACCTCTAGTTCTCTCTTACTCAGCCATCTCTGTTATTATCCAAAATGGTAATGTTTAGCAGCGACCTTCAAAATCTCCATCAACGTAGAGCAGTAACTTTTATAGTGCATAATAATATTAAAATCATGACAGAAAACAGAGTGGTATTTGTACAAGCCGAAATGGAAGTTTTATTTAGAAGACCACTTGCATATCTAACTTTTGCTCAAAAAATGACATCACTATCTACAAGTCAATCGTGTACCATAATTTTATCAACCTAAGGCAAGTAAATAAATATACATATTGCATGTGCAATACGAGTATGTAGGAACATCCTCACTCTCCTTATGGCTACAGAGATCTTGGCAGTTGCCAGGGCATTTTGGAGTGTCCAGCACAGCCATTTCTGTACAAACTCAGATCCAATAAAAAATAAATAAAAAGCAAGAAATGCGATGTGTGACGAAGTGGGGGTTTTATCCGTCTTGCTTGTATGTGTGTCTTACTGTCCTATACTAATACTGTGTGTACCTTAGTTTCCCTGTGTACTGCACCAATACTTAGGTGGTGGGAATTGTGTGTGTGATTTTGCTGAGGCCCTCGGGGCAGGTGAGACTGCCTAGCTATTTGCAGCTATGTAACCTGAGACCCAGGAGGGGAGTGCGACCAGGTGACATCTTTGGCCCAGGAAGCAAGATAAAGAGAAGGAGGAGGGGCTACAGGGGGGCGTCGGAAGGTCGGGTGGCTGGAGGCTGGCAGTCTGCTTGGGGTACTGGAAGGAGAGGGAGGGGGGAATCCAGGGTGTCTGGCCCAGGATTCCCAAGATGCACTTGGCTGAAAGTCACTGATGTCTGTAATAACAAGCTCTGCTCTATGCTGCGGTCCTGTCTACGAATAAACCTTCTGTTTTACGCTGGCTGAGAGTCACGTCTGACTGCGGAGCTGAGGTGCAGGGCCCTCTGGCTTCCCCAGGAGCCCCGCTAGTGCGGACTCGCTGTGGGAAGCGCACGGTGTAACGAGGGGATGCTGAATGCTCCGAGGTCAATCCCAGGAAGGCCGAAGTTGTGTAAGCTTCTTGCCCTGGAGACAGTGTGTAGTGCTTCCCCAGAGTCCCGACTGGCTTCGTATGGAGTAGTTCCAGAGCATTGCCCGGTGACCCCGTGACACTAGGTATGCTTCCGATGAAGTGAGCTGTAGCTCACGAAAGCTTATGCTCAAATAAATTTGTTAGTCTCTAAGGTGCCACAAGTCCTCCTTTTCTTTTTAGGTATGCTTAGAAGCACTCATGTCAAAAATTAAAAAGAGAATCATTGGCTCATAGATATGATTTATGATAAAACCCAGCTATCAGAGCACCCATCACAAGTGCTGTGTAGAGGAGTTGCATGTAACAGATATAATTGTATGTCTGAGAGTATGGCTAATTGAAAGAGTGCCATCTACTGAGACATAAGAATATGTAACATTGTTCTTCAGTATGTAGTAGCAATAAAGTTCTTGCTGAGTCTTGCAAATGGCTTCCTCGTCAGACAGCTCCTAGCAGGGCACTGAGAAGGCTAAAGTTCACAATAATTACAGAACTCACAGTAAAGCTGAGCATTTCAAAGTATGTGGATGCTCAGTTTCTATAATCCCTCTTTGTTTTAACAAAACAAAATCTCAGATGAACCTGCTAATTATATTACCATATAAGAAATGAATGAAATAAAAATAAGCTAAAAATACATCTTCAGCCTCTTGTGATTTAGTGCATGGCAATATACACAACATTTGCAATGCAGGCAAGTTAACAGTGCCCTGAGGAATAACGTTTTCAGTTCTTGATTTGTATGAATTTAAGTCTGCATCCTTAGGACTCAACTGTGCCTGATGCTTCTGTTTCCCAACAATCCCCCATGGCAGAGGCAGGGCAGAACCCCACTGGCTCAGGAGGAGCTCAAGGAACCTTTCTACCTCAAGCAGGTACAAAGCTTCCCAGAGTTCTCCAGTGCAAGCACAACTGCGACTACTGTTTGGCTGGTATTGAAGGGAAGAGAGAATCCATGAAATTTCAGGGATGCTCAGGTGAGTTGAGGAACAAAGAGTGTAGGCCAGTGTTTTTTCAAAGTGTTGGTCGTGACCCAGTGTCGGGTTATGGCATGTTAGGTACTGGGTCGCCTTGTTCTGATCAGCACCGCTGACCAGGACGTTAAAAGGCCCATTGGCAGCGCTGACCAGCTAAGTGCCTACCATTTTCGACACCATGCTGGGCCCCGGAAGTGGCCAGCAGTGGGTCTGGCTTCTAGGCAGGGGGGCCACGGGGCTCCACGTGCTGCTCCCACCCTGAGCACTGGCTCCCCGCTCCCACTGGCTGGAAACCAGCCAATGGGAGCTGGGGGGGCAGTGCCTGCGGGCGAGAGTCTCACAAAGCTGCTTGTGTGCCTCCGCCAAAGAGCCGTACCTCCTGCTGGCCGCTTCTGGAGAGCAGCATGGTCCATGGAGGCAGGACAGGCGGGAAGCTTGCCTCTGCACCCCGGCTGCGCCGCTGACCGGGAGCCACCCGAGGTAAGTCCGCACCCCAACCCCAAACCCCAATCCCTTGCCCCAGGCCTGAGCCACCCTGAAACCTGGAACCCCTTCCTGCACCCCAAACCCCTCATCCCCAGCCCCACCCCAGACCCTGCACCCCCCAGCCCAGAGCCCTGACCTCCTCCCACACCCCAACCCCCTGCCCCAACCCTGAGCCTTCCCCAAACCTGGAGCCCCTCCTGCTCCCCAAACCCCTCATCCCTAGCCCCACACCAGAGATGCACCCCCCAGCCCAGACCCCCTCCTGTACCCCAACCCCCTGCCCAGAGCCCCCCTCCCACACCCTGAACCCCTCATTCCCTGCCCCACCCCGCAGCCCTCACCCCCACACCCCAACCCTCTGTCCCAGCCCTGAGCCCCTCCCACATCCTAAACCTCTCATCCCCAGCTCCATTGGGTCATGGGCAGCAACAATTTTCTTTAACTGTGTCCCCAGAAAAAAAAGTTTGAAAACAACTGGTGCCGGGCATGCTTACAGGATGAGGGACTCTGTCCTGAAAAGCAGCGAAAAAGATGGGGGGGGGGGTCATGGTAAACATGAGTTTGCAGTGTGATACTGCGGCCAAAGCAAGCTAATCCGATCCTGCAATGTATAAATGCAATAATCTCAAGAAGGAGTAGAAAGGTTATTCTACTTCTACATTTGGCACTGGTGCTATCACTGCTGGAATACTGTGTTCACTTCTGGAGCCCACAATTCAAGAAGGATGTTGATAAATTGGAGAGGGTTCAGAGAAAAGCCATGAGAATGATTAACGAATTAGAAAATATGCCTTCTAGTAACAGACCCAAAGAGTTCAATATATGTAGCTTAACAAAGAGGGTGGGAGTTGATTACAGTCTAAGTATCTACATGAGGAACAAATATTTAATAATGGGCTCTTCAATCTAGCAGAGAAAGGAATAATACAATTTAATGGCTGGAAGCTGAAACTAGACGAATTCAGACTGAAATAAGGTGTAATTTTTTAACAGTGAGAGTAATTAGCCATTGGAACAATTTACCAAGGGTTGTGGTGGATTCTCAATCACGGACAATTTTTAAATCAAGATTAAATATTTTCTTAAAGATCTGCTCTACGAATTATTTTGGGGAAGTTCTATGCCTATGTTGTAGAGGAGGTCAGATTAGAGGATCACAATGGTTCCTTCTGCCTTGGAATCTATGAATATATGAATGCAAATACTTTAATTGTGTCAGGCTCCTACATTGGAGTTGGGGCAGAAAGGTTTTCAACCAAATTGGAAAGAGTCCAGCAGAGGGCAACAAAATAATTAGGGGACTGGAACACATGAGTTATGAGGAGAGGCTGAGGGAACTGGGGATGTTTAGTCTATGGAAGAGAAGAATGAGGGGGGATTTGATAGCTGCTTTCAACTACCTGAAAGGGGGTTCCAAGGAGGATGGCTCTAGACTGTTCTCAGTGGTAGCAGATGACAGAACAAGGAGTAATGGTCTCAAGTTGCAGTGGGGGAGGTCGAGGTTGGATATTAGGAAAAACTTTTTCACTAGGAGGGTGGTGAAACACTGGAATGCATTACCTAGGGAGGTGGTGGAATCTCCTTCCTTAGAAGTTTTTAAGGTCAGGCTTGACAAAGCCCAGGCTGGGATGATTTAATTGGGGATCGGTCCTGCTTTGAGCAGGGGGTTGGACTAGATGACCTCCTGAGGTCCCTTCCAACCCTGATATTCTATGATTCCATCTTTGCCTCCACAAAGGAGCCACACACGATAGCCATTAGTGTTTCTCTATAGCTGGTCAGGAAAAACTGAAAACATTTTTGCTTTTGTTTTTTCAACGGGAAAACAAAAACAAAACAATCCAACAAAAACAGAATTCATCCATTTTGTCAGAAAGTCATTTCAATTGACAAAACATTTCAATAGAAAACTTTTGACTAGGAGTCACACATGTTTTAAAAATACCTCTAGCTTTGTACTGAGATGCAAGTGTATCCTCTAAAGAAAGTCTTGTGGGCATTTAGCTTCTGCATTAGTTCAAAGGACTAATGAAATAAAGAAGGTTGTATTAATTCTACTGGGTATGGTTCATAAAGGAATCCATAGACTGAACCCTGCTGTCTGGCTTTTCAAGCACTGGAAGTGAGCAGGAGTATCATAGCACCAGTAAAGTCTAGGTAAGCAGCATATTGGTGGTAAAAAAACCCGTCATGCAAATTATGCATCTGCATAGAACCTAAGCCACTAAACTGAGCATTGAAAAGATGCCACTATTCACTGCCCACAATTGATGACATCTTGCCAGAACTCTCCAAAGCCAGAATCTTTATGGTTTGTGAGGTGAGAAATGGATTTTGGCACATAAGCCTGGATAAAGAATGCAGCATGCTGACAACTTTTGCAACACCCTTTGGTCACTGCGGAAGGCTATGCGTGCCAATTGGCATAAGCCAAGAACCAGTGGTGTTCCAGAGAAGACTCAGCCAAGCACTGGAAGGACTGCATGGGGTGAAAATAACGGAAGATGATATCCGCATTTTAGGTGAAGAGAGCCATGAAACAGAAGCTGAATGAGACCATGAAAGAAAGCTATACACTTTTCTACAGCAACACAGGGACAAAAATATAAAACTCAAAAATGTGACTCAAACAGCATGAAGTAACATACATTAGACATCTGCCCACAGCAGAGGGCCTGAAAGCAGATTCCCAACAAGATCAAGCTCTAGTGGATGTGAAAGAGGCACCATGCTTCACAGTAACGATGCATTTTCTGTTCCAGTTCTGTCCACCCTTGGCTGCAGTAGTATAACCTGTATGTTAGCTCACAAGGCAGAACGTTGGGTGGGATTGGGCAGGTCCTCAACAACAAGCATTTGACATGCTGAAACAAATGTTAATGGATACTCCTGTCCCAAAGTAGAGGAGAGCCAGGAGAGCCACTGATATTCCAGTGTGATGCATTGGAGAGAGGAATGGGTGCAGCTATTTTCTGTTTTGCAAGAGCAGCTGGTCACTTACATTAGCAGAGCCCTGTCAGAGACTGACTGTGGCTGCGGTATTTGGAGAGAAGTCATTGCATCAGTACACCTATGGCTACTCATTAATAGTGTAATCAGATCACGAACCTCTAGAGAGAAGAATGGCAAAGCCCCTTCTTAGTGCTCCAAAGAGATTCCAGTGCTTGTTGATGTGCCTACACATTACCAGATAGAGATAAGATATTGTCCAGGGTGACTACTAGTGTTAGCAACAGCGAGTTGAGGGAAGAGATCAGGACACTGAATCCATTAACATGCTGTGCTATCTCCTAGTGTAGAGGATGGAAATCAAAGAGGCTACAGAAAAGGATGTCCAATCACTGGAAGCCAAGAGAGCAACAGTCGCAGGGTAGTTAGAAGACAAAAGCCAAGTACCCGTAGAAGCAGAACCATATTTTCAAATTAAAGATGAGCTGAGTGTTCAGGATGGAGTCATATTTTGAGAAGAAAGAGCTACTGTCCCTGCCTCATTACATGAGGATGTCATGCAACAAAATACATACCCCACATCTGGGCATTGACAGCTGTCTTAGATGGGCTCAGTAGTGTGTTTACTGACTGAGAATGAATACACAACTCCACTTCTTGATAAAAGGGTGTGACACCTGCCAGCCATGTGATAACTGCCAGCAGAAAAAGACTTACCACATGAGCTCCCCACCCAGCCATAGGAAAAGGTGTACTGAACTACAGTAGAATACTACTCACATTTTTGGGAGGTTGATGCCCTGCCTGATACAAAAAGCAAGCCAGTGATTAGCATACTTCAGGCCCTCTTTGAAAAATATGGCATTCTGGACCATCTATTCACTGACAACAGACCCCAATTTGCCTCAGAAGAATGCAAGGAATTTGCATACAAATGGGAGTTTGACCACCACACTACCTTGCCAACATACCCTCAGAGGTATGGCAAAGTGGAACCAGATTTGAAAACAGCTAAGAGACTGTTACACAAACCTCTTTCTTCTGGTTCAGACAACTTGTTAGCATTTCTGGAACACAAGAATACCCCAAAACAGGGGTGCTAAAACAGTCCAACACAGGCACAGATGGGAAGAAGGATCCAAACCCTGCTACCAGTGAGGAGTTATCTACCTCAGCAAGAAGGACGGGGACACTGTTGAGAGACGATGACCAACCATCAGGGAAAGCAGGCACTAGAGTATGATAGGTCAGCCAAGGACTTACCAGCTCTGGAGACAACACACCTGTGAGGATCCAGCCATTAGAGAGACACCAGAATGAGTGGACTAAAGGACACATGAGGGGTGCAGTGGTACTCAGGTCATGAGATGACTACTCAAGAGGAACAAGTGATCTGAAGGAACAGGAACTTACAAGCCAGAATGGAACGCAATCACAGAATGGAAAGACAGAGAACCACCCAGAGGCCAACCCACAGTGAGGGAGGAGAGTTTGCTAAACTCTGAGACAGGTGAAAGGGAAACAGAGATAGGCCACTACGAGTGTGGTCACTTGCTGAGAAGACGAGACTATCACCAGCTGAGTCTGTGGTAAAGACAAGCTTCTCACTTGGCTATGCACTAGCATCCTATGGCCAAAGGGATACCAGGTGGGGCGGGGGAGTCTAGCCATAAATTATTTGTTCAAAATGTTTACAGGTTTGTAAAATAGGGAAGGTGTATCATGGTCAGTGGAGCTGCTGTCAGAAGACCCATGCTCCCTGGAGGGACTGTCACTGAAGGGAACACAAGTGGAACAGGGAATGTGGCGTAGTAGGCTAGAAGCATCTCAGCCACTTGGACAGAGCAGCCCATAGGGCTTAATAAAGTTCCACTTGTTCAATTTCACTTGCATTACGCTTCACTCTTTGCCCATGAAACATGCAACACCAGGAAAACAACTTTTCAAAAAGTGTTAGATCCTTTGCTTCCATTCACTCATAAAAAGAAAAAAAAGAGAATGAACAGCAGCAAACCGCTGCACAAGACTCGTGCACGCTGTCAAAAAGAAGAGTCTAAGGCTGCAGTTCTGAAACTTCATTGCACTGTGACCCCCTTCTGACAACAAAAATTACTATATGACCCTGGGGCTGGCGGCGTGGAGGGGGACCAAAGCCTGAGCACCGGCACCCCAGGTGGGGAGGGAGGGGCCAAAGCTGAAGCCCAAGAGCTTCTGCCCTGGGTGGGGGGCATATAACCTTAGCCCTGAACAGTGGGGCTCAGGCTTTGGCTTCAGAGCCAGGCAGTGGGGCTTGGGCTTGAGCCCTGGACCCCAGCAAGTCTAACACCAGCTTTGATGACCCCATTAAAATGGGGTCACAACCCACTTTGGGGTCCTGACCCACAGTTCCAGAAACCCTGCTCTAAGGGTATCTGCTGGCATCCACAACGAGCACTTCTGCAGCCAAGATCATATCAGACAGCCTTGGTCACTACCTCATGTCACCCCAAGACTCATTAGAAAGGTTTGAGGGAGAGTATGCCTGGGCACAGACTTAGGGAAAAGCTAAACAAATCCCTGTCAGCAAAGTTCTGCGAGAAATTGTATCTAGTGTCAGGAGTCGCACAATGCATCACTCTTCAGTATCAAGCCATTAAAACAGTCAGCTGCAGTGTATGCAACTGGCTCAATGATGACCCACTTTCGTGCAGTCTATTTTGTTTAGAAAAAGTTCAGAAAATCTTGAATATTAAGCCTCTTTTCAAGCTATAATGATCATGGAGATTAGCTCTGATCAGCAGTTTTAGGCCATATGTAAATTCTGTGTCCCAAGGCATAGCAGCTGACTATAAAACTTTTCTTTCTTTCTCTCTCTCACTTTTTTTTTGGTGTGGGTGAGTGGGGGGGCAGGTTAGCTGTGATAAGGATACTGCCTCATAGAACCTCATTACTATTGGTCCATACCGTCTACTTAGCATTCAACAGGTCAGAATTCTTAGAGCATGTCAAGGACTAGCCTTCAGCTATGGTTTACTAGCTCTGAAAGAGAATATTATTTAAGCATTAAAAAAAAATCTAATTCTGGTTCCCTTAATTAATCCTTTTTTATGTGTTCCAGCTCTTTGGCTTCTGCAGCCTGAGCTAACTTAATAGCATTTAGATAGACTGTCCCCCTGTCTTTCCCCCCCGCTTCCCCCACACTTGCTGATAAAAACATTCCAAAATGAGAACTTGAGACAGCAGGGGCTTGGAGGGGATGCCTTTCCTTTTTTTTAATTTTTCTTTTTTTTTTCTTTCCCACCTCCAAGGAAATAATATTTACGGCCCTCAAGACTGGCCACAGTTCCCTCAGACTCGCCACTCATAACCCATTGAAAACAACAATGTTCTTCTCTGGCAATACAGCTGCTACTCCTCAGGGTGAGCCTGAGTGAAGTCACTCTCTGTTGAGGGTGCTGTAATGTGGAACCTCCTACCGGATGAGGTGACACAGGTCTTTTTCAGAGAATACTGATTGACTCACCATTTTGGAAAAGCTTTCCCATAAAACCAAAGACATGAAAATTCAGTAACGAATACCACAGTAAACATAAGAACATAAGAATGGCAATGGGTCAGACCAAAGGTCCATCTAGCCCAGTATCCTGTCATCCAATTGTGGCCAATGCCAGGTGGCCCAGAGGGAATGAACAGAACAGATAATCATCAAGTGATCCATCCCCTGTTACCCATTCCCAAACAAAAGCTCCTAACCTACTACGGGCATTTCTGCATGAATCTTGGCACCTGTATATGGTGCTCAGATACTATGATGAGGGCGCTCCAGAAGTATAGTGGATAATTCCTAGTATCACTGTTCGCGGAAAGAGCACCAAAATGAAACGTTTCCCCTAATGACTGTAACACGTTAGCAGCCAAAATGTAAGCAGGGAAATCAATTCTTAAATGTGGTGAAAAGGAAAAGTTGCAAGCTTAATTCTAAAAAGGCTTCCTCACACAGAACAAACTGGGAGGAGTTAGAGTTCTATTTAATAATGATGAAGTCTGGAGTTGATCATCTCTGCCCTCACTTATTGGATGCAGCTGTAGCAATGAGAAAATAAGAGCCGAAGAGTGGATAACTTACATGATCTTAGCTACCGAGGACAATACTTTAAAAATATAAAACTAAGGTGGAAAACTGCTGATTCCTTGAAGATTTCTCTCTCTCTCTCTTTCTTTTCTTTTTTCTTTTTTTTTTTGGCGCTAAGAGCATATGATCAAATTCATAACTTGTGTAAACTGGTGCAGCTTCCATGAAGTCAAGAGCGGTGCCAATTTACACTAGCTGAGAATCACTGAATGAGACTCAAACTATAAAATATGGCTATGGTCACCTTTTATCTTATCAAGGTTACCAATTTGTATAAAAAAAATAACCCAGAAACCATGATATTTCAACTTGAAAGCAAAAGGCAAAACTTTTTAAATTGAGAAAGAAAGAAGTTTGCAAAAAAAATGTTTGCAAGCATGTCCAAATACTAATTTATGCAATTTCATGACCCATTACACTTTCTGCAAGAAATGCTGAGGGGCCAGTATTGCTTTTGTTGTCAGTAGCTGTGGTCCCACTGTTTCTCACACTTGGTAATTGAATGCTCATGGAAGACAGCTTTTCCCATCCCCACTCATCACTAAGCAGATCTTACTATAATCCCAAATGGCATAAGACCTGTAGGGTATGTCTACATTGCATCTGGGAGGTATGATTCCCAACCTGGGTAGAAAGACACACGCTAGCGACTAAAAATAGCAGCCTGGATATGGTGGCATGGGTCAGCTCAGGCTAGCCACATAAGTCCAAGCTCGTCTGACCCCCTGGGTCTAATCTTGGGTAGCTAGCCTGTGTTGCCATCTATTCAGTAACATCCACACTGCCATTTTTAGCACACTGATTTGAGCATAGCTAGGGCAAGCACGGCTACCTGTGCTGGAAATCACACCTCCCAGCTGCATTGCAGACATACTCATAGACTCTTTGAAGTCCACTAATGACTTTGCTTTGCCAGTCTAACGTGGAAGGTGCTCATGTCCAAGAGCGACGGGCAGCAATATAAAACCCTAAAACAGAGAGAGATTCGTGTTCATTCACACAAGTGGTCCAGCACAGGTACTTTAGGTACAAACTTCCCCATGACACCCCACTAATGTGCTTCAGCACTACAGCTGATCAAGAATTTTTTACTACATATTTTTCATTTAAAAATGCAGATTTGTCTAAACTGAAACTTTCTGTGGGAAAGGGTCAGTTTCAAATCTCTCTACTTGAGAATTTTTTGCAGAAGTTTTGAAATTGTCAATCCATCCCATTTTGATATTTCCAAAAATGAAATTTTTCAGTTTTCTGGTTTGGAATGATTTTTTCTTTAGAAATGTAAGCTAATTATTGTACAATTTTTAAAAAAATCCAAAATATTTCAAATAACTGTTAAACTTCTTATATGGTTAAAAAAATCCCTTAAAATACACATACACACATAGTTGGGCTATGAAAAATTTTAAAATGTTAACTTTTCCACCTAATTCGGGACAGGAACATTTTCTAAAGTCTTGAAAATGTTATCAGGTCAGAAAAACCATTTCTTACCCAGCTCAATTCAGCAATGTCCAGGGGACACAGTTATCTACAGAAGTTTGGTTTCTAACTGACCTATGTTTAATTGGCCAACAAGAGCTCTGTTGTGGCTTTCAGATGTGGACAACTGCCTCATAGGAATTGGACAAGAGCCATCAAACTAATTTCATGCAATGTACTGAGAAGTCACCAGATGGTAACACTTTTGTTCATTGGCCAGTTTGAGCTCAACAGGTGAACTAGATGGTGGTTTTTAATATGTCAACAACCATGCAGGTTTTTAGTTAAAAATGAGACTTTCAAAAGCCAGCAATTTAATTTGCTTTGTGCAAAAATGTCCTTTAATGCTGAAGAAACTCTAGTGATCTAAATGTCCAATCCTGCTAGATACTGAATACTGAAATCAGGTGCTCAGTACCACAGTTTCTAAGTATAGTTAGATATAACATAATTTAATAGGAAGTCTTTTTCTCCCTTAAGAAGATGAACTGCTCTCTGTCAAGGGAGGAAACCAAAAGCAAGTGCTGTTCACACAACTCAGTTTCTCTTTTCTGGCTTTTGCCAGCTTCAGTCCAATAAAAAGACCAATCCTGCAAACACTTACTACTGATTGTAGTGTTTACTACCTAACCTGAATAATCTGTAGGATTACGGGCCTGATCCTGCAAACGCTAACAACCACAGTGATTATGGTTGTAAGTAATCCCCAAAACTACCAAGCACTGCTGGATAGCAAGGACCCAATCTAATGTCTGGTGAAGCCAATGATTTTTATGGACAATGGATTTGGGAATAAGCATTTCCAGGATCAGACACAAGTGCAATTTAGTCTTTGATGTGATATTTTACAGTATTGCACAGTATTTTAATTGAAAGACATGTACTTTCTGTAATTATATTTTAATAGCCTGCACCGCACTCCAACAATGTTTGAGGAGGGGGAAAGTGATGTGGGAGCTTAGAGACAGAATTCACTGTGGGGGTTTGGGGGGAATAAATCAATACTTTTATCAAGGTCCCCAGCAAAGATGCTGTGGGCGCTGCACAATTAACAATTGATTGCAAGAAAAAGTAACATTAATTAAAGCTTTATGCAATACAGTATGAAAGAAAAGTAACTTGGTAAGTTAATTTCATAAGGAAAGCTCTGGACAGAAGCCATTCAAAGTCCTGGAAACTTTGTGGACCCTTTGTGTGATACCCTGGCACCTCGATATTCACCACTGTCATGTAATTAGGATATGTTTTGTACAAAGTATGCCTTCTGAGGTATCATTCTAAAAGTCTTGATCTAAAAGACATTAATGTCTCATTGGATTGTATGTGTGATCGTCATATGTGAAGTTATGAAGTTTGGTGATGTGTGGGTTACTGAAACATGCTGTGAGGTTGAAAACACCCACAAGCAGCCTTTCAGGTAAAACAGTAAAAAGGCCAAATAATGTTAATGGCTCATTGAGGAAATGCACACAAGTACAAGGATTACCCCAGGACCTGTGTACGATAGAAACCTCTTGGAGATAGCACTACACAATGGGAACTGTTTGACCCAGGTCACAGCAAAAGAGCTTTCCAGCAAGTGGGAAGAAGATATAAAAGGGGGGAAATGACATCATGATGGTACCTCTCTCTCCCTACAACAACATACCTGAAAACAACTGAGGGGCAAGGACTGAACTGTGGGAAGTGATGGTCCCAGGCTAGAAGGATTTTTAGCCTGTGTATGAAAGACCTGGGAAGCCAAGGCAACTTGTGCCTTAAGAATCTGTCACCCTGTTTATCACTCAGAGTGAGAATTTGCTAATTCACATCCATCCTATCTAGCGTGTTAAGCTCAGTGTGTGGCTTTGTTAATTTACTAAGATAATCAGCTTTGCTATGTTTGCTATCACTTATAATCACTTAAATTCTATCTTTTGTAGTTAATAAACTTGTTTTTGTTTTGTCTAAAACCGAGTGTGGAAATTATAACTTGCAACAGAAATCTGTCGCATCTCTCTCTCCACATTGAGGGAGGGGCAAATTTTACGAGCTTACGCTGTACAGTTCCCTCTGCAGCGCAAGATAGTATAATTTTGGGCTTACACTCCAGAGGGGGATGTATGCCTTAGCAGCGGGGAGGTGCCTTAGCAGTATAGCCTAACCATGCAGGGGTTGGTCAGAAAGCCTGTTTGCATGTCACAACAGCTGGGTGTGTCCCTGCCTGTGTGTGTATGCTGATTGAAAGAGCAATCTTAGAGAGTTTAGCAACTTGTCGCAGCAGCACAGTGTGATAGGGAGCCCAGGCTGGTGGGTCAGGCGGGCTCAGTGGTACCCTAGTTCCAAGTGGCACCTTGGGGGGAACACATCACACCATGCATGTTGTAAGAATGGGTTTGAGGCAACTGGAGCTTTCTCCAAGAACTTCTCCATGCTAGGCCTCATCTTCAGTCTCCAAAGATTGCCCTTCCCCCAGAAATGGATCCACTGCTACATGGAACACCCTGGCTATAACTCTCCTGCATGAATTTTACCAATAATTCAGCATCACTTTGTTTAACTGTACTCTACTCAGGTGGAGCAAGGAGTGGTCACCTGACAAGAATGCACTCCAGGATATCAGCTCTCCTGTTTATCAAGACCCTTTTAATCTGAATGTTTCAGATGCCTCCCAAAATTTTTGGATACATGGATGGATGGAAAGATATAGTCAGACAAATTAAATAATACAGTAAGAACATTTAAAGGATTACTTCCTCAACATCAATAGATGTTTAAAGTAAGAGAGCACAAGTGCCTTTGCTTTAATGAAAGCTAATGGAATGCTTGTTCAACAGACTTTTGTAACCTAACATCATGGAATCCAGACTATAAAACTATACAAATATATTGATCTCGGGCAACTGTTCTGAAGCCCAAGGTTTTTGTTTGACACGATAAGATGATAGATTACTGCTTGAAGCTGCAAATCAATGGATCTTTGAGTAAAGTTGAAAAAAATGTAATCAAGAATGTTCGACAAACTGAATTCACTTTTTACCCCTCCCAACAAAAATCAACCACCCGTCTGAGGTCAAGTATAATCTGGCCTTCTAAAACCTAAAGCAGTGAAGCCAAGAAATACTGTTTGACTGTGTACTTGATAGCATTATCCCCTAGCGTGCTCTCAAAGATTATCCATAATGTATGTTCAATGAAGGAGTAATCATATGACCCTATGGACAAAGTCTGTACTGTATATCAAATCATGTAATTAGAATAATTCTGTTTTAAAAAGAGGGTGTCAGGTTAACAATCATATTAAAAAAAATCCCTACCAGTGCTATAACAATACCTTTGATAATTAAAATTGAAAGATATTAAAATGTTTGTTTTTTTCACTCTGTATGCTAAGTTCATGTTCTGCTTTTCCCTTAGATGTTTGGGAGAGAGAATAGACTCTGGGTCAGTTTCACTTTTGATTGTAGTCACTTTAAAGTTTCTCTTTTTCTATCACGATCCCATGCACTAGTACAATGCTGAAATGTTTGCGCTGCAAATACTGCAGGAGAATATTTACTTATTTAAAAAACAATTTCCACTGAATTACATTTTAAAAAAATCATTACATGTTTCTATTGATCTTAGGTTAGATAAGGCTGAATTTACAAAAATCTAAATTTGGGGCCACATTCCCTGTAAGTCATGTTAAGAAGCACATTCCTAGTCATGGTAGGAATGTCACGGGGATATTCAGGGCTAATGTAACGTAAATCACCATAACACTTGGCTGTTATAGCTGGTAGCACAAAGATGGTGCTTTCCATTTTCAAAGTGTTTTACAAACATAGTGAGTAAAAATGTCCTGTTTACTTTTTTTTTATGCAAAATGAAATTCTGGGATTTTTTTCCCCACAAATTGTCTGCTTTCTGCAGAAAAAATTGACTTTATGACAAACTGAGAGGCAAAATCTTTCTAGCTGAAAACATCCTAATCATCATTTTTCAGCATTGGAAAATTGTAATGAAAACTTGTTTTCATTTTTGTTGAAATTATCTATGAGGGAAGAAAAAAATAATATTTACCAGCCAACTCCAATAACAAGCCAGATCCTCAGCTGGTGTCATATTGGCTCCACTGTAGGCAATGGAGGTTTTCCAATTTACACCAAATGAGCATCTAGCCCAAAGAATCTGACTGGGGTGTCCCATGCACTGACCCTGCTATGGCAATGTCTGTGAGAACTGAAGTGCTTAGCACCACACAGGTCATAAGCAGTTAAACCCAAAACATCCATGTGAAGTACGTAAACAAGTGTTATCATTCCTATTTGCATACATGGGACACTCATGCTCAGGAGCTAAATGCCTTTGCCATAAAGAAAATCCTTGTCTAAGTCAGAACTTGAGACTTCCTGTCTACTATTCTTGTGTTCAATCCCACTTCTCTATAAGTGACACAGCCTATTCATCTGTGATTAAATCTGAAAATCCCTTAAGAAGCAGAGACACTAGATGTAAGGCTCTAATGCCATGAATTAGTAGGGTAAGTTATTTTATTGCAGGTGTTCTGAAATCCCCAGAATGATATGCTACAACTTGATTTAAGTAACTATTTGTCTATGGAGAACTGGAAAGTCCATATATAATGGATTTGTCTCTTGTTTGGTGAACAGTCATTGAAGTTAATCAATATAGAAACATTTGAAATTAGCATATGTTATCATAATTGTATGAGAAAAAAGCGTTGTTAGTTATGATTGTGCAATTGAATACTACTCCACCAATAAACAGTTTCAAAATCTAATGAGCGGTTGATGCTTTGAACAATACTACAATAATTCTTGGCCAAATTATCAACTGATGTAAATAGGCATAGCTCCACTGAAGTAGAGATTTACATCAGCTGAGAATCTGAGCCTTTATACATTCCCTAACTAGCTCTTATACATGAATGAGATTCGTAATGCTTTGTCTCATTATACTGACTTTGATATGTACATCAAGGCTAGTAAATGTTAGACCTAAATAGGCTAATATTGTCAGTTCTAAACTCCCTTTAAAAGAGAGCTGCCAACCCATTAGGGAAATCCATGAGAATCAGAAATCATTAGCACTATAAAGATAATGCTATGAAAACAGTACATTTGTTATTATGATTTCATGTACAATAAGGAACCTGTTAAGGAACAGAGTCAAAGACTGCTTCTGACCTAACTTACACTAATATAAATCAGGACTAACTCCTCGAAAGTCAATAGAGAGTATAGATGTAAATGAAATCAGAATCAAACTAAATGTCCCTGGTAGAGCTGGTTGGAGAAACTGTGACGGAACCCTAAAGTATGGGACTGTATAGTTCTATTGAAAGTGAAATGCGTTGCAAAATCGGGTTGCTTCTTGCCAGAATTTTGTTTGCAAAGAAAATTGAAAAAAAAAAAAAAGTTCCAATGTCAAAACACGCTGTTCCATTGGTTTTGGAATGAAACATTTCATTTTTTGTTTTGACATAATTTTTCATTGAGAAAATTTTAAATGTATTATATGATCATACATCCCATTCAGAATGAAGCCAAATTTTGAAATCATGCATTCCTTTGTGAAACAGAACTACTGTCCTCTGTATAGCCCCAGTACTTAGTAATAAACAATTTGCTCAGAAAACTATACATAAGGCTTTAAATGTTTTATTTGAGGCATCTGTTGATCTTTAATAATATATAAAGTTGATGTCCAACAAAATAGTCTTTGCTCCTAACACAGAGGTAGCTGGAACAGATACATTATTTATAATATCACTACACTAACACTTTGCCCTTATTTACCACTTTCCATTAAATATGTTATAGGACACCTACATTAAGTAGAACCATGGACAAATTACTAAACAGGAGTACAAAAGAATGTAAGGACAAAATCAGAAAGTTTAAAGCACAAAATGAGTTACACCTAAGAAGGGATATAAAAGGCACTAAGAAGAGGTTCTTTAAATACATGATGAGCAAGAGAGACAAACGAAAGTATAGGTCCTCTACTTAATGGAGAAGGAGAGCTAATAACTGATGACATCAAGAAGGCTGAGATGTTTAATGACTATTTTGCTTCACTCTTCACTAAAAAGGTTAATGGTGATCAATGAAAGTTTATTCAAAACTGGCACATTTCCATGAACAATTTTAGTTTTGTTAAAATGGCATTTTCTGACTAAAACACATATAATCAAAAAACTCCGAAGCAGCTCTAATCACACCCTTATTTTACAGATGGGGAAACTGAGTCATAGAAATTAAAGTGAGATCTCATGGTGACACAGGTGAGCAAAACCTAGATCTTCTGACTCTTAAGTTAAACCAAAAGGCTTTTCCTTCCTCTTTAAGAAATTTTAAACATCGTGTAACTTGGAACTAATGAACAATTTGTAAGACTTCCTTTGGATATCAATCACAAAAGTGATCAGTGATAGAATATTTCATTGCTGTAAAGCTAATACATTGTATTAGATAACTATTAGTGTTTTATGTTGCCATAAAGCAGAATCATTGCATTCGGTCCTTCAAATGCATCTTTAAAGCATACTTCTTACCAGCAGCTATCCACCAGAAATAGATTGCAAAAAATCAAAAATGGCATCACTTTGAGATTCCACCTTCACCCTTTCTGGCACATGTCTTCTGAACTCGACTGTCTGTGCTTGATTCAGAACCTGGTCCTGCATTCTTTGCATATCCAGTACATACACGGACTACAGTGTAAAGGGTAGCCATGCAAGGAATATAAACTTAAGCCCTTAGTTTGTTTTGCAATATTCTTGAGGTAAGGAATACGTCTTCGTCAGTGTTATGCAGTGTAAAGCACAACTGGTGGTGCTCACTAAGTAACAAAGGGCTTGATTTTCAAAAACACATACAAACAAGAGCATGCATATGTTATTTTCCATCTCTCTTTGATGGATAATTGTTGAAAGCCAGCAGACAGAAGTGAGTTTGCACCTAGTTTGCAAACATAGTCGCCACAATTGTGTGCACAGATTGAATATTTTCATGCACAAATGGACATTTAATACACCTAAAATTGCACATGCAAATGCATACATTGCATGGACAAATTAAGCAATCCTTTTTGCACATGCATTTTCCCCCCAATCTGGCCCAACAGTTTTACAATACTGTAAATATTAAGAGATTAATACTACTACAAACTTGAAACAAACTTGAAAAACCTACTTTTCCTTTTTTTTGTTCATTTGTTTACTTTTTGCATTTTACTCATTTCGCCTTGTCAATTACTTTCTTTTGCAGTCAGTTTCACCCTCCAGTTCTATGCCTCAGTTCTGGACTGTTACCCGGATTCACGGTTCTGTGGGGGTCTCATGTGCACCAAACCCCTGTTCCATGAACATTTCAAACAATGTCTCAGTGAAAAGAAAGGAGGGTGGGGGAAAGGCCAACCCCATTTTTTTTAAAATAGACATTCATAATTTTGGATCCAACGAGAAACTGCTGAGCTTGAATTAATATGCAAACTAGACACCATTAACTTGGGTTTGAATAGAGGCTGGGAGTGGCCGGGTCATTCCACATATTGAATCTATTTCCCCATGTTCAGTATCCTCCTCACACCTTCTTGTCAACTGTCTAAATGGGCCATCTTGATTATCACTACAAAAGTTTTTTCTCCTGCTGATAATAGCTCATCGTAATTAATTAGCCTCTTACAGTTTGTATGGCAGCTTCCACCTTCTCTGTATGTGTATATAGATATATATATAGATATATATCTTCTTACTCTACGTTCCATTCTATGCATCCGATGAAGTGGGCTGTAGCCCACGAAAGCTTATGCTCTAATAAATTTGTTAGTCTCTAAGGTGCCACAAGTCCTCCTGTTCTTTTCTCTTTAAGACAACATTAGAAAACTCAGAGTAACCAGCATAGGAATAAATAATCCTGTCATTCTCAAACAATCCATTTTGTATTCAGGTGGACATGTTCTCTGATAATAAAGGTAGTGTGGATCTCTCTGTTGATGGATACTAGCACCCCATGCTAGGGCAGACTAATCCCACCTGCACTGGCAATTTATAGGCCTTTCTCAACCGAGCATTTGGAGTACTGACTGCACCATAGTATTACTGTCACAGGAAATGATGTTCTATTGTTATAATGCCTGGCAACACAATAGTAGGATTTACATCCATTTGAGGGGGAGGACAGCACAGGGGCTAGACCCACACCTAATGTAACAAAGCTCATCAATCTCTGAATCAGATCATAAATTTATGGCACATGATTGCAAGCTGTCCGGATTTATCACCTTCCGTACGCACAGTAAAGGACTCAAATGAAATACAGTTGTGTGGAAGCTGACAGTCGACTGACTTACAGTACAACTCACCGAGCAGCCTGCAGGGCTGGCATCCTGCAAACAGGAGATGGAAAGGCGAAATATAAAACCTGTAACTTACATCTATATAAACAGGAAAAGACTGAGATCTGATACAGCCAGCAGCATAACAAAAAGGAACGAGATGCCATCCTATTCTGGAATATGTCATGCATGTAAATATGTTTCTTCAGGTTCATTTTCTTTGATACTGTCTAAATTATGCTGAAGTACCTTTCAATTAACTGATTATATGGATGAACGATATCCCTTGTGTTCAAGTCATTTGAATCTTTTAAGCCCACCCTGCCCCTCAGAGGGCATACAGACAGATGCATAAACAGATACATAAAATCCCTGCTAGCTGAGCTAATGCATAAATAAAATTCCCTGTGCAAAGAATTAGATACAGAATTATACAAACAAACTTGAGTCCCTGATCTTCAATACCCAGAAGGGAGTCCACCACTTCCTTAAAAATTCATTTGTTCTTTAATTAAGAAATATGCTTATTTCTAATTAATAAACCAATGGTATAATGTAAATATATGCCAAGCAACCAAACATCGCTGCTTTGATAGTTCTATGCCTGGAAGTATATTAAAGTGAAATTATTTTTCTACATGAAATGCAACAGCATAAAAATGGCATGTGTTCTGTATCCTGGGCAATTAACAATGTTCAAGTCAGGTGCCTACTACTGTTGGTATATTTTTGTGTGGGGTAGAGCTGAAGGAGATGACAGGTCATTTTAATCTTAGGTGCAGTGAACAAACAAACCATTTATTCACAAAAAAAATTAAACAACAAAGGGCTTTTTGCAATTTCTTCAGTTCTTACACACAGCCTTAAATATTGACCTCTGCTCCTGAGGCAATCTGGAGTTTTTCCTCAATTTAACCTATTTCTGTGGAGAGCCAAGCATAATTGAACCCTGGAGTGAACCACCGACTACTGCTTCCAGTCTTTTACATAGCAGTTCTTTTAGCTGCAAATTGCTACACTTAAGATTATTTAAATGTGCTCAAGATGGACTGAGCTGAACACAGTGGCTTGGCTGGGCACTTGTTAGGGACAGGAGGCTCTAACAGGTCTTGCCCAACTCTAACGTCCATGATTTCAAGACAGATTAAAAAACAGGAATGATCTCTGTATCTAAACAGATATCACGTCCACCTACTTGCTGTTTCACCACCCTATATTATTTATATGCACACATACTTATTTTGACTTCGTTGGAGGTTTGGGATAAAGGGTGATGTTATTATATGACTGCTTACAGGGACCCGGGTCATAGACCAGGGCCACAGACTATTGTTCTAGGCACTATGCAAATGCATCAAAAGACAGTCCCTGCCTTGAGGAGTTTATCATCAAAGTAACAAATAGATATATGTTACTAGGCACTACTGCAATACAAGTTAATTATTAATTATTATTATTATTATTAATAGTAGTAATAAAATAATTAGTGTTTGAAGATTAACGACTTCATGGCCTGTAGAAAGATACCACAAAAGAGATACAGCGAGCCTAATTATGAGTGCACAAGAGCCATCCTTAAGGCTTAATTATGTTCAAAACAAAACTGACTGACAGAACGGCTCCCTGAATGCAGACTGTGTTCCAAAAAGGACAGACAATGGAGCACGTGCTGAGCGCCCGCAGGAGCCTGGCTGGGAGAGAATATATGAACAGACACAATGAGGTCACCAAGTGTCTGCATTGGAGCCTCTGTGGCAAGTATGGATTTAAATGCACCATGTGGGATTATGACCAGAAGATTGAAAACACTCTAGAGAATGAAGAGGCAAAGATTTTATGGGATCTGGCAATTGTCACAGACCAAATGGTGCAGGCCACCAGGCCGGATGTAGTTTTTGTAGGAAAGAAGACAAATAAGACAATGTTAATTGATACTGCCATACCAGCAGATGGAAATATATTAAAAAAAAAGAAACAAGAGAAAAAGATGGCAAAGTCTGAAGAACTCTGCCACAAAGTTGAACAATCAAGGAAAACTAGATCAGAGATGAACCCAGTGATTGCTGGAGCACTTGGAGTGATCCTTAAGGGTCTGAATAAGCAACTCAAGAACACACTAGGAGTTCAAGATATCATGAGCAGTGACCTCTAGAAGACTCTTGCGCACTGTGAGAATTTTCAGGAAAGTCAAAGGAGAACAAGTGCAGATGAGCATCTAAAATGCAGGAATTCTGCAGAGGGTTTAACAAAACTCCTGACTACCCAAACCTACAGAGTCAGTTCCTGATCGGGATTTATTGGTGCCTCATAGGGATTTTAGATAGCAGCATTTCCCTTTTTATGCTTAGAGATCGTGTATGTTGTAAAGGCTGTTTGTTTAAAAAAGGCAGGATGTAATAATAAATAAATAAATAATTATAAATATATACAATCTCCAATATTTCCTGAGAGATAGAGTCCTCCAACTATTGAAATAGTCCTCTGTGATTATTCTATTGGCTTCTGGTTGGCACCTGTATTTGAAAAACAGAATATCAGCATTACAAATGTTTGGGGCCTGGCCAGCTCTTATAGTTGTCTGAGCAGATACTGACTGGCATCTGTTAAGATACCTTAGAAATCTAAAACTGGTAAAGCCATATAAGAGAGATTCTACTGTAGGTTGCACTTTTTCAGAAATATTTTTAGTCCTAGGTGAAAACAAGCTGTCTGGTCCTGATAGCCTATCCACTTTCCAAAATTTGTGCCCTCTTAAGAAGCTCTGGGACAGCCAGATATATTACACAAAACGGTGTTCTTTACAATCCTCATCTGGCAAAAAGAACAAATAAAACACAATTGTTGGGGCTTGATGATTCTTTCACTTACACCAGTGTAAACCCAGGAGCAGCTCCACTGAAGTCATTAGAGTTAAATTAACGTGAAACAGGAAAAGTGAAAAGAGAATCACACTTTTCGCTTCTGGGTGTTGGCAGAACATGACCTTTTAAATTTGGACCAACCTATGTAGATGGACAGAATCAATTATTCTATTTACAACATGGTTAGAATCTTACAACTGCAATTTATTACCAAGAGCAATATTTTATTTTTCACTATCTCAATATATTTAGCAACAATCCTTCACCGTACAATATATTCCTACAGTGGAATACCAAGGCGCTAACTTCTACATTAGTTATGAAAATTAAATCTACCTTTTTTGGAATCTTCCTTTGGAAATCCATCGGAAATACTCCTGTCATTTTCGTGAACCCCTAGAAGTATTCATTGTGATTCACTGTATCACAAGTCACATCAAAAGAATTCATAACGATTTGATTTGCATTATAAAGTCTTCAACACAGAAAATTGCTTTTGATGTTGTCTTCAACTTGTTCTTTCATTGTTTTAATATAAGACCATCATTCGTATCAGCAGTACTTGAACTGTGTAATTTCCTTAAAGTGACAGTTTAAGACCGACCAACAATGTTTCTTTATTGCTTCATTTATATTTTCTTCAGTTCTTGATTCACGTGTTTCATATTTTGTTCTCTCATTAGGGACATGAACGATCTATTGTGAAGGTGTTGACTTACTGCTGGCGCCTCCCTGTGGCAAAGTGTGGCGTAGCAGCTCTCTCCTTGCTGGGTGGCTCCTGACGATGGCTGCTCCGCCTCTGTGGTGACCTGCCTCTTTCTGTGATTTGACCCTCCACCCAGGTTACTTCAAAGTTTGTCTCATTCTGGGGTAGTTCATGAACAGAAAGCAAAGGGAATTAACACAAATAAGCAGAGTTAAAAAGAAACAGAGGGGAATGATTCCCTCTCAGGGTGTGTCAGAATCTGGCCCTCACTTCCCTCAGGGAGGGGCCTTCAGGCAGTGGTTGTCTGGGAAGCTCCTGCCTCCAGTCAGCCCTTTCCTCAGGAGCTGAAGGTCTGTTCTCTCCCCCGATCTGCCAACAAGTGTGCTGTTCTGCTTCCTTATAAGCTCCTCCTGCAGCCTGTTCATGCCTTGCAGGTGTGGCGGTGCAGCGTTGCCTGCGCCCAGAGCAGCTCATTAACCCCTTGTTGTCCAGTGTGGGTCTTTAGTATACCCCATCACACGCTATTGAAAATGGTTTTAAAATTACTGACACCAAGGTACTTTGTTGTAGCAATATTCTGTTCAGTGAAATGTTTCCACAGAGTAAGTTTGCCTCTCACCAAAAATGACTGAATATTTTCCATAACTGTGTATCACGAAAAAAATGGCAGATTTCCCAGTCTCACTTGGAGTGAAATTATCCCCCAAGCAGAGAACCAGCATAAGGAGTATGTGCCACTTAATTCCCACTTGATCCCTATTTTGTGGATTTAAGAGTTGCACAGTCCTGTGCTTGGTGTGAATTTCTCCCTCTTGCACTGAGTTTATGTGGTTTTGGGTCTGAAATCGAGAACTCTTCCATTATTTCAGTCTTCCAGGAGGAATTTACTTATTTTCAAAATACAGTGGAAATGCCATAAAACTCCACAATCCATGTGTGCAGAACGTTAGTAACTTCTGTGACTGAAGAATGCATGAAAGAAAGAAAAATGTGGTCTTGACACTGATGGAAGGAGAATCAGAGGCCCTTAGAAAATACCTAATTCCACTCTTTCCTGGTTTCACCTAGTCATAAAGAAACAATCCTTGAATGTTCTCCTCTGCTGGAAGCTCTTTATAAAAATTGTGTCTTTTCTAACAACTGGCTGCAGGAAAGCTCTTAAGAGAACCCCTGTAGTTTTTCCCCAGGTTGTTGGAATCACAAGTCAAAGGCAAGAAGCAAGCCTGCGGCGCTCACCAAATTCAATGCAATTTTAGTCATTTTAAAGCTTAAGTCGTCCTGTTTTTTCTGCACATCAGCAATGATCACAAAGTAAAAAGAGATACACTGGGGGGGAAATATTTTTATAATCCTTGAGACATACATCAAACAAAGATGATTGCAACATGTGTACAGGGAGAAAAACCATCTAACTTATTCTGCCAACTTCTCCAGATATATCTTCATGCAGTTTACCTTTGCAAATGTCTTTTGATTTTCATCTTCCATATGCAATCTCATTAATATTCATTTCTGCAGCAACTTTGTTGTTATTAGGCTAACTGAAAAAAAGGCAGCCTTGCATGCTGTATTTGATAAGAGGAAACTGTCTCTATAACCCAATTTTCATTTGTCTGAATGATAGCAACATACAATTATATAGCATGTGGCTATCAATAATACATGCTCAGTGATCTATACCCTTCCTCATGCCTTATCCATTTTTACAAATTATTATTTTATGATATTGAACATTCCTCTGGGCTATTGTGCTTAATGTCATCCTGTGTGCCACTTTAAATGTCCCTTTATTTCTAATAATTATTTACAGACATCTTCTATCTTCTGCTTTAGGGCTCCTCAGTTGGAATGCAATGTATTCAGGCTACTGTGCTTAATGGAAAACAAGTTGCTGTTTTTAATGCAATTCAAAAGCAATTTCCCCTCCCTCTGTAGTTAGGCTTTTAACCCATTGGGCTTCTAACATATTGTTACAAGTTGGATAATCAAGTCAAATGTGTTCAGAATCATTTCTGCCAAATGCCTCCAGCGAATGAAATGAGATGTCAGCTTAGTTCATTTAACCAGCCCAAAGTAAAAAAAAAAACAACTTTTCATCAGCAGGAAATTGTCAGAAATTTCCAGATGACCACTCTCCTGCAATCCACAAGGCTATTGACCTAGGTTTTGCCGTAGCAAGTGGGTTCTCAATCTGGTGGCTTGTGACCAGGTCTAGGGTGGTAATGGATGTGCTCCTTTCTTAATGGGTGCATGGGACAGGGTCTCATGGGAAGAGGATCTCAAAACTTTTCCCTGCTGGAACACAAGGTTGCAATATGGAAAAAGGTTACTTTAGTATAAAGTATAACACTTTATAGCAGTATAAAGTATGCTGAGCTTGATCTAAAGCCTATTGAAGTCAGTGGAAAGACTCCTATTGACATCAGTGGATCAGGCCCATATATTAAATGCTAATGTTACATACGCTCAGTCTTTTACGGGAACTAGGGGCAGTAGAAATCAACACTAAAACAAAACAACTGAACAGAGATCTTTTTTCAAGTACAGATTATCCTGAACAGGCAACCACCAAACTTCCAGTATGTCCAGGATTGGACACTTCTAACGGAAGCCAAGTTTTCTATGACTTTTAGAATTTGCTTTTGTAAGATTTTGACAGTTGGCTAGTCCCAAGAAAATCACCACTCAGCACAACACCACAGGTATCTTATGTTACAAATTAATTCCATGCAAGAAAAACTGATAGGGAAATATATGTGTATAGCACCTTTCATTCAAAAGATCCTAATGTACATTACAAACTAAATTATAAATGGTCCTGTTTTGAGCAGGGGGTTGGACTAGATGACCTCCTGAGGTCTCTTCCACCCTAATATTCTATGATTCTATGATAAGCTCAGGTTTTGAGAAGTGGCTTCCATTTAATGTACGCACAATTTTGCATTCACAAATAATTAGACCCAATTTTTTGCTCCTTTAGTAAGATGAAGACACTAACATTATAGAGGCCTAAACAGCTGTTTGTGTCCATAATGCATTGTGGTTTCAAAATAGAAAGCGCAATTATTAGTAAGGACAAAATTGCACTCCTTCCGCTCCACCAATCCCCAAAACATGGAGGCCAGATTGAGGTCCATTTGAAAATGTGGCCTTAATTACACAGGAATCACTTCATACACCACTAAAATACAGCCACTTCTGGGATTAAGCATGGCAACTCTTTAACAGTGTATAATCATACTAAACAAATAAAAATACATATAAACTTCTAGTTTAAATATATCATACTTGGAAACCTTGCCTTGCCTTCAATTCAGGCACAGCATAACAAGGTGTGTTTGTCCTTATTATCACATAAAAACAACTATATTATACTACACTCCACAATAGATGCCAGCCTTCGCATTGTAAAGCAATGTGCTCAGTCCTTCTTCACCAAGTCTTGTCCACAAACCTCTTCTCTACAGCCTTTCAGTTGAGTATTTAGTACACCATTTTGTTTACAGAATTCCACTTGTGATACGCAACAATAGTTTAACACATTGCAATTTCTTTTTCCTCTTGAATTGACCCATAAATTTGAAAATACAAATACAACTCTTAAGTTCTTTAAAACCAATTATACTAATCCTATTTCCACAACTGCTTTGATCTTTCAGAAACTTGTTATGCAAACTTTTGCAAATCTACTCAGCTATGTATGAGATTCATGCTTCACATGACTTTTAAAACTTTTAAGCAATGTAATAATTTTGCCTGACAAGTTGCATTTATATCTAACTCTTTCCTTTTCAGTATAGACTGTCAGCCTGGCACCTTCTCATCAGTTCCCTTGACTCCAGTCTCAGATTTCAGGATTGTGTCTAGGTGCAAGATATATTACTCAGTGCATTATTTTTGCCTGTGCCTTGTTATGTGCTGGCATTCTGAGATCTCTGACCTTGTGACTCCATCAACAGGTTGTCACCAGTCATGCCGCTCCAAATTTCTGGACCTAATAGTTCCATAGTTTGCCCTGAAGTAGTATACAATCATATCCTTATGGCTCTTAAAGTGAGCTAATGGACCATATTCAATTTTGATCTTCAACCTCCATTACCTTCCTGGGGCAAAAGGTGTTGTTCATCTTCTGTACACCAAGATGGTTGCATGCAAACTTCCTTCTTTCATTTTCTTCTGGTTTTATGTAAGGAGGACAAGTTCTATGGTTCTATCAGCTTCAGGATTCTAGCTTTGATTAAGCCCCCTGGATAAGCTCTAGTCTTCATGATCAAAGCTTCATCCTTTAACACATAAGGGATCATCCTTAAGCCCTCCTCTGTCAGAGCAACAAAAGAAAAATGGCAGCCCCTCCTCGCACTGCCCCTTACCTAATCCACGGAATGTGTTACAGTTGGATGTGCTGATCTGTTGATATCATTGACATAAAAACATAGGAGGTTTTTTTCGGTTAGACAGCAAGTTTAATTAAGTTGGGGTACACAGTGCGTTTTGGTACTTGTTGGAGGTAGCAGTAAAAAAGAAAGCCTATGGAATACTGAAGCACACTCTAGTCAATCTGAAGGTGTCAAGAAATGCACAGATCTTTTCCTTTAACTTCTTATTTCCATACTTTTCAGGTTTCAGGTGGATTGGCCTGTCATGTCATGATGCAACCTTACCTGCTGCTAAGCATTGCTTTTGTTTGCTAGTCTAATAATGCTTGCATCCTTTCTTTTGAATATCTTTAGCACCAAAATGGGGGGGAGGGCTTGATCATTGAAATTTGCCAAGGAAATAAACCTCACTGAGGAGAAATGCCATGGAACACTTGGATGAAAACTGGCTTGGTTTTGACCAAATTAGCACTTGTGAAAAAGGCATGTAACGAATGCAAGTTTGTTTGTTTTTTAAAGCAACATTAGTGGGGTTGGTAGTTGTTTGTCTCACCTGTACCCTAATGCTAAGATGGAACTGCTCATGTGCACATGGCAAATTTTGCTTCATATTGAAAAGTTTCTGAAGGTTTGTGTATTGAAACAGGCAGGGTTCCAATGGATTGCTAAAGCAACATGCTGAACTGAGGGGGTCTGCAGGAACTCAGCCTGATTTGTTACAGTCTCTTAAAATGTGCATTTACTGAGTTGGGGCACCATTGGAATGCTGACTCATCTAATGTGGTCTCTGTTGGATACCTGCCTCACTCAGCACTCAGGCTGACAACCTCATACTGTTTGGTTATATTTTAGTTTATTCTGATAGTTTTCAATGACCATCTAATGCTTCACAGCCTTCCACTTATACACATCTAGACTGAGTTGTATTTTCTCAGCGGGATGTGAGGTTTTGGCAAATATAAGTTACATCCATAGTGAATATAAGAACATAAGAACAGCCATACTGGGTCAGATCAAAGGTCCATCTAGCCCAGTATCCTGTCTTCTGCCACTGGACAATGCCATGTGCCCCAGAGGGAATTAACAGAACATGTAATCATCAAGTGATCCTTCCTTTGTCACCCATTCCCAGCTTCTGCCAAACAGAGGCTAGGGACACCATCCCTGCCCATCCTGGCTAATAGCCATTGATGGACCTATACTCCATGAACTTATCTAGTTATTTTTTGAACCCTGTGATAGTCTTGGCCTTCACAACATCCTCTGGCAACGAGTTCCACAGGTTGACTGTGCGTAGTGTGAAAAAATACTTCATTTTGTTTGTTTTAAACCAGCTGCCTATTAATTTCATTTAGTGACCCCCTAGTTCTTGTGTTATGAGAAAGAGAAAATAACACTTCCCTATTTACTTTCTCCACACCAGTCACGATTTTATATGCCTCAATCATACCTCCCTCACCCCCGTTAGTTGTCTCTGGAGTCATCTCGAAGCTGAAAAGTCCCAGTCTTATTAATCTCTCCAAATATAGAAGGCATTCCATACCCCTAATAATTTTTGTTGCCCTTTTCCAAACCTTTTCCAATTCCAAAATATCTTTTTTGAGATGGGGTGACCACATCTGCATGCAGTATTCAAGAGGTGGGTGTACCAGGGATTTATATGGAAGCAATATGATATTTTCTGTCTTATGATCTATCCCTTTCTTAATGATTCCCAACATTCTGTTTTCTTTTTTTGACAGCCGCTGCTCATTGAGTGGATGTTTTCAGAGAACTATCTACAATGACTCCAAGACCTCTTTCTTGAGTGCAACAGCTAGTTTAGACCCCATCGTTTCATATGTATAGTTGGGATTATGTTTTCCAATGTGCATTACTTTGCATTTATCAACACTGAATTTCATCTGCCATTTTTTGCCCAGTCACCCAGTTTAGTGAGATCCCTTTGTAGCTCTTCGCAAGTAATTTACCTTACTTCTCCTCTCTCTCTGAGATCTGAAAGCTTTCTTGTTCAAATGCATTGCCATGGTTCTGCAGCTGCACTCAACACTTATATTAGGGATCACTGCACAACCTATAAATAAAAGTAAATGCATTCTCTTGTCCTACGTGACAAGACAAAATGCTAACAAGGCATGTCAGGACTTCAAATAGCTGAGGAAAGTAATTATAGAAACATGAGATGGGAGATGGATTGGCCATGGGGGTCTTCCACACCAAGTCTAAATCATGACCCTAAAGAAACTTGTAAGGCATTGGCACTACAGAGACCACTGTCTATCCTGTCAACCAGTATTGTATCCTTGTATTTCCACATCTGTATCCTTCTCTTGTCTTATACTTAGATTGTAAGCTTCTTAGGGTAGGGACCTTCTTTTTGTTCCATATTTGTACAGTGCTAAGCACAATGGGCTCCATCTCTTGTCAATATAAAACTGCCACATGAGTGCACTGGCCATTCTAATTTAATATAGGTTTCAGAGTAGCAGCCGTGTTAGTATGTATTCGCAAAAAGAAAAGGAGTACTTGTGGCACCTTAGAGACTAACAAATTTATTTGAGCATAAGCTTTCGTGAGCTACAGCTCACTTCATCAGATGCATTCAGTGGAAAATACAGTGGGGAGATTTATATACATAGAGAACATGAAACAATGGGTGTTACCATACACACTGTAACCAGAGTGATCACTTAAGGTGAGCTATTACCAGCAGGAGAGCGGGGTAGGGGGGAACCTTTTGTAGTGATAATCAAGGTGGGCCATTTCCAGCAGTTGACAAGAACGTCCTAGGAACAGTGGGGGTTGGGGGGGATAAACGTGGGGAAATAGTTTTACTTCGTGTAATGACCCATCCACTCCCAGTCTCTATTCAAGCCTAAGTTAATTGTATCCAGTTTGCAAATTAATTCCAATTCAGCAGTCTCTCCTTGGAGTCTGTTCTTGAAGTTTTTTTGTTGAAGTATTGTCACTTTTAGGTCTGTAATCGAGTGACCAGAGGGATTGAAGTGTTCTCCGATTGGTTTTTGAATGTTATAATTCTTGACATCTGATTTGTGTCCATTTATTCTTTTACATAGAGACTGTCCAGTTTGGCCAATGTACATGGCAGAGGGGCATTGCTGGCACATGATGGCATATATCACATTGGTAGATGGGCAGGTGAACGAGCCTCTGATGGTGTGGCTGATGTGATTAGGTCCTATGATGGTGTCCCCTGAATAGATATGTGGACACAGTTGGCAACGGGCTGTGTTGCAAGGATAGGTTCCTGGGTTAGTGGTTCTGTTGTGTGGTGTGTGGTTGCTGGTGAGTATTTGCTACCAATGTGATATGGGTGATGAGTGAAGTGGTGAAGCCCTATCACACACTGGAAGGGAGTTAATAATCAATTAATTATGGCACACGTACAATAGATGTACCCAATTAACTGCTCCTGAGCCAGAGGGTCAGGAGTTGGAGACATCAGATGATAATTTAATGGGCACCTGGGCCCTATGAAAGAAGAAAGAGTGCACTCTGAAGGGAGGAACCACAGAGAGAAGAGGGACTCCTGTAAAATTGCCAGAGCCGGAGTCTGCATGTGAGCAGAGACCTCAGCAAGACTCATTCTGAGGGGCCAGTGCTCAACGTCAGAACTGGGAGATAAAAATCTGGAGTAACAGAAGGAGATTGAAGATGGAGCCCAGAGAAAGGTAGATTTGTTAAGAGACTCTGATTACCAGTTTGAGCTTTTGTCGTCCCCAAAGGGGTTGGACTTAGAAACGCCCCAGCCAGAGGAATAAACTGCACACAGATAACCTGCAGGGTGGGCTAGAGATACAGATTCCTAGAACATCATACCCTGATGCAAGTGAGCGCTCTAATGATGAGTGTGCACACTGAGAAAGAGAATAATTATCAGAATGTAACCTGTGTAGTGATAAAATTGTGTCTCCGGTATCAATTACTTTTGGTGTTTATTTCTGGAAGTTAAAAAAATTAAATAAAAAATGATCCTATTTTCCCTGGCTGAGGAATTGAGGGAAAAGAATCTTCAGGATTTATTTTTAAAGCTAGGAGTTTGTTTGTTTGTTTCCCCCAAAATACTATAAATATGGATTTGCAGAAATTTGCTTCCACTGGTTCTGGAGTCCTTGCCATCTGATCTATTTTCAGAATATTTAAAGGCTTTGTTGGTTTGTATGTTTGAAATCAACTGTGAAGGATATTGGGTTGTTGTTGTTGTTAACCCTGTGACACCTAAATAGCACAGAGCTGTCTGTAGAAAGTAATGGAAGTCATTAGCAGGCATTGTGGATGATAGATTTAACTATGCATACTCAGAAACTGCTTATATTGCAGTTTAAATAAAAGAAATGCATTTGAAACTGGTCACTCGATCTCATTAGGTAGTCATACTCTGTTATGTACTATTGATTAGTTTGTACAAAGGAATTTCAGAGGAACTCTGACAGCCATGCATGTGCAGTCAATAGCTATGAAGTTCTTGTTTTATTAGTTCCATGACAAGGGGATGCAGGAGGAGGGGAAAGTAAAGGGGAACTTTTGGGAAGGTTTGTTTTGGATTCTTTACAGTTCACTAAAATCTGAACTATACACAAAACAATGTTAGAAAATGGTTGATTTTCCACTTGGATAACTATACTATACTTCTAAACAGGACTCTAATTTATCTCTGGTTAGAAAGAAAATATGGCCATTTTTTTAAAATTGCCCTGTTGGTTCTTAGTCTGCTTGTTAAATATTGCAATATTCAACATCACACATTTATCTTAATACCTCTCTGTGTTAATCTTATGGGATAACAGCTTATAATGCAATTCAAGTCCAAAGCCAAGCAGGGAAGCATAACCATGTGCTAGTACATATAATTGCTGATACGGTCAGATGATTCCTAAAAGCTCCACCAATGACAAAGTTTGAACAAAGATGAATATATAGGCTTACCAAAGGTTTAATACATTAAAGAGGGAGTACAAAATGATTTTCTCTGTTCACACTAAATGCAACACACCCTATATAGAAGTGAAATTAATATTAATTGTTCATAATGGTATAATATATTTAATTTCAGTCTTCATCCTGAAAGATTCTAGTGTGTTTATAACCAAATCTCTTAAAACATAGGACAATCCTGCAGTCTTCATCCAGCCACAGTGTTAGGATATAGATATTCTGCCTGTAAAGGCCTATACTCTAAGAATTTAGGTGTATTCTTATCACTTAGCTAGTTAAAGAGGTATAAAAGAAAGAATCAAAATCACTGTCTGCCGATGTAAGGGCCTTCCCTTCCTGTAACAGTCTGAGGCCCTCTTCTTAGGCTAAGGCCTTGGGCTAAGCAGCAGAGGCAGCCATAAGCTGGGAATCGAACGGTCACATCCTCACATTCCAAACTGGGCACACTGAAATAAGGTGCTATTGGGCTGTTAGGATACAATCCTGTCCTGATAATGCCTATCCCCTCCAGAGAAAGGGAAGTGCCTAGAAGATGTAAAAAGAAATTTAGTCTGATAGCATCCTGTCTGGCAAGAACTCACTTATCAATAGCTGGGATGTGAAATCCTCATTTCTTTGTTGTTCTATCACTGTAGTCCCCATTTCCCTATTGTTTGTCTGTATAATCTGTGTCTGGTTCTGTGGTTGTTTCTGTCTGCTCTATAATTAAGTTTGTTGGGTGTAAACTAATTAAGGGGTGGTGGGATATAATTGGTTAAATAATCATGTTACAATATGTTAGGATTGGTTAGTTAAATTTCGGTAAAATGATTGGTTAAGGAATAGCTAAGCAGAACTCAAGTTTTACGATATAGTCTGCAGTCAATCAGGAAGAAAAGGGGGGAATGGGAACAGGGAATGGGGGTGGGGGAATTGGAATCATGTTTTGCTAAAGGGGGGGACTGGGAACAGGGAGACAGGCAATGTTCTGTGGTGTCAGAGCTGGGAAGGGGGACATGAAGGAAATTGGAATCATTGCTTTTCACCCCAGTAAACATCGAATTGTTTGCACCTTTGGACTTCAGGTATTGTTGCTCTCTGTTCATACGAGAAGGACCAGGGAAGTGAGCAGGTGAAGGAATAAGCCCCCTAACACACAGCTCCCACTAAGGACTACAGGATGTAGCTCTTTATTTGATATATGTATATATCTATATCAATACACATATAGGCATACAGATGTATGGCCCAATCTTAATCTCACACCACTGTCACTCCAGTGATTTTAACAGGCAACTCCCCTAGCTTGCACTGGTTTCAATGAGATCAGAATTAACTCGTTTATATTTGCTGATAATATAATTATCATTCACAGCTGAAGTGGGGATACCTCTGCACTGGAATACAACAGCTGTTGAACAACTCACAGCAACTTTGCACAACATCTGAGAGCAGGAACTGAAGAGAAATAGATTGAGTTGTAACTGCAGGAGGAATTTAGATAGAGAGTCTGGGTATCCTAGTTGGAATGTGGCAAGGACATCTGTTCTAAGACCCCCTAGTTTACAGAAAATGCCATGAGAAGCACACGTGAGCATCATCAAATCTACATTAGAAATGATCAGAAAATGTTCATACTGGGGCTCTCATCTACACAGTCTATTTTTATTTGATCAGTGTTCAAATATGTACAATGTTGCACTATCCCAACAAGCCCTATAATATGAGCATATTTTTCAATACGCATTCGATTTATTCTTGTCATTTACCTACCACAGGCATTGCATACGCAAATAAATCCTGCCAGCAGCCAATCTGACTGCGAACAGGTAGAGTTCCCACCTGAACTGAATCGTTATGGGATGTATTCAGTCCCAACCGTAATCCCATCCTGCAGTTCGTCTCTATGGATAACTCAGATAAGAACAACAAAACATAAACCTCAGACTGAGCTTCCTTCTCAAACTATGTTGTTTCTAGGGTTTCCCTGCAGCATACCAGAGACAATTACCCTCTGCCCAAAAGGCAGGCAGAAGTTAATGAGCCACACCCATCACACACAGTCAGCAAATATCCTTCTGCAATGGAACAAATGTGCAGGTATCAGAAGGCAATATATGGCCTATAAAACATACAGTAGTTTACGGCAGCATGAACGATGTCACATACCTGTAGGTGACCCTTCCATGACATGTCCAACGTACGGCCCTTCCCGGAAGATGGGTCTGTTGTCATTCTGATCAATAACAATGATATCTAGAAGGACTGGGCCTTCAATACTTTTGCCGCTGACATCAGTGATCTCAACCTGCAGCTGAATGAGCGAAAAGATAGGAGTACATGAGTTAGTTCATTATCATGACATACGCAAGGAGCAAGGAAGAGAAAAGCTTACATCAGCATTTTTGCTGGAACAAGCCACTGGCAAACTTAGTACTTCAGTCTCAAGGGAGATTCTCTAGGACTGGGCTAGAAGCAAAATAGTTTTGAATGGAAGCAAGAGAGATTCAGACTATCCTTGAATAGTCTGTAACTGATTTGCTAAATTTACTAAAGAATGCAGTGAAGGGGAGAAAAAAAGAAACATAATTTGATACTAATGAAGTAAATATTTGCTTAGAATCAGTCTATTTCCTTCAAAGGGAAACATACAGTACCAGGTATAAAATAAATTGCAAGATCCTTGTTAACTGAGTATTAGAAGATATAAATAGGGTGTTATAAGAAAAGATAAGAGTAGCCCTTTTGTAGAGTAAATAAATTCCCTCCTTGATGAGGGAGTGGAGTAAATCAGCACAACATTTGATTCAATCTCTATGTATTTTGTCCTGAAAAGAAAGGTATAGAGGCAATAGCTCTAATGATAATATTTCAATTATGTTATGTCGTGACTTTCATGCCAACTCACCCCACCACTGCTGCCTTCAACACTTCTTATGTCTCCTCTTTATTTATTTATTTATTTTTATGTAGCAGCAATGGGAAATTGTGAAATTGGCAGCCACTATTTCCTTGACATGTCAAATTCAACAAAGCACACCTCAAAGTCATGTTGCAGCAAAAACCTGAGGCATGCAATGCAAGAGACATTTCTTCCCCTTTCTGTGGCAGGTGGCTTTTGTTCCAATGTTATGAATTGCTATGTCAGCCATAAACACAGAGAGACAGTAATAACAAGGATTCATTGCAATCAATGCCTATTTCTGCATCCAGGGTATACGAGTACTAAAGTCTTTTGGCACAAAAAGCTGGGAAAGCAAAAGGAACCATTCAGATCTGGTTGGGATTTTGGCTAAGAGCGTTAGAAATAATGCTGTGTTAACTAATTAGAATTAAAACACAAAGTTTTAATGTTTGGGATTTCTAGTGTAAATTTCTGGAACAGCTTAAATAGCCTCAAAAGCTAAACAACAAGTATTCTGTTGGGGGGGGGGGGGGAATCTAAAAAAATTGGTCCACTGTGACCATAGGCAATGGTTATTGAGCAAAACAAGTGGTTTTTGTCCAAATGGAATGATGCAAATATTATAATAGAAAACTACACATCTGATGACCTTTACCTTGAAGGGCATTGTGTGTTTATGAATGTGTTTGCTTAGCAGCTGAGGGTTGATACAGTGCATATCATACACTGTGTGGTAATGAATTGTGCCATTTTGAAAGGTTCCACTCTTGAATAATAAACATTCGTCACAAAACCTTAGCACCTCCAGCACTCAAACCTACCATTCGGGTCCATTTTCAGGTTTTCCTTTCATATCAACTCTGCTTAACACACGCACAAATCAATCAGCTGTTACTAGTATGGCAATTCTCAGAAAATAGCATGCCTGTGTTCATGTTGTGGGCTCTGGGGTACTAACTGGATTTTCAGTTGACAAGGTAGAGTTAAAATCGTCTGCTTCTTGGTGACATTTTTCATCACAAAGTGTTGCTGTCTTTTGAGAACAGACAGCCTGCAACAAAATTAAAAGAAAAGGTTTGGGAATCTTTCTGGTATTACCAGCTATATTAGCTAAACTGTGCAGGATGGTAACTTTAATGCACAGCTATTAATTTCATTGGTTGTCCCTGGTCTGTCGTCACTTCCTAATACAATTTAAATTTGATGCTAAATTCAGCCCTTGGTTATATCACTTTAACCAAGGGTGCAAAAGCCTCCACTGACAAAAAAAATATGATCAGAATTGGGTCTGATTCAGCACAGTCTTCACTAATGAGTGTCCTACAGAGTCTTGGCCTGAAACTAAAGTTATCCTCCGCAGTCACAACCCCATTGCTTTGATGAGAATGGTACCCACTCCGCATTGGAGCTAAATCTCATTCCACTCCTTTGCATATCTCACCACAACCACCATCATCTGAATTTTTAAAAAAATTCTTTTCCAACATGCTGAAGATTTACCTAAAACAACAGATCAATGCCACATTTGTATCTCTGGTAAATTCATGTAGTATTTACATTGACAGAAGGAGATGTTCTAGTTTATGAGTAAGTGAATATTGAGGATCTGATTTGTAGCAACTGCATGCATGGGCAAGCAAATTTACTAGTTGTCTGCCATGTAGTCAAGACTTGGGCTCCAATCCTGCAATATCTGTGTACTGTCAATTGGGCCCTGCATGGGAACAGCAGTCGACCTACCTGCAGTCAAATGTAGGATCAGAGACTGAAATGAGGACTGTTTTATAGCATGCTCATTTTGAGCTGAACCACTGATCTTGAAGTTCACCCATCACCTCATTATTAACTATTAAAATAAACAATAGTCATTTTAACAATCTAGGAGTTATTGCTGTTATTAATACTAAACATGTAATGTTTTCAAAGCATCGTACACATATTGCTTAGCTAAGCTCCTCAGATAGACTTGGCCAAAACTGCTGAAAAGGGTCACATGATGTTTTTCACAAACTCACATCATAGGGATTTTGAGCCCACAATGATTTTGCTTTCAGGGAAACATTTGGGTTAATTTGTCTTTCCACAGATCCAGATCTGTTTCTAGCTTGAAACAGCACATTTCATTCCTTGCCTCCTTCAATCCATCATTGCCAGTCTCCACAGCCTCTTCATTTCCTTCTCCCACACTTGTTTCATGCCTTCCGCCTTGCTTCCGCCCCATGTGCAATCCCAATCTCAGTCTGCAAGGCCCTCAAACTCAAAGCTAAGATTCACACCCTCTGTAAGGCCCAAAGAGTCTCCCCTAGATCAGTCAATCATCCCGTACCCTCCTAACATTTTAGAAACAAAGCTATAAAGTGAACAAAAATACTAAATTATCATCTGGTCTCTCTGGGCAGTCTATTTTATCTGTCTCTGTCTTTTAGATTATAAACTCCACAGGTTAGGAATTGTCTATTGCGTGTGTTCTGTAATGCCTGAATGTATTGTCAGTGTTACCCCAGAATTTAACATTCCTGCACGTACCCCAGAACTTGACAGTACTGCAGGCAGCCATTTAGTATGTTCAGCCACGGCCAGCTGAAAACCAAGCATCACATAGCTAGGAAATCTTAGGCCTTTTTGAGACAAGGTCAGACAGCTGTATACTTTCAGTTGGTTAATTAGAAGGGGAAGATGGGACAGAAAGTTATGGAAGAGTGAGTGAATAGCACCCTTGGTTTTAGGTGCCCCTGACATATTGTTGTTTTGGCTAGAAATACTAGAAAAGTTTTGAGACAATGAGTAGTTTGAGAATTGGTGATCCAGTAGAGGTTATTATGCTGACCCACTAGGAGTCATTATAGATTATGTGCTTTGTTAGAGTTAGCTATATAAGATTAAGTAAAAGTAAATACCTCACAGCCTTCCGAGGAAGCTTTTCCAAGGACAAGAAGATGACATCTAAACTCCCCATCAGCTGGATGGAAAGAGGCACTCTGGAAGCCTGGCTGGTGATCACTTGAAACCATCTCAGACTGTGGGTAACTATATCTGGGATGTCCTAAACCTATTGTGTGTGTGTTTGGGGGGGAGGGGAGGTGTCACGGAGTGTGGGGGAGTCCAGGCCCTGCACCCCTCTTCCTGGGATTCACTGAGACTCTCAGCCAGCCAGTAAAACAGAAGGTTTATTGGACAACAGGAACACAGTCCAAAACAGAGCTTGTGGGTACACCCAGGACCCCTCAGTGAAGTCCTTCTGGGGGAGCAGGGAGCTTAGACCCCAGCCCTGGGGTTCCCTGTGTTCCTCCTCCCAGCCCCAAACTGAAAACTAAACCCACCCAGCAGGTTCCCTCCTGCAGCCTCTGTCCACATTCCTGGGCAGAGGTGTTACCTCCCCCTCCCCCTCCTGGCTCAGGTGACAGGCTCTCAGGTCTCCCGTCCCCAGGGCACATTCCCAGGGCAACACTCCCCCCTCCCTGCTGCTTCACATCGTCACATCTCTCCCCCCTTCGAGACTGAACTGAGCGGGGTCACTGTGACCAGTGACCTGGGGAAGTTCGGGGCCCCCTCTCCGGGACAGCGCATCCGCTATCAGGTTGGCACTTCCCTTCACATGGACCACGTCCATGTCGTAATCCTGCAGGAGCAGGCTCCATCTCAGGAGTTTGGCGTTGGCTCCTTTCATCTGGTGCAGCCAGGTCAGGGGAGAGTGGTCGGTGTAGACGGTGAAGTGTCGCCCGAAGAGATAGGGCTCTAGTTTCTTGAGGGCCCACACCATGGCCAGGCACTCCTTCTCGATGGCCGCATAGTGTTGCTCCCGGGGTAGCAACTTCTTGCTCAGGTACACGATGGGGTGTCTCCCCCCCTTTTCATCCTCCTGCATTAACACCGCCCCCAGTCCCGTGTCGGAGGCGTCGGTGAACACCACAAAGGGCTTGTCAAAGTCTGGGTTTGCCAGAACTGGGCCACTGACCAGAGCCTCCTTCAGCGCCCGGAAAGCCTCCTGGCACTGCTCGGTCCAGACCACCTTGTCTGGCTTCCCCTTCTTGCATAGCTCCGTGATGGGGGTCGCTATGGCGCTAAAGTGGGGCACAAATCTTCGGTAGTATCCTGCCATCCCAATAAAGGCTTGGACCTGCTTTTTGGTGTGGGGAGCGGGCCAGTCTCTGATCACCTCCACCTTGGCCGGTTCCGGCTTTAGGCGGCCGCTCCCCACCCGATGGCCCAGGTAAGATACTTCAGCCATCCCCACCTTGCACTTCTCCGCTTTGACAGTCAGCCCAGCCCCCTGGAGTTGGTCCAGCACTTGTCTAACCTGGGACACGTGGTCCTCCCAGGTCTGGCTAAAGACACAGATGTCGTCAATATACGCCACGGCAAAACTCTCCATCCCCCTCAGGAGCTGGTCCACCAGGCGCTGGAAGGTGGCCGGCGCTCCCTTGAGGCCGAAAGGCAGGGTCAGGAACTCATAGAGCCCCAGAGGGGTGATAAAGGCCGATTTCAGCCGGGCATCTGCATCCAGCGGCACTTGCCAGTAGCCCTTTGTAAGGTCCATGGTGGTAAGGTACCGAGCTCCTCCCAGCTTGTCTAGGAGCTCGTCCGGCCTGGGCATGGGGTAGGCATCAGATACAGTGATGGCATTGAGCTTCCGATAGTCCACACAGAACCGGACCGACCCATCCTTTTTGGGGACCAGCACCACCGGCGAGGCCCAAGGGCTGGCCGATGGCTGGATCACCCCCAAAGCCAGCATGTCCCGGACCTCTCTTTCCAGGTCCTGAGCAGTTTTCCCGGTGACTCGGAAGGGGGAGCATCTTATCGGCGGGTGCGACCCTGTCTGCACCCGGTGGACAGTCAGATTAGTGCGTCCAGGCTGGTTGGAAAACAGCTGTCGGTACGGATGCAGCACCCCCCTGACCTCAGCTTGCTGGGCAGGGGTGAGCTGATCCGAGAGGGGAATTGTTTCCAGGGGGGAACCAGCTCTGGTCCCAGGGAATAGATCTACTAAAGGGTCATCTCCCTGCTCCTCCCAATGTCCACACACAGCTAACACCACATTCCCCCTGGCATAATATGGCTTCATCATATTCACATGGTACACCCGGCGGTGGTGCGCCCGGTTAGACAGCTCCACCACATAGTTTACCTCATTGAGCTGCTTGACGACCTTGAAAGGGCCCTCCCAGGCAGCCTGTAGTTTGTTCTTTCTCACGGGGATGAGAACCATCACCAGATCCCCGGTGGCGTAGGCACGGGCCCGCGCCGTGCGGTCATACCAGACCTTCTGCTTCCTCTGGGCTCTGGCCAGATTCTCCCTGGCCAGGCCCATGAGTTCAGCCAGTCTCTCTCGGAAGATCAGGACATACTCCACCACTGACTCTCCATCGGGAGTGGCCTTCCCCTCCCACTCGTCTCTCATCAGGTCCAGGGGGCCCCTCACCCTCCGTCCATATAACAGTTCGAAAGGCGAAAATCCGGTAGACTCCTGGGGCACCTCCCTGTACGCGAACAGCAGGTGAGGTAAGTACTTGTCCCAATCCTGCGGGTGCTGGTTCATAAAGGTTTTCAGCATCATCTTTAGCGTCCCGTTAAACCTCTCCACCAGCCCATTGGACTGGGGGTGATACGCTGAGGCCCAGTCGTGCCGGACCCCACATTTCTCCCACAAGCACCGGAGCAGGGCCGACATGAAGTTGGAGCCTTGGTCTGTCAAGACTTCCCTGGGGAACCCCACTCGGCTGAAAATGGTCAGGAGCGCATCTGCCACGGAGTCCGCTTCAATGGAAGCTAAGGGCACTGCCTCGGGGTAGCGGGTGGCGAAATCTACCACCACCAGAATGTATTTCTTCCCCGACCGGGTCGTCTTGCTGAGAGGCCCCACGATGTCCATGGCCACCTTCTGGAAAGGCTCCTCTATGATGGGCAAAGGTCTCAAGGCCGCTTTCCCCTTGTCCCGGGCCTTCCCCACCCTCTGACAGGGGTCACAGGATCGGCAATACTGCCGGACGGTGGTAAAGACCCCGGGCCAGTAAAAGTTCTGTAGCAACCTCTGCCGGGTGCGCCGGATTCCCTGGTGCCCTGCGAGGGGGATGTCATGGGCCAGGTACAGGAGCTTGCGGCGATACTTCTGGGGGACCACGAGCTGCCTCCTGATCCCACAGGACTCCCCTTCCCCTGGGGGAGCCCATTCTCGGTACAGGAACCCCTTCTCCCACAGGAACCTCTCCTGGCAGCCTCTCCTCATGGTCTGTACCACCCTGAGGTCGGCCAGGTCCCTGAGCTTCCGCAAGGAGGGATCTTTCCTCAACTCGGCCTGGAACTCAGCGGTTGGGGAAGGGATGGGGCCCAGTTCCCCCTCAGTGGTCAGGTCTAAGGCCTCAGCCTCTCTGAGCCGTGCCCCTTGGCGCCCCCTCCCCACCCGAGTAGGGTCTTGAGCCTCCAGTGTGGTACCCTCCCCAGGGTCAGGTCGCAGTGCCCCTCGCCGGCTCTGGCTACGGGTCACAACCAGAGCGGTCTGGGGGTCGCTTGGCCAGTCCTCTAGGTCTCCCCCCATCAAAACTTCAGTGGGCAAATGGTGGTGTACCCCCACATCCTTGGGGCCCTCCTTGGCCCCCCATTTCAGGTGTACTCTTGCCACGGGCACCTTAAATGGGGTCCCACCCACCCCCGTCAGGGTCAGGTAGGTGTTGGGCACCACCCGATCTGGGGCCACCACCTCGGGCCGGGCCAGCGTCACCTCCGCGCCCGTATCCCAGTATCCATTGACCTTCCTCCCATCCACCTCCAGGGGAACAAGGCACTCTCTCCGGAGGGACAGCCCCGCACCCACCCTGTAAACTGAGCACCCTGAGTCCAGAGCCTCTAGCCCTCTGGCAGGGCTGGCCGGGGGTACTCTTCCCTCCTGAGCAGGTGGTAAACTGGTAGCCCCCCTTTCCTGGGTCGTCTGCCCCTCGTCCAGCTGAGTCCCTACCCAGTTAACCCTGGGTAGGTTGGGTCTGCTCAGTTTATCCCTGAGCCCGGGGCACTGGGCCCGTACGTGGCCTCTCTGGCCACAGTGATAGCAGCTCAGGTCACGTTGGTCCCCTCGAGCGGGTCGGAGGGGCCCGACACCAGGCGCTCCCCTTTGGAGGGGGTTCTCCCTATTTCCCCGCTGGGAGGCCCCATGGTGACTCTCTCTCTGCATCGGGGGGGGCCTGTTCTTTTGGGACTCCTCCCTGCTACCCCCTGACCGACTGTTCACAAACTCGTCGGCCAGCTGCCCTGCGTGCTGGGGGTTCACGAGCTTTTTGTCCACCAGCCACAGCCTCAGGTCGGAAGGGCACTGTTCATACAGTTGCTCCAGTACGATTAGGTCAAGCAGGTCCTCTTTAGTTTGGGCCCCCGCTGTCCACTTGCGGGCATATCCCTGCATCCTGTTGACCAGTTGTAGGTAGGTGGCCTCAGGCGTTTTACGCTGACTCCGGAACCTTCTCCGGTACATCTCGGGGGTCAGCCCAAACTCACGGAGCAGGGCCTGTTTGAACAGTTCATAGTCCCCTGCCTCTGCCCCTGTCATCCGGCTGTACACCTCCACGGCTTTGGGGTCCAGTAAGGGGGTGAGGAACTGGAGCCTGTCTGCAGGGTCAACCCTGTGCATCTCGCAGGCATTCTCAAAGGCCGTCAGGAAGCTATCTATGTCCTCCCCCTCCTTCCGCTGGGCCAGGAGGCACTTATCAAAGCCCCTTGCAGTCTTGGGTCCCCCCTCACTCACCGCAGCCGGGGCCCCACTGCTCCTCAGCCTGGCCAGCTCCAGTTCATGCTGTCTTTGTCTCTCCTTCTCCTGACGCTCCCTCTCCTTCTCCTCCTGCTCATGTTGACGTTGTTTCTCCTTCTCCTCCTGCTCATGTTGACGTTGTTTCTCCTTCTCCTGACGCTCCCTCTCCTTCTCCTGACGCTCCCTCTCCTTCTCCTGACGCTCCCTCTCCTTCTCCTCCTGCTCATGTTGACGTTGTTTCTCCTCATGTTGACGTTGTTTTTCATGATCCTCCAGCTCCCTCATTTTCCTCTCCCTCTCCCATTCCAGCCGCATCCGCTCCAGGGATGGGGAGCTCCGCCGGGAGGATCCCCTGCTGGCTGCTGGGGTCAGGGTGCCCTCAGTATTCGCTGGGCTTCCCCCAACCCCTCCCCCAGGCATAGGTAGGAAGGGTCTCGGGGTGTCCTGGGCAGCAGTCTGACCCCTCCCAGCCTGGTCAGGCCCCAGGGCCCACGCTGCATCCCCCGGGCGGCTTCCCTCAGGGACAGGGATCGGGTCGTCCAAGCGATCCCTCTCTTCCAACTGGGCAATCAGCTGTTCCTTGGTGGACCTCCCAATGCGCAGCCCCCTCTGCCTGCACAGCTCCACCAGGTCGCTCTTAAGGCGTTTAGCGTACATCTCCCTGCTGGCCACTCGCAGGCCGGGCAGCTTTCCACGGTTTCCAGGAAAAACCCCTCGTGTGCCAGTCCTTCTTGAGGTCACCACCTCTTTGCCAGGGTCGAGCTGCAGACTCCTCCGCCCCTGGGACCGCTTGCTGCAATCCCCCGGGGGACCCTGTTACTGCAAAAGTCCTTCTCTCTGGTCACACACTCCCAGGGGTTAACCGCCCCCTGGAACCGTCTCTCTCTGAATCTTCAGCACACCTGGTCCCCGTCAATCCCCCTTCGTTTTACTGTTCCCCAGTCACTTACTGCAGGAAGCGCCGTTCACGGGGTGCAGTAGATCCCACCGCTGCCACCAGTTGTCACGGAGTGTGGGGGAGTCCAGGCCCTGCACCCCTCTTCCTGGGATTCACTGAGACTCTCAGCCAGCCAGTAAAACAGAAGGTTTATTGGACAACAGGAACACAGTCCAAAACAGAGCTTGTGGGTACACCCAGGACCCCTCAGTGAAGTCCTTCTGGGGGAGCAGGGAGCTTAGACCCCAGCCCTGGGGTTCCCTGTGTTCCTCCTCCCAGCCCCAAACTGAAAACTAAACCCACCCAGCAGGTTCCCTCCTGCAGCCTCTGTCCACATTCCTGGGCAGAGGTGTTACCTCCCCCTCCCCCTCCTGGCTCAGGTGACAGGCTCTCAGGTCTCCCGTCCCCAGGGCACATTCCCAGGGCAACACTCCCCCCTCCCTGCTGCTTCACATCGTCACAGGAGGAAAGACAGCTGTTGTTACAACTCTGTTTTCTGGAACCCAGGAATAAGATTTGTTAACTCCCCATTTCTTGCACTCTTATCTTGCTTGTTTTCTTCTCATATGTAACAAGTGGTATGAACAGGCTTATTGAAGTCTTTCATGCCCCAATGATTTTAGAATTGTCATGGTAAAGGATGAATAGGTAATAAAATGTAGATGTGATAGGAATTATGTTAAGTGAAATCAAGTGTGATTGCGGATGGATGTTTGATGGATAATAAAAGGTTGAAGTGCCAGCCTTAGAATAAGAAAAACAATTATCCAGGACCATTTGGCCGAAGAACATGTTGGGTGAGATAGTCCAATAACCCTGAGGGCACCCACAACTGCCCCAAGGACAGGGGGCCCGAAGAACCAAAGAACAAGATAACAACAAGCCATCATTGCTTTGCCATTTGCGTGATCGACTATCACTTCAAACGTGAGAACAATGATTGATTATCACTTCAAACATAAGAACAGCATGACGAAGCAAACCCTGTAGACTTGTATGAGGATAAATCCCTATAAAAACAGACCCTGAAGACTGAGGACTTTGGGACTGGTTCTGCAACCAACTTCCAGGAGCATCGGATGCACATCTGACAAGGCCCTGATCCACCCTTGTGTCCAGGCTGCCTGGCCAGTGATCTGGCACTAGCAACTTCTAGGCTGTTAACTATGACAACAACTGCAGAACTTGTGTGCGTGTGTGAGTGAATGTGTGAGTAAATGAAATGTTATAGCTATAACTGATTGCTTAATCTGATTTTTTCTGTAATCACAATAAACGCAGCATATTGCCTTATCCCCCTGAATAAGATCCTGCTTGTTTTCATTTTCTAAGTATAACATGTGTGTGTGTATGCATACATGTAATATCTAATAAATAGTAGTTTTAGATAAGAGCTTGCTTTCTTCTATCAATCATTTATCAGACGGAAGCACTGTGTTCCCATTGATTTATTCCTGACACCGCCTGGAGAGAGAAAGAGTTAGGCTACCACTGTTTTGGGTTCTGAAAACCCCAGGTCACATCTGCACTATACAAATGCATAAATGCTAATTAATAAAAAAAACTTTGGCTTTTTTGGGGTATGTGCAAATAAGACATGGAAGGATATAGTAATATATGCACAGTTATACACACACAAACAATTTATTACATATGCTGACACACAAAAATGCCTAGTTCAGGTCAGATCGTGGCATAAGCAGCCTGGGCATTATGTGTTCTAGTGCCTGCTCCAGAAATGGCACAGGAATCTATATCAGGTCTTGCATTCCCTGAAATCTCCAACCCACAATCCAGCCAGATGAGGAGCCATTCTGAGGTAATGAAGCAGCAGAAGCCATAAGTGGGAGATAGTCAGACCTTACTACTGGGTGGAAGAAGATGGTTGTCCAGATTACAGCCACCTTCTACCTGCGCATGCATCAGCTGAGCCCTGACATTAATTTCTCTCTCCCTCAACACATCCAAGATGAGAGATTAGGACCTCAATGAGGACCTCAGAAAGCGAGCTACTATCTTCACCCAATCTACTTCTCCCTGTAACTCTTCTATGTAACTTCTATGTAACTCTTCTATGAGATAAACCAGGAGGAACAAGGACCTGAGTACAAAAGTTACCTTCACCCTCTCAGTTCCCTCCCAAGAGATTGCAGTAGCAGCAGGGGCCTGAGAGCACTTTGAGTGGTTTGTTTATTCTGTTAATTTATTCTTACTCATGGTGCCTGATATTTATAAGTTATTTATATGTGAGCGATGAAACCTACTGGGATAGGATTAGGTCAGAATTATAATTCATTTGTTAAGATGGATAGCTTATTATCTTATCGCAGTGCATTCTGCTATGCTTGTATGCACATTTCACTTTATATTGTACTATGATGGGTGTGAGTGGGAGAAGCACAATATTTATGCTCTGAATAGACTATTTGCTCCCACAAAATACTACAAAGACTCTGAGCACTGCCTCAGTCCATTTTACAGGCCTCTGCTATCCCAGTCTTGATTTGGATGCCCTCTTGCTCGATGTCATTCTTGTAAAACCCTGCCCACTTTCCCTAAGATTTACAATATATATTGTTTAGGGGTCTAGGAGCCAGAAAATAGTTCTGGCATGTACACATCTCCTGGCAGCTGGTGCTTCATGGGCTGCTTTGCCCCGCTGGCCTATGCAGAATGAAATGTTTCATAGAGAACATTTGATCCTCACTCTCCAAGACTTGTTTAATATTAGTCTCTGAAGACAATTTCATGTCACAGGGTTATTAACATTTTCTATACCCTGACCCATATTGCGTTACTGGTGCCATTAATTAAAGTTCAGTCTTATACCTGCACTCTACACTGCTGTGTCACAATGCCACTGCATAGAGCTAACCCAAAAATGAATAGTAAATGACATGTCCCTGGTTGCTTTGGAGCTTGAATCCTCTCTTCAGACTGATCCTGACTTTCAGCCATATTATTTTTCCTCTCCCCTGCCCCTTTTCGTTTCTGGCAGTATCGGTAGCTTATTTTATTAGATTAAAAATGTTTTGCAAGCAATTGCTGGTGGTCAGACAATGTGAAGGTACAGTGGTCATGGGCAGTTATACTTCTGGAAAGGCGACAGTAGGAGGAATCTGATGAAAATCAGTTCCTACGTGTGTAATTCCTTTAACATGATCCAATGGCTGGAAGTTGAAGCTAGATAAATGCAGACTGGAAATAAGGTGTAAATTTTTAATAGTGAGAGTAAGTAACCGTTGGAAAAATTTAACAAGGGTGGTGGTGGACTCGCCATCACTAACCATTTTTAATTAACACTGGATTTTTTTTCTAAAAGATCTGCTCTAGAAATTATTTTTGGGAAGTTCAACGGCTTGTGTTGCATGGGATCTCAGACTAGATGATCACAATAGTCACTTCTGGCATTGGAATCTATGAACCTCCAAAAGCTAGGTTCCAAATGGCTCTTAATATCAGATCTCACAGTGTCAAGAAAATAAATAAGTCAGTGGAAAAGGCAAGTGTTAAACTACGTTGATAAAGAACCAAGCCTCAGCTGGTTTTATACAAGAGACCACCTTACCAACACAGAACATGGTAAGCTTCCTAGCGCATGGTTTTTAAATGTTGCATTCTTCATCAATTTTCAAAAAGTAAGGAGCGAAAGAGAGGGTTGTTATTTTTGTTTATAAACCACATCCATTTCAAGGTTAAAGCAGAGGATTGAGATGGTTCATTTTAGTAGAAGGATCCCAGCCAGGTTGTGAGGTCTTGCTGGTCAACATGTATGACCCATATGAAACCCAACAGTTCTCACCTGACTTCTGCTTGATCTCATGTACAAATCATGATGGATTTTTTTACTCTCTTTGTACAGTACATATCTTGATCACCAACTCACCTGTTTCTTTTGTCCCCTCATCCCCTGAGGTTGCTTTCTAAAATGATAGACTATAGCATACTTCTTATGACCCATTATTACCATCACTTTGTACACATGGTGCTAGTATTCCAGAGAGTTGGCCGTCCAACTGGTGCTTAAACCCTGCCTTGGCTGACAATGACAATCATACACTGGCTATTAAGCACATATAGAAGTCTTCTACTACATTGTTCATTCAGATCTCAGAGTGATAGTTAGGGTATAAATGCCTAGAGAGAAAGACAGATATGCAGAGTGTCAAGCTCCCAGAACTCCCACTGGAGTCAGTAGGAGTTGTGGGTGTTCAGAACCTCTAAAAATCAGGTCCAATCAGTGCACCTTTGCCCAGAATACTCACCTCCCTCAAGACTGGGAATGCTTAAAGCTGTGGTTCAAGATACATGTACAACACATGACTTCAAACAGAATATTTCCTTGAACCAATGACCCTTGTTAAACAGATAGGCAGGCTTGCCCAAATCAGCAAACAGCCCCACGGCTCTCTAAAGCTATTTACATTATTACAAGAAAATCTGGGAAGAATGACTATTCTTTGGATGTATGGACTTGAAAAGTCATTGAACATTACCTTCATTGTGCTCACACTAGCAAGCTTCTCTCTCAGACTCTCAGACAGAGTCAAGCATAGTCCCACGGTCTCAGTGTTAAGGAAGATATAAGCAGACCACATTCAGGGCAATATAAAGTCAGAAGTGTTTATTAGAAACATGATAGCTCACAGGCTTAAGGTACAGATCCAGTTTTGGGCTAATGTCCCCAGCCTGGGTGAGAAATGCAGGGCAGAGTTTAGTAGACCGATAGAACAGGTAGAGGTTTAGAAGCAATAAAGAAGATGTAAATCTCAGGCAATAATGAATTTTAATCTGAGTTTTACAAGACAATTTCTTCTCAATACTTTCCTTTCCAAACAGGACTGTTTAATTTGCTTTTTAACTTCTCATCAAACTTCACTCACTATATCTGAAGTGAGGGTCTCTCAGGTTCAGAAGTAAAAAAGATACCCAGGACAGCACATCAAAAAGATCCAGATCTCTGTTTAATTGTGAAATTAATATCTTTGTGAAAGTGCTGCCACTCAAAGTCAATCCATCATCCTGATTTTAATAATTCCTGTATTACACAGGATTTATAAAAGGTAGATACTCACATAACCTCCCTGGGATGTTAATCTCATGAAACCCCACATCATCACCTTTCACAGAGTATAGAAAAACGCTCTTGACTATGGTGAGCAATTGTTTATATTTACATTTGCATCTTGGTTTCGGAGGAATCTAATTGACTTCATAGAAGGTTTTCAGCACCCATCAAGTTTGCCCATGATCCTACTCTTGTTTATTTTGTGCCTGGAACTTTTAGTTCAGTTCATCAAACAACACAAGTCTATTCATGCTTGTAATGGAGATGGCTCAGGCTATGAGGCCTCTCTACTATACTTTTCATCTCAAACTCTCAGGCAATTGCAGTTCTGCTCCAGTAATTTACACAGTATGGCTGCATACATTGGAAAGTCAACCGGTGAGGCAGTTTACATACCCCTTCTTGACCTTCCTCTTCAAAAACTCGGAGACAAACTTAAATACTTTAGTATCTGGATAATATCCTCCCTACCATTGCCTTTTGAATACAAAATTAAAATCAATTTGCTTCAAAGAATCATTCTGATAATTTGCCTTAGGTAGTTAAATCCCATTAAAATGGAAGTTTGCCTTCACTTACTATACACATGCCAGCAGCTACATTTGAATATAGCCCCCCCCCCCCCCCCCAATTATCAAAAATGTAGCAGGTTTACTTGACAGCAGCATAAACAACAGATCTGTCTTCAGTGTACTATTCTGTTCTAGACTCTACAGGTCAGTAGGTCATTATATAGGTTCTTATATTGTGATGATCAGCATAGTATCTAAGCACCTTCTTCCCAAAGTGCATTAGGCAATATGGCTAACATTTAAGGAACAGAGAGGCTTCATCCTGGCCAACATGCAGTACTACCATTAGGCCTCCTATATATGTTATCTCACAGCACGGTTGTTACAGGTCACTGACTGTACTTGGCTTCCCCTTTAGCCTGAAGTGTCTGTGTTGTCACATTGTTTCCCCTTCATTTCTCTGCATACAAGCATCAGTGTCTCCTGTTGGTGCTGCCATCCAACCTATGACCTTAAGGCAATATGATGGGATCAGGTCACTTGGTCTTTATGCTTGGAAGTCCTTTTTCCTTTTTCTTCTCAACCCTTTCATTGGTAACCACAATTTTCCTTCATCCTCGGTTAGAGCTAACTACAAAACAAAAGCTTGTTATGGGTTCTACTTCTACCGTTCATCAACTGTATTCCAATGTGGACTTCAGGTCTGTTGCTGATTTACACATTTTGCATAGACTTCCCCCAGTTGACTCACTGGGTGTTTTTCAGGGGTTATTGTCCCCCAGCCCCATGTTCATTCTTCTAGACAATGCTGTCCATCTTCACCCATCAATGAAAGGCAGCCATTTTTGAATTGGAGTGCAAAAGTTGTTTACATCAACTGTAGCTGGTGCAAAACGACAACACTGAAACTACAAAGGGAATTAAGTTGGCAGAATCTGATCAGGAAGATGCAGTTAAGAATCGTAGTCCTGTAAAAAAGCACCAAGGCATCTGTAGGCCATAAGAGGCTACATCAGCATTTCCAGCAGCAGAGTGCACTCAAACATCTTAATGGAGCATTACTTCCAATACTAATTTAGTACTGAAGAATGACCCCTACTGAATCAGTAACACTGCTACCTGAAACACCCTCCATTTCTTTGGAGGATATGTATACTAATGCTGTATTTATTGAAAGTCTACATCGGAGATGTTTGTTAGTTTTATTTAAAATGACTTGATAAGTGCAGGTTCAGAGTGGAGAAACTTTGTCAGACTCATCTTCAGAGTCTTGGTATATAGTACTCCCCTACTAGGGAAAACCACTTAGCTACCACTGGGTTAGGGAAAAAAGTGATAAAGAACCACTCTAAACACTTTAGAGCTCTATTTAAAAGGAGTCTGCATTATCTAGAGGAACAGTTCAGGGAAAATAACAGCCTGGACACAAAGAAATAAGTCGCTATAAATAACTTTTAACAAATAATTACTCCAGGTTTTCTACTCTACAAAAATATAAAGAAAATACTAGCTGTTTGTTATACAGTATCAAGAAAAATAGACTAAAAATCATGCTAGTAAGCAGCATATTTAGATAGCGTAGACCACATTTTCCCCCTCAAGGACAACTGTGCCACCCCCTGACAGTTCTATGGTTGCTGAAGTAATGTCAGAGGGGTGGCACAATTGTCCCCAATGGGAGAATTTAGCCCAATTTTCAAAGCCTGCATTTAGTGTACATTTACGCTGCAGCTGGAGGACTAATTTCCAGCTTGGATAGACATACACGCAGTAGTTCTGCTCAAGCTAGCTGCAGTGGCATGGGCAGCAGGAGGGGCCAGCTGCCTGAACATACACCTTGTGTCTCAGATAAGACTGTATTAGGATGGCTAGCCCATGCTGCCACCCATGCCACCATGGCTATGTTGCTATTTTTAGAATGCTTAGCTCAATCAAAGCTAGCATGTGTACATTTACACAAGCTGGAAATACACTCCCAGTTGAAGTGTGGACATACCCTCAGAAGTTGACATGGATAGGTACAACAGGGACAAAATGTCTGTTGGAATGCCAAACCACCCTTGTGAGCATCCTGATGTGGACTTTGATCATCTTGCTATTTTCGAAAAGTGGGTTCCCATCCATAAAAAAATTGCAAAGCTGCTGGCCTGTTTCCTCAGCCTAGGAAGACCTCACTGCCATACCCAAGTCTCTTTCCAAGCACACTTTTATTATTCAAACATAAAACTAGGCAAAATACACACAAACAAAAAAGTGGTTCCTCTGCCTACCAAGGATTACAGCTCCCAGAGGCTGTTCCCCTCTATGCCGAAAGGAGAACACACCCTTCCCTTCAATCCCCTTGTTTCAAGGCCTACTGCAGGAGCCCATTTCCCACCTGCAGCTCCTCACTCAACTGAGCCATTTGCTGGCTTTTATAATTCCTTGTTCCCTTCCCATCTTGGGTTTGCTAATTGACCAAGACTGGCAGTTGCTGGGACCCTGGCCTTCAAAGGGGAAGACCACCCTATTACATACATATTCAATTTATTTGTCCTCTAGTGGACACACACTAGGGACTCAGTGGCTAGGCAGCAGTTCTGCAGAAAAGGACCTCGGGGTTACAATGGGCGAGAAGCTGGATATGAGTCAACAGTGTGCCCTTGTTGCCAAGAAGGCTAACAGTATTTAGGGCTGTATAAGTAGGAGCATTGCCAGCAGATTGAGGGATGTGATCATTCCCCTCTATTCGGCATTGGTGAGGCCTCATCTGGAGTACTGTGTCGTTTTGGGCCCCACACTACAAGAAGGATGTGGAAAAATTGGAAAGAGTCCAGTGGAGGGCAACAAAAATGATTAGGAGGGTGGAGCACATGATTTATGAGGAGAGGCTGAGGGAACTGGGATTATTTAATCTGCGGAAGAGAAGAATGAGGGGGGATTTGATAGCTGCTTTCATCTACCTGAAGGGGGTTTCCAAAGAGGATGGATTTAGACTGTTCTCAGTGGTAGCAGATGACAGAACAAGGAGTAATGGTCTCAAGTTACAGTGGGGGAGGTTTAAGTTGGATGATAGGAAAAACTTTTTCATTAGGAGGGTGGTGAAGCACAGGAATGGGTTACCCAGGGAGGTGGTAGAATCTCCTTCCTCAGAGGTTTTTAAGGTCAGGCTTGACAAAGCCCTGGCTGGGATGATTTAGTTGGGGACTGGTCATGGGTTGGACTAGATGACCTCCTGAGGTCCCGTCCAACCCTGATATTCTATGATTCATATATGATAACTTTTTGGTTCCACTTCAAGCTATAGTCACATTATTGGTGCATTTCAACTTCACAAATTGTCGCTCCTGGGGAAAGTGTTTGCAGTCAACCTGCAAGGTGCTGAGTGCCTGAGTCAATAGGAATCGAAGGCTCTGAGCATCTCTTAGGGAACATAGTATCTGGCAGATATAGTCTACTTATGAGTTAATGTTTATTATGGAAATTAGAAGTTGTAAAGCAGAATATTGGTGCTAATTATAGATATGAAATTCCTCTTCTCTTTCCTACATACATACATTTCCTTCTCTTTCATACACATAAAGCCTAAAAGGCTCAGGATAAAGGGATTTGCTTTTATTTTTAGAAAGGTTCTATCTTTATCATGCATGTTTTATCTCCAACATGTTTTGCTGGAAAGAGATTATTTCAAGGAAATGTTAAGCACTAGAGAGTTATCTGAATGAAGACTTTTCTGAATGTCTCCTCTAAATTATAGATCATTTTTTCATAACAAACAATTACTATAGATCTTCAATCTGTTCTCTTTCTGACAGTTCTGACACATCTATCTGAGATGTTAAAATGATCTTTCTTGCATTCTTCAGGTTATGAAATGCCAGAGAGATCTTCTTAGGAGAAACACCTAACAGTTTTGATTTGCCATCTTATCAATGAGGACAGAATACCTCATTTTAATTGTTACTAAAATTCTGCCCTGCATAATTAAATCACAAATTATCTTTTTTTAATCTACTTTTCTTCTTCCCTTTTTCTTGAGTAATACCAATGTTATACTGGCATAAGTTGATGAGTTATCTCACAAATAAACCATTTGAAAGCTACTGTAACTAAAAGAAAGAATAGGAACAACAGGATAGTCTACAAATGGCTGATTAAAATTGCAGCCAGGTTTATGGAAAAACTAGTAAAATTCTTAGGAAAATATATATAGTAAAAGATATAAACATTTAATTTTACCATGTTCATATTATGACTGTTGTAAGTTTTCATAGTATAAATATATATATAGCTGTCATCTTATGCACAGATGCTTAAATTTCCCTGTTGCAGGGAAAAAAGGGTTTAGAAACCTTAATATTTACCAACATCAATAAACAGAAACCTCTAAAGATTTCAAAACTGTAAGGATTTCACAGAATTAGGAAACACTAATTAAAATAACAGAATAACATTGAACCTGCTGTAAAGGCTTCAGTTTAAAGGTTGGTCTCAAAAACCTTGTAAGTTGGATTTGCAGCCTACATGATGAAGAAGGTATTATTAAAGGAATGACAAATGAGAAAAGGTTCCAAACTAATCATTCATTTAATAGCTTATCTCTCTCTCTCTCTCTTTTTTTTTTTTTTTGGGGGGGGGGATTGATCTGTGTTAACAAAAGAAGCAGAAAAAACAAAACGAAAAATCAGCACATAAAAAAGTGCAGGGTTTGGAGCAAAAAGGTGGAGGGGTTTTTGTGTGTTTTGGACATGCCAGAATATATGCAGTACAACTGGTATTCAAAATATTCCATTCACTGAACGGAGCATAAGGTACTGTAACCTTGGCTGACTTCCATAGTAGCATCAATATCCATGTCTACAGAGCAAGCCTGAAGCATTCTAGTTCAAATTCAAAAGGGAAGGTTGTATACTTAGAAAACTAGATGATATGTGTGAGAAGCCCACATACCGCATCCGAAAACCGGAAGATTATGTGCGCAGACACCCTCTCACCACCGCTCTCATGTGCCTGCGATTGTGGGCGGTCTGCACTTGCATGGTCCGGCATACGTGGCTCCGCCTCAGGCCCCTGCAGGCGTGGCTGGTGTCAGTCTATGTCCCCAGCAGACACAGTGTGGACCGTACGGTCAGAAAATAATTGTGGATCAAATTCTACACCCTCTAGTCAAGCAAAACTCCTCAAGTGTGCCAATGTCCCATTTACAATATCTGGCCCCATAGTGCTATATAAAGGATACAACAATTTCTGAAAATCCTTTCTCTTAACACAGCTACATTTTAACTATGTGTGTAAATTAAGAAGAATTTCAAAAGAGACTGATGACTCCCAGTAGAATTACACAGTAATTAATTCTTTATTAGGAAGAAATCGCTTCAACCTCTTTGGAACATCAGGCACAAAGCATTGCTGACCTGCTGACAAAAGTTCTGTGAGCAGAAGAAGGAATTTAACAAAGTCATGATATAAATAGCCATAGACTCCAATTCTTCATCAGTTCTGATGCCCCCTCTTTTTAAAAAATTCAGATCATTGTTCAAATAAGGAGAATAAAAGGTCACAGCCAACATCAAAGCGGGTCTTGATTCCTGAAGTGGTGCTTAGCATGAACTCCCAAGAAACTAAGAGTAAATGTTAAAATGATATCCGTTGCTCCCTCTAATTTCACTCATTGAAAGTGGGGGGACCTAAATGTACACATCTCTAAAGCCCCACTAGATTTCAAGGTTTTTTAATTAATTAATTAATTATTATTCTCCTCTTTTGAATTGCTATGAAATTATTTTTCTGGGTGGAGCTGGGGAGCTGGGACGGGGCAGGCAATTAGAGTGGCTTCTTAGCAAGTGAAATGCAAGATAATGGGCATGTATTGGAAGAAGTTTTGGGGCCCGTTTTGTTCAATATCTTCATAAATGATCTGGAGGATGGTGTGGATTGCACTCTCAGCAAATTTGCGGATGATACTAAACTGGGAGGAGTGGTAGATACGCTGGAGGGGAGGGATAGGATACAGAAGGACCTAGACAAATTGGAGGATTGGGCCAAAAGAAATCTGATGAGGTTCAATAAGGATAAGTGCAGGGTCCTGCACTTAGGACGGAAGAATCCAATGCACTGCTACAGACTAGGGACCGAATGGCTAGGCAGCAGTTCTGCGGAAAAGGACCTAGGGGTGACAGTGGACGAGAAGCTGGATATGAGTCAGCAGTGTGCCCTTGTTGCCAAGAAGGCCAATGGCATTTTGGGATGTATAAGTAGGGGCATTGCCAGCAGATCGAGGGACGTGATCGTTCCCCTCTATTCGACACTGGTGAGGCCTCATCTGGAGAACTGTGTCCAGTTTTGGGCCCCACACTACAAGAAGGATGTGGATAAATTGGAAAGAGTCCAGCGAAGGGCAACAAAAATGATTAGGGGTCTAGAGCACATGACTTATGAGGAGAGGCTGAGGGAGCTGGGATTGTTTAGTCTGCAGAAGAGAAGAATGAGGGGGGATTTGATAGCTGCTTTCAACTACCTGAAAGGGGGTTCCAAAGAGGATGGCTCTAGACTGTTCTCAATGGTAGCAGATGACAGAACGAGGAGTAATGGTCTCAAGTTGCAATGGGGGAGGTTTAGATTGGATATTAGGAAAAACTTTTTCACTAAGAGGGTGGTGAAACACTGGAATGCGTTACCTAGGGAGGTGGTAGAATCTCCTTCCTTAGAGGTTTTTAAGGTCAGGCTTGACAAAGCCCTGGCTGGGATGATTTAACTGGGACTTGGTCCTGCTTTGAGCAGGGGGTTGGACTAGATGACCTTCTGGGGTCCCTTCCAACCCTGATATTCTATGATTCTATGATTCTAAGTTGTGCTATCATATAGATTATATTTGAAGTTAGATGCCATTTGACAAAAAACCTATATCGGGGGGGAGAAGGGGGAATGAAGACAACAGGACAAAATAATACGACAGTGTGAAGGAAAAGGAAATAATAGATAGCCTTATCTTATCTTAGATAGCCTTATCTTTGTTAAGTCAAATCCACTAATAGTTTCCAGAATTGATCTCACTCTGATTCCCTGGGGTTCAAACAAAAGACTAACTTACTGTTGGTAGGAGTGGTCTCAAAGTCCACCGAATATAATTCTGTCTGGTTCCTTTACCTACATCCTTCTCCGTTAGAGTTACTATACCGTGATCAGAGGGGGAAAAAAGCATCTATGCCCAATCCATTTTGAGGTTTTCATATTGTATATCTTATTATCCAAGCAACATTCAGCTGAAAGAAAATGAGTCGGGGGGTTTGAATGAACTTGGTCAAGCAAGAGACCTAGCTGATCATGATTTTGTATGGCAGCCTGAATCCCATGTTTCATTATGTTCAAACTTATATAAAAGCAAAAGATGATCAAATCCATACAGATGCTTTGATTCAATTATTTACTTATTTTACTGTTTATTTACCACAATGATTTTTACACAGCAAATAGCTTTACTCACAATGCACTACAGCTTGGCCTTCCTTGAGGTGAGAACTGTAGGAATGTTACCTAGCCAGTAGCTCTTGCATGCTTTATTTTCTGTAATGGCCCATTTTACAGAAGTGCTGAGCACTTGCATCTCCTGTAGCCTTCAGGTAGAGTTAGGAATGCTCAGTTCCTCTGAAAAGTCAGGCCCCAGTTCTCTTTTTTTGTGATAAGAGATCTCTGCCGCATCCAAAGCAGCAACAAATTAAGGGACTGTTTGTTCTTCCACTTTTCCAAGAGGTGGAAGTACACAAGTGCCAAAAAATGCTGTCCAACATCACCTCCATAGTCCTTTCTACACTAATTAAAATGGTACTCCAAGCCACAGCTAGTCCTGGAAACCTGAAAGTTCAAACAAACAAACAAACAAAAACACCTTTAACAGAAATGTTCTAGTGTATTTGCTAGTTTGAAACACACTTTTGCAAAGTGGGGATTTTTCTACCTGGTAATTACTATAAGAATTGCCAAAGAGACACTAAGTTCTGACAGACTAATCTTCCTTACTGTTAGCATTAAAACAAATCTTTAACGATGGACTATAACTCTGTAACTATGGCCTGGAGAAATCCAGGTTGTTAGATGTCATAATGGGAACACAGAAGCATAAAACAGTAAATGTTCTAACCCACCAATGCCCACTCATTCTAATTTCAGGAGCTCAGTTGTGGGAAATATGTCGACTTGATCCCTACAGGTACAAGATGATCAGTGCTATAGAATAAGGCAAAAATTCTCAAGGTCCCTGCTAATATATTTGAATATGCTAAAATGTCTGCCTAACTCTAAATTTGGTGATCAAGACTCTTAATACCTAATCTAAGGTACATACTGCAATGCTCTTGGTGTCCTAGTAAATCCATTTTCCCTATCACCATATGTTCCTCTGAATCCAAATTTTGGGGTGGGGGGTGGGGGAAGAAATACCATTTTCCCTTGGAGCCCAGTGTTAAAGACTTTTTTTCTTTACTGTCAGCATGAAAAGGTTCTTTTCTGTGAACCAGATCACAGTGTAGAAAAGAATGTTAAAGAATTATAGAGAACAATGGCGTGCATTTCAGAGAAAAGAGTACATTAAATACGAACGACTAAATCCTAGAAATCTTACACTTAAATGAACTCAGCTTTTGCTACAAGACAAGACTAACCTCTTTTTTTTTTGTTTTGTTTTGTTTTGTTTTTGGAAAAATGCATTTTGAGGTTCTCAGCTCTCCAAAGAACCCAGCTAATGCTGGGTTAGTCAAAGTTTGGTTGTTACTTGGAGGGAGGGTTGTTGTGGTTTTTTTTGAGTCCATGGAAAAACTCAAGGTGGGAACCAATCTGATATTTCTATCAGTTACTCCTACAGATAATTAAAGGTGTTGAAAGCAAAATTAGATTACTAAGTAATAAATGATGTTTAGTATCATACAAAGATAGGCACACGTATTCCATTTTGGAATGGGTAGAACTTTACTTTAACTGCAGTTATTTGGCTATGTTTGTAACACTGATCACATACAAGATATATTTAGCACTTGTAGTCCTAGCCTGTATTCCTTGCACACAACACATTCCCACTGATATCAATACAGAATCAAGTCTTTATACACAGGATCACGGCCTTTTACAAGTGGTGTTTCACATCTTCGAGCATGTTACATACATTAACTAATTAATCCTCAGAAAGTCCCTGTGAAAAAGACATCCTCCCCATGTTCCAACAGAGAAGTAGAGGGAAAAGGATATTCCTTGAGTTGTGCAAGGTCAAGCAATGAACAACGGGAATTCTCTACTTTGCATTATTGGGAAGCAGCGGGAACATATCTATTCCTCCAGAAGAATAGGCAACACCTGTATGGTGGTGATAGTCCAAAGAAGTCTAGTTGAGAATAAAAGAGTACAAGTGCTGGCAGTCAGGATCAGTGGGCAGGCATCTAATCTGGCCTGGACACAGGTCTGGTTTTGGACTGTGCTAGGAGACTAGATGAGTATTTTTGATAGGTTTAGAAATATTTGATGAATCAATCCCTCACAAGAACCCTATGAAACAGACATGTATCAGCACCCCCATTTCACTGGTGGGGAAAATGAGGCACAGGGTAATTAACGATCATTTCTATCATTATTTTAATATTAGGGTAGAATTGCGGGGCCCCAACTGAAACTGCAGCCTCATTTTGCTAAGAACAGTACATACAAGTAGTAGGATGGTTGTCTCCACCTGTATCCTTATGTTCACCCTTTTTATAAGACTATGATGGATTTTGCGCAAAATATGCCTTCTATTATTTGAAAACTCATAGTTTGCTGATCATTATTGAACTGGTAAAATATGTGTGGCAACATTCTATGTAAAGTTATAAGATTCTACTGTATAACATTACTGAGACATGTTCCAAGTTTAGAAAAGCAGGCACAAACTAGTTCCTCAAAGACAAAAGGCAAACTAACACCTGAGCCAGGTGTCAACAAAATCAAATGGACTATCACCTGGTTAAGAGGCCACTCTTCAACAGGAAAAAGGGTGTGTGAGAGAAATCTATACTTTGGCAAAGAAACTATTGGAGGGTCCCAACCCCCCAGACCCTCTGTCTTCTGAACCTCAGTTGGAGATGATTTTCAAAGAAAGACAACTATAAGAAAGGGAAACAGAGACCCCAAAATATGCCTCCCTTTCTCTCTGCCCCTGGCATCAATGACACCTGAAGGACAAGGAAACACTAAACAGAGGGAGGGGTCCTGGCTGAAAAGAATCCAGCCAGTAAGATTTCTTAGCATGTGGTGAGAGACACCTTTGCTTTGAATTCATTTAGCTTGTTAAGTTAGATATTAATTGCATTTTATCTTTTATTTTCTTGTAAGCAATTCTGACTTTTATGACTCATTACTTGTAATCACCTAAAATCTATCTTTCTGTAGTTAATAAACTTGTTTTATTGTTTTATCTAAACCAGTGTGTGTCTGGATTGATGTGATTTGGAAACTCCATTTGAGACAATAAAATTTGTGCATATCATCTTCTATTATTGAAATGATGGACTTTACATGAGCTTTTTTTGTCTAGGAGGGAGCTGGGCGGTACAAGACACACATTACTGGGGGAAGTCTGGGACTTGGAGTTTGCTGGTGTTACCCTGCAATGTAATTCATGAGTGGCTGGCTATAGCACTCATACAATATAGCTGGGATTGATTTACATGCTGGAGGCTGTGTGTGGGCAGATCAGGAGTGATTGCTCTCACAGCAAAGCAGTGTAAGAGGCATCCCAGGTTGGAGAATTGAGGGGACACAGCTGTCCATCTGTCCGGATTGTACCCTGGGTAATGTCACAATTGTCATTGCCCCAAAAGGGTTAAAATTAAAATAGACAAGACAAAGGCTGGGAGAGGATACAGAAATGAGATGACTGTTGAAACTCATATAGATGGTCAGAATCATAAACCAGGATTAGACCCTAAGTAGCTTGACTTTCTGGCACCAGTCTGACAACTGAACCATAATACATGTCAACCAAGTCATTTGGGGTACCTCTACACAGCCCATAGCAGTGAGCTTCCCAGCCCAGGTCAAAGATTTGAGCTTGCAGGGCTCATGCTAGCACTCTAAAAATAGCTGTGTAGACAGTTGTGGCTCAGATGGAAGCCCACCCACTTCTCTTGCCTTCAGATCTGTCTACACAGCTATTTTTAGAGCATTAGAGTGAGCCCTGCAAGGACAGGTTGGGAGGCTTGGTGCTAGGGGCTGTGTAGCCATACCCCCATAGGGTCAGATTTTCCAAGGTATTTAGGTGCCTAAAAGTGCAGATGGGCATGTAGTGGGATTTTCAAAAGTCATAAAGCAGGTTAGTCACCTAATTCCCATCCAAATCAAGCCCCTATATACCTCTGAATACATCAGAAGCATCATATGACACATTGCAGTCTTTTCTGTGATCACTTTGTGCTGCCCTAATTTTGGGCTCCTTTGGGCCTTTTCTGTAAAGAGTTCTTTCTCTCTCCCTTTGGCTAGCACATTGGCTGCCATGGTACTGTACTCTACCATGTCCTGTTTTTATCCGTGTTACAATCTGCTTCTGTTTTGGACTATGCTAGGTAATATCCCAACTCTCTACTTTCCAAGGACCCTATTCAGCACTCCTTATTTAGGAAAACTGGATCTCATTTTTCTCAATGTCTCTAAAGACAAGAAAGAGAATTGAAAACCATTCTTGTCATAGAAAGCAGCACAATTCTAGGGACTGTTCTCACAAGCTACAAACAACAAAAACTCTTTTAAAATCATGCATCCCCTTAAATGTTATCTAGGAGTTATGGACACAGAGAAAATACGCTCCAGTGTCCAATCCCAAAATAACCTTAATGAGTATTTCAAATATAACTCAAATCTGTATGGTTGTAGAGCTCTTCAAGTGAAGCCATGTGTACTTTAGACAAACAGAAAGCATTATGGATGATCATATAAATACTATTTAAAATCTTCCCGTATCACAAGAGAACACATGTTGAGGCCCTCAAAAGAGAGGGATAGAGGATATCAGGGTACACCAAAGCAATCAAGTCTAATCACCACTAAAAAACGTGAAATTAAAGGAAATCAAAAGAGGAGGAACTAGGACTGAAATAAAAGCACAAAAACACAAGCACTGCCAGCCTTTTTAGGCTCTGTGCTGCACAACAAAACCAACAAACACACATGCATAAGAACAGATGGAGAATGGCAATACTCTTTTAAATTGCCCCAAAGAATGCTCAAGTCCTGCTCACTGTTCTTACCACTTGAAAAGACAGTGCACTAATGAGTGTCATAAAGGGATTGACAATAGCCTCAACAAAGTTCCATCTCAGAGCGAGATTCCAGTTAAGAAGCAGTGGGGTTGCAAAACTTAATCAGTAAAAAATAAAAATAAAATCAAAACTAGAGCAGAAACAAGAGAACCAATTTAAGCAGAAGAAATAAAGGTCAATGAAAAAGTTAGGGATACATCACCATGTGTATATATGTTTTATGTCATATTACTATGTTGTTCAAAGTATCTGTTGGTACTAGTGGGAGGAAGAAAAAAAGGACTTCCTGATATACATTCTAGGAAGTCACTGGTTTGAGCCAGTTTTGTATCAATATTAGTAGGTTTTTTGTTTCAATGGAGGGAAACAGCACTAAAACACAGACTTTTCTATACTTTGCAGGTTACAAAACGGATGCAACCACTCCATTAAATAGTGCCTTTTAAGGAATTGTTTCATTAAAGTATATGAACAAACTTTTCTCCATTTTCTTCACTCTGTTCATGAATGACATTGACTGAGAACCTGGCTGAACTCAGATTCATGAGTGCTGTATGTCCTTAAAAGTTCATGGGAACAGCAGAAGCATCAAATGACCCACCTCTCTACTTTCCAAGGTCCCTGCTCAGCACTCCTTATTCAGAAAATTCCTACGGACTCAAGTGTATGTTTTGCCTGCACATGGAGTATCAGTGGAACCTGAAGCATTATATCATTGCTAAATCTCTCTCGCCATATCCCTCTGAGCCCTCTCTCCCCTAAAAAAAAGTGGTCATTCGATCTCTCACAAACATAATGCATCCTGACATGCCCACCCATCATCTGCGATCTCCCCACACCCCTGACCACCATGTGTTCTACCTGACTGTGACCACAGGAATATCCTTCCTCAGCATGGTCTCCTCTAATAAACATTCTGTGCTGTTATTGAGCCTATCCAGTATGCCTAAGCGAACATATTTTCAGTGTTGACAGCAAAGATTGAGTTATTGTAGCTCCCATCTATATGGTTTGCTGTGAAGCTGTGTTTAGTTATGTTAGTTATCCATAAAATACAAGAGCTCTTTTATTGATTTTCTCCAATATCCGCATTCACAAATAAGAGGTTGTCAGCTCTGTTATACTGCTAAGGTAAGATTTTGACATTTGATTGGCTAAAAATACCATAAAAGTTTCCACAGTTGTTCAAAGTTTTGATTTTATTTCCCTCCTGTATTCTTTCCCTGGCCCTAATGGTTACAAAGATGTATGGGAGAGGTGGTAATGGTGCACTTGTTTTTCTTTGCCTTTTACTTTCCACTAAATGAGTTTCTACTGATTTTGTCTACAGTTAGCTTTATTGAATTTCCTGTTATGCCCAGTTATTTTGCCAATAGAATGTCTATGGGACGTATTTCACAATCCTATCAGCTGATCTTATTGGTCTTTAAACATATTAGTTCGCGTCAAGTCATAGACATTCAGCTTCTTTTCCTCATACACAATGTGGAATGGTTTGAGCTTCTTTTTTTGGTAGTTTTTCTAATGAGAAGGCTATATACAAAAGAGAATGCCTGACTTTGGCTCTATATTTTATGTCAGGAAATATAGTTACTGAGGTAAATATAATGGGAGTGGATACAGAAAGCAGCCTGTCCCGGTGCCTCTAGTTTGAGTTAGATGTTGTTTCTGTGAAGGAAAAATTCAGTGGACCCAAGTAGGCCTAAATTTCCCAAATAGGCCTAAAAGTTTGGTAAAGCTAACTGTGTATATAAAGCATAAGAAAAGAGTGAGGAAAAGGGGCGACTGCAAACAGCACAGCTTAAAAAAATGTAACCATAACCACTAAAAGTTAAAAAAAAACCCATTAACCACAAAGAAAACACCTGTCAATAACAGGAAAAGCTTGTTTTTGCTAAACTCCAAATAAGGCAAAGCTACTGCTGAAACTTGCACTATATGCCAAATAAGGAAAATGCTGTTAAAGGAAGTGGGTTTAACAAATTGTGGTTTATAGCAATATAAGCTCCTGTATTTTCTGTATACAGCGGGGCAGCTACTTAGAGCTGTTACCCCCCTGCGCTTGTAATCAATAAAGGAGCCTCAGGCTTGTTCTGATCCAAACACAATGCGTGGTTAATTTTTCCATGACATTTCTGATTTCTGTTTGGTTCCAAGACAGTCTGGGTACTTTTAACAACAAGTGAGTGTTTCAAAGCTGGCAGCCCCAGAATCAAACCACCTTCCTCACCACCACCACCTCATTATCTGTGCCTTGGCCAGCAAGTCCTAATTTGGAAACTCCTTATAATTGTTTTAATAGAATCAGTTACTATATCAATACATGAGTCTAGCTCTCAACCCAAACTCCAGCCCTTTGGCTGGTTAGGCATCACCAGGTATTTCTCAGTATCTTCTCTGCAATGTCCTGCCACCATCTCTGTGATGTCCTGCCACTAGTCTATCTCCAAAATTGAACCTCTTCTCTGTCTTCCTGCTTCTTGTCCACTCATGTCATATCTTTCAGGCCCACAACATCCATGTAATCTTTTCTCTTTCCTCACTCTTTCTCCCTTATCAAGTCTTTTGCTATTTCCTATCGCTTCTTTTTAAATATTACCCATGTCATCACATTATGTCTTTTCCTCACTACCTTCACTACTGACCGTGTTTTTATTTCTTGCTCTGTTTGGTGCAACTTCCTCCTTCCTGGCCCTACTGCTTCTCATCTACGCATTCCCTAAATCCCTCCCACATGAGACTACCCAAAATAAAGCTTCTTCAGTCATTAGCTTCCCTTGATGATCGGACCATTTCTCCCCTTTCCACCCTCACTTCTTGAGCCCCAGTGTTGGCTTCCTGTCTCTTATCACAAATTCCCCATCCTTGCAGTCAAGTTAACATAGTTGTGTCCTCACTTACACATCTACTTCTCTCTCCTCCCTGTGCTCTTCTTAACGTTTGCTTCTCACTTTCTTCCTTAGGACTAAAACCTGGCCCCAAGAAAATCCATAACAAATTCCCAGGCTCAATTTACTGCCTTGGTTTCAGTTTCATTCATGATTCCCCCTGTGCTAGGAACAGTTCTCCTTTATACAGATTTCCCCTTAAAGCCTTCTTCCTCTAGGAATCCTTAGTAACAAAAGTCTCTCCACATTCTCTCTTACCGGAAGTGTTGTTTCACTTGTTTGGTCTTTGTTTTGTCTATTTTAGCTGAAAGAGCTTTGTGGCAGGAAAGTATGATTACTACCGTGTAAAAGTACTTTACTATATTAATTAATAGTAATAATTAGTTAAGATGGACACAATTTTTGGATGAATAGTTTATTCAAACCCACCCCTCCCACATCCCAGGCATGTGCCCTCAACATTAGATTAACAGACATGCATGTACGTTTTCTGCAGCTGATTGAAATGAAACATTTCATATGACCCAAACTGTACTTTTCCAACTTGCTGACAAATTCCAAACATTTTCAAGCCAATCAAATACTTTTTTCCCCTGATTTTTCAGTTTGCTGGCCAAACTGAAAAAACAATAATTTCCCCAGCTCTAGAATTAATTTATTTTATGCAATGGACATGCTTATTATGTAGAGATGTTAGTTTTGTTTTTTTCAGCTCTCTAGTTCTTGCTGCTTACTCCAACCAAAAATTAGACTTAAAGAAAAAAAAGGGTATAATTCAGCTAGAAAGGAGTTACCTGAATGTCAAAAGTTAATTACAATGACTCGCAAAAAGTTAACCACAAAAATGTCTAATGCCACCTACCCCAATAATTACAAATGAAAAGAACAGATATGTTGAACTATGCAGCTGAAAATTTGTGAAACATTTCTTTCCAATAAATAACTTGCGCACGCAAAAGAAACAATCACAGAACACATGAACTTCCCGATCACACCACAGGAAGTTATAGCAGTGAAACCTGCTATCCATGTTGAAAAGCGACAACTGAAACAACAACAAAAACCCTTATCTTTGAAACCAGCAGAGAAAATCACTAAAAGAACAGGAGGAAATGACATATTAACAAAAAGAGGAAATTATACCCTATTAGACATTAATAGCAATTAGGAAAAAGGTAACTAATTTCAAAGAAACAGGGTCACCACAACAAGACTTGATAAATTAAAGTAACACACAGAAGAGATAAACATACCCACAAAATAGAGGAAGCAGTTGAAGCCTTACAATAGCGAAGCACTGGACTGTTTTTACGCCCTATTTGATTAGAAAAAGAAAAACCTTCAAGAAAAATCTCTTCACTTAAACTTTTAAACCTAAAAATGTCTAGTTTCAAGGGTGCCCCTATTTTTTTTGTCCAACTAGGGACACCTGATTTTCGCAGAGTGCTGAGCATTCCAATATGAAAATGAGGCCCCTTTAATCTGGCTCAGGTTGGACACGACAAAATTGAAGGATGCAGATTCACTAGTCACTTCTGAGTATTTAGGCCTAACCACACTGAAATTTCTGAACATCATATTTCAAGTATAAAGTATGTGAACAATATACCACTGTTTAAATGAAGTGAGAGTTATTTAGCCGCATCTAGTGGATATCACTAACAACTTCAGCCACTATCAACCTCAAACCAGTTGTCCAATCACTGACGAGCACTTATTCATACAAGTAGTCCCAACTCTGGTAGCACCAGCATTCCCCACTCCCCACCTAGCACAGAGGAAGTTGGAGTTGGACTGCATGTGCATTTCCACTGTGAGAAGTCCTGCATCGTGGATTAGGCATCAGAAGACGGTGTCATCTAGAACTGAATCTGTGTCTGTGTGTACAATATACTGTTCATATCTACTTGCAATATGCAATACATACATTCTATGCCATACAACACATGATGGGGATAAGTAAACAACCTTCATGTAGAAGAGCATGATGAAAATTGTACAGAAGTTCTCAGTTCATTCTGTGTTGCTACATCACTGTAGCTCTTTTGAATATCCTTTTGTTCTTTTGACTTTGCAAGGACAGTTTCCAGCAACATGCTTACAATGGATATGGAAACTTTTTCTTTTTTGGAGTTATCTATTTATCACCATTAAGTAGCCTGCTGCTTATTGCGAAACATAGAAAGAAATTCAGATCCAATCTATACCTACAGTTTGATTCTTGTGCTTCAGTCAGTAGCAACACATCAGTTATACAGACATTAACACACAGAGGAAAACTGTTCTATATAGAAATATTACTTGGGAAGGAGTTCTGCAAAACTGAATGCTCACTACTATAACAGTAAATAGATTCAATACTGGATAAACAATTTAGGAATAAATTCAAACTTGGGTAACAATTCTACTGACATTGTAATATATTATATTTACAAGAGGTACAATATTAGTAAGAAATGCAGAAGGAGCAAGTAATAAATGACTGTAACATGAAGGCCAGAACGCATATGCAATCTGTTCAACAAACTCAAGGTTCCAATTTCTCCGATGGAGCCTATGCAAGTACCAAGTATATTGAAGAAACTGCTGTCAGAGATCATAATCCCTCATTCAAACAGTCGGGGGAGTGGGATAAGGAAAAGAACAGTACATTGTGAATAGGACAAAGATAAAAGAGTTAGGGCTAAGACACAAGGGGGCATCTCATGCCAACAACAAGATCTGCAAAGATTTTGTCAAATTTAAAAGTAGATAAAGAAGAGGCAATTTAAAGACTCTCCATGTACCATCCCAGGAAACGCAAAGGAAAAACATCTTCATATCCATAATAGGATGTGCTAATCATCTTGCACATATGGCTGTCTCATTTAATTCTATAGGAAGGTTGCAGGATCACAGAATCATTCAATAGATGGCACTGTAGGTCCTCCTAGAGACACACTACATGCCATTAAATGGAGACAGCTGGGGCACAGTTATGACTGGGAGTATATTTTATTATCTCCCCTAATTTTACTACACACTGTTTTTTTAAAAAATCTACTTACTATCAGAAGGCAGATGGACTTAATACCACACAATGTTTCAAAGGAACTGGAAGTTTCAACTGCAGGAACATGGCTCGTGAAAATGATTTTTAATGACTTTTCAACAATTTAGCCTTCATTTCTCCCACGATGAATCAACAGTTGCTGAATATTCACAGACACTCAAAAGGTCAAGTGAGCAGACATGTCTATGAATTGCCTCTGCAGGCAGGATCCAAAATGGTACAACAGTTAATCGTTCACTAAGAAAGAAGAGCTGTTCGAAAAGTACACATCTGCTGTTTAGTACTAGGGGTGGAATGACTTATAAAAATGCATAATAGTAGAAAAAACTTTCATAATTCATTAATTCCTGACATGTTCTTGGTTATGTCAGTGACAGACTGCGTTACTTCAAATGGGGTTTGACAGCAGGTAAATTACAGAGTCTAAGAGTTTAAGAAAGTTACTCAACAAAAATGGCTTGATCATGAATAGCATTTGCATAGTGGAAAACATTTTATTACTAATGTAACAACAAATTTGGTAAACTGACATTAAGCTTATTTTTCTGCATCATGGTTCCATTGCTTTAACTCGTTGATTTTGCTAGCAGAAGGTTGGTAGCAAATAGAACTGAGTGAACTATTTGTTGCATTTGATGGTTTAGCCTTTTTCTGGTTACCTGTGGAAAGACTTCAAATTTTAGAAAGGCATTCGTCATTCAGAATTGTTCAACAGTGATTATAAGTGAACATATTTCAGCCTTTAGATTGTTTGCAAATTGTGTGCTGTGACTTCTGCCTTGAGTAGTTGCTTTTTGTGCTGTGTGATTGATCATTTCAGTCATATAGAGTTGTTTCTGCACTCTTACTGGACCATTTTTTATAAACAGGTGAATGACTTGAATAACTAATTTCCAGTTCAGCACTCCTTGCACAAGATTCTGAAAGACCTCTGCTTCTCTGAACATTCAAACAAACTAATACAAAATCCCTTATACTAACATTAGCAGAATTTGAATGTCTGAATTAATGCATGAATGGCCATCAATGCCATCAGAGAAAATATGTGGCTTTTATCCAAATTAATTCTATATATATAATATCATTTCAGTATTCATTAGGATAACGCCATTTGGGGTATTATCCACAGTTCCCTTTCCAGAGGGTCAGTACAAAAGATGCTTAGCAAGTGATAGATTATTTAGCTAGCTAATCCATAATCTGCTATAAAACAAGCTAAAAATGGGCTTGGATTGAAATATACAGCACACCAGCCTACCTATGGTAACTGGTAATTGCTGACAACTGATATGACCCATTTGCTACCTGAAAAATTGCCGATTAGATTATTTTGTTGTTGGAAATTATTGTTACATGCCAACTGCCAAACTAAATTGCCACTGAAATCAATAGGTGAAAAGAGACATCTGCTAAACCTCCCAAGTCCGTTACTATATTGTACCATACCTCCCTATACCACACATCCCTTTTGCTTTTCATTTCACCTTACAGCTCCTGATCCTCTTGTTACTTCTTCTCCTTTTTATTATAGATGTCAGTTCTTTAAAAGGGACACTGTCAAGGCCAATAGAGCCTAAAATCAGATCTTAATAGTTTTCTCTTTCTTTCAGGGGAACGCAAAGTGATTATGCTCATGTCATGTTGTCCTGCTGCTCCACCTGTCCGCTGTAGCTGTGTGGCCTGTTAGAGGAAGTAGGATTTTTGTATAATTAATAAGACTACCACTTAGTTTTCCTGCAGCACAGGGGTTGGCAACCTTTGAGAAGTGGCATGCCAAGTCTTCATTAATTTAAGGTTTCGCGTGCCAGTAATAAATTTTACATTTACAGAGTCCCCTTCCCTCCCGCCCCCGACGGAACCCCAGACTGGCAGTGGGCTGAGCGGGGCTGGCAGCTGGGACCCCGGCTGGCAGCAGAGTGCCACTAAAAATCAGCTCGCGTGCCGCCTTTGGCACGGGTGCTGCAGGTTGCCGACCCCTGCTGTAGCACTTTTCATCAGTAGGTCTCAAAGTGCTTTACAAAGGAAATAAAGTGATACTTGGCCAGCTCATAGGACGAGAGCAGCGAGGGAGGCTTAAGATTCACTGTCAATCACAAGGAAACCCAGTGTCAAATGTCTGTCCCTGACACGTCTCCCGGTAGAAGTTGGTATTTTCTTTCCCTTGGTGTTGAGATCATAATTCTGGACAAATTGGTTAAGATCAAGAGGTCAGCTAAAAAAACCCACAGTTATAGAGTCTGAAAAATCTGAGGACACAATGAATATATTACAGCTATGGATGCCTCAAAATCCCTCTCTAATTTTCATCTGATCTTGGCATATACACTCCTGGCTTGCAAAAAATGTCATTCTCCCTCACCAAAGAAGATTTGTATATTTATTCTTCAAGCAAGTTTATCTACGAGTCTTTGTGCACTTAAGCATGTTATTTTATCAGCAGCATTTCTAGCATACATTTCCTGTTTCTTTAAGCAACAACTACAGAAGCTCATTTACCTTATGGAGAAGGTAATTAGTAGGTATCGTAGCTTGCCATTTATTTGACAGCTTTCTCATTTTCTCAATTTTACGTAATTTGACAGGGACCATTATAGATCCATAACTAGTCTTTCAGAATGACTTTCACAAGGTTAGTTCACTTATTAATTGACCCTTAGCAATGGCAATTTAAGAAGCACATTAATCTCGTCTGTCAGTTCTAACAAATAGTAGATGTGGAAAATAATTTGTCTTTTGCAAGGAGCCTTGCAACAGAAATGAAGTGTCTGAATTTTTAATTAATATGCATATTCTTTCAACAAATGAGATTTCGGGTTGGGGGGTACACTTATTTTCAGTGATCTTCCTTTATTGCTCCTTTAAAGTTTTTCCCATTTTCTTATTATGAAGATAAACGCTATTACAGTGATCAATAAATCCTATGACCAGGATAATATTCTACAAAGGACATGTTGGTGCTCTCAACAAGGATCCATGAAACTGACAGAAGTATGAACAAAGCATTAAACAGTAGTGTTATCATTACATATACAGAAGAAAAGTTTCTTGCATTCAGGAGGATTAATCCGGTAAGAATATATTAGACAAAAGATTATTATTCAGTGACTGAAAAAAACAACTAATATCAGACGCTTGATGCTGCAGCCCTTTAAAATCTGCCCCTATAGCTCTTCACTAGCTTTGCAGAATGCAGATAGTTCATCTTAAAGTAAGGGCTACCTGTATTGTATTTTTAATTCAACATGCTGGTAGAGATTCAGCACCTGTTCTCCTCTTTTAGTTCTCTCATTAACTAAATAATGGAGAACAGTTAACGACAAGGGGGAAAAGAACTCTGTTGAAAGAAATAATTCTTGACCTTGTGTAGTTGTATTAGTGTCTCCTTTTTCTGCAGCTTATCTCAGGCTGACAAAACCCATACCCAACACAAACAGATTAAGTGGTATATTCATCTATTGAGGAATTCACACATAATTCCCAGAAAGATTAACACAGGCTTTGAGGGAGACTATAACTTCCTACACTCTGAATTTAAATCCCCGAAGGCAAGGAAGTACAGAATTAAAGGCTGAGTTGCCCCTTGCCTCCTGTCTTCCTATTGTGCCCAGATAATGAAGAAATATGCTAACAGTGTGATCTGAGACAGAACAGGTACTTAAACCTGAGAACTATGCTATGTAAAGCAGACTATGTTTAAGCACTATACAGAATGTTTGCCTTATTTCTACATACCCTTATTGACTGGGATAAGGCTTTTTCTGTTTTTTATCAGACTTTTACTAGTACCAGGTAGAATCCTATCTTGAATTCTCAACATAGGCAAATTGACTCCATGTGCATTAGGATCACCTACAATATGTTAAGATGTAGTTCTCATTGTTCTTATTTTAACAGGTTAAAACACATTTCTCAGGTAACTGTAATAGAAAAGACACAAAGAATGATGTTACAGTCTCATATTTATTAGAAGCTAGCCCAAACCAAAACTCCAACCACCAAAATTTAGGTGATTCAAAATCTCGATGCAGCTCTAGATCCAAATGCCACAGCTCTGCTACTTACAGAATTTCTAATATGCGTATCAATAACCACTTCCTTGCAGTCATTGTGCTGGATAATATTAGCATGTATTTTAGACACTTAAAAAATATGAACCATCTTATTAATTGGCTATCCCATTACAACACCTTCCCAGCTGTTGTGGTTTGCTGCGTAAACAGGTATTCAGGCAATTTAAAAAAAAAACCCACAAATTACATACTTGATAGAATGCAGTGTCTCTTTCAGAGCCATTAGCGTCAATCATGCGAATACAAGTTTTAAGCAATGTTTGAAATGCATGCCGTTTAAACAACAGATCATAGTCTGGAACTACTGCAACAATAGTACAGGTATAAGCACTATCTCGGCATTAGTAACTCAGCCATTACAATGCTATTCATATTATGTTTCTCTTTGATAATGTTTCATGGTAGAAGAATAATTCTTATTTACTTATTTTTTTTGAACTATTAAAAGCACCCTATGTTTTCCTTTTTTTAAAAAGGTAGATGACCATAATTTCCAAAGACACAGGTGATTGGATCTAAGGAAGAACTGCCCTTTGAAAAGGTTCACAGTTCTTGTAACTTCACTACGTTTGTCAATGCCCTCATCACCAAAAAGTAGGAAAGATGGAGGCCATGCAGAGCGGAATTCTGTTACCATATCCCCTCCTCTTTTTTTCCTCCTCAGACAGGGCCTAATCCTCAAGATGATAAATTCCTTCAACACTTGTTGAAGTCAGCAGGAGTTCAAGTGACTCTTCTCTGGAGGGGAACAGCTGGCATGAGTCACCCAGAGAAGTCACATTGTACTGTACTGCATGAATGGATTGTTGAGAAATTGCCAATAAAAGTAACCGATTTTATGTGGTTCCCAGAACGCAAGGCCAGATTCTTAGCGGGTGAATTTGGCATAGCTCCACTGCTTTCAATAGAGTGACACCAATTTACACCAGCTGAGGATCTGACTGCCACATCGCTTCACTAGTGATCCAAAAGTAAGAATGACACTTAACTAATATCAATGACCCAAGTACAGAGAGAAAAAGCTTTCCACTCTGTTGCACTATATAGTACTCTTAGCAGCTTATAATATAGCCACAAAAATTAAAAATGACCTGAACTACTGCATTACACTTAGCCACTGTTACAGTAAAGACAGGTAAACCCCAGTGTAATCTCTGCCCCAGCAACACTGCTGCTGTTAAAACAGAATTATAGTCTGGAGTTGGCTGTTGCCAATCTATTGATCATTTTCAACAACTAATCAGAGGATATCTGACCAATTTCATCCTATTGAAGTACTCTTGAAGCTGTTTTATATTTTCAGGGCTACGTTCTAGTGTCCATGACACTGATGTCACCTCATTAGCTTCAATGAAGTTATTATAGATTTACATTAATGTCTATGAAATGGAAGCCCATCCCACAGATGGAAAGCAGGCACAAATTCAGAAAATTTATTCTCATTCAGACATTACAGGAAAGCCATAAAAAAACCTAGGAACCAATGTTTCATTCCTCATATTTCTATTTCCTATTTTCTGGTGACTGGTGACTCTTTGATTACCACCTTCTGTAGGAGTACTTGTGGCACCTTTTCTTTTTGCGAATACAGACTAACACGGCTGTTACTCTGAAACCGTCTGTAGGGAAGCTTTATTTTCAGACAACTTTCCTCCCCTCAAATGAATTCCTGCATGGTTTTGACTACTTGCAACTTTCAATACCCACTTGCCAGCAGGAACAAAACAAAACACTAACAAAAGATTTAAGACAGCCAAAGAAAGGAGATGATCCAGGGTTTAATAGGGTTGCACAAAAGATGATGTAAGCACTAGACTGGTGCAAATAACGAATGTTTTGGTTCAGTCACCGAACTGAAAAATAAAATAAAAAATAAAACTTGTTTCAGATCAACACAAAATGAATTAAAAAAAAAAAAATTCAGTGAACTAAAGAGAGCTGGTTTTGTTTTTTTAAGGCCAAGGTTGAAGGAAACATTTCATTTGATCAGAAACAAGATGTTTCATTTTGTTTTCAAGTTCTTTTACTTTTAAAAAAAAAATCAAAATGAAGTAAAATTCAATATTGAAAAGTCATTTCCAATTGAAAAGTCAAAATATTTTATTTTGAAAATGGCAAAATAAAATGTTTTCACTTTATTGGGATTTTTAGGTTTTTTTCGATTGAAACAATTCAGTGAATTTGACATGAATTCACAAAAATGTTTCAATCAACCCAAATCTGAATGAATATATATGGCAAAAAAAAAAAAGTCATTCAAAATTTTTTGCCCAGCTCTAGTCATGATTCTTCCCCTGCACACACTATTTTGCTAGTATAATAAGATCCCCTTGAAACCAAATCATTTCTGGGGTTCAAAAAAGGGTTGTGCACCTCAGCAGTTTTGATTTCCAGTTCACAGAAAAGCTAAAATACTTCAAGAAAACTAGCAGTAAGTCCGAGCTGAGTGCATACAATATGTATTTTGCAGGAAAGTATGTTCTTAAGAGACTTCAAGTCCAGGTTTGCAGATCCAAGAGTTTTGTGTTTTATGCAGGGCATGCTGGATATTCATATGAGGCGACTCCATGCTTGTAAAATTAAAGTGGGTCTTCAGTAAGGGAACTATTTACAGAGATGTTGCAGCTGCACCTAGAATTCAGCAACTGTGCACACAACACAAAGCCTGCCTTTCACTGAGATGAATCCCCAATAGTTTATAGGCTGGTGTGCTGGGACAGTTTAATTTATGCCTCCCTGAACCAATGAGGATGAAACAAGCCCCACAGAAGCACCTGAATGTTTGGGGGTTGATCTGTACGGAAACCAGACTCAAAGCTTTTGATGTTCAGTCTTCACTTGCATTCCTGTATTAAAAAATGACCAGAAAAAAAATAACTGAACACTTTTTCATACTGAATGTGCTTCCTGAATAGCCATTAGTCAAAGAAAGTAATGGAAAAGAATGTAACCCAACCATGAAAGTCTTTTTTTGATTAGTACCGAGACTGCAGAAAGTCATAAAAATCAGTATGGAATACACCTAGATTAAATAGAATTCTCGTTTAGGTTGCTGGAAAACAAAGTAGATACCAATTTGATATGACTACAGTCACAATACCATGGGTTGCTTGGTAACCGACGTTGACAAATATGTCAAGAAATCATTTTAGTCCATTGTAAAATTTGTGGGATCAGGATGTTTGGAAATGTTTATGTAATCAACAGTATAACAGTAATGTTACTGTCCATTTGGTGCAGGGACAGAGTGTACATCTGCAGGGATAAACGGAGCAAATTTCTGAAAATCCAGCTGTGTCTCTGTAATGAATCAAAGCCAGTTTTGCAAACTGACCTTTTAAAACATAAGCTTCCCCCTACCATCCATCGTTTAAATTGTCAGAATCTTCACAAAACACAAGGACTTACTTATCTCAAATGGCAGCTGCCCAAATTAATTGACATTATGGGTTTCCATTGTTTCATTATTATTATTATTATTTCTATTTCAGTAATGGTGAGAACCCCAAACTACTCAAGGCCCCATCAGTCTGGGCAATATGCAAATATTTGGTTATAGACAGTACCTACCACAAAGAACTCACATCCAACTTTAAGACACATAAGTAGCATAACAAATATGCAGCGAGGGCAATACAAATAATAATGATAATAGTAACTGTGATACTAAGAGAAAAGCCGTGTGCAAAATTACATCCTCCTTTCTCAAAAGGAAACCATCCTATGTTATCTGCATGCTGTTACAGGGCCATGATTTAGGGTGGAATGACATGCATGCCACAAACTTATATACCAACGGGATAACACTCCTCTCAAATTCACATAGACCTTGCTGCTTCTCATTCAGTTTTTTTATCAAAATTCTTCACAGTCAACAGGATGGCGCTAAATGCAAGTTAGCCAAATGAAAATGCCATCAAAAAGGGAGAGGTGGTGTAAGAGAGACTCCAGTGGCCTGTCTATATCTAATGCCACTTTGGGTATAGCTAATGCAGGCAGCACTATCTTCCAGGTATCATAGTAACTGCCTGAAAGAAAGCAGCACCTGGTTGAAAATTAGTGGGCTAAAGAGAAATTCAGATTAGATGAAAGTGATGCTGATGGAAAGAAGGAAACACTTTAAGTCCCCACCCACCACCACCATCATCGACATAGACTTCAGAGTACTGTCAGGCAGGTTTGCCTAGACCTTTAAACTACAGCTCCATGAAAGCAGCCTGGAGCTATATCACCTCAGGCTCCAATTTCTTCAGATTTACAAAGAAAAGCAGCATTCAGGCTTGAGGAGCCCCGAATGGAGACATTCAAAGGGGAAAAAAGGCCATTGTGAGAAGAGATACTGGTGACTCAGCAAATGGAACTCTCTTCTTTGAATCAGAAATGAAACTATGCACCAGTGTTGTTATAAGGCAGTGTGCTTTTGGGGCTGATACCTCCTAGTGGAGATGCAAAGTAACTTTCTGTTCATTTCTCATCATTAAAGATCCCATTAAAGACAGGGATCATCTGCCCTGATGTTTTGACCATAATCCAATATGGGCAATTTCAATTTCCCTATCTTTGTCCTCTTGTTGAGTTAACATAACAAAGGTACTGTAGTTCTCTTAATCTCTGAGCTATAGACTGTTGGGTAGTGCTGAAGTGTCCTCTCACCCCAAATTTGGTTGAATTTCTGTGCTGTTTGATATTAATTGATTTATTTGACACACACTCCACCACATAGAGAACTTTGTTAAAAAAGAGTCAAAGTTGCTTAAGTCCAAATCCATTAAGGTAATCTCTCAAAATCAAGGAAATTAACAGGTAAGACAACAAACAATGTGTGAAATCTTGGCACCATTAAAGTCAATGGCAAAACTCCGTTTGACTTTGGCATGGCCAGGATCTTTAATCTACAAACATTAGACTTCCTATAGTTTGCTAGTGACCCATCTATCATACACAGAAATCTTCAGTCCCGCTCCAATACACTCCAAACCAGAGCTGGGCAGGAAATTTCAACTAAATGTTTCTTCATTGGAAAATGAAGATTTGTGAAAAATGAAACTTTTTGCAGAAATACATTGGTTTTGACAAAATTTTCATTGGGAAGATTTTGCTCTGGTCCAGGATGAAATTTTTGGACAGAGAAAAAGAGCCCCAAAACACATAATAGACTGGTGGTTAGGGCACTCACCAGTAATATGAGAGATCCTGGTGCTTAGGGCACTCACCAGTAATATGAGAGATCCAGGCTCAAGTACCTACTCTGCTTGATTTGGCAGTCTCTCTTTCTGACCCAATGAGTATTAAATCAAAAGGAGAAATTAAGTGAGAGATTGACTATATAGCCTACTTGTTAGGTTACTCATCTGGAGCATTGGACATCCGGGTTCAAGTCCCTCTTCTGAATTAAGCAGAATAGGCATTGAACCTGAATGTCCTACATCCAGTGTTAATGCCATTGTCAACAGCTTTGGGCTGTTCTGGGTGGTCTACTGTAACTTGGGTTTAGTGAGCAGGAAGTATGGAATTTTCACAGACAACAAACACTGCCTGCCTGCCTAAATTCAGTGATTCTCCATTTAGAGAATGCCTTCTGTAAACATGGTTCTTTAAATAATAAATGTATCAGTGTGTGAAAATTATTGCTGCAATAACTATAACATCAGGTGCAGCGCTCATTACTCCTTAGCAATTGGCTCTCCTGTTTGTTTAGCGCTCTCAGTTCACTGGGGATACTTAATTACTAATGCAATCCATTATCTACCAGTAACAACCACCAGATCAAGCATTATTACCTAATTAGTCAAATATGATTTTAAAAATCATGATTGATTGGCATTTTCAATGCACAGGATAACTATGTAGGGTATACATGTTTGTTCTACAAACCAAACTGCATCAAGGTTTATGTCTATTCAAATATTCCTATGAAATCGGACAATAAAACAGTAAGTAACTGATTAACCATGACATGAATTTTTCAATTCCATCTCACTTGGAAAAAAATTAAATGATTCATATGCAAAAACTCTGTTTTTAGATCTTTAAGGTTATGACAGAATGAAAAACCAAAGACATTCAAGGTTAAGACCAACACTCCCTGCTCCTTCCTTAATAAATATCTCTATACACTTAGGACCTAATCCAAAGGCCACTGAAGTCAATGGAAGCCTATTATGGGAGTCTGTATGACTGCTAAATCATCCTGTCTCACTGCAGTAAGCAGTTGATCCAAAACCATCAAAAGTCTTTGGGATTCTTTCCATTGATTTCAATAGATTTTAGATTAGGTTCTTACTGTAGTGAGACAGCATGGTCTAGTGGTCATGTAGGCTATGACAGATATTGCAACCCCATGAAGTATCTCTGGGGACCATTGTATTAAATTTGTGAATGGTTTATCCATGATAGTGTTCTATTCCCTGGGGGAGCCTTGCCACAGCTCCTCCAGGAACTAAAAACAGTGGGGATGGTTACCCTGGGGATTGTAAACAACTCTGCAGAAGCATCACCCGTAGGGTTCAAGGTTTTCCAGAGACTCAGACAAAGAAAGGGCTGTTGGTATAAAAAGCAGAGCTTGAACTGATATAGGGCCTTCTTTGTGATCCAGGAAATGGACAGGACCATCCATCCAAGGGGAGCCCCAACCCTTGTGGAAGGGATGTGGAAGACCTTGGCATACTGAGGACCATAAGACTGATGGGTGATCTCTGGTAAGCTTTTGTCGTGTGTATATTAGAACTTTTATTGTTTTTATATGTTTTGTTCTGTAATGTTTTTGCCTTAAGAATAAATGTCTAAATAAAAGAAAGAGCTGTGGGGTAAATTGTAATTGCTGGCAAGACACTGTTCATAACTCTCAAAGAGAAAGCAACGTACAGGTGTTGGCCATTAGGCAGACTGGCTTGCTGGAGGTACCATGTACAAGGCATGGAGCTGTGCAGCCTTAAATATCCCAGTCATAAAGGAGAAGGATATGGGTCCCTGCCCTGAGACAGGTGATGGCTAGAGATATGACTGGGAACTCCTGGAGCAGACGACGGGGCAGAGGTAGAGAGAGAGAGAGAGAGAGAGAGAGAGAGAGAGAGAGAGTGTGTGTGTGTGTGTGTGTGTGTGTGTGTGTGTGTGTGTGTGTGTGTGTGTTCAGGTGCAGTTACCCTCAAACTGTGACACAGGAATCTGGGAGTCAGAACTTGAGTTCATGAAACTTTGCCATTGACATGCTGTTTGGTCTTAGACAAGTCACAATCTCTTATACGTTTTCTCTTACCTTCTTTAAAAAGTCAATCATCTTACAGACTCAGTATCATCATGCCCTGATCTCAGTCCTGTAGAAATGACATGTGAATGCCTAACTGACACAAGGCCAGATTCTGAAAGCCCCTTTTCTATGGGTTCATTAGTACCTTACTCCGTGACAAACTTCCACTGATTTGAATGGAACTATTCAGCCAGTAAGAGGCTTCTCAATCAGAGCAAATGTGGCAAACTCTGGCTTTTAAATGGGAGATGTGTGTGCAGAGGGATGCAGTAGTTGACCTCATCTGTATTTTTCAATACTGTCTTCCCAATGGCAGCAATGTAAACAAAAGACCACACAAATGGCGGCACGAGACCCGTAAAACTTTCCATGAGTATATTTAAAGTTCTTTAATATCAGTGCAGCCCAAACCTGTTGCTAAAGTATGACACACATGCACGCACTCTTTTTTTCAAAGTGAACGAAAGCAGGTCTTACTAAAACAAGCTACGAGACTCTTTGAGATCCTATTTATGGAAATATCTGTTACATAGTCAGGTCATATCTATGCCACATATTGTGTGTGTGTAAGATTCAGTCTTATTTACTGCATGCACAAGGGGGTGGGGGCGGCGGTTGGGAAATCTAAGTAAAAATCAATATACCGCAGGCTTCGATCAGTGTTCCTCCGCTCTCCCAACAGAAACAACAAAAATACTGCATTGTTGTCAAAAATACCACACAGTGACACTTACGTTTTCTTTGTGAGATATCTGTTAATGAAGCACTATGGCCCATGAGCACCTGATAGCATATCACCTCCAGTCAGCGGGCTCGTTTCAGGAGCACCAGACACTGAGCTTTTGTTGCTAAGAAAATATATTCTGTTACGTTTGAAATATATATTATGAAAGGGTGCAGCTTTTCTTCGTGAAATGAATATGTTGCCAGGCTGACAGCCCTGGAACCAGCCACAGTATTCATGTGTTCTTTCTTGCAAGGTCGCACCAGTATTTCCCAACCAAGTTCTGATGACTATTCAATCGTTGCCTTGTGCTGAGACTAACACTATGATCACATCAATTAGCTCCACATTCTGTTATATAGACACTTGGCCATTAGATTGATGCCCATAAAACAGTCTGTATAAGCAATCAGACAGACAGCATATGGCATATACCACTGTTCTGTACCAGATTTAAAGTAGAGACTGTGAGCCCATTGAAGCCAATGGCAGAATATCCTTTGACTTCAATAAGGCCAAGATTTCATCCCTAGAGATAAAAAATCTGAATCCTATTTCTACCTCCTGAGCATTGGGGAATTGCCCCCAAACTGCACCTTAAATTGTGGCGTTCAATATATAACTCCAGATGAATATTACAAAGTCAAAAAGGCACTTTGTTCTCGTAGATACATAATGTTATTGCAAATTAAGGCTGTGTCAAGTGCCTCTCTTGAACCTAACATTTTACAAATAAAATTCAAAGAGTAGGAAACATCTTAGTTTTCAATTGCTGCTGAGACAGAAGCACTTTCTGACAGCGCATGACTGTTGTTCAGGAAAAAACAAAACGACACATTTGTAAAGGTTAATTAATCGTAATTTAAAAAAAAATATGGACAGTGCTTTCTTTTTAATAATGCTCCACCATATTAAACTGCGCCTCATTTAAATGCAATTGAAAAATACGACTCTAACCTTTGGCTCCTAAATGTATTGAATCCCTGTAAAATTATTGTAAAGAGTATTCATCTTCCTTTCAATGATAAAATCTTTATCCCTTAGCTGTAATGAAAGTTGTTAGGTCAATAGTCGTAATTTGCCATGTTGTGCCATTTCCTTAAGTACTGTATTAGCATTTAGAAGAAGCCTTTCCAAATGAAAGTTCTTCAAATATTACCTCTTTAAATAATAATTAGAGTTGAATTGCACCCTCCTGCACTGGTGATGTCTGGTGAATTGGAAGATATGATAACTCCAAGGCCCTATTATGTTGAGTGTTGCTATTGTACTTGTGCAGCTAATACAGTTGAATTAGTATTCAATTCACAATAAGGGGTGATTAATAATATACTATGACAGAGCAGGGAGAGGCCTGTCACAGCTGCACATATTTAGGTATTTAAATCAGTAGCATTTATTCAAAATACATGGTGTACCCTAAGGTTAAACTGCTTCTGATTTTGAATAGTGGTGGTTTGTTCAAACTGATGCTAAGTCGTGTTCTTTAATAAAATAGTATAGTTCCTTTTCTTTCCAAAGAACAGTGCAATTACCAAAAAAATGGACAGTGGGGATCTTGTTGCCAGAGGCAAATACTACCAAAATCAAAATAGAGAAATAAAGTAACTTTCTATTTTTAAATGAAGCTGAGAGTTATTCTTTGTTTACTATCTGATAAATTCTCCCTTTGTCTTCTTTACAAAGATACTATATCAAGGGTATAAAAATAATGATAAAAAATACACACTATTTACCTTGGTACCTGAGAGTCACATTTCTACAGAAACTCTGCCCTCTGAACTTGCTTTGCAATTTAATTGAACATAGTGCTGGTGAAAGGTGCTGAGTTAAAGCCCTGGGGACTCAAATCTTCCACTTATCCACAGATAATGAACATCACAGGCAGTTTACAATTAAAGTGGTCATTTCATTTAGCACCTTCTACGGGAAAAAAACCTACAACCCGTAATGAGAAAACTTACTTTTCTTCCCTGAGAGATTTGAGTTGAACATTTCCTGAATTTTACAGACAAAAATTGAGGGAGGAAACAGAGAATAGGGAATACAGAGTTTTTGGCCCTGATTCTCATTTACATTAAGGCCCATTTTTTACCACTTTCGGAGTGTAAAAGGGCCTTTAAATCAAAATAACTATAATTTACATCCACTTTACGCACTCTTTATAATGCCATGTGATGTAACATACCCTTACTATAAAATGAATCAGGCATTAGGCTTTTTTTTTTTTAAGTCCTCTACAGCTATATGATAGGATAAATGTAGAGATAATTAACACAAGAAAGCTTCTCAAGGTATTTTAAAATATAAATACTGTGCGTACAAAGAAATTTCAAATTTGATACACCACAATGACTGTGCTATTGAGGACTCTCCTTTAGCTGTCAGCACAGAGCCATCCAAGAAGAGTAATGATACATGGTTAGAAAACCTTTGCCTCAGTTAAGCTGAAGGCTACAGGATAAGAGTCTGGAAGAAACTCACTGCAGCAATGAGCGTGCCAGCTTTTGAGTCTTGTAGCTATTCTGCTTAACACCTCTAGACACTTTGTACATGTGCATGAAAATAGAAAATTACTGTATTTGAAATTGTACCCTTTTCTTTCTCTCTCTCTGTAGTCCAAGTCCAACTTTCTATCAAAACAATTAGCATTCATATCCCTGGAATAAAGACATGGACAATGGAAAAGATTAGTTAGAAAAATGTTAAAAAGTCTTTTATTTCATTGCTGCTAACTTTGGGCCTTATCCCCTTTTCATTGAATTCAGTGGCAGCTTTGTCTCTGTCCAAAATGAGAGCAGGATTAGGCTTGCATCTATATAATAAATGTGCAACTCAAAAAAAAACAACACCTTAGCATGAATGAAATGTTAAGGCTAAGAATTCAGACACTCAAAAGTTTGTGTTCATTATGGTTTAAAATATGGTTTTCTTTGTGTAGATTAAAAATAGTGAATTACTGTCAGAAGCTGGTCAGAAAACAGAATTTCCGTCCCACAAGTAATCAGATGCACAATACTTATCATGAGTTAATCTGATATCTACCCACAACTGGGATGCTGATCAGCATTTCAACATTTGGGTTTTTTTTCCTAATTGGGGTAAAAACAAAAAACAAAACAAAAACCTCAGATAATTTTTTGTTTGTAAATGTGGAAATGTCTAACTGACATTTTCAAGAGGAAGAAAATGCTTCGACATTTCAGAATAAAATTATCTTCAAACCTAAACATTTTGTTTCAAAACGTCAATTCAAAATGAAAATGTTCCTTTCATGGTGACTTTTCAAATTTTAAATGACATTAAAATGACATTTTAAACTGAAGTGTCAGTTTGAAAGAAAATGTTTTATTTCAAAATGCCAGCTGGAAATAAAATGTTTCATTTTGAAATGTCATTTCCAAAAATTTTAAAATGTTCTTGAAATCAACTTTCCCGGTGAAAAAAATCTATTTTGACAAAATCATATTTTCCATTTAAAAAACTGTTTGTTGGGAAATTTTCCATTAATTCTATTAACATATGCATTCTGGAATTTCTGGTGTAACCCCTTTTTTATAATATGCTACAAAACAATGCACAGAGTCTATTGGTTTATGATTTTCCAGACTTAATGAAATCCACTAAAATAATGCAGATTTGAAACCAATCTTTTGGGTAGTTTTACAGTTGTGAATGTTTAAAGCTGAAAAGCCAATCATCTATAACATTACTAGCCAACCTAATAATCTAACCACAACTGGGTGCTGATAATCATATTCACAGCCAGAAGAGTTATGACTAGAGAGAAAAATCAGCACTAAATTATTCAGAATCATTAAAAATTATCGAGCAAGAAAATCACACTCCATAAAAAGCACCAGTTGGTCTCAAATGATTTGGTGATACATCATATGGAGTCTCTTCTTAAAGTCTGGTTTCAAACACTCCTATCTAGAAATCTGCCATTCACTGATGAAATCATTGCAGTCTGTTGGAAAGATCATTACATTGTATTGGTCAGGAATCTATCTACATTCACACTTAGACACACACACTATCCTTCTCTTCATCAAATTTTCTAGATCCTCTCATTAATAATATAAAACAGATGGATCAGGACTAGTGATTTTTTTTAACTCTACAACAAGGATCGTAATCTTAGTCATTTGCTGATGATGATAGCACAGTATAAATCATTCACTGAAATATCTGAGGTCATATAGTTCTGTTTGGTCAATTATTATCAAATCTTAATTAAAACTAAAAAAAAACTGATTTGAAAAATGTGGATAAATAGATAACAAATAGGCACTATTTGCTTCTGTTTGCACCAGATGGTCTCTTATTAAAGAGGAGCGGTACTAACTTCTTAAGGTCAAGCCTTGGAGGACTTTTTAGGCAGATTTCAAGCTAGGTAGGAAAGGTTGAGAAGAGGAGATTTCATTGACATCAAATGACTGATGTGTATTTCCAGCTAGACATAACAGGTTTCAGAGTAACAGCCGTGTTAGTCTGTATTCGCAAAAAGAAAAGGAGTACTTGTGGCACCTTAGAGACTAACCAATTTATTTGAGCATAAGCTTTCGTGAGCTACAGCTCACTTCATCGGATGCATACTGTGGAAACTGCAGAAGACATTACATACACAGAGACCATGAAACAATACCTCCTCCCATCCCACTCTCCTGCTGGTAATAGCTATGATCCAGCTAGACATGGACACAAACTGCAAAGTTCAGATCTGGATCCAAACTTTGGATGTGTTTGGATCTCGAATTTTAGTTCAAGTCATTTCTGCTTCCAATACATAAACTGAGGAATTCATTCTCCACTCGAATCAATGAGAAATGCCTCCACTGATTTTATGATAAAGTACAGGCTTTATGGAAGAAGATGGAGTTGTACTGAGTCAAAAGAAGAGTAATTAAAAGTTTTAATTAGGACATTAAGAAGGAAAAATATAACACTAAATATCAAGGAAAACTTCCAGACAGTCACTTATAGAATTTGCAGAACTAAAAATCCCACAGGAAACATGCACACCCCATAATTTGATGAAGTAGAGAACTAGAAGAAGTGTGAAGTGAAATGTACTGCCAGGAATTATTTTATCACTAACTTACATGATTCTACAGTATATCTGTGTATTTATATGGCTTCCATCACCATGGTATCCGCTCCTCCCAGTACTCAAGGTTTATCCTAGCAATATCACACTGAGGATATCCCCATTTTACAGATGTGGAAAGTAGGCACATAAAGAATAAGTAATTTAAGCAAAATCAGACAGGAGATCAGGGGCAGAATTCAGGTCTCCTTAGCCCCAGTCCATGATCATCACCTCAAGACCATCTTTTCTTCCCTCTATCATAGATCTTATAGGAACAATATATAATAGGGACCTGCATATTCTTTCTAAATTGAGCTTTGGTCATGAAATACTCTCAAAGAAAATAGAGTGATTCCCTGAGAAACGTCATAAATCACGTGCCACGCACTTACCACTCTCTGACTTATAAGGGCATGTGATTTGCTTGTGCTAACCTTTTAATTCATCCTTCAAGAAAACTTTGTTTTCCCTTCCTTCTTCTTCCTCCATAAGTATAACTATCCTCCCTAAACTATGAAGATCAAAGTTTCATTAATCATTCTTCACTTATGTCAGTATCAAACTCCCTTTTAATACCATATATCCTGTGCGCAAAAGCTCAGCATATTAATGAGGTTTACTTACTGAGCTTAAAATGGTCAGCTTTGGTACAAAGTGAAAGATCAGCTTCAACATAACTCAGCACATATATTAAATAAGCCATTTCACATTGCCATATGGGTTCCATTTGGAGAATGGGGGTGGGGTGGGGAAACAAAGAATAATTCCAGTGATTGCGCTCAAATTCGGTGTTCTTAAAAGCTGCAATGATAAATCTTAACATTTCAACACCTGCTGCATTTTTCTCCCTTCAGTCCCTAAGTCCATCACCGGTGACGGCACAATGGGGATGAGATCTGCTATGGTGACATTTGCTGCCAAAGTCAGTTTTCCTGTTGTGGGGCAGACAGAAGCTAAGAGAGCAAAATGTGGTTGCAATTGGAGTGGAGCAAAATGGTTTCTCCTTCCTAGTCAGACCATTCAGGTGGATCTCTGAGCCCAAGAGTTGGAAGAAATCAGAGAATCTCTATTGTAGGGATAAAAAGGAGATTCAAGACAAGGTGCGGGAATATGTCAGATGGAAATGCTAGTTGATATGACTCCTCTATGCACTTGGACTGTTCTGTAAGCTTCTGAGTATGTGGGAACAGCCATGAATTTTGGTTATTGCAATTTCCACTGAATAGGTAAACCTGTTGCAAAGCCAGAATCTCCTATTGCTGGAGCTTACTGACTTAAAGTGAAATCATACACAGTTAGGACTACTCTGGTAAGCTGCCCACAGACAAGAACCAAAACAGCTAGTATGTACTATTGACATTTGGCCTGCACAGGGTACTACACAGGTGTATAGAACTGTGATAAGAAGAAGGGCTAAGGAATAGCTCTGGCCCCAGGTGGTCCTGTCCTGCTACACCTGCAAATCCTGCACAAGCTGGAGGTGAACTTCAAAAGGGAAGCAGAGCAGCTCCATGGATGGAACACAGAGTAGGGGGGCAAACCTATGCGCTGAGCACTTGGGAAGGAGTACCGCAGGCAGGCTTGCTGCCAGGGGCCTGGCAATACAGATCTGAACAAGCCTTCAAAGGAGGGACTGGTGGTAGTGCTTGAAGGTCAGAAACTTTATTTTGTATTCAGTTCTTTCATTAACCCTCTGGGGAAAAAGGAGATTCTGGTAAGAAGTGGTTGAGGAAGGTAGCCGCTTAGCACCTCGAGGTGCAGGACTTAGCCGTCCGACCATTGGGCTATATATTAGAGGCAGGAGGAGAGGCTGGGCCCTGGCTCCCATACTAATCTCTACAGAGGGGACAACATGAGGAGCCAATCCCTCAGTGGGGAACCCAGATGGGGAAGGCCCTGAATGCACAAAGGTCCCTGACAAAAGGAGAAAACCCTGAAGCCCTTGCAGGCATCTGAAGACTGTCCCATTACTGTACTCTTTTTGTGTGCCTTGAAAGGTGTGGACTGCGATTCATGACCCTTTCGGAGGGCCAAGTCACAAAAAAGGGACAAACTACCACATGACAGAGCTGTAGGGAAAAAGGATCTGTGAGGAAGAAAACTTGCGCTGACACAAGAACTGACAAACATCTCTTTCTAGGCACTCATTAAAAGACAGCCAATCTAATTAAAAATATTGCAAAAATGTTTGTTTAAAAAAAAATCAATGGACTGAGAAGTCTGACTTCAGCCTGGAGCAACTTTCTAATGACTTAGGTTGGAACTACTGAAAATACTACAGAGTTTTATAAAGCAGAAGACAGCAGACCTTTCAGCTTCTCAGCACTGAAAAGCATTATGATCACATGCATTATTTTAGAGATCTTTATGCTGAGATGTTACTGCCTAGTTTTGTTTTGGGTTTTTGTTTTGTTTTGGTTTGGTTTTTAGATGGCAGGAGTGGGTGGAAATCAAGGATTGTCTTTATGGGGTATTTCTGGAAAGAAGGGGAAAGAAAGGTTTCCCACAACAGATGCTGGAGAATGCTAACTCTGTGATAACAAAAGTATGGAACCACCCACAAGAATCAGTATATAAAATGCACTTTTAAGTCCACCTCATCAAATACATAATTGTAACTATCACTATCAGAAAGAAACCCTTCCTGATCACACTCAAGTTTGAGCCTACTATAAGTACACAGCGTACTGTCAGATCCAAAATAAACTGCATGTACTTTTCTCTCCCCCTCAGCACTTGACAAAAGAGGCCACAGGACCTACAAGCACAGCAGCTAAGTTCAGTTTAACTTTGCAAGCTACTTGTATTTGTATTGTTAGCATTGCTTATACAAGGAACTTTTACATAGGTGGAACCAGTAGGTCAAGAAGAACGACATTCCAAACCAGCATCTCTGTACCAACCTATTTTGATGTTGCTTTAATATTCACTGAGTGAATAATACCCAACATGGCAAGAGGAGGATTTTTATGGCTAAGGTTACAACTAAATAGGAATGCTAAAGAGGACAAATAAAACCAAAAATTAGAGCTATTTCCCAAACCAAGGGATTCTGATGCTTAGATGTCACAGCAGGAGTGACTTGCCTGGTAAAGGGGGCTATTAGTCTCTCTTACAATCTGAAACATAAATGATCCATAAGAGAATGCATTGGATTTCTGCCTGATGAAAACAACAACCTATCCAAAGAAACTAAACCTCTTTGAAATGCTTTCTGCTAAATTTTCTGAGTCATGGAAGGGAGTGTCAAGGGAATGGAAAACCATCAGGAACTCATGGAATCCAGGAATGTAGTAAAAGGGAAAATTTTACTGCTTAGTAGAAGCAGATGGCAAAACACAGGAGTTCCTTAGCAACTGTTTCCCACATTCTGCACTACTTTATCCAGTGTGAGCCAAGCAATTGACTCATCCTCTTGAAGTTCATCGAAAATCTTCCCATAAGGGACAAGGGAGTTACTGGCAGTGTGGGTATCACTTCAAACGTGTTGTAAACCACCTGGCCTAATCTTAACATCAAAGAGTCAGAATTTAATCTATGGATTTTCTTGTTTTTAATTTAACTCAGCAGCTATATACATATCATATATACATCATAGCCACCTGCTTGTGTTCTTCTTTACTCCTCACAGCCAATATTCTGATAAGAACTGAAGTTAGCAGAAGCTACAACCAGAAAAAGTGGCAAATGCAGATTATGGAAAATATGCAGATTAGAGGAGCTATCGTATCAGTCACACAGCAAAAGTCAAGACCAAAAGGACTAGACAAATCCTGGAGATCTGGTATAATCACTAGCCAACCTCATTAGAGCAGACAAATGCATTAGTTAAAATGGATAGGCCAAGTTTTCTGGCGAGCTATATTCTGCACAATCCTTTGGATTTCAAAGACTGAAATGGTATAAAATGAGTGAAAAATTTGGCCCTAGAGGAATAAGATAATGATGCTTGGAGCACTTCCAGAATCAGAAAATCTATATCTTGAGGACCCAGCATAATCATTAAGGGTAGTGGATCCTTGGGAATTCTTTTCCTGGAAACATTATTTATCAAAGATTTTGCTTTTAAACGTCAAAGAGAATCCTGTTTATATTGAGAAGCCCTATCAGGTTGCATTGAAGGCCACGCCTAAAGGTACTGAAAGGGCTTAAATACTCATACTATTGGAGGCTCACGACATGGACAGAATCATAGAAACTGTGGGCAAAGAGGGCAGAGGTGCTCTGTTAAACAGAAAGAAAGTATTAACTATAAAAGTTTTATAATATAAAATCCTGAAAAAAGGGTGGAGGTCATAGTACCATTCCCTGCAAGACTGAGGTTCAACGTATATTTTCTGGGACATAACAATAGACTAGAAAACATCTGTAAAAGATTTGTAAAGAAAAGCTTGCTGGGAGTTAAAAGCTCAGGCCCTATTTTCAAACCTGTGTACCTAATGTTAAGTCAGCAGAGTTAAATTAGGTTAAAATAAACTGAATTAAAGCCACTTTGTATCTGAATAAGAGTGTCCACAGAGGGGTTTAATGCAGTTTAACTATTCCAAGTTTAAATCACACCTCCTCGACCTTGGTCTGTGCTTCAGAAGGGAAATAGGCTGAAGTGCAGAAATACAAGGATCCTATTAGAGAGTTATACATCTTACCTCAGCACCATTTAATCCATTTTAGTCGGGGATCGGTCCTGCTTTGAACAGGGGGTTGGACTAGATGACCTCCTGAGGTCCCTTCCAACCCTGATATTCTATGGTTCTATGATTCTATGATTACAAATAGAACCCACTACCCACCATTGGCTGAGATAAGTCTTTATTCACCCAGCAGGGGGAAAATATCATACTCTTTTACCTAATCTTTTGAGCACTGTATGTTACAGGCCCATTGGGAGATTCAATTCTTGATCATCCTAGAAGAAAAAAAAGTAACCATGATATAGAAATGCTATTTGAACCGAGAATGTAAATGTAGATTGTTGTTGTAATTGGTAGAGACGTTGTGTGTATTAAAGTGAAAAATCAATACAAAGAAACGGAAAAAGAGGGGTTTATTATTATTTGATGCTAACAGACTGTAATTATTAGTGTAAAAAGGAAAAGATATCCAAATGTATAGCCAAAAGTTCTAAATGTTACATTATCCAATATAGTCTGAGAAATACGTTAAATATACACAGCATTGAAGACCTCACAATGGACCTATGGGGCCAGGTAAAACAGGATATTGTAAATTACAGCTTACTAAATTGCAGTTGTACAGCTAATAAAAGGCTACAGTTCTCAGAGGAGCTGACTGACAGTTAATTTTCACAAAGAATTTATTACAGAATTTTCTTATAATTATCGGGAGTGAACAATACTAGTCAAACAGTTTGGCGAAAGAGAGAGGAAATAAAAAGAGAAGTCCTTGTGAATATTGCTTGATTATAATAGCTGGATTCCAGCCCAAGTATAATCAATTATTTCACCATTTTCACTGAGAAACCAGGAATAATATGATTGATGGCATTTTATGATCTTTGGTGCCGCATTATGTCATCTTTTAGACAGTTACTTCCATTTGCAGCATTTTACAAACTAACATTAATGGTCTACAGTGTTGTAATGAGCCACAAAATGGCAAACATACTTTCCTTTCCTTTGTCTGATGACTGACCTTCTAGATTTTTTAAAACGCTACTCGCAACCTTTGGACACGCCTCTCTTTATAGCGAGATTTCTCCATGTCTTATATGGTAATAGACTGGCCCAAGGGCATCCAACTGCCATGCTTGTTACAATATTTTAAACAAACCCAAGATAAATAATCTAAAACTACACTTCATGAAGTACTAGAACACTGACTATGGGGAAACATCCTACATTGGCAGGAGGATGGACTAGCCCTTCCCATCCCTAATATCTACGATAGGAGAATTAATTTCTCACGTTTACACCTCAGGAAGTATCAATGCATTTTTTTGATCCCCTCATACCGAACTGCAGAATATTGTGAAGATGCACACCGCAATCTTGTTCAGCAGAATTTTGAACCCGCAGACCCTAGGAGCTTCTAGAATTCTAGTCCCACCATTGCAGGCACTTGAACTCACACACAAGGCTTCATGATCAGATCATAGTTCTTCCAAATGAGGAGAAGAGCATTGCTGCTCATGAATTAGCGAAAAGGACTGTTTGCAGAGCGGCTCTCTCCCTCCCACTGCCATGGATTCAACAGGTCACTTCAACAGTTTTTCCAGATGCAGATTTCTCTGAATTCTAGCTGCTGACGTCCATAGGTTCCCATGGTAGCACAACATGCTAATTAAACTACCAGGCTGGTAGTTGAGAAGTTAATAATCATTTCAGAACATGGGTGTATCTTGTTCTTATAAAGTCAATGAACTGATAAAACAACTGATTATTGTAGTCATCTTTGGATGGAGTTCAAATTAAACTGGTGTTAAACCAGTGCCTCTCTACAATGATGTTTCAAGTCCAACTAAATGGGTTTTTTAAAGAAACAAACAAACAAACAAAAACTATCAGTAATGAACAAAGAAGGGAAATAAAAACCTGGAAATATTGGCCTTTTACACCTAAATTTCATGTTCTCATCTGTTTATCATGACCCTAAATATCAAGGTTGCCTAACACCTTATCCACATACTTTAGAACTAAGAAAGGGATCTTTTAACCATGAACAGATTATAAAAATGTTGTAAATGTTAATTTCAGAATAGCAGCCATGTTAGTCTGTATTCGCAAAAAGAAAAGGAGTACTTGTGGCACCTTAGAGACTAACAAATTTATTTGAGCATAAGCTTTCATGAGCTACAGCTCACTTCATCGGATGCATTCAGTGGAAAATACAGTGGGGAGATTTATATACATAGAGAACATGAAACAATGGGTGTTACCATACACACTGTAACCAGAGTGATCACTTAAGGTGAGCTATTACCAGCAGGAGAGCGGGGCGGGGGGCAGGGGGAGAGAGAAAACCTTTTGTAGTGATAATCAAGGTGGGCCATTTCCAGCAGTTGACAAGAACATCTGAGGAACAGTGGGGGGGAGGGGGGAGAGAATAAACATGGGGAAATAGTTTTACTTTGTGTAATGACCCATCCACTCCCAGTCTCTATTCAAGCCTAACTTAATTGTATCCAGTTTGCAAATTAATTCCAATTCAGCAGTCTCTCCTTGGAGTCTGTTCTTGAAGTTTTTTTGTTGAAGAATTGCAACTTTTAGGTCTGCAATCGAGTGACCAGAGGGATTGAAGTTTTCTCCAACTGGTTTTTGAATGTTATAATTCTTGACGTCTGATTTGTGTCCATTTATTCTTTTACGTAGAGACTGTCAAATTTGACCAATGTACATGGCAGAGGGGCACTGCTGGCACATGATGGCATATATCACATTGGTAGATGTGCAGGTGAACGAACCTCTGATGGTGTGGCTGATGTGATTAGGCCCTATGATGGTGTCCCCTGAATAGATATGTGGACACAGTTGGCAACGGGCTTTGTTGCAAGGATAGGTTCCTGGGTTAGTGGTTCTGTTGTGTGGCGTGTGGTTGCTGGTGAGTATTTGCTTCAGGTTGGGGGCTGTCTGTAAGCAAGGACTGGCCTGTCTCCCAAGATCTGTGAGAGTGATGGGTCATCTTTCAGGATAGGTTGTATTGCTCAAGAAACTCCCTGAAAAAGCACAAGAACAAAATCCGCACAGACATACCCCTGCAACCCCGACCTGGGATATTCTATCTGCTACCCAAGATCCATAAACCTGGAAATCCTGGACGCCCCATCATCTCAGGCATTGGCACCCTGACAGCAGGATTGTCTGGCTATGTAGACTCCCTCTTCAGGCCCTACGCTACCAGCACTCCCAGCTATCTTCGAGACACCACAGACTTCCTGAGGAAACTACAATCCATCGGTGATCTTCCTGAAAACACCATCCTGGCCACTATGGATGTAGAAGCCCTCTACACTAACATTCCACACAAAGATGGACTACAAACCGTCAGGAACAGTATCCCCGATAATGTCACGGCAAACCTGGTAGCTGAACTTTGTGACTTTGTCCTCACCCATAACTATTTCACATTTGGGGACAATGTATACCTTCAAATCAGCGGCACTGCTATGGGTACCCTCATGGCCCCACAGTATGCCAACATTTTTATGGCTGACTTAGAACAACGTTTCCTCAGCTCTCGTCCCCTAATGGCCCTACTCTACTTGCGCTACATTGATGACATCTTCATCATCTGGACCCATGGAAAAGAAGCCCTTTAGGAATTCCATCATGATTTCAACAATTTCCATCCCACCATCAACCTCAGCCTGGACCAGTCCACACAAGAGATCCACTTCCTGGACACTTCGGTGCTAACAAGCGATGGTCACATAAACACCACCCTATTCTGGAAACCTACTGACCGCTATGCCTACCTACATGCCTCCAGCTTTCATCCAGACCATACCACACGATCCATTGTCTACAGCCAAGCTCTACGATACAACTGCATTTGCTCCAACCCCTCAGACAGAGACAAACACCTACAAGATCTCTATCAAGCATTCTTACAACTACAATACCCACCTGCTGAAGTGAAGAAATGATTGACAGAGCCAGAAGAGTACCCAGAAGTCACCTACTAAGCCCAACAGGCCCAACAAAGAAAATAACAGAACACCACTAGCCATCACCTTCAGCCCCCAACTAAAACCTCTCCAATGCATCATCAAGGATCTACAACCTATCCTGAAAGACGACCCATCACTCTCACAGATCTTGGGAGACAGGCCAGTCCTTGCTTACAGACAGCCCCCCAACCTGAAGCAAATACTCACCAGCAACCACATACCACACAACAGAGCCACTAACCCAGGAACCTATCCTTGCAACAAAGCCCGTTGCCAACTGTGTCCACATATCTATTCAGGGGACACCATCATAGGGCCTAATCACATCAGCCACACTATCAGAGGCTTGTTCACCTGCACATCTACCAATGTGAAATATGCCATCATGTGCCAACAGTGCCTCTCTGCCATTGGTCAAACTTGACAGTCTCTACATAAAAGAATAAATGGACACAAATCAGACGTCAAGAATTATAACATTCAAAAACCAGTTGGAGAACACTTCATTCTCTCTGGTCACTCGATTACAGACCTAAAAGTTGCAATTCTTCAACAAAAAAACTTCAGAAACAGACTCCAAGGAGAGACTGCTGAATTGGAATTAATTTGCAAACTGGATACAATTAAGTTAGGCTTGAATAGAGACTGGGAGTGGACGGGTCATTACACAAAGTAAAACTATTTCCCCATGTTTATTCTCTCCCCCCTCCCCCCCACTGTTCCTCAGACGTTCTTGTCAACTGCTGGAAATGGCCCACCTTGATTATCACTACAAAAGGTTTTCTCTCTCCCCCCCCCCCCCCCCCCCCCCCCCCCCCCCCCCGCTCTCTTGCTGGTAATAGCTCACCTTAAGTGATCACTCTGGTTACAGTGTGTATGGTAACACCCATTGTTTCATGTTCTCTATGTATATAAATCTCCCCACTGTATTTTCCACTGAATGCATCGGATGAAGTGAGCTGTAGCTCACAAAAGCTTATGCTCAAATAAATTTGTTAGTCTTTAAGGTGCCACAAATACTCCTTTTCTTTTTGTAAATGTTAATGACTCTTCCAAACACTGGATGAAGAATTACATTCCCCTCTCAGATGATAGGCGAATTGTATTTATCACTAGACTCATTCACTCCTTCCTAATTAGATAGATGTTGTTTATTTGCATACTTTGGGCCTGATTCTTAGGCTAAAATGCTCAGATATAAAATACCACCAGATTAGGGGATAAAACACAATGTGAGAATCTGCACTGCTTTCTCAGAATGACGTTATGTGGTGGGCCTCTGCAGATTAGGAAATCCAGGAAAGCATCAAAGCGTAACTTTGAGCCCATGACAATGTAACACCGACAGACCCCGGTCATCGGCGGGTGGGATTGAACCTGGGATCTCTGGAGCTAAGTGCATGACCTAAAAGCCACATGGCCTTTAGCTAAGGCTGTAGCAGATTCATCACACTGTATGTGGTCTCGGTAGCACTAGAAGGAACAGAACACCACACCCAGAAGGTGCGTGGGTTGCATAATTCCCCTACCTGAGGAAACACGTCCCGAGCTACAGAGACTTCCCAGTTGAAATCCTAGACGAGCCCCAACTTGTAACATTGACAGACCCCAGTCGTTGGCAGGCGGGATCAAACCTGGGACCTCTGGAGATCAATGCATGAGCCAAAAGCCACATGGCCTTTAGCTAAGAAGTAGCAGACTCATTAATCGCTCTTATAGTGGTCTCAGTGCCACTACATGGGACAGAGCACCACAACCAGGAGGTGTGTGGGTTACAAGTCAATGAGCACATAATGTGAATAGGGAATCAGTAGACATATCCACTTCTTATGCCCAGGAAGCAAGAAGCCCTGGGCCAGCTGGTACCCAGATGCCAAAGCCCTATCATACTTTTCCTGCTATGAAAACGTTTATAAACTTGGGCTCTGCTAATTTTCTCAGGGTCGGGCCCACAATTTTTAACAAATCATAGCACAAAAGGGCATTTCAGCTTTAGGAAAGGCAGCAAATACTTGTGTTATACTGTTTTTAATTACATGCTGCCTTCTTTTTTTTTTTTAAAGCTTATTACAATAGATTATGGCTCTGCTGTGTGATAGTATATAAAGACACAGCAGTAGATCTCACTGGTATATTATAGAAATAAAATTCCTGATACTACTCCCGTAATTAATTTCCACAGGGAAACCAGTTTAGTTTAGTAAAGAGATTAATGAAAATGTTGCCCAGGATACAATTCTCCTAGTGAGATGCAAAACATTATTATCTCTGAGTGGGAACTATAGAACGATTTTAAATGAGTATGCCATCAACGCCGGGTATATCTTGTCTTTTTTAGGTCACTGGCTTTACAAAATGGAGGATTTTTTGAGAGCTTCCCAGTCTGCAGCAAGTAAAGATAATGCTGATCATTTCACCTATATCACAGTTATGGTGCATGGATAAGAAAGCATTAACTTACTTAAAACTGGTAGATCAAGCGTGAATTGGTAACAGCAACCCTGTCACTGTCATGGCAATAGAATAAATTTCCTTTCCAGCCGCTGGCTCAATGGGCTATATTAAAGGAGTTCTTAGCTCCGCCATTAACTAGATGTGTTGTCTTGTGCAAGTCATCTAGCATTTCTATGCCTTAGCTTGCCAATCTGTATAACGGGGATAATACTAATCTGCCTTACATTCACTGGACATCCACACACTAAAATGCTTGATTTGTGTATGCAATCACAACACTTGTGACTGCACATTTTAAAAACTTCGATCTACTTAGCTGTGCTCAAACAAAAATAATAAAATAGAACTACACAGTATTTTGGCCTATAAAACTAACCAGTTTATACTATTATACACTATGAGAAAGAGAGCCTTTTAGACCACTTCTGATACTAGATACACTGTATAACTTCTATTAACATTACAGGCAACTCCACCAAGGATTTTGAAATCAAAGAGGACTTTTTAGTTCTTGATTCAGGTGAGATTTGGACCGGTTTTCTACCTTGGTTAGAATGGTTGTTAAGGTCCAGAGTTCTGGATCAAGTGCTACTTAGTGCATTTGATGATGGACAAGAAAATAAACCTGGGAACAGTCAAAAACTTTGGATACCCAGCAACAGACTTTTTAGGCAAGTGAAAGTTTAGATTAATTTTCAAACATAATAAGAGAGAAATATTCCATTTTTAAAAGGTGCTAGATCATTTATATGTCTCCTATGGTAATAACTGACATTGGCTTTCTAGCCGCCTATTAGTGCTGCTATACTTTCCCTAGACACACATCATTCTTGTTAATGTCAATAGAAATCTGGGCATGAACAGGGAGAGGAGAATAATGTGATGGCTGGTAGTAAGTAACCACAAGTCTAGACATAACACCTATCTCATTATGCCACTTCTGACATCCACTAAGGTTTGTTCAAAGGTGCCAAGATAGATAAAGAAGGAGCTATACATTTAGGAGTTGGTTGTCAGGTGGTAAGTGTCTCTTTGTCTTTTATGTTCCAGACTGGTGAACTCAACTACAAAGGAGAAAATCAGAGCCGGAAACACGACTTCAGAAAAATTAAATTTACAGATACTTGACAGCAGCCATTTTGGTGCCTATCTAGTCTTACACTGTACCCAACACTAGAGTAGCTGAGCACCTAATCACTTACATCTTTCTGGGCTAAGGCCAACTCAGTTGAATATGTGTTGTAGAATTGCTCAAATGAATTCTTCCTGTAATATCCCATTGACATTGCTAGTTCACATCAGCTAGTGAGCTCTACCTGGAACATTCTCCAGCAGTCAGTGAGATTAAAAAGTTAGTGCTAATCTATTGTGAAAACTGACAGTGTTCAATAATACCCATTAACTTCCCTCTTGAGATAAACAAACCCGGAGGAGATTTTGTACTACTTGGATTTCTATGAAACATGAAGACACGTAGTGGTAATTTCTAACATCTTAAAGGAATTTTTTGTAACATACCAACAATCAAATGCAGTGCTGTATGCATGCCTCTTCATCTGGAAACAGGTCTGGTATTCTGCATTTGCCTCATATGCAGAAGAAGGGAGAACAGTTATTGTCTGTACTTGTGGGCCCCATTCATTTCAATGAAAGGTCTGTGAGTAACTGGTTTGGCCAATGTCTCTCTGAGGTCTCCCTGCATGGAGAATGATCCCTTCTCCCCTGGCACCTTCCTGCTGCTCTTTCATAGAGCATCAGCTCCTTTTATAGCTTGGCCAACTAAGTCCCAAACCTACCCTTCGGTGTAATCAAGGTTGGCTAGTCTTAGGCCCACCAGCCCATAAGGGGCAAGCTACTCTATTGCAAAGACATTGCTCATTGGACAATTATTATGACATCACAGAGGTGACTCCTGATGAGGGTTTTGAGGAGGAGAGGGCAGTGACCTTGTAGACTAGCCAAGAGGACATTCCACACAAAAGGAAGAGAGCAAAGGGATGTTTGTGGGAGGCTGGAATAATGAGCAGAGCTGTGAGGGTGAAGAGATAATGCAATGACATGACAACGCATAGGTCAGAGGGGCAGAATTGTGGAGGGGCTTGGAACTAAGGAGAAGAACTAGCACTTGATGCAATGGGAAACAAAGAAGTTAGTGGAGGGGTTGAACCAGGGAGTAGGATTTGTCAGTGGCAGGCAAGGGAGCTTATTTTAGCAGTTGCAATTTGTAGGGGCTGAGGACGGATGATGTCTGTTTCCAGGAGACCTCAGAGGAGGATACTGCAGTATTCAAGATGTGATAGGATGAGAACATGGATGAGAATTTTAGTAGTGTGGCCAAAAATAAAGCCAGGACAGTTCTTAGCTGTTATGGAGGAAGACGTGCAAGATTTGGACATGGCAGGAATGTGTGGAGCAAGCAAGAAAGGGGGATAATTCAAGGAGAACCCCCAGGATGTCAGCTTCAATGACAGGAAGAATGGTGGTGGTGTCAAAATTGAGATAGAATTGGGGAAGTGGGGCCAGTTAGGGACGAAAGGTGCAGAGTTCTGCTCTGGCCTTAAGTTTGAGTTGACAGCAAGACATCCAGGAGGAGACATCAAAGAAACAGTTTGACATGTGGGACCAGATAGAGGGAGAAGTCAGAATAGAGAGAGAGATTTGTGAGTCTTCACGGTAGATGTAGTTAGAAGCAGATTAAAGTTACCCAAAGAAAGGACAGAAGGAGACAGCCAAGCACACTGCTTTCTGGGACTCCCAGAGAGAGCAGGAAAGGGGAGGACACTGACTCACTAGAAGAGATATTGATAGAACTGTTGAAGAGATAGAAGGAGAACCAGGAGAGGGTGGAGTTACAAAAGCCAAAAGAGGCAAAGTGTGATCAGCCATGGCAGAAATTTAATCCTTTCTGTAAATATTGTTTCTTCATTTTGCCAATATTTTTTTCTAGTAAAGTCAATTCTGGCTCTAGCAAGGTGCTCAGGCACATCATTTGTGATATTTACAGTGTGATATATTGCACAAACCTGAACTTTTTAGTTGTTTTTTTAACAGATCAAATGTGTGTACCTACCCCATCCCCAGACAAAAATAATTGATGTGAACAAAATTACGATGCATTTCAAAAGTGCCACTGCGAGGCACAGCAATCGAAAGGACCATTTAAACAACAATAATATGGATATGAAATATGCACTCATAGTTGATAACAACATGATGTGCTCTATACCATTAACTTTTAATTAAGTCCAATTTTGCCACAATTAAACTCAATTAGAGCAGAATGTCTGACATTGCAATTAGCTGTATATAAACGCCCCAGTTGGTGTCACATTGAATTAACATCTCCTGATGGTGGATTCTCTTTCTAAAGATCATGGATTTACCATCATAAGATTTTTAATTGGCCCTACACTTCATGTGTTATGTGCATCTAAGACAGGTAACACCAAACAGTTAGTTTTCTACATAAATGATTGTCAAAACTATTCAGATTTCAAACACATGAACCTCCATTGCACTTCAAATTGTATATTTATTTATGCCAGTGTAAATTGGATGTAAATGCTACATTTTCGGGTGGTGGCTTTTTATACTCACTTTGTACTGGTGTCCACAACTATGCAAGGGGCAGGGTGGCACAGAATCAGTTCCATAATGTGTGTAAGAATAAACCATATTGGATACTCATCATGATACAGCAGCCTACCTTCTTTATTGGTACTGTTTACTTTGAAAACTAATAATGATCCAAATCTATCACCCATATTCACATGAGTACCTCACCCTTACTCCATGAGTAGTCCTATTGGAATCAGAGGCCAAGATTGTGAACCCCTTACTCTCAATTGCAAACAATTATATATATGACTAGCCCCATTTACATCAATGAGGCTACTCATGTAGTTTATGTGCCTGATATAAAGCCCTTTGAAGCTGGTAAGATGACTTCCCCCATTGACTTCAATGGGGTTTGGATCAGACCCTAACTGCTCACTAATGTTGACTAAAAGGCACACAGTCTAAACCTAATGGGAATGCTCACAGAGGAACCTACTACTTGTGTAAAGTAGAACATTAGAATCTGACCCTTACTTGGCAATACTCAAAGATTAAGGTATTATTCAACACGAATAATGGTGGCAAAACTGAGCCCTATATCTTTAAGAACAAGACTTTGTAAATACTTCACATTCTCTACTACATTAAGTGGTGTCTTTTGCTGTTAGGGAAAAAAAGTTTAATTAGAATAAAATAAATGAAAGTTGGTGTGATTGGAAAAAAAAGGAAAAATGAATGTATAAATCCTCAGATAGATATTGTACTGTAACAACACTTATATGGCGCTCCTGCAAGCACAATGCAATATCACATGAAATCCCATGGTAATTGGGAAGATAATGTGTGTCACTTTTTAAAAGCAGTACTTATGGGTCTCCTTTTCAAAAGCACTGAGCACTTACAACTCCAACTGAAGTCAACAGATGTTTTCGAGTCACTCAAACCCTGAGTGTTTTAGTATCTTTTGAAAATGGCACATTTCATCTTCACTTTATAAGGTATTTCTGTCCTTTTACCATCACTTTTTGTTTGCTTTATGATAAATACATAGAAAACAACCTATTCAGTAGTTGGTTACGACTGCATGCAACCTCTCACCAACTGCTGAGCCTAGGTTTGGCTATGTTAAGGACAACCTTCTCTATACATTGCATCACATGTTTTGGGATTGGCTTGGTTACTCTGCAGGAACCAATCCTTCTAAGCATGCTCTGTCCACATGCTGTCCAGCTACAACCTACACTTCACCTTCTCTTTACCTTGCTGGCTTATCTTGTCCACTGTTACTTGATTTTTGTAAATGGCTCCCTGGGTGTACCCTCTCTTATTTTAGCTAGTTGAGATATTCTGTCTCTTAGCTTATTGACCCACTTACCCGTCTTAGTTAGCACAAATATTCCATTTTGAGCCTGCTGCTATATTTACTTCCCTAATCCTGTCTTCCAAGAAATGAGGCCTCCCCCATGTCCAATTACTCATGTCAAGCCGGGCCTACAAGCAGATGTAATGATTCTGATGCCAGAGCTCAATCATAAGCTTTGTGTGCATGTGTTTGCTTTTCTTTGTGAACAGATAGAGAAGGTTGGGATTGGAGAATCAAGGCCCAGCTCAAGAGTTTTGTGCTTTGTTGATCTTATACTGTTTACAGTTGTAATGAAATCCAAAGGGATGCCCAAATGGATAAAGTAAAGATTAAAGTGACTCAGTACCTTGTTGTTCATCTCATTCATAATGATGGGTATCTCCAGCAGCAGAGGACCCCTCAAGAACAGCTGAGATTTTGTTTCAGTTAAGATGCCAAGGGAAGAGTGATATCTGTTAAATGATGACACTACTTCCTGCAATGCTTAGATATTCTCTTATTGTCTCCCATTCAAGTACCAACCTGATTCAAATTTGCATACCCTGAAAGACCAGATGAAATCATAACACCAAGTTCTATAGCTAGTGGCCATGGAACTTCAGCCAAACAGATTTGGAAGAACCACATGTGAAGATCAAACAGGATAAAATAAGGGAGAAAGAGATGCAGAAAGAGATGAATGGAAGGTGCTCAGAGATATTAATTAATATTGAAGAGAAATCATTCTATCTACAGCTAAGCGCATTAGGAGTAAAACCAAGAAAACGAAGAAGAAAAAACCCTAAACACAAAAATATTTATCACCCGAATGTTTGTACACATACATACACACATTTAAACAGGAACGTAACACAACCATGATGATTGCCAATTATAGGAATAAATGCGTGTATAAATTCCAGCAGTCCTTAACATGTTATTTTTTTATCGTGGAAAAGCAAATCCCTAGGTGCCTTCTTTTTAGTCTCAGATACAAATATACACTGGACCCTCGCTAGAACGCGCATCTATATAGCGCGGATTCGCATATAAAGCGGTCGCGGCCATGGATCCCAAATGTAATTACTTTAATTGCAATTAATTATAAAGCGGTCCCCGCGTTAACGTGGTACCGCGCATGGATCCCAAATCCCGCGTCCTAGCGCAGGTCTGGTGTATGTATGTCTGAGCTATACCCTTATACAGGTACAATGTATGTCTGTGCACTGTACATATTCTATTAATTTTAACTGAAATGAACAACTTCTGCACAAATCAGATCCATAGCTTGACCATCAAAGTGTATTGGCTAAGTTAAATTATGTCACTGATGTAGGCCTTGCTGGAGCCCTAGGCATAACTAACTAACCGTGTGAACCTAAGGCTGTGAACCAGAGTAGACCTGGCCTTGGCAAAACAGTGACACACTAGGTATTAGCTAACACCAAGTAAGCACATTCCTGACAGGAGAAGATGGTACAAAAACACACAGATCTCTCAAGTAACTATGTACAAGAACACATCGACCCCTCGTGCGGTAAAGAGGGAATGACAGAATAATGGATGAGAATGTTTTGTTCAAACTATCATGTAGAAGGGTGGTAACTAACAACATTTGGCATATAATATGTATTTTGTTTGTATCAATGTATAAAAGGCGAAGTTATAGGAGGGGCATCTTTGTATCAGTCCAGTGGACAGGATCTGAGTGTCCTGACTAAGCCTTTACCAGGTCACAAACATAGATGTGTTAGTGTCCCAGTGACCCACTGGACGGGGTATTAGCCCCAGGTTTCGCTGACAATAAACCTGGCAGAGCACCTTCGCCTCCGAACCGAGCCTGTGGTCTTTCTTTACTAAGAACGTCAAGGTGTGAATTGGCAAGCTGCACTCTCTGGTAGTGCACCTGACATCGGCACTCAAGTAACGGGAGCACTTGGCAGCCTTATCAATGCAGCAGTCGCAAACAACCTACCGCAGCATTAACAACAACTGATAGTATTTGTTTGTCATTATTTTCAATGAATCAAACTGTCAGTCTTTTCAATAACAATGGAACTTCCCCTGCAAGCAGAAAAAAATATTTCTATTCTTTGTTGCTACTGCTGTGAGGATTTGCATAAACAGAAACAAGTTATTGGATGAGTTTTATCCACAGTACAATCCTCCATCAGAAGCCAATAATCTGACCACAATACTTGGGTGGGAGGGCAGTTTGCAGCTTTTCTAACAAATACAAATTCTCCTTTCATGGTAATTTTTATTCAGAAGTCCACTGATCAATCCACTGATCCCTCTGCCCTGGATTTAGGAGTCAATTTGCTTTTTTAGGTTTCACCCCAGGTAGATCTGCCAAGAAGAGACTAGGGAAGTGATTTATATGCTTGAATGTAGAAGTTCAAAGTGTGTTGTATTGGTAATAAGCATAGTATTGATCAATAGCTACAACTAAAGAAAAACAATACAGTGGGACACGCGTCCTTGAATATCTTAGTTCCTTAGCTTTTTTCCCTTAATAGACTATATTGTCTATACTCCATCTGCAAAAAGGTGTAAGTCATAGTTTATACAGGAACTCAAGTATTCAATATTAGTATTATTAAGTGATATTTTCATCTTTTACCGTTCAATGTTAACGTTCAGTATTAATTTTTAATTTGAATCACAGTGCATTTTTCACATTGATGTACTGTTAATTTATTAAAGGTTACAACTGCAGTTACATTTTTCTTCTGGTTATGTATTGCCACAACTCTATTCTGCAATGATGAATGACTATTAAATTACATGTTTGGGTAATCAGCTTGCTGGCTTCTAAAGTCTATATACACAATGTATTGCTCCTTAATTTACTGGTTCAATGTATAGCAGTTCCATGCATCAATAAAGTCATTGCCATTAGACATACCCCTCCAGAGAACAGCAAATGTAGTGTACAAATTGTTTCACTTCTAAAAACTTGAAGTTAAATGTAATTCAGATTGGTCTACTACTGAAATTGTTGCTTTTCCTCTAAAGCTCTGTTGGAAGCTATAGATTTCTAACTGAGACACCAATATTGCACTCTTTATTAAGGTAAAACTCCATTTGATGGGATTAAACACTGTTGGATTTAGATCTTAAATCTTTTTGCTCTTCAGTTTACTACCTTCAGGAATGTTGGGTGAAAACCTGACCTCATTCCAGTCAATGCCAAAATTCCCATAGACTGAAATGGAGGGAGGATTTCACCCAGAATGGATATGAGAGAATAGCCTGAGATCTTTCCATTCCAACTATTTTATCAATAATGATAATAAACAAAAAAATAGAAAAGAAAATAAAGTATCTGTAGAACTGGTTAATGTTTTTCAAACGATTTTAGTTTTGTCAATACATAGACTTCTCATGTAATTGAAAATTTTCACTTTTTTCAAAATATGGTTTTTTAGACTGAAAAATTATTTTTTGTTCATCATTTTTCCATCCCACCACTGATTTGTCTTCCTCTTTTTATTTTTTCCTTCTTTTGTGGAAAAACAGAGAAAAGAGAGTAAAATAGGAGAGAAAATGGAAAAGCAAAATTTTAAAAACATCACTCGTTCTGAAACCCGCAAAACAATTTTTTAAATTTTGTTTTTTCATTTTTCAAACAGCTCTAAGTAGCAGAGTACTCTTCAAGAAAACCAACCCAAATCTATAAAACTAGTAGGAAAATATGGATAAAAGAACACTTTTCATAAGTGTACATACTTGCAAATAAAAAAAAAACAGTAACCTATAATTCATTTAAATTAAAATATACATAAATCTAGTCACATCTAAGCAAAAAAAAAACCAACTTTTTTTTCTATTTAGGTGTCAGCTAAGACTGGGATCAAGTTCTATATGGTACAGTATATTAACAGGTGTATCATGATACAAATATGGTGCACCCCAAAGACATTTGAATTACAGCTATGTAAAAATAATACACTAATTACAAACCTCAGAGGAAAGTTGTGATTTTTGCAGTGTTCATAACACAATATAAGTATATTCCTTTTTAGTCCCCATATTATGAGGAAAGGTATAAATTTACAAGTGGGTGCTGTGTTGGTAGCAATCCAAATATACACTGTGGAAGACCTAGGCTTTGTAGGCACAGACCAGAAGAAAATCCACCTCTTTCTCTCTCTTTCCATTATATATATCTTCAGATGGAGGAGCCCAATTTATGGTCAGTTTTTCAGTATTCCCCCAGATCTCATATTCATTTTCTATTTTAAAGTCCCTCGATCCCAGATGGACTTTTTTATGACAGCCTTCATGGTTAGCCATGAAGATGAGTGGAGTAGAACTTCTAACAGGCTCTGCTTATGTCTACAGTCTCCGAAACTTTATTTAAACAAATATTTTTAAAATAATGCAAGCTATCTGTGTTGAGAACTATCCTCTGGAAGCTCATGTATGCAGCAAGTGAGCTGCAGAAGTTCTAGGAAAAGAATCAGAGTATTCTAGATTCCTAAATCTCTCTCAAACCATGATCCTTCACTTGGCAATGGCCACAAACTCTTCTGTGTATTTATACATGAGATAAACCAGTACAAAAGATGTAATTCTATAAATCATAGTCACAGTGAAGTAAAAAACTGCCATTGACTTTGATAGGGTCCCAAGATTTTGCCCACGCCATTTTACCTCACTTGACTTAATTAGTTCATATCTCCACCACAAGGAGCACTGGTGACAGCTGCAAGGATCTGTCCCACTCTTCTACATCTCCTTGGTTAGCCCAAAAGAAAACATATTCTAGGCTCGGTTCTTACAAACAAAAATCCCCTTCTATGAGTCTGAGCACCAGGAACCCTATCCGCTGAAAATTCTAAGATAATCTCCCACCTCTTGATTGCTGCAAGTTTCTCATTAATGAGCTACTGGAAGAAAAGCAGTCTCACCAGACATAATTGCCTGGTTTTGAAGAGTGTGATTATGGTTTTGAAGAGCATGATTCTAATATAAAAGGGGGAAAAATCAATAATGGCCAAGATAAATCAGGACAAACACCTTCAAACACAGCAAGGCTTGTGTCCTGGAAATATGAACAAAGTGACTCCACCAAAAGCATCTGTGATACTACATGAGTTCTCTCTGTACCAGGCTTTTTGCATATTTATAGCTGTAGCCACCCTGACACTCTCTCTCTCTCTCTCTGATTTGTTCACATATTCTGGAAAGAAAGAAAGAAAGAAAGAAAGAAAGAAAGAAAGAAAGAAAGAAAGAAAGAAGTTTTACAGTGGACAGGAATAATTCCTTTTCATAATTGTTTTCACTATGAAAGATTTGTGAAGTGAAAATGCAAGTTCTCACAGCTCCCATTGCCACATGTACTGTTGCTAACTCTTGCAATTTTACCATAAGTTTCATGATATTACCTGTTTTTTCTTAAAACCCCAGCTACTGCAGTCCTGTAATATGTGAGAATCTCATTTGAAAAAGTAAGTTTCTAGCATAATAATTGAAGAGAAGAGACTGAAAATCCTAGAAGCTCAAAACTGAGAAGGCAAATTAAAAAAAATTATCTCAGACTTTTTGGGGGTGAGGGACTTACAAGTTTTCAATAGCTGGGGTGGCCAATGAGGCATAGACTTGAGCTACAATGCATTAATTCAATGTGACTGGGATGTCCTCCAAAGCAACTGGAGAGTGTAGTGACTATAAAGTGATGACAATGCACCATGGGTTTGATGCTGCTGAGAAGAGAGGCATGATTTCTATTTAACTAGAGTAGAAAGACAGATTGAAGTGGAATTTAAAATATTTGGCCAAACAGGCATCACTCCTACGTTAGAAAAAAACCTATTTGCATTTGCTGGGATTTAGAACAATTTTTTAAAAAAATTAGAAATCAGGAAGTAGCAGATAAAAACAGGCAGCACATACAAATATACGTGCTACAGCCCCTCGGAACAGGAGTGCAGACAGTGAGGATATTGTTGAGTTGCAGCTAGGGCAGACATTGCTGGGGAAAGGAGAAGTCAGAAAGCACAGTAGCAGCAGCTGATATACCCATGGAGCTGAACACAGGAACTGCAGTTGTATTGTGAAAAGGGAATACGCAAACAGAGCACCTTCTTCCTCAGTGTATCTCCCCTGTGTGTGTGTTCGGAGCCAGGTCTGTCACTTGTTTCACAAACATGTATTTGTTCCGACATTTGACTCCTGGTAGCACTGCAGAGCTCATACTGCTATGCAGAATAGAGATAGTTAACAAATCTGTTGATGATGCATGAGAATAAACAGAAACTATGCTCCTGTGACAAGGCTAAATGAAAAGTAAAAAATTAATTCAAATTTCAGGGTTTTTTCTAAAGGGCTGTATGGGGAGATTGATATGCAAACAGGACAATTCTTGGTTTAGATTCAGTAACACAGAATGTGATTGTTGCAAAGCTAGACAAAAGTATCTAACCATTCTACTTCAGTATTTAAGTAGCACTAAAGTGACGCCAAGGAGGAGAATCATAAATACTTTGAATGTAAACAAACAATATTTGAAAGAGTATGGGAACTATAAGGTATGTTTATTTAAACAGAGTAAAACAATGCAGACAAAGGAGGAAACAGTAGCTAAGGAAAGTGTTTAAGGACAATTTTATGTTCACATAAGGGTGACGAATGCCTCCAGCAGTGCAGTTTAAAAAAGGCATGAAACAAGATAGCATGGCTGAATAGGGAAACAGACAGTGAGAGTAGGAAAAATATCTACAAATGACATAAAACACATCAAGGATGACCAGAGAAGTAGAAAAGATAGAAAATGAAGTTAAGAAAGTGCCAAAAAAAAAAAAGAAGAAGAAAAAAAAGTGGAGAATGAAAGGCAGATTGCATAAGAGGATAAGATTGGTATTCTGATTTTCTTCAAGTACATAAGGAACTAGAGGTCAGTCAAGGAGACAGTGGGGCCCACAGGAGCTGAAAAGAGTAATTTATTGACCCCAAAATTTAATAAATTCATTGCCTCAGTTTAGGATAAGGGCCGTGTATTTCACAGGGGAGGTTGAAGAAATATTAATGGAAATCAGGTCCCTGCAAAACAAGTGATTACAAAACTAGGTTGTCGGATGTTTGACCGGACGGAATCCTTTCCAGAATTGTGATGGGAACAACAGAAGAGATAAGGGAACCCTTAGCAGATATTCTTAAAATCGCTTCAGCTACACGGAGAGTTACTACAGGGCTGAAGAGATGTTAATTTTAAAAGGTTAACACCAGACGTCTAAGACCTTGACTTGAGCAGTGGAGAAGGTACTGGAAGTAATAATCAAGGACAGCTTGAAAGATCTATTACTTAATGAGGACCGTCCACATGGGTTTATAGCAATCAGATCATACCTGTACATTTGATAGGATATTTTAGGATGTAATTAAAACAAGTGCTGACTTGGGAAATTTGGGGCTATCATTTTTGGATCTTTAGGAAAGCTTTTTTTCTATAAATTAATATAGCAATCTACAAGGTCAGAAGTACAGCATGAAGAGAAACTGCTTTCACAAACTGAAGAACAACCCAGATAAAAGATTTTGGTGGGGTAGGGGAAAGAAGAGCAGAAAAAAAATGATATTTTTCTTTTGAAATTTCATCCAAGCAAACAGAAATTATTATTCATGCATGTGTCAAGGTTCCTTCCCCACTCTGAACTCTAAGGTACAGATGTGGGGACCTGCATGAAAGACCCCCTAAGCTTATTCTTACCAGCTTAGGTTAAAAACTTTCCCAAGGTACAAACTTTGCCTTGTCCTTGAACCCTATGCTGCCGCCACCACCAAGCGTGTTAAACAAAGAACAGGGAAAGAGCCCACTTGGAGATGTCTTCTCCCAAAATATCCCCCCAAGCCCTAAACCCCCTTTCCTGGGGAAGGTTTGATAAAAATCCTCACCAATTTGTACAGGTGAACACAGACCCAAACCCTTAGATCTTAACAACAATGAAAAATCAATCAGGTTCTTAAAAGAAGAATTTTAATTAAAGAAAAGGTAAAAGAATCACCTCTGTAAAATCAGGATGGTAAATACCTTACAGGGTAATCAGATTCAAAACATAGAGAATCCCTCTAGGCAAAACCTTAAGTTACAAAAAGACACAAAAACAGGAATATACATTCCATTCAGCACATCGTATTTTACCAGCCATTAAACAAAAGGAAATCTAATGCATTTCTAGCTAGATTACTTACTAACTAACAGTTGTAAGGCTGCATTCCTGATCTGTTCCCAGCAAAAGCATCACACAGACAGACAGACCCTTTGTTTGCCCCTCCCTCCCGATTTGAAAGTATCTTGTCTCCTCATTGGTCATTTTGGTCAGGTGCCAGCGAGGTTATCTTAGGTTCTTAACCCTTTACAGGTGAAAGGGTTTTGCCTCTGGCCAGGAGGGATTTTATAACCCTGTACACAGAATTCCCTTTATTTTTATGATGCATTTCAGAGAGGGGTTCAGAAGCTGGGTGTGGTATTCTGATATCTTTCATTTGAGCACTGAGAGACAGGGTGGGTGAGGTAATATCTTTTATTGGATCAACTTCTGTTGGTGGGAGAGACAAATTTTCGAACACACACAGATCTCTTCTTCAGGTCTGGGAAATGTACGCAGAGTGTTTCCCAGACCTAAAGAAGACCTCTGTGTAGCTCGAAAGCTTGTCTCTCTCACTAACGGAAGTTGGTCCAATAAACGGTATTACCTCACCCACGTCGTCTTTTGAATATCCTGGGATTGACATGACTTCAACAACATTTGAGCTCCGAGACTGTTTCAGAGAAAGATTATTGTCAATGGATCAAGTGATATTCCCTGTCAGTCCATCCAAGAAAAAAACCTCATGATCTCTAGACATGGCTAGTTGTCACAATGCCCATGTGACAAAACAGGTACATCCAATGTGTGTGTCAAGTGGATTCAGCTGAAGAACATGTCCCAGCCAGCTTGTTTAACAAAGGTCAGACAGGAAGATTAGAATCACCTTAGTTCTAAATTTTTAATTCTTCAGAACAAATCTGAGATTCTAAACACCTGCATTTATATGCACAGCATCTCAAAAGTGCTGCAAATTTTGTGGTAAATGGATGCACAGAATTTGTGTTCATAAGGCTGCAGGCATCAAACCAGAGCCCACTTTTTGACATGTCTCTCAGAAATGTCCACCCAAAAGTAAATTGCTATAAGGAGTTGGAATGCAATCAAGTAGCACCGATCTACTTGGTACAACTGGGTGCAATTTTTTTTCTAATAGACTGTAGACGGCTACTAGGGAAATAGAAATTAACCACAAGGTAAACCATTCAGAAAGCTGCTGTTATTCTTACTAGTAGTAGTAGATACTGAAGAGCACAGGCAACATAATGTTGCTTATACCTGCAACTGAGTGATGCAGGTCTAATAGGTATGGGCACTGTGTTCTTACTCACCTTGATCCAGGGGTTATGCATATATCGCACTGCTCAGGGAGGCACCGAACCACAGAGACACCCATTAATGCACAGTTCCTAAGCTGTGCACATTACATTTTGCAGGGAAGGGGAGTTATCTGCTACAACCACAGACAAAGCACAGCCTGATCTCTCACCATGCTTTGAAGAACACAAGCTCTTTGGAGAAGGAGCCACGACTTCTTGTGTATTTATACAGCATCTAACACAATAAGACCACAGTCCCAAATCGATGCTTACAGTACTACCACAATTCAGACAAACAGCAATAATTATAGTATTAGAATAGATTAAGGCATGCAGGAGTATCATGAGGACATTTAAATGCTTAAGATGACAATTAATATATAATGGCAAAAAATAGCTTCACAGACTATTAGCATGATATGACAAACATGTCATTAGCTCTAACTTGCATTCACATTATTATTCTTTCCAGCATTGCTGCTCCGTTAGAAAAATCAAAAACAGAAATATCCTCATTCCCTCCTTTCTCTGTGAGTCAGCTTTGATTGCTAGGATGGTAGTTTAACTGGAGGAGGGAGTTACCTCCTCAAGAACCTAAGCCTGCTGCTCTGTCTGAGGTGGTAAGTTATAACCAAACCACTGGTAATCTCTCACTGTAAGGAAACTTCACTCTATTTCTCTTAGCAATGACATGGACATGGACCGGGCAACTATGACAAATCCATGCCAGTGTTGAGATCTGAAAACAAACCACACTAACCATTGACTTTAGGTGCTTCCCAAATAGATGAGACCAGCATGCCAGTGGTTGTGAAATGAAAGCACAGTATCCTGCTGATATCACATAACATTAAGACCTACAGTATTCACTGAGGAGTGTATCTACAGTAAAAAATGAACAACATATGCAAAATTATGGAGTTTATAAAATATGTATTTTGTATATACGGAGGATAAAATTGACTCATTCATAGAAAGCCCATTATTTTAAACTCTACTCTTCTGACAGTTTTTCATTTTCTCTCTCCCAAAAAATGCAGTGATACTGCACCTGTAGATACTCTGGGAGACCTGACACTCCATTAACTTCCTAGCTGTTAACAACTATTTCAGGCTCAATTAAAAAATGTGTGTGCAAGTCTAAGCTTATTGCACCTCTAATTAGCATGTGCAAATACTTGATTTGCATGCACAATCATGGCAATTGCACACACAATTTGGTGTGTGTAACCAACACTTACAGAATAGCTCTCTGTCCCCCTCTAGTGTTGGTGGAATTGTACATATGCGTTATTGAAAATCAGGCCCTTCATTTAAGAAGTGGTAATTTTTCTGGATTCATAAAGTAAGAACCCTTATTTTACAGGTTACTCCTTACCCATATTTAATGAAGATAATTGACTTTTTTCATTTCAAAATTCAACTGACCATCTTAAAATTACAGGCCCAAGTGCTGGCACCACTTATGTGAGTAAAGTGAACAGTTAAACCATAGTAAAGGAAGATAGAGGCTCATTTATGTGGTAATGAATATATAAGCTTTCACTTCCAAGTCACTCATTCAGCATGACAAATTTAATAGCTTTCTGCAACTATATGAAATGAGTTGATAGTCTCAGTTCACTTCCTGATGGACAGGTGTATGGACACTCTCTCCCCACCCCTTCCCCCGCACCTAACCCAAACTGACAAGTTTGGTGGCACTCATCACAGAGGCCAGTGAATGAGCTGGGAGAGGGACTGCATGAATGACCCTCCCATTCAAAGAGCTGGCTCCTTAGGAAGTAGGTTAAAATATAGTGACAAGACAGAGTGGAGAAGCTTGAATGTCTGATGCCTAAACCACACCTGTTTGTGAGTAAACATAGGATTCTGGTCCTGAGAGCTGTCTGCATGACAACTTTCACCAGTTCAAGATTCACACAAAGGAAAGGTATAAGACACTGTGTCCCAGTGGGGGCCAGCTGTGGTCACTCAATTAGGGTGAACTGCAAAGAATGGGGCAGACAATCCCCCCAGAGCTGGTGGATATTCCAATACTTAGATTTACCAAGCCAGCATAAAACAGTTTCTTTATTACCTCACCAGTTACTCAGAAGTCCAAACAACATAGTTCCCTTAAAGTGACCCAGCCTCATGCCTCCATCCAGGTACCTACGTCAAATATGATGATTTCTGAAAATTTTATTTCATCATATAAAAGGAAAGGTTCTACCAATCCCAAAGGATCAGACACATTACCTCCCAAATACATCTTATCCAAATACACGCATATAGCCAATTCTTATTAACTAAACTAAAATGTATTAAAAAACAAAAGAGACAGCATGGTTAAGAGATTAGTATACATACAGGCGTTAACTCAATTCAATGAGGTTCAAATTCATAGCAGAGATGGTGAGCATTGTAGTTGCAAAGAGTTCTTTCAGAAATAGTTCATAAGTTATAGTCCAATGCCATTGCAGGGTGTTCCAGTTTAGGAGTGGGCTCTCAGTCCTTATGGCCTAAGCTTCCCCGGTATGCAGCCTTAAGCAGATGACAGAATCAGGGCCCAAGGATCATTTATACAATTTCATGTCCTCTTTGACAAGTTGGGAGTTCCTCCGAGAACAAAAGGTAATTAGGATGATTTTGAAGGAGGTTCATCATCGGTACTTAGGTATAGAATTAACATAAGGCAATTTGCTTGTTCCTCCACCATTCACAGTATATTTCGAAGAGAGATGAATACAGAGATATCCCATGTTTACAATTCATTTAAATACTAGGATGTTCTTTTGATCTCTGAATAATCAGCATAGAAAGGGACAGTGGATTACATTGTCGACCCTACTCATACATATATAAATACGCAGAAACACAAACATTATCTCCCCACATGTCTTCTGAAGGTTATTTATTCTGCAGGATGTTTAATCCTCTCTGGCCATGCATCACAGACATTCTACCTTAATTTTGGGGTTAGTAAAAGGATAGCTCAGAAATAATGTGGAATCCTTATATCAAGCATTTATTTACCACTACTTCAAACAGTGCATTAAATATTAAATCCAAATTCAATTAGCTGTGAACAATACATAACTGTTACAAGCAACTGACATACTCTGAGCCATAATTAGATTGCATGAACTAGTATAGTACATGCAACATGAAGATGATTTCAGGCTTTATGTCACACAAAGGGGAAAAAACTAGACTGTTTGAAATCCAAGTTGTCCACACAAAAAGAAAAAACAGAAAAAGAAAAAGACTCCAGAGGAAAAAAAATGTTCCTTGCATAGCTGTTAGACATGATTATTAACATGTTAGAAGATAATATATTTAGGCAGCATATTTAGATAAACTGATTGAATAGCTAAAAATTCTGGTTCCAGAAAAGAGCTATATAACTTACAATAAAAATACATATTTGCAATAAATTATCCATATTTCAACATGCCAGCCAAATTCAAAGATAGCTCATTTGAATTACTTCCCCTTGAGAAAAAAGACATGAAATCTGTCTTCTGCCAGTGAGACAGAACTGGGTATTGAATCAAAGAGCACTGTTAGGTTGCTACAGGGCAATATTACATGAAATTTAGCTAACTCTACTACCTGGACTTTTCAGCATGGGGTCTGGTGATAATGTCTGTGGAAGATGAAAACTAATCACTGGAAGAAAAACACGAGTCGTAAAATGCAGGATCAGGCAAGGAAGTGAGCACCTCTTACATAGTGCTGAGGTCCTTCATCTCCCAGGGCAGTCCATGGAAGAGGAGGGTGCTCCAAATCTTGGAGCAGGCATAATATTCTCAGAGAAGAAGAGAGTCTTAGTTTCAGTGAAATGCATTAATTTGACTATTACATCTGCAATGGAATGGATAAAGCCTGGGTCTCGCTCAGAAAGTCCCTAACATTGCATCTGATGAAGTGAGCTGTAGCTCACGAAAGCTTATGCTCAAATAAATTTGTTAGTCTCTAAGGTGCCACAAGTCCTCCTTTTCTTTTTGCGAATACAGACTAACTCGGCTGCTACTCTGATCCCTAACTTCTGTGGGTCAGATCCTGGTAAAAATCAGCTTAGCTTCAGGCCTTGTCTACCCTAGAAAGTTGTGTCACTTCAACTCCACCCATATATTTAAAGCAGAACAGCCTCCCTAGTGTGGACTTAATTATATTAATATAAAGGTGTGCTACTCCAATATAAATATTTCTATGCAGGAAGGAGAATAAGCTATACTGGCATAAAGTACTTTTATACCAGTAAAACTGTGTCCACACCCAGGCTTGCACTAGCATAAACTATAGAAGTTAAAATTCACACCCTAACCAAAATAGTTACAACAGTGCAGCTCTCAAACGTAGACCAGGATGAACTGCCTTCAACAAGGCTGTGCAGACTGACATCAGAATCTAGCCCTTTACATCTCCAGATCTCTCTAACCAGCTTCCCGTTGCCTCTGCACTTCCTGATAAATACATATAGTGGCATTATGCTACAGTAGGCACCCGCACCTTGCAGGATTGAATTCTGGGCTGGGATATAGCATTAATTTTATATCAATACTGCTTCTAACCTGATTACCGAGTACTTAGTCTTGCTGCTACTTGCTCTCATCAATATGGGGCAGGGGGGAAATGAACTAGATGAATCTAGTCAGCCTGAGGACACAGAAATATACCCTCGTGGGGCTGTTTTGCTTGATTTTTGTTGTGTTTTGATCTATCATGAATCTTAGGGTGTGTCTACACTAGAACTGGAAGGTGTAAGATTCCAGCTCAAGGACACATACCCACACTAGCTCTAATCTAACAAGAGTGCTAAAACTAGAAGCATAACCACCGCAGAGCAAGCAGATGGAGGGGCAAGGTGCCAAAAGACCAATACCCTAACCACGTGGTAGGGCAGCTAGCCCCTTCTGCTGCTCCCACCACTGTGACATCTAATTGGTCAGAGCTAGCGCGGGTACATCTACCCATGCTGGGATTTCCTTCGAGCTTCAGTGTAGACATAACCTTCAGTCCAAAGTTTATTGGGAGGCAAGGGTTCTGTCCCACACAGAGCTCCCTTGCACAAAAGTCCCTGTACTTAGAGCTTTGCACAGAGGAGATGATTTGGGCCTAAGAAGATATGATTTCACAGTTCTAAATATCTGTCTGTGTAGGATTCAAATATTAAGAGGCAATACCATGGAGTGAATAATTTATGGCAGGCATTGTTCCAGCAGACGTTTTCAAGGGTAAAAAGGTGCAGGTACCAACTACAGTACTAGTTAAGAAATATAGCAAACTCCCCCAGCTGCTGCTGTGGTTGTCTATGCATATATGTCTGAAGACTGTAGATCACCAGAGCAATTCCTCATACCATACCGGATCCAATATTCTGAGTATGTAAAACTGTTCTGAACTGCACTGAACAGGTCTATATATAAAGGACAAGTTATTCCTCCTTTCATAATGACATAATTTACAGCTGGCACCTCAACAGCCTGCTGCTACATTAATACATTCAAGGGCATTTTGACTCGTAGTTTTAAACTTGCAATTTTAGCAAAAATAAGTAAGTAAATAAATAAAAGATAGAAGGGGAGCAACTATCAGGCCCTGGTAATATTATTTATTGTATTGTAGCAGCACCCAAAGACTCCAAAAAAGATGTGGACCAATTGTGGGAGGTGCTGTAAAAACATATACACCTGATTAAGAAGAAAAAACATACCCAGGGAATTAAATATTTACTCCAACCTATTGTTTGTTTCTGTATTTGTTTTAGAAACGTGTGAAATAAAGACATTATGCAGTAGAGGGCACATTTCACAAACCTCTAACTTTACACCTATTAGCATGTTCATGTGCAAATCACTTTCGTACAAGAAAAAACAGGCATAGATTTTCTTGTGCCAGTGACCATGGCAAAGGTTTTCAAAAATAAGAGACTAACATTTGTACATCTGTCCTCAGGAAATAAACGTCCTCGGGACCCGGCAACTCCCATTGTTCTAAGAGGGAGCCAATAAGCATTTTTTGAAAATCTGGCTACTTCTTTTATTTGCTTAATTGAGAGCTTTGGAATATCTGATCCTTACATTCTTATATAGACTCCTAAATAAAGTGATCTGAGCATTCAGCAGGTCGTACGGAAATCAATAGCACTCAGCCTTTTAAAAAGTCAGATCACTCCTCTAAGAGTCTAAGTAAGGATTTGGGAGCCTAACATTAGGTTCCTGTGTTTGACATTCTTGGCCTGGGTGTGCAAGACTGCAGAGGCCCAAGCCAAGGCCAGGCTTGGAAATGCGGAATAGTTCATGCAAATAATCATTGTGGTCTGCTCTAGTTTATGTGAGGGACTGCAATAAGCAGAAGCTAATCAAGAAACCTCCTGGAGCCCAATGTGTCTGGGCTGGTTTGGTAATTAAGCCTGGCTCAATTTCTAGATCTAAGATATCGAGGAACTCATATGACCTCCATCGCTCAAGTAGCTAAGCATGTGCCAAGTATTTTAAAACTGTAAAAGAATTACAATCTCTTTCCTAGTCCTCCTTAGCCCATTGGGAGAAACAGTTTTATTAGTTTATAGATGTTGTTGTTACTGTTGCTGCTTACTTATGTTGATTAATTAGTGAGTGTGTTGTATGCCCCTGTGTATAAGCTATAGGTACACTATAGGTAACAGCTATAGGTAGACTAAGTCAAAGACATGAGTTTTGCACTTCATTCCAACAAATATTTCTTCACATACCGAGGGCAGACAACACATCCACTAATTAATCAACATAGGTAAGAAGCATAATTTCTCCAGGACAAGACAGTCCATGAACTTTTAAAAAAGTAATAAAGTTTAGTTGAAGTTTGGTTTGAGTTTTGGCCAGAGATTCACATTGTACAAACTAGTTCACTCATCACTTATTGCTAAATGCAAACCCCACAGCACTGACGAAAAGCACCGGATCTTTCATGTCTTAAGCATCAAGATTTAAAAAATATTTAGCACCTAACTCGTGTTGATTTCAATGTGAGTTAGAGGCCTGTATTCCTTTAAAGATCTGGCCCCAAATAATAATGTGCCAGCTAGGCAATGGGTAGTCTCCATTTGAGCCTATCCAACCTTGTATTAGATATAGCAGTCAAAGTCCTTTCATAATTGCTTTACAAGTCTGAATAGATATGGAGGTAGAAATAATCAGACAGAAACGAATGCTCTGGAAGCGTGAAACAAAAAAGCAAGATAAAGGCACTCAACAACAGCTTGCAAATCAGAGTGGTGACAAAATTTACCTAGGCAATTTGAACTGTTAATGAATGAAAGTGAAGAGATTGTTTTATTTATTTTTTAAAAAGTGAAGGGCTTTATTTGTTTTAGAAAATGTTTAACATGTACAAAGTGTGAAATCAGTTGTAGGAGCTTTTAGCTTGTGACAGATTGCAGTGACAGATTGGCTTCCTGTACAAGGATGCCTAGACTTTAATAATGACAAAATAAGAAAATTCAAACAAATTATATTGGCAGTACTGCAAAGGAAATCAAGAAACACTGCTGCCTTTCTGGGTCAGATTTATTGCTCACGTTAATGGGGATAATAACCAGAGCTAAGCAAATTGATTGGGTTAAAATAAAAATAAGTGACAAAAAAAGCTCAAACCAGAGATGGGCCTGAACAAACCGGTCATGTCCAAAAAACCCTAGAACAATGGGGAAAATCAGATCCATTTCCAAACCCTTCAACTGGCCCCTATTCTCAATGGAACTGAAAATGCCACCGTTACTCACACAGAGTAATTGTGGAGTAAAGTACCACCCATCATGATTATGGGTGGCAGAATGAAGCCCAACATTAGCAGAATCAGACCCTTTGATCTGAATGCCACCTTAAATATTTAAAAAGTTTAGATTTTGAATTTTACAACTGGCCCCTATTTTCTACACTAGCTGAACCAAACTCCTGGGTAAACTCTTCTCCTGAGTAAAGCCAATGGCAAAACTTCCAATGATTTCAGTGGGGTCAGGATTTCGCCCATGGGTCCTAACTACCAAAACACCAAACAGTACAACTCAAGCCCATCTCTAATTCAAAATGACCCTCAACTAAAAGATTTTTAAAAACTAGAAAAATATGATTTAACTTATTCTTCCAATATTATTATCTCATATATCTGCATGTCTTTGTTCCAGATGGGACAAATGCTAGACATGCCTTACTACCATGAAAAAAGGCTGTTCTGTTCTACCTTAATAAGCAGCACAAAGTATGGCTACCTAGTGAGAGAGATGTTTCCTGAGATTCATATTCCTCTTTTGCAGTCTCAAGAACTCTGGAATTTTTGGATACTCAACCACATTTATGGATGCTTACCTGAAACAAAGGCGCTTCTGGGTTCATCCCTCAGAAATCAAAAGATCTTTCTTCTTTTTTAAAGAGACTTGGTCTTAAACAGGTTTCAGAGTAGCAGCCATGTTAGTCTGTATTCGCAGAAAGAAAAGGAGGACTTGTGGCACCTTAGAGACCAACCAATTTATTTGAGCATAAGCTTTCGTGAGCTACAGCATCCGGTGAAGTGAGCTGTAGCTCACGAAAACTTATGCTCAAATACATTGGTTAGTCTCTAAGGTGCCACTAGTACTCCTTTTCTTTCTTGGTCTTAAACGTCATTGAAGCAAAACAGTTATATCAAGGCTTGTCATGTTATAGAGGTGGCCAAAACCAGACCCTCATGACAGAGCCCCTTCAAATTTAGGAAGTGTGTGAATGCCCAGATCTGAATATGTCCCTGCTGTGTCAGCTGTGTGTTGGATCCAGTTTGGATGCCGAACTTGAGACACAAAAAAACTTGTGAGATGAGAGACGTCTCCGAGACATTAAATTCAAACCAAATTCCTAACCACTATTCCACCTTGAAATCAAACTGTGACTGCAAACACTGTTGAGAAGAGCCCATGCCTTCATAAAGTGTTTGTATCTGGGATGCCAGGTCCTGACTGGGATGTCTGGGCACTATTATTAAATACATAATAACTATCATAAAGCTAATGTGGATCTAGATTGGAACTCTAGCTCCTTAGTCAATCTTTAGTTATAATTAACACCCTTCGAACTGTTACATTCATTACCAGATGCCAGGTGGGTGCTCAGAACAGGTCTGGCAGTTTTTCCTGCCTTTCAAGCTATCAGAGAACATGCATCCGATGAAGTGAGCTGTAGCTCATGAAAGCTTATGCTCAAATAAATTGGTTAGTCTCTAAGGTGCCACAAGTACTCCTTTTATTTTTGCGAATACAGACTAACACGGCTGTTACTCTGAAACGAAGACACTATTTCTGAGCAGATTCTTACAACCAAATGCCTCTCAATCATAGTAAGTTAGGGGCAAACATGTCAACAGCTGCTGGGAATTTCCTTTGGTAAGAAAGATTTCATCAGTATAGTCCAGTAGATGCTATAAACGATAATTACAAAAAAAAATTGCACTGCATTGGCTTTTGGACTTTGTTGTCACTCCAAACTTTAACTGACATTTTCTCAAGAGAAGCCATCATATTTGCAAATGTATTAGTGACTCACAGAATTAATCATTACTGACACTAAAATTTTAGGTAGGATTTTACACACTTGGCCATCACTTATCTAATTCCAATAAACAGCTCACAAATCAATCAGATAAGCAGTAATAAAGGTTTATGGGACCGAGGTCATTAAGGCAGCAGCCTTTAAAAATACCATTAATCATTTGCCTAAAACCAAATGAAAATGGGGTGGAAAAAAACCCGCTTAAGGCAGCAAGGGATTGTGACTGAAGTCATACATTCAGCTCTTAGAGTAGATCCTAAATGTAAGGGTACAAAATATTGCAAATACCATGGATAAGTCAGATACAGCTGAGGCTTAAGTGGTGCATAGACCATGTACTGAGTCTGTGAGCAGGGGGCAATTTCATGCTAAGTCAGCATTCTCCACAAGTATATTTTCAGGCAAGCAACTTGCACCAGCAAAATATTGACTTGAATTTTTGCAGCTACACTTGGATTGCAGGTGCAATTTTGGGTACCTGCACCTTCAACAAACTGATTGCAAGTGGAAACCAATTAGGAGGGAAAGTACCACAGATCTGCACCTGTAGAACATGAGATGTAACTCTGCCCTAATACATATATGCCTCCAGAAATATGCATCAAAACAGTGTCTGACTTGCCCACGGTATTTACAGTGTTTTATGTATTTAAGAGTGAGAATTTCTAAAGTGCTCAGAATCAGTCAATCTCTGCTCCCATCCAAGTCAATGGTTAAGGAGTGCTTTTTAAAATCTCACCCTTAACTACGAACACTACAGCAAATTTAACTGCTACAGAAGGTAACGCTGGTTTTCTTAATTGTTTGCGGTGTTGTTGATTAAGCCATGTTGGGCTCTGGGTATAAGAGACACAAGGTGGGAGAAGTAATATTGTTTATTGGACCAACTTCTGCTGGTAAAAGAGACAAGCTTTTGAGCACCACAAAGCGGAAGAAGAGCTCTGGGGAGCTTGGAAGTTTGTCTCTTTCACCAGCAGAAGTTGGTCCAGTGTAAGATAATACCTCACCCACCTTGTCTCCCTTGATTTTCTTAATGACTCCCACTGTTGGAGATCTGATACTTTAAACGTCTTTAATAATACTGTGCCGTCTCTCATTCCTGTTTTGGTTTTATTGTAGTTTATTTTTTCCATTGAATGGGTTATCAGGTAGAAACTTTTGAGTTTAGGTCTACAGCATGTTTACATTTGGATACTTTAACAGGAGTGAAAACAGAATACAAGTATTTGAAATATATACTTGAATAATTGCTGTGTACGTTCAGTCCTGCTGATACCATTGTACGATTATGTTTGTAAATGAAAACCAATAAAAATAAGATGGAAAATAAAATACTGTACAGCTAGGACATCAGGGGGTCACAGTTTATTAATTTCATTTTTTTAGGTTCTATTTTAGCAATTTTTCAGATTTGGGGGGGGGGGGGGTTCGTGGCTTTCTTTGTATATACTGTAAAGCGTAATGTATTGCAGTAGTATATACTGTAATGAGTCATCTCATTGTAATGTTCCCTAGTGCGCTTTAAAATACAGCTGTTTCAAAAACACCAGCTGGGTCTACATAGACCAATTAATATGCAACACATTAGTATGCTTCAGAAATCACACCCACGTAGCCTGCATTACTGCTCTGTACAGACAAGCCCTTGAAGCAGGGACAGGCAAACTTTTTGGCCTGACGGCCACATTGAGTTTCTAAAATTGCACAGAGGGCCAGTTAGGGGAGGCTGTGCCTCCCCAAACAGCCAGGCGTGGCCCAGCCCCGCCCCCATCCAACCTCTCCTGCTTCTCATCCCCTGATGGCCCCCCCAGGACTCCTGCCCCATCCAACCCCCCCTGCCCGTTCCCTGCCCCCGATGGCCCCCCGGAAGCCCTGCCCCATCCACCCCTCCCTGTCTCCTGACTGCCTCTGCACCCCCCCGCCCTGACTGCCCCCCACCGCCCCAGACAACCCCACTCTCATTCCTGATTGCCCCCCCTCAGGACCCATGCCCCCATTCAACCCACCTGTTCCCCACCCTCTGACCAGCCCAACCCCTCTCCACACCCCCGCCCCCTGACCACCATCCCGAACTCTCCTGTCCTCTGTCCAACCCACCCTGCTCCCTTACCGCGCTGCCTGGAGCACCGGTGGCCGGCAGCGCTACAGCCGCGCCGCCCACACCACCAGGACAGGCAGCCGGGCCGCCCGGCTTGAGCCAGCCAGGCCACCGCGCAGCACAGAGCACCGGCTCAGGCAGCGGCTCTGCAGCTGCGCTGCCCGGCAAGAGCTCGCAGCCCCGCTGCCCAGAGCATTGCGCTGGTGGCACAGTGAGCTGAAGCTGTGTGGGAGAGGGAACAGCAGGGGCGGGACTGGGGTCTAGCCTCCTGGGCGAGGAGCTCAGGGGCTGGGCAGGAGGGTCCTGAGGGCCGGATGTGGCCTGCGGGCCATAGTTTTCCCACCTCTGCCTTAGATACAAGTAACCATTTCTGGTGTTTATTGGATAAACACCAGTTTAATTTCTTTTGTACCAGAGATATTTTATAGGGTGTTTATCCGTTAAAATAAAACATCAGAAGCCCCATGTACATTATTTATCATTCCATTATGTTAAAATCAGACAGGTATTTAAACTGATTTCTTAAAGATTGGTCCAGATGGGGGTGTTCATTTTCCTTTTTATTTTTCAGGCTGTACATTATTTTATCCTAAGATGTATTATTTTCCTGGTTTCTCAGCAGCAGTCTTTAGAATTCTGTATTCTCATTTCGCTTTGGAGGAGACCTAGACAACTCTTTCTGCGTGTATTTACATGAACATTTGTTGCCATTTTAGGTCCAGCTACATGCAACTTTTCTAAATATCTCCGGCCAAGCTAATTCTGAGTTGGCGGCTTCTCCCAGGCATTACTCCCACTGTCAAACATGCTAAAGAAGTTATTGTGAAGGATTTCAGTCAAAGCCACTCCAGTCAGCAAGGCGAGTCAAGTACACAATCAGATCCAAAGTCCACCTAGAGTTGATTTATCTGAGATTTTCCAGGTAGAGAGAACACCTCCCCCCATAGTCACCACACTTTAAGAGATTTGGCTTGACAAGGCCCCCTCCCAACGATTCTGGTTGGGATATAGCAGCAGTAGCTATTTGCTTGGTCCTCCTGTGTCTAATATGTATTTGAATACCACATGACAATGTTAAGGGGACCATGAAGATTGCATTGGTTAGCCATCCAAAAGTCAACAAATGCCGTATTTTAGGTTGCACATATAACAGAGGTAATCTGGGGGGAAAAAAATAGCTCAGTTTTTCAGAAGTGGCTAGTGATTTTTGGCTGAATTTTTGGGTGCCCAATTTAAGATGCCTTTAAAAGGGCCAGATTTTCAGAAACTGCTTAACACATACCTCTGAACAGCAGGACTAACTGAACACCAAAAGAATGAGGCCTCCAAAAATCCCTCGTCACTTTTGAAAATCTTGGCCACTGTGGCTTCCTTTCTTCTTTACAATGCATAAAGAAGGGTGAAAAACATACTGATGGTTACAAATATGAGGAGCAGCAATTCCTAACCTCTCCTCGTCTTCGCCAGAGGACTCACTGGAAGTCTCAGATACAAGAACAGTGTGTTTTCTCAATGCTTGTTTAAAGGATCACAGGCATGTTGAATCTTTAAGAAAGACATTATCTCACAAGTGTGTCTCATCCATTTCAGTTAAATAGGGGTTAACAAAAACAAACGAAGAACAAAGTGTTTAAAACGGTCTGAGTAGAATTCATCACCCTTTTTTGTTAATCAGATTTCTCTTGCATGAATATCATACAGCTTTTCCAGTAGTCCTTAGAATCTTCTAGAAACCACAAAGTAAGGAAAACCTGAATTTCAAGTGTTAAAAAAGAAGCAAAGAAAAAACCTTCTTTATACATGATAAAGAAGGGAAAAGGGCATGATCCTTTTTTAAGGCCTATGAATGTCCCCTTTAATTCTCCTCCCTTATGTATGTAGGACACACACTGATGCGTTCCTCATGCACAGCTTTACCTTTGCTGCACCATTTTTATCTGCTATACTGTATGATGACCTGAAAAATATTCATACTTTTTTTCATGGAAATTTCTTCTTTTCTTATTTTCCATGTGCACTGTACTTTTTGAAATAATACAGGGGAAAAAAAAGCCACAAACCTAAGAAGCTTTCCAGCCATTCATCTTTTAGTGGTTCAAGAAAGCCACAGAAGAAAAAAAACCCAACCGCCTTCCTGACATGGTTTCAATGTAGATGAATCACTAACTCATTGTTTTTTCAGACTGACTAATCAAGTTAAGAGCTCGCCTACAGAACTTTTCCACTACAGTTTGCACAACAGGATTTCAGTGACCATGCTGAGCAGAAGAATTTTATAACAGGTCAGATAGAAAGAGCTACAGTCCATTAAAATAAACATTTGCATTGCTCTGGATAATCTACTGCACTGCATTATTTTTATGTGATTTGCGTTGCTCTTCTAGGGAAATAAAGTTTGTCCATAATTTAACACATGCCCCACCAGATCAGATAGGGACAACATTTGAGGTTTGAGATTTAAATGCATTAGGCTGGAAAGATTGCTATGACTTTCCAGGGGAAAATATTCAGGGTTTATTTTGAATGAATTGAGGGGCAAAGAGGGGGCCATTTAGGGATCTGGGGCAAAAATTGGGGATTGGTCCTGCTTTGAGCAGGGGGTTAGACTAGATGACCTCCTGCGGTCCCTTCCAACTCTAATATTCTGTGATTCTGTGAAAGGAAGAAATAGCTGCAAAAAAGAAGATGAGAAACAGTACAAGGTGAAACTGAAGGGTTTTGTTGTTGTTGCTTTAAAGAAAAAAATGTTTACCATAAATCCTCTATGACTTGGTAACATAAATCTGAATAGTGAGTCCACAGTGTGGCATTTACCGGGCAGAAACCGCAATCTGGTGAGTTTGAAGCAGTGCTATTTAGCAAATATGGATATTCATATGACTGGGAAACCCCTTCCAAATGACAAGAGACAGAGAAAGCTTCTAAACAACAGATATTGATCAGCACACGCTGAGAAACATAGTGGAACAGCTTGATGGTAATGAGCAGAACTGTCAGCATAGAATGGGTACATCATGCTTTTGGAACAATGAGATTTTCACTCTCGATGAGGCCACAGAAGGCAATTGCTCAGGCCTGCAATAAGAAGTGGCAAGGTGCAAATTTGGTTGCCTCTTCGGGTTTTGATTCCAACTGTTAATCTATATCAAAGTAACCAAATACCGGCTATAGTATTATATTAAAGCAGTGGTTCTTAACCTGGGGTGCACGCACCCCCTGGGGGTGCGAGATGCCCTTTTTGGTGGTGCGAGACAGGCCAGATTTTTTTAGAAGGTAAATCATCAAAAACACAAATTAAGCACAGGCACGTAAGTACAACTACTTTGTTTCATCAAACCTATGTATTTATTAACATTATACATTTAACGATTACTGTAATATACAAACAAGAAATATATCTAGGTTTAAAGAACTGACTTACTTCAATGATTTTTTATAAGGGGTGCAAGAACATATTTTGATTTTTGATAAGGGGTGTGAGAACATATTTTGAGAATCGAAGGGGTGCAGGCTGCAGTAAAGGTTAAGAACCACTGTATTAAAGTAACCAAATACAACCAAGTTCACAGTCAAAGTGGTAGAAAGAGCATGTGAAATAACAGATCCCATGTGGCCAAACCATGTATGACAAAGAATTGCTGTAAAGTTGCTATACCGATTTTTTTTAAAAGTCATTTGTTTGAATTTCCATAGGGAAATTACGGACCAGGTGGTGATTATGAATTCCTTCCGAGTCTTTTCTGTCAAAATGATTACCTACACCTTGTGGTAACTGTTGTTCTTCAAGATGTGAAGAGGAGGCCACACATGTGCCCTGGCTTCCCTCATGCTCTGAGCAGAGGATATAAAGGGAGGAGCCTGGCTGCTCACCCTTCAGTCCTTCATAGAATCATAGAAGATTAGGGTTGGAAGAGACCTCAGGAGGTCATCTAATCCAAGCCCCTGCTCAAAGCAGGACCAACCCCAACATTCATACCAGAATGTAATTGGGGAAGGTGAACATATGCAACAAATCTCAAGGAACAATAGTTACCAGAAGGTGAGTAACTGTTTTTTCTTCTTCAAGTGATTGCATCTGTCCATTTTACTGTAAGTGACTCCCAAGCTGTTATCAGTGGAGGTGAGGCTAGGAGTCTCGTCAGAAGAGGGGACTGCTTTTCACACATTCACACCTTCCCTTGGTGCTGCAGGAATTGCACAGTACCTAGCGCACATACCAATGTCAACAATAGGGATGTTTCCCACAAAAGCAGTGGAGGTCGAACGCACCCGAGCTGAGCGAGCTGCCAATTGTCCAGGTGGTGTGATACCGTTAGCAGTACAGCACAGAGCAATGTAGATGGCAATCCACTGAGAGAGCAGTTGTGCAGTAACCGGATGACCTTTCCTTCTTTCTGCATAGGACACAAAGAGCTGTCAAGAAAACTAAGAAAGTTTTGTTCTATCCAGGTAACAGGCAAGAGCTTGGTGTACATCTCAACTATGGAGCATGTTGATTTTGCAGGGCGGGAAAAAGGACCAGTCAGAATATTGCCTGATTGAGGTGAAAATCAGATACTACTCTGGAAAGAAAAATAGGGTGTGGGCTAAACTGCACCTTGTCCTTGTAGGATATTGTATTTGGAAGACCAGTTACTAGGGCCATGCAACTCCCCCACTCTCCTCACAGAAGTGATGGCTACTAAAAAGGTTACATACAGCAAGAGCCTAAGTACTTGAATGGAAGTCCCATAAGAACTGACAGAACTAAATTCAGGTCCCAAAGAGGAGTTGGATTCCTGATAGGTGGGAATAGACTACCTAAGACCTTTTAGGAACATGTTTGTCAAAGGACTAGAGAAAACAGTCCTTTCACTAGCCAGGGATATTTCCTGTTCTACTGAGTTGTGAACAAATTCCCCCTACTCAAAGCTATGATCTTAGAGCAGCCGTACTGAGAGACGTTCATGATCCACATTGAATTATCTGCTCCAGCAGTCTGCCAGGCCATTCTGAGCTCCTGGCAGGTATGATGCTTTGAGAGTTTACTCATTCAGTATGCAGAAATTCCACCGCCTGGCTGCCTCAGGACACAGCCCATCTGAGCAGGCATCCCCGCTGCTCGTTCACATAAAACACTGCTGTGGTGTTGTTAGTGAGCACTTTCATGCTCCTGCCCTGGATGCGTGGCGGGAACTGCTGACATACTCTGGATAGTGCACACCACTCAAGAACAGTTATGCGTAGTTTGCCCTCATGAGTAGACCAAAGGCCCTGAGCTTGCAGATGGCCCAAATAACACTCCCACTCCATAGCAGAAGCAGCTGTCCCCAAGATCATAGAAGGGAGAGTCAGTGACCCTGCAGGCATTGTCTTGGTTCATCCACCAATCCATGCGCAACAAGAACTTGGCTGGGATGCACACTAACTTGTCCAGATGTCCAGTTGGGGTGGGAGAGGTGGGTCGCATAAGTACATGCCACCATGTGCCCCCAGAACCTGAGACAGTTCCTTGCTGAGGTCTGGGGATAGATTTTGAATGATGCACAAAAGTCTCATAGGAAACCATAGGAACTTTAATCTTTTGATGATGTTCACATTCAGAAGTCTAGAATAGGCCCAAGACCCCCTCTGGCTTTGGGTATTAGGAAGTAACAGAATAAGAACCTCCTCCTCCAGTACTAAGGAGACACTTCCTCTATAGCTCCCAAAGAACATAGAGACTGCACTGCTTGTCATAGTACAGACTTGTGAGATGGGTCCCTGAAAAGGGATTAGTAGAGTGGAGTGGGAAGGGGAGAGAGAAAGAAACTGTAGGGTAAATCTCCACTCCACCATGCTTAAGACCCACTTGTCTGTGATGATGGTTTCCCATGCACTTAAGAAATGAGATAGCCAGTTCCCAAAGGTAGGGAAAGGGCCAGAAAAATTTGACCTGGTAGTATGCCATCCTCGATGGAGGAGTCAAATAAGGTGCTTTGAGACTTGTGATTGCCCAGATGAAATGACGGAGGAGGCAGATGGTGGAGGCCTCCTCCTTTGTTGTCTGTGTGTGCCTGGACTGTTCCAGCTCTCTGGAGAGGTAGTGCGGCTTGGCTGGAAGTGAGGATGAAAACTTGACCTTTTAGGGGCTGGTATATAATGACGACTTTTTCACTACCTGGAGTCTTTCAGTGTATGTAGTGCCTTATCAGTCTTGGAGGAGAACATCACATAGCCCTCAAAAGGCAGATCTTCAGTCATCTGCTATATCTCTACAGGAATCCCCAATGAATGCAGCTATGGCAATGTCACACGGTCATGCCATCACCATGACACTTGTAGCTGAGTGTGCAGCATCCAGGAAAGCCTGCAAAGCTGACTGAGAGACCAGATGATCCTCCATCAATAGGGACTGACACTCACCCTGGAGTCCTTAGGCAACCTGTTAAGAAATTTGATACTGCATCCCTATGCCAAGAGAGCCTGGCAATTGGCTATGCAAAGTTGCAATCTCATAGTTGAATAAAACTTTCTGCCAAACAGGTCTGGTTTGTTTACATCCCTGCAAAAAAGTGTGGAGTGCTGATAGAACTATTCAAAACTGTATTATTTATGCTCTACGTGCTTTGCCATAGGTGTAAAAGAGGATGGGTTTTGTCAGAACAACTTGATGGGCTGCATTATCACCTCATTTATGAGAAGGGCTACTTTTCCAGCAGTTGGTGGGTGCAAAATGTCTATAAGTATATGAAGATTCTCCTCCACCAACTCCAGCTGAATATCAAGAGATGAAGCCATTTTTTCAGAGCTCTCGGTAAACCTTAAACTCATCCAGTACCAGAGCCTCATTCAGTGTTAAGAATGAGTTATGAGACAAAGCATGACCATCATGAGGCCGGTCTTGTACCACTGAGGTAGACATTTGCTCCAAGCCAGGTTGAGGACTGTCCCACAATTCAGTGCTGGCGGCTGTCCAGTACCGACTCTGAGCATCCTGGGTAGGGAAGCCTCCCTTCTTGGTGCCCCGCTTCTATGAGGAGGTGAGGATATAGATCTGAACAGAGGAGGTACCCTCTCCAAGGCACCTAGTATGACCAGTGATTGGGTTGATATGGTACCAGAGGTCAGTCATACCTAGCCCAGGCCCCCTAATTGTACTACCCGCTCTTGTCAAAATAGTGAAAGGCACCCTGGATTCTCTGAGGTGGGAGAGAAAAGAACTCATTTCACACTCTGACAAGGAGAAACAGTTCTTTGAAGGCCATATTAGTGCAGTACCTTAAATGTCACTGGAGAGCGGGATCTACACCAAGACTGCAGTATCAGCAGAAGCATCGGAGGCTTCCTGGCTATTGGTATTAGGTGTTGAAGTGGAGCAGGCACTGGTGATCTAGGTGATGTAATCAAAAGAGTGAGGAAGACAGTACTTGACCTGACATGGGCGCTGTAAGAGACACCAACATTGGTGCTATAGCGGAACAGGGAGCCCTCACCTTGAATTAGTGGCGAAGGCAGTACTGAGAGAGAGAGAGAGAGGCCTCTGATTTTGTTGGTACTGATGTAGCATGCTTTCCCACCATAAGCAGGGGTGATCAATTCACTGTTGTCATTGATAAAGTAACTGGTCTTGATGTTTCCAGGGTAGGCACCAGAGTCAGTGGCTTAGTCCTAAGAGAGCCACTCTGGAATGGTACCAGGGAGCAGCACATTGAAGGGCACTCTCTACCTTCAGTACTGGAGTGGCTTACCTTTGCCAGAGAAGAGTCCCGCACTGTGGATTCGAGGACATCCAAGCCACCCTCTTTTCAAGTTTCAGAGGCCAAGAGTGCTCCAAGCAGTTATACTTTTTGGAGGACTGCTCTGGTGGAGATCTCTGTGAGCAGGCAATGCTGGAAGATCATTCCTGGGAGGAGTGGTCAAGGAGCTCCCTTGCCCTAATTGAGCAAGCTCCAATGCTGGGCAAAAAACAACTTCCCAGGGGTGCAGGAATGGGGCGGGGGCAAGGGGGCCATGGACCCTCCCACTTTTTACCAGCCATAAGGATGAGAAACGGAAGGGCGGGGGTGGAGAGGAGTGAGCAGGAGGTGGAGCCTGGGGGAGAAGGGGTGGAGAGGAGTGAGGCAGAACTCCCACCACTCCTGCTTCTTCATTCTTGTTCTGAAGGCACAGCTGATCAGACACCTACCTCTGATGTGACCCTCAAACAGAGAGAGTGAGGAGTACTAATGGGCACAGAGACATGAGGACAGTAAAGCACAGTGCATTCTCTGACCTCTGACAGTAAGAAGGAAATGTAGAACGGGCAGGATGGCTCCACCAGTTATGGTATCAGCTCAGAGGGCGAGGGAAGCCAGACTGTATGTGTGACTGTCCCCATGCGTACAGCTAGGGAAAACGCTCTGGCAGTAGTGCACAAGATGCGCACAGACCAGCTCAACTACTGAACAAGAAAATTATTATAATATATATAAAATATTCTGAAGAATTCTACCAGCCAAACACATGGATATATGCTCCTGTTAACAACATTTTTGATAGCCCGTTGGACAGAGCTCCATGATTAGAAAGTAGAGCTAGATAATATATTGTTCCATGGACAGCTTGAGGAAATAAGAAGAGAAGCATAGAACTGGAATTAATCTATGTGGTGTGAAGAAAGTTTAATTGGACAGAAGGTTGCAAAACAAAGGAGGATTTGATAATACTTCCACTGCAATGTTCTCAAAGGAGACCTCTTTTTGTCCAAGCAGAACTTTGCGTTCATAAATCAACTTCATGCACAGTTTTCACAAACTGTCTCTAGGAGACACAAATGATAGACTTTACGTAAACAAAACACAAATATTTATGTGCTGGTCTGACTCATAGCTCAGAAACAGGAAAGAAAAAGCAAGCGTTAGGAATCTCCTCTCATTTAGAGATAATAAATATGACTGGTTTGCATGCATGTGGGTGGGTATGAGAGTGTGTCCAGAAATTGCACGTGCAAGTGTTCATGTTCTGAATTTTTTTATACAAATAGTAGCATGCAATATTAATCAAAACACTGAACCTGTTGTACTCTCAAAAAGCAAACCTGAGCCACAGAAAAAAAGATACTTTGTGAAGACAGGGGTACAGGCCATAATGCTAAGGCTACTCACCTGATAAGTGGGAATGGCTTCTCTATCAAGGGACCGTGTCACTGAGATTTCCCCAGTGTTCTCATTGATTTTGAATGCTCCTTTTGGCTCTTGATCCACTCCCTTTCCAGAAAGTCGAAACTTTGATCCCTCTGTTCCGTCACTGTCGATAACCTGTTAGGTGAAAGTAACAAGTTAGGACCCAGCTCGACTGAACTGATCAAAACTCTTATAAATGCAGTAATTCAACAGAAATAATTTTAAGCCTTACCCTAATGTGAAACTATATAATGAATTTCTTGACATTAAAAATGAAGCCATAAAAAAACCAACACTTTAAATCATCCAGAAAACAGAGTGAAATTTTAGTAACTAATCCTGAAAAAACTTGATGTCAATAGGATTAGGTTAATAGTCAGTTAGTTACTAGCCTATCCCTCCCGCCCCCTGCAAGAGGAACTCCAGTTATCCAAGCTACTGTTATCCTGCCTATCCTATCTACTACAGCACTTGCCCACCAGCTAGGGGTGGCTGTGATTTGATTTTTCATTTAAACGGAAAAAAATCAGAGACCTATTCCATTTAAGTGGGACAAAATTTGGAGACTTGATTTCCACTCTAAATAGTTAAAAAAAAATCTCAGCAGCAACCGCCTACCACACAATGATTCCTAATTCATTTCAAAACAATCTAAAGTGAGACTGACATTGTTCCAGACAGACCCACCCCCAGGTTTAAAGCCAGGAAAATACTCCTAATTAAATATTTGGGTGCCCCTGCCATACATCGCTTAGCCATACAGATGGAATTCCTGTTCCTTTCATATGTCTATTCGTGGATAACACTCCCTCTTTTCTCCATTTGAGAGAATGCCTAAAAATCCTTTTTCAGGTGTGTTCCACATGAGTGGTGGCAGCATGTGTAAACTTCTAGAGCTATGTGAAGTTTCTTACAAGCTAGAGATTTTGCAAACTTGTATTTACACACAAGAACCTAAAAGGATTATAAACTAATCTTGCCCTATTATGCTGACAGTCTTGCCAAATCATTCTTTCCTATTGCTGTTTTCATGTTATTTTTGTTTCTACCATTTCGTTAATGTTTCCACAGAAACATTAAGTCAAATATTTATGTGCTGGTCTGAATCACAGCTCAGGAAAAAGCAAAGGAAAAGTATTAGGAATTCTGGATCCACACCCACTTAGAGTTAATAAATGCACAGATTGTTAATAATGTCCCTGAGGAAATTCATGTTTGTTGCCCTGTTACTGTGGGTTCAGCAATGCCTGTTTGCAGGTTATTAGGCAGTATGATTTTTGGTTAACCCATACAATCATTATTCCATTTTTTAAATTTTAATTGAGTGAAAATTTGCCATAAGACAATACCCTGCAAGAAAAAGAATGTCAGAGATAAAGTTTCTCCTCTCAAAAAAAAAATTTTTTGTGGGGGTGGGGAGGGTGGAATTTCTATGTTATAAATCTGTTCCACCTTCTTTGTCTTCTCCTCCTCAGAACATAAATGGATTCCCCACTACCCTCATCCAATTCTGAATATGCCAAGGCAAAACACAGAGTCAGGATAGGTCTCCCCTATCCAACCAACAATCAGGCAAAACTCGCTTGGTGTCATGGTTCTTCTTCCATAGCAGGGCCCTTGGATCCCACTTTTGTCATTTCCTTGGGAGAGGGGAGTGCTGCTGGCCTGCTGGTCTCTACACCCTCTCTTCTGGGGCCTGATTCTGCCATCAACTCAACACATGCAACTTACACTCAAACCTACAAAACCAGTAAGTCTTTTATCTGCCTTCCCACCCCCTTGCAAATGTTAGTCCATCCTAGAGCACACCCCGCCAACAAGCAATCCCTGCCAACAAGACTAGGGATCAAACTGCCCACGTGCTATCATGGTTCTCTGAGTGTGCAGAGCTAACCTGGAGCTGAGCGGTATCAGACAATCAGGACACCTCTCAGAGGCACATGCCTGATGTAGCGATGGAAAGCATGGAGCACCCAGAAGCCTGAAGTATCAGTTTCGCCTGACTGCTACTGTTTGGGACTGGCAGCAACAGGACTTTAAAAAAGTCATTTTTTAAAGTTTTGGTTTTTTAATGTTTAATTAGCCACAAGAGGGAGCTACTACATGCTCCCAGGAATATAACAGGACCATTAACATCTTCTAATTAAGATGCTCATATAAAGCTTCCATAAATCAAAGAAAGTGCATTTCCCAGTTCACACTAAGCTCAATACAGATGAAAAGTTTAATAAAAATCAGCCTTAATTTGCCATATGTTTCAGTGCTTCAACAAGAATAAGGAGGAAAGAACAGGATGACTGTCTAACATCGCTGCTCATAAACTTGTTACTAAGACTAGTGTTTTAAATAGCACCATTCATGCCAAGATCTCAAAGTATATCACAAGTTGGGTGTTGTGATTCCCACTTTACAGATGGAGTAACTGAGGCACAGAAAAGTTAAGGCTAAAATTTTCAATGCTGGGTGCTCCCAGTGGTCTGATTTTCAGGGGAGCTGAGTGCCTGCAGCTAAGAATGGGCCACTCATAGCAGGAGCCTGCATATGGATTTAGGAGGTCTGAATTTAGGTACCGTAGGTTGAAAAGTGTGGCTTAACGTCAGGTCTCCTATTTTATCTACTGGCTCACACTGCCCTGGGTATTTAAGAGTTCAAACATTATTTGAGTATAATGGAAACACAGCATGTATTATACTTTAGAAATTAAAAACTTTCTTAGCAATAACTTATAAGAAGCCATATAGAGCCAGGTTTTGCAAGGTGCTGAGTTCCTCTTGTGAGGTGCTAGTCACCCTCAGCTGCCATTAATTTCAATGGGATTTGAGAGTTCCCAAATCCATGCAGAAGATCCAGATCTCAGTTCATAATCATAGAATCATAGGACTGGAAGGGATCTCGAGAGGTCGTCTAGTCCAGTCCCCTGCACTCATGGCAGGACTATGTATTATCTAGAACATTCCTGACAGGTGTTTGTCTAACGTGCTCTTAAAAATCTTCAATGATGAAGATTCCACAACCTTCCTGGGCAATTTATTCTAGTGCTTAACCACCCTGACCGTTAGGAATTTTTTCCTAATGTCCATCCTAACCCTCCCTTGCTGCAATATAAGCCCATTGCTTCTTGTCCTATCCTCAGTGGATAGGAAGAACATTTTTTCTCCCTCCTCCTTGTAACAACCTTTTATGTACTTGAAAACTGTTATGTCCCCTCTTTTCCAGACTAAACAAACCCAATTTTTTCAATCTTCCCTCATAGGTCATGTTTAATCATTTTTGTTGCTCTTCTCTGGACTTTCTCCAATTTGTTCACATCTTTCCTGAAATGTGGTGCCCAGAACTGAATACAATACTCCAGTTGAGACCTAATCAGAGCACAGTAGAGTGGAAGAATTACTTCTCGTGTCTTGCTTACAATACACCTGCTAATAAATCACAGAATGATGTTCGCTTTTTTTGCAACAGGGTTACACTGTTGGCTCATATTTAGCTTGTGGTCCACTATTACCCCCTGATCCCTTTCTGCAGTACTCTTCCTAGGATGGTCATGGGCCACCTGCGGCCCATGGGCCGCACGGGGCCCATCAGGATAACCCGCTGGCAGGCCGCGAGATAGCTTGTTTACAACGACCATCTGCAAGCACGGCCTCCGACAGCTCCCAGTGGCCGTGGTTCCTGGCCAGTGGGAGCCGCGGGAAGCTGCGGAACCCCACTCGTTATGCCCTTCCAGCATGACTGTGAACCACTGATAACTACTCTCTGGGAATGGTTTTCCAACCAATTTTGCACCCACCTTATAGCAGCTCCACTTAGGTTGCATTTCCCTAGTTTGTTTATAAGAAAGTCATGTGAGACAGTATCAAAAGCTTTATAAAGTCAAGATATACTATGTCTACCGCTTCCCCCATCCACAAAGCTTGTTACCCTGCCAAAGAAAGCTATCAGGTTGGTTTGACCCAATTTGTTCTTGACAAATCCATGCTGACTATGACTTATCACCTTATTATCTTCTAGAAGTTTGCAAATTGATTGCTTTATTATTTGCTCCATATTTGCTTCTGTCTGGGTACGGAAGTTAAGCTGACTGATCCGTAATTCCCTGGGTTGTCCTTATTTCCGTTTTTATAGATTGGCACTATATTTGTCCTTTCCAGTCTTCTGCAATCTCTCCTGTCTTTCATGACTTTTCAGAGATAATTGCTAATGGCTCAGATTTCTCCTCAGTCAGCTCCTTGTGTATTCTAGGATGCATTTAATCATGCCCTGGTGAATTGAAGACATTTAACTTGTCTAAGTAATTTTTATCTTGTTCTTTCCCTATTTTAGCCTCTGATCCTACCTCATTGTCACTGGCATTCACTATGTTAGACGTCCAGTCACCAGAAACCTTCTTGGTGAAAACCGAAACAAAGAAGTCATTAAGCACCTCTGCTATTTCCACATTTTCTGTTATTGTTTTCCCCCCCTCATTGAGTATGTACATAGCAATAATGTTATAGTAATACTTGTTCAGCTGGCCCTGAAATCCCAATGCCTTTTGCACACAGAAGACCCAAAATATGGCTATTAATTACACACTGTACTCTGGTTTTGTATTGTTTTAAAGTTTAGAGTGAATTTCAATCCTTAAAACAAGGTATTGACAAGGCTGTATGTAGAGTATGACTAGCCTGAAGGGGAAGGATGGTCCAGAGGTTAGGGGACTAGAGAGAGACCAGTGCTCTATTCCTAACTTCACAACAGACTTCCTATGTGACCTCGGGAAAGCCACTTTGCTTCTCTTGCCTCAATTCCCCATATGCAAAATAGTGATAAAAGCACTTCCCTACCTCACAGAAAGAAAAGGAGTACTTGTGGCACCTTAGAGACTAACAAATTTATTTGATGCATCCGATGAAGTGAGCTGTAGCTCACGAAAACTTATGCTCAAATAAATTTGTTAGTCTCTAAGGTGCCACAAGTACTCCTTTTCTTTTTGCTAATACAGACTAACACGGCTGCTATTCTGAAACCTACATCACAAAGGTGTTGTGAGGGTAAATGCATTTAAGACTGCCAGGTGCTATGAAACTATCATTAAGGAGGTCATATAAGAAGTGCCTTTGATAGACCAAAAGGAAAGACACTTAAGACAAAGTACTTGGGATCATGATCACCACTCTGTAGAAAATGGAATGTTACTGAGCTGTTAAAAGCTGCCTCTTGGCTGAAACATATTTAACAAACATGATTTTTCAGCAGACTGTGTGTCCCATCCAGCTAAACTCATTTCAACAGTGTGATCCCTCAGTTGTTAGGGGCTTATCACAGCAATAAATCAGAGTATTCTCAAAAAAGGGAGATAAAAGCAACACCACCACCACATCCCCCAAGAGAGAAATATTTGTATAGTTCTGCAACCACAGCAATTCTGCCATCAACAACATTTATTCCATGTTAGTAAGCATGGAAGTGTCATTACTTAATAGCAGTTCACATGAAATATTTCCTGAATTTCTAAATCTTTACCACTGGCTCTCTGTATTTCAGAGATGCATCATTTCAGTCCTGCAAAGGGGCTCTAGCTCAGCTCCCAATGTGGTGCCCATATATGGGATGAGATTTTGAAAGCCATCTAAATTAACTAGACTGCTTTGAATATCTGGACCATGATGCTTGCACCCGTAACTCAACTAGGCCAAATTCTAATATTTTTGCCTGCAGTTTAATGTAATTTTTGCCTGCAGATAACCCATAAAATCATGTGCTTGCAATTAAAGGGTGAGAAATTGGCCCATAACATGAATACTTGACCCCAGACACCAAACCAACTCTTGTGAAAACCCAGGAATGAAAGAAAAGGAAAATGTCAAGTTAATGTTTTTTCAGTAGTGTGGCAGGAACTGGGGAATACTGTACTTTCTTCCTTCTTCGACTGTCTGCGCTGACTATAAATATTTTACCTGGTTTTGTTGAAAGACTTAGTAAACACTTCTCTGTATTTCTTTCAGAGAAAGGATAGTTTACACAGTTAGTGAACAAACAGGCACATTTGAACTTCGCAAAGAAAACTATAACTCGGTTATTTTAATTTTAAAACTACATTTCCCTTTGCAAGCTTAATTAGATTCTCAGCCTCTACTCAATGTCACATCCCCAAGGGTCAATTTTAATTGGGAGAAACATGTGACTGGAGTGTGTTCTAATTTCACACTTTCAAGTGTATAATAAAAAGGCAATGTCTATTGGGCAAAAGCTACTTTTCCAAGATTAGCCATTCCTTTTTGGACTACTTTGGGCTACATTTTGTATTGGTTCTTTTTGCTACTACCTAAAAAATAAAAGTGACTATTGGGTAGGCTTTTCTTTGCAGCTTAAAGACAACATGACACAAACTATTATATTGCATAATGCAGATGAAAACATTTTTGGAAATTGAAGTCCGCTTTACAGATAAATAAAAGTGCTAAGATATGCCTATACATAAATAAATTTGAACTTGGGAACTATTTTTTCTAGCTGTCATCACAAAATAGGAATGTATCTCTTTCTTCAATATTGCGATCATCTGTTCATAAATTTTGTAGAAATTAAAATGAATTATGAAAATAAAAAGACACAAACTTGTTCCCAGTGTTGTATTTACGCTCCTCTAATTCTGAACCTGTTTGGCATGGAAGACATCTTTGGAAACTAAGATCTAGTGCGCATGCTAAGTGCCTCTTGAGCAAGCTGCATATGTGTTTGCAAATCTGATTGGGAGAGAATTTATAGAAATCTTATATAAACATCTCCAGCACCGGCCAGATCCAAATGGAGAATCTAATTCATAAAGGCAAATCATCATGTATCTGACTTTAAGCCACATGAAGTGCATCACGTGCCATATATCAACATCAAAGCGGCATTTGATTCAGTTGACAGGTCAGCACTTTAGCTCACACTGAAAGGAGATGGAGTTCCAGACCTTCTGCTAACTCTGGTACACCGATCTTCACACCTGTATCGAATGAGAGTATCTGTTGGTTCATGGTTTTCAATGTGTTTCTACACAATCTCTGGTGTGCAGCACGGTTGCATTCTCACCCTGGCACTATTCTGTCTAGCTATCAGCTGGATATTAGGACTTGCCCTTCACACATCAGAATCCAGGTTGGTCAAGAAGCATTCACCAACTAAGACAATGCAGCTGACAGTGCCCTGCTTGTGGAGAAGTCAGAGAATTTCGGCCCTGCCCTCCAAGATCTCCAAGACACCACCCACACTATGGGGTTAAATGTCTCACGACAGAAGACCAAGGTCCAGAACTTCAGAGCTGGGCCACCAAAACCCCCAGTTGAGGTGAGGGTGAGATCTTGGGGAGCACTGATGAGTTCCTCTACCAAGCAGAGTTCAAACAGTTGCAGCAAAACAGGCAGACATTCTTTCACAACTAGGTCTCGCTGCCTCCTGCATTAATCCCACGCTTCTTCATCCATAAGCATGATGTCTTTGTCTCTGTGCATATTCAGGACCTATCAAACTTGTGTACTACCTGTATTGCTGTACGGAAACCTGGACCCTCTTACAGGCAGACATGGAGCAGTACTGACATTCTATATGTCCTGTCAGCATGAAATCCTGAGACTAAAGTGGGTTTGATTTTGTGCAAAATGTCATAATTTCTCGGCAATCTGGCCTTCCTTCCAACACTCATTATATTCAAAAGCAGCATTGTATGGTTTTTGGCAATGTTATCTGGATGGATAACGACACCCCAGCACACCGTGCTCTCAAACTTTCCACTGATGCACAAGGGGATGCATGCCCTGACTATCTACCATCACCAGACCCAAAGATTTGTGGATTTGGAAGATTTAGCCAGATCTGGGAACTTTACAACACAACGCCTGGTGTGACACCATCAACCATGGTTACTCTGGATGACACAATAATCATCAGTAAGCTATGTGTGTTTGATAATTTTAAGCACATGAATTCAATGGGACTATACACCTGCTCAGAATTAGTCACATGCTTAATTATGTTGCTGAAGCAAATCCTGTAGCTGGAAAATGGGTCATTACAAACATTATACATTTTACCTTGAACAGGATTCATCCTCATTTGTGAATCTGAAATTTACCAAGGCAATTAAATTCACAAACCTTTCAGCAAAATGACTTGGTTGGAGTCCCAATCCTCAAGTAATCATTTTAACAAACTCTTGTTTCTAAACAACCATGCCCTTATTTTCAAGAGTGTCTTTTTGGTATAAATCATCCGAAGATCCTCTTTTGAAATGCAGCCAAAAAGTGTCTTCTGAATGTAATGGCCATGAATTGTAATAGGGAAAATACCACAGCAGAGGAGTTAAACCAAGAAGAACTTTGAATCAAGTTTGAGTAAGAGATACAGGGTGTCACAAATCTGTCCTTGGCAGAGCACCCATTAGGAGCTACATGGAGAACACAAGTGTGAGGATCCAAAATGGCCCCACTCCAACAGTTCCTGCTGGCTGTGTTAGTCTAGCGAGGCTGGCGCTCTACCCTCTGGCCAAGGTCTGGTGACTGTTTTTCCCCCTCTCAGGGTACCAGGGAAACAAATGAAACAGTCCGCAGTCAACAAAAGAGATTAAATAAAAGCACTAAGGAAAAGAAAGAAAACCTGTAGGCAGCTTCAGTCAGGATATTGGCCTCTCTTACTGCAGAGAGCCTTGGAAGTGCTACAGCGTTCACCGGGTCTCCAGCATAAGTCTCAGTCTCTTTCTCCTACTTAGCCCAGGGGATCCAAGTTTTCCTGTGGGCAAGGGCAGAGGCTCTGTTGGCTGTCAGACCTCTCTCTGGGAGCTAGGGAACCCAACAGCCCGTTCCCTTGCCCGGGTTGCCCCCCTCTGAGTAGAGTTCCCTCCTTTTAACTCTTCCTCCTGTCCTGACATGATTCCGAGTGCAGAGGGGTGGGGCCGCTCTAGCCCAAAGCAGCTCCTTAACCCCTCCATGCTGCAGTGGAGTTTGTCTACCCCACCACAAGGGTCCACACACCAAAAAAAAAAGAAAAAGGTCTACTCATTCACACACCTACATTAATACATTAAGGCCCTGAACCTGCAACTGACTCCTCATGGGTGGACCCCTTTAACTGGAAGTTTGTTGATGGGGCTCTTCATCAGTGCACGGGGTTTGCTTTCATAGAATCAGTTGTAGGATTGAGGCCTACAGGTTTCTCCTGCAGTTACTGCACATGTCATGCAAACTGGGGATTTAACTATACAAATTAGTATTTTGACACTGAATATTTGCATACACATGCAAATATGATAACTGAATGCACAGGTGAATGCTGACTTTTTGCAATCTCCTTTTGCCTTTAATTTATGAGAGGCAAGAAGAAGATTCCCTGATTGTAAGCAAAGTTTACTTGGCCTGTGGTTTTAAGCAAACTCTGGAACTGACAAATTCACAACCGCTGCAGTAGATTATTATTATTTCATTGGTCTGGATTTGCTACACTATAGGATATATATTGACTATTTTGACTGGGCAGAATTTATAGCCACAGAGTTTCATGTTCTCAAAGGAATACATTTGGAGTTATCATCAGTGCCTGGATTTTACACTGGTTTACTTGGCCTTTCAATTACCTCAATTACATAGTCTAATCATTGTTTAAGTTACTAAACTAGATTTACTCTGTTCATTGAAGGAAGATTGCACTGCTTAAGAGAATTTGAGGATTGATGTCTGTTTAAGTGACAAGCGGCTAGAGTAGCTCCAAATGTGTAGTTAGCTGTCAGGAAAATTTGATTAAGTGACAAATATTTTTTTTTAAAAAATCTCAAATGAACTCTTTAAAAAAAGGGGGGGGGGGGGGAGGGAGATTTTTCCATACAAGGAATTATATGGGATTTATGGAGGTGATTTATTAAAAACCTATAATTGTGATCTAAAAGGCAATTATTCAGAAATAGCATTTAATGGTTTCTCATTGGCGGGATTCAGGATATGGGATAGACCAGACAATCTGCAATCATCATGCATGTACCTAAGAGCTTGTAAGTAAAAGGGAGAATAGGAGTAAATATCTAGTTAAGTATTGTTTTCCCAATATTATCTTAAGTATTATCTAGTCTAAAGATGCTTCACTTTCTTTGTAATAATTCTTAACCTAAGACTAAAAAATCCCTTCAATTACGTTTATATTTTGACATTCAATAGCCAGAATGAACCATAAGTCACTCTCTAGATTCTGCATTCCTGATGTAACTCCAACAAAATCAGTCCAGCAGTGAGTGTGGCTAGGGTTGCAAAGCCTCCAGGATTGTCCTGGACTCTCCAGGAATTAAAGATTAATAATCAGTTAAATATTATGTCATATGAAGAAACTTCCAGGAATACATCCAACCAGAATTGGCAACACTAGGTGTAGCCTGCTTCACACAAAATGATAAACAAACTTTCCTTGCAGGTATTAATATACTGAAGACTGTACTTTGAAATATACAAGTGCATAAACAAATTGTTGCGTTTCCCAGAGCTCCTGCTAGAGTGCTATGATTGCACTGCCCCCCCCCCCACACACACATTTAGCTGTCATGATTACTAAAGGTAAAAGCTCTTCCCCCTGTGCTAATATAAACACAGGAATTATTAAAACACAAAAGGTAGAAAAAAATCTCTCCCCACCAATGCTGTTTACTTGTCAGTTTGATGTTTGTTTTCACTTGATGCTTATGTAACCCACCATGGCAGCATTTTATACACACTTTGCACATGTGTAAAGACGGCACCAGGTGTGACGCAGTGGAGACTCACCCCCAATATATTTAGCATTCTGCTGACTTTCCCACAGAGGCACACGTACAGCTTGAAACCTAAGTAGCAGCTTTTCCCCAGCTACAGCCATGTCTGATTCTGAAATGGTCTCTAGAGAACATCACTCTGGAAAGCAAAACCCAGCCTGGGGCTAAGAAGAGTCAGCTGCTAGCGTCTCACTTTTGGCTACAGTTGCAACCAACACACCAAACTGTCAGCTACAGTCCCCAGTCTTTTGGGCAATGCCTCCAGGGGAAGCAAAAAAAAAAAAAGGAATCAGGATTGGGATTAGGTGGAAACCTCCAATGGAAACAGAGCTGCCGGGATTATGGAATAAGAATTGTGGGTAGAGGGATCCAATTTGGGACTGAGTAGGAGGAGCAAAGTGAGCCCCACAGGATACATGAATGCAAGAGGAGTCTTCCAGCCAGCCTGACCCATCCCTGGAAATGAATGTTCAGTTTGTATTTAGAGAAAGAAAAGAAAGATTGTGCCGGATTTTATTTTGATTTAACCAACTGCCCAGCCCAAGTCTCTTTCTTTGAGAATACTGTGGAGTTGAGGGAAGACTCAGAGAAAAAACATTCAGGCTGTACCAGAAAAATGTAGAAATATTTTTAACTGAACATTTTCAAAACCAGTGAGTTGCTAACAAAGTTCTGTGTAAATTTGGTTTCATAATATTAACCCGAAGACAATGCAATTCTTCTGGATGTTTTTAGAACCTGCTTAGCACCCAATTCTGATATGTAGCAAATAACCCACAGATCTAATTATAGATTTTTCTCAGTCACTAGTTCCCTAGGAAACAAATCCATGGCTCATGACTTGCACAGGGAAGGTCACAGTAGGAAGATAAATATTTTTATGTGTATTGAAACTTATCTAGAGGTCACAGGTCTGCATCTCAGCAAATGTTGGCACTTCTGTCAAGGACAGAAGGCTGCTATATTTCATGGATATCTCAAGTATTTAATACCTTAAACATTTTAATCTAGTAAAGCACTTAATGCTTTAATGATAAACAATGCTTCATTGTTTTTAATGCAATAAACAAAGAATTTCATGCTTTCTTTTTGCAAGTGCATATTATTGAATATGGCTCACTTCTCGACTTAGACATGAAAAACAGTCACACGACAATGAGAAACATCTGGAAAGTATCTGAAATATGTCAAAAAGTGAGACAGAAAATGGAGTTTCACTTCAAAGTATGAATGATAAATAAAATGTAGTGTTTGTCCTGAAATTTGCTTCTAAAGTTAGCATAAAATGTCAGAACAAACTGATCCAAGAACTCTATCAATAAGATTGTAGCTGCACTACTAGAATGAAAAAAAATGTGAGAAGTGGTGCTTCATTTTCAACCAGCATCACAAAAGAAGCTTAGAATATAATTCATGCTGAAACCAACCCATGTGTAAATGAAGAACTAGAGGGGGATAGGGCTGATTTTGGGGGCAGCAGGGAGAAAACAAGGAGTGATTTAAACATAAGTTCCTTGTGTCACGGTCGTCCCCATCCCCAATTTAGAATGGTTCTAGTTCTGGCCCACATACGGTAACAATAGGTAAAATCTCACTGTATGTAAGAAGACAAAAGTCCTAGTCACACTCCACATGACAATCACCCTGCTTCAATGTGAGTTAGATGATGCATAGGTCTTGTGCTGGCCTCAGCAGAAGGGTGAATTTCAAAGTATGTAAGGATTCTAGGATTTAACTATTTACACTCATTGGGCACATTCTCTCTGTGTGTATGTGGACAGATAGATTACACAGATAATCTAATTTTCAATATTTTCAGTTTCTCGACACTGCTTTTTTTGGCTCTGCCATCTTGATCTTCTATTTTCACACTCTTTTCTCACCAGCTGTTTTTCCTCTCTCCCGTGTCTCTGCTCCTTTCCTTTCTCAAATGCCATCCACTTGTGCCAGCGTAGCTTTTGCCCTTTTGTCCCTAATTGACTGACTTCTCTTTAGCTAGAAAATAACAGAAAAAATGAACTCAGCCAAAATGAATGTTACCAACAACCAGATCACTCCTGAAAGCAAAACTGTGGGTTTAAATTATTGCCCAGCTCTTATATTGTGCTTTACTTTCCTAACTCCATCTAATCTCCTCTTTATATTTTCCCTGTCTGGATCTCACTGTTGGATCTTGTTGTCTCTGCTTGACCACTTTGTAACAGAGGAAACAAAGAGAATCAAAGACAATGTGTCTGAACTCTGACCTACAAGGACCACATCTCCAGACTGGTGAGTAACCTAGTATCCCATCACATTCAACCATTGTCCTGTCTGCTGAGAGTACCAACAAGATGACCAATTACTGCCTGTGGCAGGGCTGGGTTTTGACCTAGACACACTTGTCTACTAGTAGCTGGGAACAATTTATTTCATACAGGCTCCTGAACCACATCTGGATGGCAATGAAATTCAGAAACAACCACGAGAGCAGGATAAGAACCAGTCACATAGCTCTGAAAGGCTCTGGGACCAATAATGGTCCCTTCTGACCTAAATATCTATGAATCCTTCTGCCACTAAAGTCAGTCCAGGATCCAGCCCAACATCTATACTTCATTTCCAGTCCCTGAGTCTTTTAGCTCTCCCTGAAAGATACTACCTGAATATATACATTTATTATCTTAATGGACCAATATAAAATTCTCATTATATATGTGTAAACTAAATAATCACTTTCTCTATATGTATTATACCTTGACTCAGTCTCATTTTTAAGATAAATAAGTGTTTGTGCTGCTGCCCTTAAACCTAATTTAATTTACACAAGAGAAATATGCAAAATAAATGTTTCCTGGCCTAAAAGAGCATTAAACCAGTAAACTCGTTTACTTTGCACATCAGACTGGCTTTAGTGAATATTAACACACACACAGAAATCTGCTTCTGGATTTTAATGTATTATTTACTTACACTAATGGGAATGATTATATTGTTTATTGTGTTGCATATTAAATACGAGGAAATATAGGTCTTCAGTTAGAAAATGGGCGTAGACTGACTAACTCTAGAGGAAAATGGGACTTTTGTACACCAGTGGAATTTTACCACACAATATGACAAATTTATTTTGTATGGCATCTTCTATACCACGTGAATCATAAAATACTTTGGACACAATCTTGCTCCCAGGGAAGCACATGGCAAAATTCTCATGGATTTCAGTGGGAGAAGTCAGGTTCAGGTGCTTTCTGTAGTTAAAATGCTACAGGACTTGCAGATAGGGAATCAATCATAGAATATCAGGGTTGGAAGGGACCTCAGGAGGTCATCTAGTCCAACCCCCTGCTCAAAGCAGGACCAATCCCCAACTAAATCATCCCAGCCAGGGCTTTGTCAAGCCTGACCTTAAAAATCTCAAAGGAAGGAGATTCCACCACCTCCCTAGGTAATGCATTCCAGTGCTTCACCACCCTCATAGTGAAAAAGTTTTTCCTAATATCCAACCTAAACCTCCCCCACTGCAACTTGAGACCATTACTCCTCGTTCTGTCATCTGCTACCACTGAGAACAGTCTAGATCCATCCTCTTTGGAACCCCCTTTCAGGTAGTTGAAAGCAGCTATCAAATCCCCCCTCATTCTTCTCTTCTGCAGACTAAACAATCCCAGTTCCCTCAGCCTCTCCTCATAAGTCATGTGTTCCAGTCCCCTAATCATTTTTGTTGCCCTCCGCTGGACTCTCTCCAATTTTTCCACATCCTTCTTGTAGTATGGGGCCCAAAACAAGACACAGTACTCCAGATGAGGCCTCACCAATGTCAAATAGAGGGGAACGATCACGTCCCTTGATCTGCTGGCAATGCCCCTACTTCTACAGCCCAAAATGCCGTTAGCCTCCTTGGCAATAAGGGCACACTGTTGACTCATATCCAGCTTCTCATCCACTGTAACCCCTAGGTCCTTTTCTGCAGAACTGCTTCTTAGCCATTCGGTCCCTAGTCTGAAGCAGTGCATAGGATTCTTCTGTCTTAAGTTCAGGACTCTGCACTTGTCCTTGTTGAACCTCATCAGATTTCTTTTGGCCCAATCCTCTAATTTGTCTAGGTCCCTCTGTATCCTATCCCTACCCTCCAACATATCTACCTCTCCTCCCAGTTTAGTGTCATCTGCAAACTTGCTGAGAGTGCAGTCCACGCCATCCTCCAGATCATTAATGAAGATATTGAACAAAACCGACCCTTGGGGCACTCCGCTTGATACCGGCTGCCAGCCAGACATGGAGCCATTGATCACTACCCATTGAGCCCGACGATCTAGCCAGCTTTCTATCCACCTTATAGTCCATTCATCCAGCCCATACTTCTTTAACTTGCTGGCAAGATAACTGTGGGAAACCGTGTCAAAAGCTTTGCTAAAGTCAAGGAATAACACGTCCACTGCTTTCCTCTCATCCACAAAGCCAGTTATCTTGTCATAGAAGGCAATTAGATTAGTCAGGCATGACTTGCCCTTGGTGAATCCATGCTGACTGTTCCTGATCACTTTCCTCTCCTCTAAGTGCTTCAGCACTGATTACTTGAGGACCTGCTCCATGATTTTGCCAGGGACTGAGGTGAGGCTGACTGACCTGTAATTCCCGGGATCCTCCTTCTTCCCTTTTTAAAAGATGGGCACTACATTAGTCTTTTTCCAGTCATCCGGGACCTCCCCCGATCGCCATGAGTTTTCAAAGATAATGCCCAATGGCTCTGCAATCATATCCACCAACTCCTTCAGCACTCTCAGAGGGCAGCGCATCCGGCCCCATGGACTTGTACTAGTCCTTTTCTAAATAGTCCCGAACCACTTCTTTCTCCACAGAGGGCTGGTCACCTCCTCCCCATGCTGTGCTGCCCAGTGCAGTAGTTTGGGAGCTGACCTTGTTCATGAAGACAGAGGCAAAAAAAGCATTGAGTACATTTGCTTTTTCCACATCTCCTGTCACTAGGTTGCCTCCCTCATTCAGTAAGGGGCCCACACGTTTCTTGACTTTCTTCTTGTTGCTAACATACCTGAAGAAACCCTTCTTGTTACTCTTAACATCTCTTGCTAGCTGCAACTCCAAGTGTGATTTGGCCTTTCTGATTTCACTCCTGCATGCCTGAGCAATATTTTTATACTCCTCCATGGTCATTTGTCCAGTCTTCCACTTCTTGTAAGCTTCTTTTTTGTGTTTGAGATCAGCAAGAATTTCACTGTTAAGCCAAGCTGGTCACCTACCATATTTACTATTCTTTCTCCACATTGGGATGGTTTGTTCCTGTAACCTCAATAAGGATTCTTTAAAATACAGCCAGCTCTCCTGGACTCCTTTCCCCCTCATGTTATTCTCCCAGGGGATCCTGCCCATCTGTTCCCTGAGGGAGTCAAAGTCTGCTTTTCTGAAGTCCAGGGTCCGTATTCTGCTGCTCTCCTTTCTTCCTTGTGTCAGGATCCTAAACTCGACCATCTCATGATCACTGCCTCCCAGGTTCACATCCACTTTAGCTTCCCCTACTAATTCTTCCCGGTTTGTGAGCAGCAGGTCAAGAAGAGCTCTGCCCCTAGTTGGTTCCTCCAGCACTTGCACCAGGAAATTGTCCCCTACATTTTCCAAAAACTTCCTGGATTGCCTGTGCACTGCTGTATTGCTCTCCCAGCAGATATCAGGGTGATTGAAGCCTCCCATGAGAACCAGGGCCTGCGATCTAGTAACTTCTGCGAGTTGCCGGAAGAAAGCCTCGTTCACCTCATCCCCCTGGTCTGATGGTCTATAGTAGACTCCCACCACGATATCACTCTTGTTGCTCACACTTCTAAACTTAATCCAGAGACTCTCACATTTTTCTGCAGTTTCACACCAGAGCTCTGAGCAGTCATACTGCTCTCTTACATACAATGCAACTCTCCCACCTTTTCTGCTCTGCCTGTCCTTCCTGAACAGTTTATATCCACCCACGACAGTACTCCAGTCATGTGAGTTATCCAACCAAGTCTCTGTTATTCCAATCACATCAGAATTCCTTGACTGTGCCAGGACTTCCAGTTCTCCCTGCTTGTTTCCCAGGCTTCTTGCATTTGTGTATAGGCACTTAAGGAAACACGCTGATCGTCCCGCTTTCTCAGTATGAGCAGGAGCCCTCCACTCTTGTGCTCTCCTGCTTGTGCTTCCTCCTGGTATCCCACTTACCTCAGGGTTTTGGTCTCCTTCCCCCGGTGAACCTAGTTTAAAGCCCTCCTCACAAGGTTAGCCACCCTGCTTGCAAAGATGCTCTTCCCTCTCTTCGTTAGGTGGAGCCCATCTCTGCCTAGCACTCCTCCTTCTTTGAACACCATCCCATGGTCAAAGAATCCAAAGCCTTCTCTCCTACACCACATGCATAGCCATTGGTTGACTTCCACAATTCGACAGTCTCTACCCGGGCCTTTTCCTTCCACAGGGAGGATGGATGAGACCACCTCTTGTGCCTCAAACTCCTTTATCCTTCTTTCCAGAGCCACGGAGCCTGCAGTGATCTGCTCAAGGTCATTCTTGGCAGTATCATTGGTGCCCCTGTAGGCATACAGTCCAGGGGTTCTTAAACTTTGTGATAGTGTGACTCACATCTTAATGGAGAGATTAGGCATCTACATTGGAAAATATAGGCCTAAATTATTTGTTCTTCAAAGCATTTCAGTAAAGTGCGTGAACATCTTAAGAAACAGTTGAAATCAAGGAGGAGAGCCGATAGCATGTGACTTTCCAGCAGCAAGTAATCTACAGGATACCAGGGCTCCACGGACCACGGGTTGGGAATTGCTGCTCTTGCCCACACTCTGGTAGGAAAAATTATTCCATTTGCAAATACAATAAACTATTGTACTATTGTTTTAATTTCTTTCCCATTCCCCTCCCCTCTGTGAAAATGTACAGAGGAGCATATGTCCCTCCAGAGTTAATGGGGCTACTCATGTAAGTGAGAGCTCAAATATGCGGAGCAAGAGTTTCACAATTTAGACCCCACATATGTGTTAGATGGATTCACTTTTTTTTGCCAACAATTTGCATGCTATGCATACATCTCCTGATATACTTCCACCACAGCCTCTCCTGAGGGAGAATCAGAAGATTGAAAAGAAAAGAGAAAAGGTCATTTTTTGAATGAGCAATAAATTATCTTACCCTTGTATGTTTAAGAGATTGCATTATCTGTGAGGGTATTTGCACATTTACCCATTCTTCACTTTTAATTTCCATACCTTCTCAGAGGGTTTGAGGGCTTTTTAATGGTGACATTCCTTGGCATATCCATGTTTTAACAGTAGCAACGTTAACTCAAAGTTAACGACTTTTGTTGGTGATTTGATATTTGACTTTCATCTCCCCTGATGAGGTTCAGCTTTCAATTTTATTCAGTATTTGGGCTGTGAAATTAAACTTTTTTTCCAAGTGACAGAACTGCCAATAAGGTACACTGAGATGTACTGTCACTCTGTGTAAGTCTGATTTTTGCCCAGACTGCTTCTAAAAAAAAAAAACCCCTTTTATTTAAACTTGTTTTGAATGAATGAGAACTCTTAAAGCTCTACAGCATCCTCACATTAGGGTTTGGAATAATTGCTCAGTGCAATAAACAGCTCACTCTCTCCTCTTTTTAATTCCTTTCTCCAACTTTCCCCAGAGATAAGGGTTCAAAATGCACAATAAATCTCAGGATTATTAGCAACTCTAACGTGAAGGTAAAATGTTGTTCTTTGCCGTTGTTCGTCTTTGCTTTCACTCTTTAAAAAAATCAATATTTTACCTTAATGAATGTTTACTCTTGGTAGAAGTAGAAACGTAATGGCTCAAACTACAGGTTCCAGTGTGCAAAACACCTCTATAGCATAACAATTAGCAACAGAGTTACATTAGTCTCTCAAGAAGCTTTCAGATGACTAGATGATAATTGCAATGCAATTTTACATTCTTCTGTATATTACTCTTCATGCAGTCATACTAAGGAATTATAGACTCAATCAAAAGTTAAAATTAGAAGCAAAGCATATACAATTCCCAAACTAATCATTTTCAAAATACAAAACAGCAAGTCTAAGCTTGGTTTTTAAACCCTCAAAAGCTAGAAAGGTCTCCAGGTTCAACTAACAACTAGGCCACTATAATTTATAATGACTGACAGATCCCACCTTGACAGTGGCAGCAGTTGCATATCAGTTCCATTGTTGATGGTATGTAACACTTTTTATGAAAATGTAATATTCATTCAGTAAGTTACAAAGCCCTACACCTGCATTTCTGTAATCACATTACTTGGAATAACACGTGGAAATAAGAGGACCAATATTTGTCAATCCAAGACTATAAACAGAACTGTTAAATCTATTACAGGAGAAAATGGAAGGCAGTGAAATAACTTAGAAAATGGAAGAGCAATTTTATAGTCAAAAGCTGCTTAAAAAAAAGCCAGCAAAGCAACAGTAGAGTGGGAGTAAAGTACTCATGTAACTTAATGTACCTAAGTAATCTTCCCTAGCACTAGAGTTCTATACCTAATTAACTTGCCAAATCCTGCATCACCTAATCAAGAGAGCTAGTCAACTTGCACAACTTTTTTAGAATCATGTCCACAGAATTATTTTACAAATGAGCCTTATTATTTAAAAAAGGATTAAGGAAAAGTAAATATTAGCCTATATGCATCTGATTACAACTGGGCTGATTATTACATCCAAATTCCTGGGATTAACATATCATCATAGAAATCATATGAAAAAGACAGATTCTTAGATCTTCTCTATTCCCCTCCCAGTGTAGGATTGTTCCTATCAGCAGTGCTACGTCTTCAGTCTACCACAATACATTTCACTTTCAGGAATTTTTTCCCATTTCAAGCTTAAGATTTTCTTTGTTTATTTTCCTCCCTTAGCTGTTAACTATAGTGCCTTGGACTATTTCATAAAAATGGCTCTCCATTGCGGATTCCAACCTTCTAATACTTGTGTACACATATACTGTACATAATCAGTCGTATAGCAAAACTATACATATTTAGGGACAGATACTCAGCTGATATAAAACACCATCTGAGGAGCTGGTCCATAATAGTAACTGAAATCTTCCTTTACACTGTAAGTCAATTTCTCCATCCCATTCATATGTTCCCCCGACCCTGCCTTTTGTATGTCCTACAATTTGTTCATATTCTTCTGATTGAAAGGAACTGAATTTAAACTGGGGAAGATTAAGTAAGCAAAGGAAACCATATACAAAAATTGATTTTGAAATATTTGCCAAAACTCTGTAATACATAAGCTCTTCTTTGCATTAACACATAAATCCTGATTTTTTAACTAATCAGCTAGAACCTTGAAAATAAATTGATCCTGACTTGAAAAAAAATTATCAATACCTTACAGAGCTAGCTACATTTCCCAGTAGGCTGACTGGGGGAAGTGCATGGGTGGAATCCTGACTGTACTGAAGTCAATAGCAACACTTCAAATTTTTCCCCCATAGTCACTGTGACCCTCACAAATGCAATAGGAAAATGCAGGGTGAATCTGTGCTTCCCAAAGGCTTGCTGGATTTTCCACTGTCTGGAAGATCATCTTGAATGATCGTGGGAAATGTAGCTATACTATTATATGTCACTCAGAATTTTTGCAAAACTCTCTTTGGACCAAAGTTATTTTATCAATTTGTTAAAGGATATTAAATGCTTCAACAAACAGATACAAAATACAATAGCTATCACAGCTATATATTTATAGACAGATATGAAAGGAATAAATAAAGTTTTAAGAGGTTGTAAAAGGCTATATACAAGGGAACCATAAAACCACAAAAAAATAAAGGCCCAGAAAAGCCTCTAAAAAATACAATTCTGTCCCTTTCTCTAATTTGGATGGTTTCATGAGAACATTAGGGAGCAAGGTATCTTTGGTACATCATAAACTATAGAATGCTGAAGAATTCCTTTGGTTACACTCCATAGGGAGAAAAGATTGATGCATTTTTGTGGCATTTCAGACTTGTGCTTGCACATTGAAATTGGAATAATTAGGTGGGTTGGCATTGTTCTATTTTGTAATATATCTGAGGGTGAAATCCTGGTCCCACTAAAGTAAATGGCAAAGCTCTCATTGATGTCAATGTCGTTAGAATTTCACCCAGGAAATTTGTATTATATCAAATACGTCAAATAGAGAAAGAATGCTGTAAACATGGTTGCCTATTTTGTTTTAATGTGGAACATTAAAGTTAATTTCAGCAAGCTGTTTTCAGTTTGGTATATTATACATTAGCATACATATCTGTAATGGCCTGATCAAATGTCCATTGAAGTCAATGGAAAAATTCCTATTGACTTCTGTGAACTCTGGGTCATCTGAGGCCTTCACTGTTGATGATTTAGTCCGATAGTACATGTAGAGACGGAGTGGAAGCCAATGACAGATTGAGCAACGTCTCGTAATCAAACCTTGAAATATTTTGTTATATACCATGCCTAAAACAGCTGTTTCTGACAAGAAAGAACAAAACCAGTCTACCAGAATTATAACATGAAATGATCAAAATGATTAAAACAATTAAAGTTAGGGAGTTTTTCAAAAATGTTAACACAAGTTGTTAAATGCTAGTGCAACAAACATTCGTCATAAGATGGGAAGAGAAGGTTGTGTGCGCCAGGGAGAACAGAAGTAAAATACCTGTCACGTTTTCTGCCAAGACTTCTCAGAGCAGCTAATGAGAAAATATGTTCAGCTGAAACTTGCAGCTTAGCTCTTTATGGTGCTCAGTGATAATAAAGACACAAACATACTTTGTTCCACATTAACTCTGCACTTCTATTGTTCAGCTCTTTTCTATTCATAGCCATACATTTTGATTAGTGGTAAAGATATCCTAAAGTAGAATGGCCTGAAATAAGACAAAGTATTTGGGCTATGCACAGCCAATGTTAGTAAATGAAGCTTGGTACCTTAGAGGTCAACAAAGTCCAAGGGTAGATTTCTGGCTCTGATGGAGTCAGGGGGAGTTTTGTGTTTATTTGACTAGACCATGATTTCACCCAAAGAATTTTCAATACATGAATGATCTGTATTAAATAAAGTCAAATACACTTATTCTATACAGCATATAGTCTGCAGAACAGGAGCCAGTGAATAAGGAATGCTATATTCCACTCGGGTTCATTGGCTAACATATGAAGCTCTTTTGCTTTATTGAGCTATAAACTATGAAGAGTAACTATTTGTTAAAACACACACATGCACACACAGCAGACTAACTTTATCCCTGACATAAGTCTACTAAAATAGGAAAGGTTACAACAAGGAAGCATTTGGGACAGCCTTTTCTCTTATTACTCAAACTCTTGCTCATTGAGTGACTTAACTTTTCTTGACTGATACATGGATTTATTTGAATCAACTTGATTTGCAGCTGCCAAGTGCCAAGAAATTTCCCAGTATCATTTAGTACTGAAACATGATTTATTTTAAATAAATTGCATCATTCGGGAAATTAAATGCAAAAAATGGTTCAAAAATAATCTGTTTATGTTCCAAGTCTTCCAGAATTGTTGTCTGATGGATTATTAATGAGTTTCTGAGAGAGTACGTATTTTAGAATGATAGATGATTTGACTCCAGAATTCAAGTAATGATTCATTGAGTTTGACAGACTTGCAGCAGATTTGAACTTGTTTGGAAAGCCATTTCCTCTGGAACGGATAAGGCTCTTCTCCACCCCTTGCAAATGGCTCTTACTGAGCTACTGTGAGACAAAATTCTTACAGGAAGGCAAAATGGTCACATTTTACTTGTATCCACCAGGAACTTTCTTGCCTCATATTTGGGTTTATTTTGTATACCTCGTTTCACCTTCTGGTAGCAGCTAGTAGGACTTTTAGAATTTCTCTGTTGAAAATAATAAAAGAACTAAATATTATTCATGTTCATTTATGCTGGGATGGATGGATGGATGGATATGATCAACTCCTGAAAATCAGAACTGGTGACACAGAAACAGGTTTTGAATAAGTCACTCTGAGCATATGGGGTCATTTGCTTCTAAAGTCTCATTATCTCACCCACTGGATTGGATGGTGGACAACCTTCTCTAAAGAAGGACACCACCTTCCTCTTCTGTCTCACAGCAAGTAGATTTCCTTCTGATTGCTCTAGTTGAAGAATGCCTTGTTTACTGTTTCCTCATACAGACACCAACCATTAGGGTCTACATTTATGTAACTCACTCTTTCAACTGTGCTATTCTGACCACCGGGTTAAGTTAGGGAGATGATATCTATTAATGTGAGGGCTTACAGAGATAAGAGGGCTGATCCGGTTTGCTCCCAGTTCTTCTGTAGGTTACTTGTGCTAATTGTAACTGTAAACAAAATTATTAAAATATTCGCACGATAGAAAAGCAACTGAAATGCCGCTAAAATACTGAACTCCTTGCACACCTATGGAAAGGAATTAAATGGTTGAACAAGGAAATATAAGACAAAGATGTGTGAGTATACACTTCTGGTTATAAGAGGCTTTGAATTATTTAAAAAAAGCCAAATACTTATTGTCCAATTAGTGTTTCCTAACATAATAGACATCATTGAAATGGCAATGCCTACCAACAATTCTCTCAGATACCTTGGTGAGGTAACTGTTGAAACATACTGATTGATTTTTAATGGTAACCAAATGTAATACTCCGTGACTCACATCACCCAAGTATACAGGAACCACCCGCTAACTTTAAAGAACACACTTAGAAGTTATCTTTAAAAACAGAAACCTTTTCAAGTGGTGTGCAAAGGGTGGCCTGCCCCTTTAAAGGACAAAGGCCTGGGGTCAGACAGCCCTGGTCAATTCCCAGACCCAGATGGGAAGGGAGTGATAATAAGAGCTAGCAAGAGGTCCAGTTAAGGGAAGGGACCACAGGGAGAAGCTGCAGGAAGAGACAGTCTCCTGCAGTAATCCTGGAGGAAAGAAGACTCTAGATGGAAAGCCCTAGGAATCATGGCTGGAAGTTTTGTTTGCCTCTTGGGAGTGTGTCGTCATTTGGACCATAAATGGAGCCCAATAAAAAGGGCTAAAGTCCAATTTGATCTGGTTGATAATTCCTCAGATGGGTGAGGAAGCCGACACCTTACAGGGTATATAAAGTCTGTATTTTTGCCTCTTGTTTTAATACATGGCTTCCATTTGATTTATGAAAGAAATTTAACAAACTCTGCTTCAGGATATATAATATAAAGTAGATCAAAACATACATGCCTTGCCTAAACTGAAATCCCAATCCAAAATAGGATATAGATGAAATATCAACTTTTATTGTAAGCTCCACTGCTTGAATGTTTACATCCTATCTGTGATTAAGAAGCCTATCTAGAGCCATTCATGTTTTCAAGACTTAATACCTTGTTCATTTTAACAGATTAAAAAGGCGGTTATAATTTAAAAAAGCATGGAATGATCTTGAGTGATCCAGAATCCAATAAGACATATTCTGCTATTAATGTATCTCTTGGAAATGAGATAGCCTGATTACACTTTTAGCCATCTGAAAAATTTTGGATCCTGCCGATTGCTCAGCCTCTCTTCTCCCTGTTTCCTAAGAACAACAGATTTTGTCCACGTCTCCTCTAATTCTTCATCCTTCTAATTCTGTGCATGTATAAAGGTGGTTTCTTCTTTTAAGTAGAATCACCATCTCAAACCCCAGCAAAATTCTCAGGATCCCAAAAGCAGCAGCGTGCGTCAATTGATGTACCTGAATGGTACACATTTGGCCCTATGCTAAGGCGGTCAAAATGCCCATGAAATTGTCCCCAGTTACTTCGAGTCTGAATTTAGCCTATGTCGTGAGGGTCTAAGGTCACACACATGCAACTTTACTTTTTTTTTTCTTAAGCTCCTTTTTAAAAAAGGACACCTAGTGTTAACAAATAAACATCCTTTTGTCTCATCCTACTTGTAATATGTAAACCAATTTACTCTATAATAAAAGCAAGCTACAATCCCCATGATCTATTGCCTGTTCTTTTGAATAACTATCACAAAAATGTAAAAATCTGACAAATCCGAATTTATTAAAAACCCAAAGTTTATCAAAGGGAACCAAGTCGGTGCTAGGATATGAGAGCGACAAGCTGGGTAAGGAAACATCTTTTACTGGAAAATGAAGAAGAACTCTGTGTAGCTCAAGAGCTTGGCTCTCTCACCAACAGAAGTTGATCCAATAAAAGATAGCACCTCACCCACCTTGTCTCTCTATTCTCCTGTTTTGCAGCTATCACATTAGAGATGGGCCTGGACAAATTTTGGATCTGAATACAAGATCTCAAAATTCCAGGAGGTTCTGATACCATGTTCTGGGCTGGGCCCATCACTATAATACATATTTTTAAACTATATTTTGGTTAGAAAAATAACTGTCTAAGTAACAACATATTTGTTACTGACACCACATTCATCATTATAAAGAAGCATGATTCACCTCTTTCATCTGCTTCAAGAATGGTCTATTTTATCATTTATCCTTGTTTTTGTCTTGTCTATCAATCAGGTTTTTGAACTGCTATGAAGCCTAGTCCATGAATGTATATTTAAATCTTTTTATAACAAATACTCCTTCGGAAAATGACAATATTTAATCACATGTAAACCCACAGACAAAAACTAAAATAAAATCATGATCCAATAACAAAGGATCGGTTTTCAATTCACATAAGCCTGGAAATTCAGATTCCAATCCATCCTCAGCATAACCCATTGTGTCTAGGTATTTCTAATTTACAACAAGGCATTGGAGCATATGACCACACAGTTTTAAATCCTATTAACATTAGAAGAACATAATTAAAATAGAGGGCACAGGACAATGAATTAAAAATTGACTTTCTATGATCTGAGTTTCTTGACCATTGACATTATCAGCATGTATAATTCTTTGTGATCCCTCAGTTTTATTTTTAAATACAGAAAGGAAAAATAACCATGCATACCAGTAAGAATATGATATAGTTTCAACAATTACTAAATCTGGGTATGATTTCCATGGGACAACACAAAGGGGTAAACTTTCTGCCCCACTCCACAACTTTTATGTTACGCAAGTGATGTACATGGGGTGGCGACTGGCTGCATTACTTTTTCTGAGGGTTCCTGTGGCTTAGGAATCTCTCCACTGTGTGTAGAGCTGGGATAGCTGACTCATACACCACCCTCTTCATAACCCCTTTTGCTGGGGAATGGTGAAGTGTATTTCTGGGCAGGAGGGCAAGAAAGAATAGGAATCAAGAAGTGGCTGCAGTGCACAGCACTGCAGTTGGTAGATGGTCCTTTGCCATCTGTGGCCAGATGGCAGAGTTTAGAGGCAGGTGCCAAGCCAAAGGTCAGAACCAGAGAAAGAGTCTGGAGCCAAGCAAGCGGTCAGAGTCAGTGTCGGAGTTAGGTTGTAGGAGCAAGGACCTGAAGCAAGGTAGGAAGGCAGGAACCAGGAACAGATGGGGGTCTGGGATAAGGAGGGCAATCCATAGCAGCAGCCAGCTAGGGACCCAGGCAGAGACAAATGCATCCTGGAGGTGAATGCCTAGCTGCAAGGATGGTGTCACCAGGAGGGCTTCGGCTTCCTTGACCACGGGATGCTGTTCCAGGAAGAAGGACTGCTAAACAGAGATGGGGTCCACCTGTTGAGGAAGGGGAAGAGCATATTTGGAGGGCTTTAAACTAGGTTTGAAGGGCACAGGTGACCAAAGCCCACAGGTAAGTCAGAAACATGGAGACCTGGGAGAAGGGTCAGAATCTGGGGGGTAGCCTGGCTTGTTATAGCAGGGATAAAGGAGAGACAAGAAAGAACTGTGGGGGAGGGGAATCAAATCAGTATCTTAGATGTCTGTATACTAATGCGAGAAGTATGGGGAATAAGCAGGAAGAACTCAAAATGCTAGTAAATAAACACAGCTATGACATAGTAGGCATCACAGATTTGGTGGGATAATACACAACTGAAATATTGGTATAGAAGGATACAGCTTGCTCAGGAAGGACAGGCAGGGAAAAAAGGGAGGAGGTGTTGCCTTATATACTAAAAATGTATATACTTGGACTGAGATTGAGATGGAAATAGGAGACAGACTTTTTGAAAGTCTCTGGGTAAGTATACAGGGGTAAAAAGCAAGGGAGATGTCATGGTATGGGAGAGGCTATTCTAGATTTGATTTTGACAAATAGGGAGGAACTGGTTGAGACTTTGAAAGTGGAAGGCAGCTTGGGTGAAAGTGATCATGAAATAGTAGAGTTCATGATTTTAAGGAGTCATAGGAGGGAGAACAGCAAAATAAAGACAATGGATTTCAAGAAGGAAGACTTTTGCAAACTCAGGGAGTTGGTAGGTAAGATCCCATGGGAAGCAAGTCTAAGGGGAAAAACAACTGAAGACAGTTGGCAGTTTTTCAAAAAGACATTATTAAGGGCACAAGAGAAAGCTATCCCACTGTGTAGGAAAGATAGGAAGGATGGCAAGAGACCACCCTGGCTTAACCACGAGATCTTCAAGGATCTAAAAATAAAAAAAAGAGTCCTACAAAAAGTGGAAACTATGTTAAATTACAAAGGATGAATATAAACAAATAACACAAGTATGTAGGGACAAAATTAGAAAGGCCAAGGCACAAAACAAGATCAATCTAGCTAGAAACATAAAGGGTAAAAAAAAAATTCTACAAATACATTAGATGCAAGAGGAAGACCAAGGACAGGATAGGCCTGTTACTCAATGAGCGGGGGAAAAACAACAACAGAAAATGTGGAAATGGCAGAGGTGCTTTATGACTTCTTTGTTTCTGTTTTCACCAAGAAGGTTGGTGGTGATTGGACATCTAATGTAGTGTATGCCAGTGAAAATGACACAGGATCAGAGGCTAAAATAGGGAAAGAACAAATTCAAAATTACTTAGACCAGTGGTTCTCAAACTGTGGTCCACGGACCACCAGTGGTCTGCCAGCTCCATTCAGAGGGTCCGCGGATAGTTCTCTCTAAGGTGCATGCCTGGGCAGCCGCATCAGAGAATGAAGGGCCACCCACTTAATTAGTGGAGCCACGCAGGTGTGGCTCCACTAGTTAGGTGCCTGGACCGTGGAGAAGACACACATGAAAGGTGAGGTGGTGGCCTTGGGGGGAATAGGGGGTAGGGGGCAGTGGGGTGAGAAGAGGGGGTGGGGGGAATTTGGGACTTGCAGAGCTATGGCATCCAGAGAAAGAAGCGACTTTCCCCAGCTCCGGGACTGCAGCTGCCGGGGAGAGACGGCCCTCCTTCCCAGCCCCTGCTCGGGGGCTGCTGTGGTGGGGGAGAGAGGGACAGACCCCACTCCTTCCCAGCCCCAGCTCAGGGGCTTCTGCAGCGCGGGACAGAGGGCACATCCATCACATTAGAAAGGTAAGACTACTGTACTGATATTAAAATGAGATGTGTGCTTTTATTTGTAGAACAAAAAAAGTTTATTATTAAGTTTTTTAAAATTATGCTTTTATCCAACACACTTTACAATAGTTAGCTAACGGTACCAAAACCATTTGGAAAGATCATTAAGTGGTCTGCTAGATCCTCAGCAATTTTCAAGTGGTCCGCAGAAAAAAAAAGTGTGAGAACCACTGACTTAGATGTCTTCAATTCACCAGGGCCTGATGAAATGTTTCCTAGAATACAAAAGGAGCTGACTGAGGAGATAACTGAGCCATTAGCGATTATCTCTGAAAAGTTATGAAAGCTGGGAAAGATTCCAGAAGACTGGAAAAGGGCAAATATAGTGCCAATCTATAAAAAGGGAAATAAGGACGACCCAGCTTAACTTCCATACCCAGACAGAAGCAAATATGGAGCAAATAATAAAGCAATTTGCAAACCTCTAGAAGATAATAAGGTGATAAGTCACAGTCAGCATGGATTTGTCAAGAACAAATTGGGTCAAACCAACCTGATAGCTTTCTTTGACAGGGTAACAAGCTTTGTGGATGGGGGAAGTTGTAGACGTAGTATATCTTGACTATATAAAGCTTTTGATACTGTCTCACATGACTTCCTTATAAACAAACTAGGGAAATGCAACCTAGATGGAGCTGCTATAAGGTGGGTGCAAAATTGGTTGGAAAACCATTCCCAGAGAGTAGTTATCAGTGGTTCACAGTCATGCTGGAAGGGCATAACGAGTGGGGTTCCACGGCCACAGAGATCCGTTCTGGATCCGGTTCAGTTTAATATCTTCATCAATGATTTAGATAATGGCATAGAGAGTACACTTATAAAGTTTGCGGATCGTACCAAGCTGGGAGGGGTTACAAGTGCTTTGGAGGATAGGATTAAAATTCAAAATAATCTGGACAAACTGGAGAAATGGTCTGAAATAGGATTAAATTCAATAAGCACAAATGTAAAGTACTCCATTTTGGAAGGAACCATCAGTTGCACACATACAAAATGGGAAATGACCGCCTAGGAAGGAGTACTACAGAAAGGGATCTGCTGGTCATACTGCACTACAAGCTAAATATGAGTCAACAGCGTAACACTGTTGCAGAAAAAGAGAACATCATTCTGGGATGTATTACCAGGAGTGTTGTAAGCAAGACACAAGAAGTAATTCTTCTGCTCTACTCGGCTCTGATTAGGCCTCACCTGGAGTAGTGGTCCAGTTCTGGGTGCCATATTTCAGGAAAGATGTGGACAAATTGGAGAAAGCCCAGAGAAAAGCAACAAAAATAATGAAAGGTCTATGTAGTGGGGCAGCTGCTAGAGGGAAAGGAAAAGGGCTAGAACAGGCCAGAGAGGCTGCACAGACCAGCAGCCAATCAGCAAGGGCCTGTGGAGAGCCAATCAGGGCAAAGGGAGAGGCAGCCAATCAGGGCCGGGCTGGGTCCTACATAAAGGCTGCCTAGCAGAGGAGGAGGACTGGCTCCTGAGGTAAGGTGGTAGCACCTTGGACAGAGCAGTGCTGGGCAGGCTCGGAGGAGCAGAGGAGAGCTCCGGCCCAGTTATCTGCCAGGCTGCGGCTCCTGCTAAAAAGGGCCGAGAAGGTGCACGGGGCCAAAGGGGAAGTGGCCCAGGGAAGATAGATGGACAAGAGGGAAGCGAAGGAGGGCAGAGAGAGGCTGCTGCTAGAGGGTCCCTGGGCTGGGACCCAGAGTAGTGGGTGGGCCTGGGTCCCCCGCTTCCCCCTTACACTGCACCTGGCCACAGAGGAGTGTGACCGAGACAGACTGAAACTTGCCCCTGAGGTGAGGGGCTAGACTTTGGGGTTGTGGTTGGCCACCGAGGCAGATTCTAGCCGAAGGACTGTCGTTATCTTCCTCCCCACCCCCCCGGAAGGGGGTAAGAACAGAGTAGGGGGCACTGCTGGAGGGCAGTGTCCTGAAGAGGACGCCACCAAGTGGAGAGCAATGTGGGCCCCAAACCATCAGAGCAGATAGCGGGTGAGACACCATGCGCAGAGGGTGCTCTGCAACGGACAAGAGCTAATTCCTGGAGCAACCCTCAGGAGGCACTGGTGGTGGTGAGTCGTGACTCCGTCACAGTCTACAAAACATGACCTATGAGGGGAGATTAAACAAACCCAATTTTTTCAGTCTGGAGAAGAGAAGACTGAGAGGGGACATGATAAGTTTTCAAGTACATAAAAGGTTGCTACAAGGAGGAAGGAAAAGAATTGTTCTTTTTAACCTCTGAGGATAGGACAAGAAGCAATGGGCTTAAATTGCAGCAAGAGAGATTTAGGTTGGACATCAGGAAAAACTTCCTAACTGTCAGGGTGGTTAAGCACTGGAATAAATTACCTAGGGAGGTTGTGAAATCTCCATCATTACAAATTTTTAAGAGCACGTTAGACAAACACCTGTCAGGGATGGTCAAGATAATACTTAGTGCTGCCATGAGTGCAGGGGACTGGACTAGACGACCTCTCAAGGCTCTATGATTCACCTAGTTGTTCAGACAACTTTCTCTCTCTCCTTCTGGTTTAAGTATTGTGTCCGAGCTAATCAGTGGGGCTGGACCTCCCCCAAGTCAGGAGCTTCATGGGAGGAGGCCTTTTGTGATCTAGAGCTTCACTAAGCTCTCTTCTCTACAGGGTCAGAGGAGCTGCTGAGGGGTAGTCACCGTCTGCGGACTACCTGGGGACCTATGAGCACAGGTTTGAGGCCCATAGTCCCTCACAGGGGCTCAGAACCAATTCACTGAAGCCCACCTCCTCTGCTTCACAAAATTTATTTCTGGTGAAGCAGAGAACCTGAGCCAATAACTTCTTACCATCTGCTATTAATTAAAATACTAAACACCAAAACTCATGGACTTAATAAAGACACTGGATTTACAGTTTATTACAACAATCTGTAACCCAGTAATCCCCTTTGTTTGTCCAATGACTACAGAAGTATTATCTAGCCACTTCATCTTGAATGATGATCAACTCTTACAATATGTATTAACTACTTATGCTCATCTGTTCCACCTCGCGTTTAGCTGTGACACTTGGAATCCTTTCCCAGACCTGAAGAAGAGCTCCGTGTAGCTCAATAGCTGGTCTCTTTAACCAACAGAAATTGGTCCAATAAAAGATATTACCTCACCCATCTTGTGTCTCTAAAATATCAGCAAGCATTCAAGAAAGAACACATGATATGAGGAAGATTTATGGAGAAGAACAGAAATGCTGCTCCTGAGGCCTGAATATGGGCCATGGGGTGGGGAAGGAGACATCTGAGAAACTTTCAGAGGAGGGACCTGGAGAGTAAATACATAACAGTTCCTATAATAAAAGGCTAGGTTTTACCTAACATGTTTGACAAATATGTAGATGTACTTCAGAAGGTGCACTCATTTTTAATGGATAGTTTTTTCTTCTTGCTTTCAGGCAAACTGCCGCATTAGCGTCAGCCTGTAAACTTATGCATTATCAACATGTAAATCTTAATTGTTGTTGTTTTACAATTAACTACATTATTTTCCCAAAGAAACAAAAATAGTTGCAGGCTTTCTATTCCATTTAAGAATAAATACAGGAAGCTTTCGCCTAAATGAGAATTTCCAGTCACACGCAGTTGCTTAACAAAACATTGTTCAATGTCAAAAACTACAATTTAAGGCAGTTAATGGTAAGATTTTGTGAAAGTTTGAGCAGTTAAATTATTAAACTGTGAGATGCATAACTCTGCTGGATAATAGCTGTGCATTCCCCAGCTTGCAGAATGTAAATGTAGCTATTAATGTGGGGGAAAACTCAGTTTAACACTTCAGCTAGTTTAAAAAAAATAAATAAATAAAGGCAATCAAATAAGCATGGCTGAACAGACCTCAAACTTAAATGTAGAATACTTGTTTTAAGTAGGCCAAGATTTAGGAAGAAAATCTATCTACTGTAGCAATGTCAAGTCTTGCTTCTATTCTGCTTAGTGGGGTTTGGTCTCGCCGAGGGGCCACTGGAACAGGACAAAGGGACCTTCAACCTGTCCCAGATGAGCGGTTCAGGAGTCTCTCTATGTGGAGTGAATCTTCATCTGGTATAATTTTTACTTCCTTGTCCCCCCACGCCCTTGCCATAAGGGGTAGGGCCATAGTGCACTGTGCTCTGCCGATCCTCATTGGTGCAATGGGTCCTATGGGGCCATTTCAATTCTACAGGCTGGCAACAGGCTGCAGCAAATCCTTAAACTTCTCTAATTTGCACCCAAGCTGGGTCACCCCTGAGATGGAAGGAGATGGATAGGTGGCTTTCAAGCACCTCTACACCTCCTTCCTCTACAGCTAAGGTCATTTTAGAGGTAACACGGTGGCTACCATTAAAAAATAACCATTACTAAACTATGCTATCAGACATGCTGCACTAACAGTTGGAAACTGCTGAATTTTAATGGGGATTGTTGTAACTGATTTTTAATGGTGATCATTGTAACTGGACCAAATTTTGTTGTCAGTTGCACCACTGTATGAGGATATACCAATGCTGAATAGCCCAATTGGGTCCAATGCCTTTAGGCAATTATTATTCATTCACTGAGCAACCAGAATATTTTCCAGTTGCCTTACAGGTTTAAAAAAAAAAAGGACATGAGCCCCATTCCAAAGAGCTTAGTAGGTAAGAAGAGTCACCAGAACACAAGGGAAGGAAAACAGTGAAGCGGGAGAGGAATAGAGGCTAAAGATTACAAATACAACACCATGAGTTAGTGGTGTTACAATAATTAGGTTATTTGGACGGTAGGGTGGTTTTTGCTTTTATTTTAAATACACATTTATGATCTATTAATTCACATTTTTGTCAATTTCATTGTGGTATACTTAAACATGTAAATTATACCATTGCAAAATGGGATTATAATTGGTGTCCATTTAAAAAAAACAGAGTAACCAATTAAACTATAGGCAGGCAGCATATAAATACCCAATGGAAGTTTAGCCAGAGTACTGGAGCCAGCTTACTACACTTGTAAAGAGTAGAAGGGATCTATAAATGACCACAGCTGTTCTAGACCTAGGTTTTATCTCTCATTCAAAAAATGGCTACTCCTGAAGCATTGTGCTTTTGCCCATAATGAGATATTAGCTCACTATTGACTCAAAAAGAAGACAATCTACAACTTGATGATATGGTTTAATTTCAGGGTGGGTCAATGTTCAGGCCAATTTTTGTTTCATACTAAATAGTTTAGTCTCAGCTAATGAAGCAGTCTGATTCATTTCATGAAGGCCAATGAACACCAGATTTGACCCCAGTTATGCAGGTGTAAATATGTTAAATTTATCTTAATTGGGATCACTCCAGATGAGGCACTTTAAAGGATATCAGTATCAGAATTTCAACACTTGACAATGTTTTTAGATTACTACCGTATTTATGTGGATTAGAATAGGTGAAATGCTGTATGAAATCGATGAAAGGGTCAGTAACCCATTTCCGATCTCATGAGCCATTGTCTCCCTCTACTTATCTGTATTTACACAAAGACCATAATTTCCAAAGCTAAAAAGTATAGTTTATATGTAACACTACAGAAAGCTTTTATTCTGTTTGATGTAATAACCATGATACAATTATGAGCAAAATTAAAATATGATCTTAGGCCAACAACAGTAGGATCCAAATATGATCTTCCAAAAAGTTGAGGCATTCAGATATAGGTTTGAGTCTCCTGCAAAAATATAATCAAAATACTTTTGTGGTTCTAATTAATTTGTTAAAGATTAACCTAACAATCGATAAAACCACACAAACATACATAAAGTACTCAGCAATGTAGTAAATGAATCTCTGATCTTTTTATATCTAATTTGAGAGATCTGTGAGCAGGCTGACAAACAGACACTGGAGATGGGCATTGGGGTAAGTCAAGCCTTTAGGTTAATAAAGCAAGCTAGCTTCCTGAGAATCAGACTTTGTTTTCTAATTTTTACTGAAATGTAAAAGCTGGAGGCATACTATCAAAAGTCTCATATAAAAGGAACAAATGACTTAATGACATTAGCAACGCTACTTAGTTTATGGAAATGAGATAAATAACACATCTTAGCCTTTTTTTAAAACTTAACTAGATTTATTAACTTTCTTAATAATGAAAATTTTAAAAAGTGTTTCTATGGGTACAATTGTGCCATAAGAAAGATTTTAAGACATTTGTAGGATTATCAACTAATATGAGAAACTCAGAGGGTTTTGAAACTGATATTTATAAAGAACAGTCAGGTCTTTCCAACTACGAAGCACTCACTTTAATTTAGCTATAAGAGTCTATGGATGAGAAGACAGATCTCTTGTCAATTAGGGTTACTTCTGTGGGTCTCCTTTCCCTCTCTGGAAGGTTTTGAGAATTTTACAAGACTATATATAGTATATTCATCCCCTAATCTCAACGTACAGCCTAGTATATCAATTTTAACTGATGACATGTATCCAAAAATTGAAATTGGCTGCTCCTGTAAAAAAAAAAAAATAGCGTCAATTTACAGTCCATTCAGCAGATGCGTTCCTATGACAACTGATTATGATTTGTCATTTTACTACAATACTAGTCACATTTAAAATTTTAATAGCTTTTCTCCAAATAAAAGCACTGTTAGTATTTTTTAAAATAGTACCTTTGACGTACCTGGCTATCACACACTAATTAAAAGCAACTTCTTGTTGTTTACTTGATTTAGCATTAAGGTATATATGTACAATAAACATGCTCAGACATCTACTTTCAACTCTTTATCTATTATATTTGACATTTTATTGACAGGTTCATTACTACAGTCTTCTCACTATTCTACATGCATGCAGCATATGCCTAATCCTATTACCACTGATTTCATCTGGAGGCGAATTAGGCCTTACATGTATCTATTGTGTATCCATTAGAAAACTCAGCACTCAAATTCAGCCCCTCTCTCCTTTTATCCAGAAGATAGTCCAGCAGAGAAACAAATGAAAATGAAGCCTTGAGACACCCAACAGAATATCTCCACACCTATTCAACTTGTGTGATACAGTCTATTTTGGTGCACTTCAAATGTAATAGACTCAGCTACTCTACCTTAATACAACCATATAACTTTAAAGCCACAGATGTGAATACACATTTAATACCATAAGCAGTTCATAAATATTGATTCTTTTCTGAAGAGCTAGCCATCTGCTGCTATCCACAGTGTCTTCTTTATGCTACAGCACGTTAATCAAAACTCAAAGTCAACACAAATCATTAGATGAGAACACAAAATACGTCAATACTTCAGATAGTTTCCATTATCAAGAAATATTGTTTTTTCTTCTCAAGTCTATTTCATTCCCCCGGTATATGAAAAGTTCCAAAATGAAAATGTGAAAGACTTTGACTGAAAGGCAGTATATAAGTGCAAAGACATCAAAATGGTTTGAAACCTAAGATGAAATAAGCATCACAATATCCCTACGAGCTAGGTAAGATTTATTATACCTGTTTGACAGCTGGGTTACCTGGGCACAGCAGATTACTCCAAGACCCCATGGGGCTAGTTCCTATCCCCTACTCACATAGAGTAGTAACTTACTTTGCGAGCAATGCAATTGAGCCAGATTCTAATACCCTTATACATCTAGAGTAGCATCTGACTGCAAAAGATGTCTCTTTAAAATGATTAAACTTCTCATGGAGTAACTCTGAGGCACTATTCTGTCAGTAAGGGCATAACAATCTGTCTCACAGATTTTAACATTTAGGGAGTAAGGTATTACTCAGCATGAGAAAGGGTGGCCCATAGAGTGTCAGTGACAGAGCTATGCATCCTAATAGCTGGGCAATATTTCCCTGACTATCTCATAATTAGAGAAGATGGAGATTGACTGGAAGGTAGAAACTTCTCATGATCTTACAGTAGTTGAATAAAAATAATGAATTAATTTTCATGGTATTCTCCACCCTTTCTATGTGCTTTCTGGGAATATTTGTATGAGATATTTTATTTGCAAGGATGTTAGTGGTCTTGTGAATACTCCTGTCGATATGTGATTGCACAGGAAGTCTTTGTGTAGCCATCCGGAAAGCTCTTTGATTTCCTTCCTCCTTATAAGCTGCTGGCTTGTTTCTCCAACCCAGAAAGGACTCACTGTCAGGCTTAAGTCTCTTTCAGGACACAGTTTTATTCTTCAGCATAAACACTTGGGAAAACATCCAAACAAAAAGCAGTTCCTCTGCATACCATGGGCTACAGCTTCCAGAGGCCCTGAAGGGAGGACATACTGTTCATTCCCCCTGCTTCAGAACTTATTGCATGCAACCATCTGGTACCTTCAGTTCCTTCTCAACTAAGTCACTTTCTGGCTTTTATAATCACCTGCTTCCTTCCCAGCTGGGTCCAATAACTCAATAAGACTTGCTGGCCCAGGGCCCCTAAGAGGGCAGATAACAAAGGTGATCAATTGCACACCCCAAATAATAAACTTCTGAAAACACTGTAAAAGCAAATAGCTCACGAACATCCCTTAAAGTCAAATATTTGTGTAAAATGTTTGTTGACTATGTATGAAGAACAAAAAGTTGTAAAAATCAAAGTATGTTCACAATATATTTTCAGAAAACAAAGCTAAACTAATCTAATAAATTATGCGCTTTGAAATAATCCCCCCAGCTCTGCATCACAGCCCTTTCTCCTTTTCAAAAATCCTGTTACTGGATATGGGTCTACATAGTTCATTACACAATCAACAGGGAGTCACTCCCCAAGAGGATCAAGAACAAAAAAATGGCAATTTAGATGTAGTTTTCCTCCAGCTCTTGATTTAAAACCCTGATAGGAAAAAATCAGCCCTATCATAAAATATAATTAACTCTGACAGTCAAATAAGAATTTTAGAAAATTGCTCTTTTGTGAGGGGAAAAAAATCTTTGGCTCTTTTTCTCTGCATTGTAAAAAGTGACTATTTTACTGGAGCATGAATCAGAGCAGTATACAAACCTCCATCTGATAGCATAAACTCTGTCTGGAGTAGACACAGAATAAAGGTTTATGATGGGGAAGGTTATGGACATAACCAAATGTTATCAAGCATATTTTCATGTCAACAAGATAAAGGATCAGAGCACATACTCAGCAACCAAAATGTGCAAAACTTTCATTAGATGGTTGTTAACTGAATGTGAATGCTTTTATCTGCACTTTGAAACTACCAACCTTTAAATAAACCCTTTAAAAAATCTATTTTCCACTGCTTAAAAAGATTGCCCTTCATCAGTTTGTATACATCTTTAACTTCTTCCCTACAGGAAATACTGTGCTTGCTTCTTAAGATTTCACAGTAATAGATAATAATAGTATTTGGTGGGATTTGTGTCTCACTATTGTGTTCCACTCCCTTAAAAAAAATCATTTAAGTGATAATTGCTCCTTGAGATTGTCACCATAAAATAAGTTAACAGAATTCAATAGTATAACTGGATGCTTGTGTAAAGAGCCCAAAATGAATTCAGACATGAATAGATTCTATTAATTAAAATTAATTTTCAAGTTCCAGTGCCCTTAGCAAACTCAAATGTAACAAACCCCAACAACACAGTAATATTAGATGTTGATTTATGTTTTCATATTTACTCAATTTCAGCATGTGCTGTATTGTTCATTAATTTTTATTATTGATAAAATTCACATAGATCTTTTACTTTTTCTTTATATGAAGGGTGAGTTCCCCTAATGCACGTACTATTCTCTGAAAAGATTACCACTGGTACTTTGAATTTAATCAAGCAATAATTCCTCTGGTAATTTGTATGTATTTTCTTTTGCCTTATGGAAAATAAAATGAGTTAAGGAATTACTGTCAAACTAAAATACATTTTTCTATTATATCCTTAATCAGGTTTAAACATGAACCTCCCCTCAAAATAATAAAGCCACTGACTTTAATTTTCCTCATAGCTGTATCCATACTTCTTCAATTCTTGCAATTCTAATAAGTAAAAAAAATATTAGTATATGTTATTAGATTATAAGGATTGCTGCTGCTTTCAATTTCTGGACTTCATCGCTGTGCAGATTTTTATTATCAAAATCCATTCAAGTCTCTGGCAAGTACTGAGAAAGCTCAATTGAAAATGTATGCTTAATAGTTTCTTGCATGTGTTACAAAAATGAAAGGCAAAACTTCTAAAGCAATGAAAAAAAAACCTAATCTAGTGAAACTAGACAAATTTGAGGCTAGATGAAAAGCCCATTTTTGCCAGATGTACTTTCGAAATTTTTGCTCGAAGAAACGAAAAAGCAACAAAACCAGCTATGTACATGTCAAGTTTATTTCACACTTGCTTCAAGTTATCAACCCAAATTACATTCTGTTCCTACTAAAACATCCAAGCAGTTGGGCCTGATCGAAAGCAAATTGAACTTAATAGAAGCTTTTCCATTGGCTTCAGTAGGCTTTGGATCAGGCCCTTGGGCCCTGCCTCAGCAAAGCATAGCCTCTTCTAACTGACATTAATGGGATAGAAGTGTGTGCTTAATTTTAAACACATGCTTAGAAGCTTTGTTGGAGCTTCTCTCTCATTACATTTTTACATCCTGGCCTGAAAGGCACCAAGATCATTTCCCTTCCATGTGGTAAAGCCTAAAAGGAACACTTGAAAGAGATTTTCACGGATAAGGTTGCAAACTGTGTGGCACAGGTGGTTAATGAGAATTTAATAATAAATGAGAAAGATAAGAGGACCTGGCCCTTTGTGGCCAGCTGGAAGAGACTGGAGAAAGTTGTTGAAAAAAAATTGGAAGGCTTATGAAAGAGAACCGCAGCAGACAGCATGGAAGTTAGAATCATACTGTACATCCATCCCTTGATCAGATTATCACACAACACTGTAAAATAAAGAAGGGAAAGAAAATGCCCTTCACATGGGGCAAGACTAAGAGTGAACACTGATGCAAGTCGATGAACCCAGAGATGAAAAATAAAACCCTATTAGATTACGCAGACCATCTTACTATCAGTGTACGATGATTCCCTATTGCAAGTTTACTAGTGTCTTTGTCCACTCTAGTTTTAAATGTCCCAAGTGAAGTGGCCTTCCACTGCTATCCTTGGGGTGACTCTTCCACAGAACAGTACAACTTACTTGTGAGGAGATATTCAGCTTTCATTTTGTCTCTTATTATTGTCCCATTACTCTGTTACATCACCTTTCATTATTCTAAATAATCCCTTTCTCTCCTTGGCATTCACATCCTTCACATTTTTCTATAATGTAATCATGGCCTTCCTTAATCCTTATGCTTACCCAAGCTATGACCCATGGGTGAGTATGTCCACAGAAGTTTTCCCAATCAACTGACAATGGGTTGTCAGAGAGGAAAGAACTACAGACTTTAAGCACCAAAAGCACTGACCCAGGCCACTCAGCTCAAAGATTAACTGCCTTAATTAGCAGCAGTATTATATCCTTAATTTCAGCTATCAGAGAGGACACAACACTGATAAACTTTGTGGATAACACAAAGATTGGGGAGTGGTAAGTAGCGAAGATGATAGATCACTGATGCAGAGTGATATGGATTGCTTGGCAAGCTGGGTGAAAGCAAACGTGTGTTTCAATATCGCCAAATATAAAGCCATACATCTAGGAACAAAGAATGTATGCCATACTGACAAGACAGAGGACTCTATCCTGAAAAGCAGTGCTTCTGAAAAAGACTTGGGGTTCATGATGGATAATCAGCTGACCATGAGCTCCCAGTGTGACTCTATGACCAAAAGTGCGAATGAGAAGCAACAGGAATATTAAGGAGGAATAGAGAGGTTATAGTACCTCTGTACCTGGCATTGGTGTGATGGCTACTGGAGTCCAGTTTTGGGTTCCACAATTCAAGAAGGATGTTGGAGAGGGTTCAGAGAAGAGTTGCAAGAATGATTAACAGATTAAAAAGCATGCCTTATAATAGTCAAGGAGCTCAATCTGTTTAATTTATCAAAGGAAAGGCTAAGGAGTGACTTGATCACAATCTAAAAGTACCTACCTGGGGAACAGAAAATTGGTATTGGAGAGTTCTGCAATCTAGTAGACAAAAGGTACAACATGTTCTAAGGGCTGGTAGCTGAAGCTAGCTAAATTCAGACTTGAAATAGGGCACAAATTTTTAACTGAGAGAGTAATTAATCACTGGAACAACTTACCAAGGGTTGTGCTGGATTCTCTATCCCAGGACATTTTAAAATCAAGACTGGATATTTCTCTAGAAGATATGCTATACTTCAAATTGGAATTAATTCAGGGAAGTCCTGTGACCTCCCTTATGCAGCAGGTCAGATTAGAAGATCACACTGCTCCCCTCTGGCTTAGATTCTATGAAACATACTTGACAAGTGTTACAAACTGCTCCCATCAGGAATGCTCAGCCTAACCTTCTGAAGCTTGCAGAAGTTCAAATCTCGACCTAGGGAAGCTTTACAAATTATAGCCTATTCTAGGTCATGAGGAGTGATTGAACTCAGGACCATAAACACCAAAGCAGAGGTCATCTTTAACATTGGAGTTAAAATAAATAGCCAGCATTAGCTGGCAGCAATAGTGAATTCTTATCCTCTGGTCACTAGAGTGGGACATGACAATCTTACCTAGCACTAGATTTACAACAATGTAATGTTTTGCAATAAAAATGAAGCAAAAAAATCAATCCTTAGAAACACCAATAAATTAGATTCTTTGAATATTCTTTTAAATAATTACATTTCAAAAGTCAAATTCAGCTCTCCATTACATCAGTGCAAACCTAGAGTAACTGCATTGACTTCACTGAAGTTATTCTGGATTTATGCCTGCTCAAAGGAGATGAGAATTAGGGCTGACCTGAAAATGGAATTTCTGTCCCCCGGAAAATGTTAAGGTTTTGGAAAAAATGTCACCACAATTCAAAATGAAAAGTAAAACCTCTGAAATTCTCCATGGGGCAGAAATTTCAAAAGATTCCATTTTGGGAGATCCAGAATGGAATTTTTCAGCTCACTGGCTGACCACCTGGAAGGCTGTTGTCAATTTCACCTTCTTCCCCAGTAGGCAGAAAATGAAATTGACAAGAACCTCCAGGTGGGCTACCACTCCCCTTGCACTGGTCTCCCCACCTTCTCCCCAACCTGGTTGCCTCACTGCGCAACAACTGAGTTGGCAGACAGCCAGGGCACTCATTCTTCCTGCCTCCTGCCCATCCTGACCCCGGCTTCCTGCCCCCTCCCCCCCCCCCCCCCCCAAAAAAGACAAAATTGAAATTTTCCCAAAGAAAATTTTGATTGTATGAAAAGGGCATTTTTCATTTAAAAAAATCATTCTGATAGAAATTTCCCAGCCTGCTCTAATCAGAAGCCAGCCCAAATGTAGTTTATCTGTATGTAGCAAGGTAGGTAATGTGTCCTATTTTACAACTGTGGAAAATGAAGCATGAATTATAGTAACTTTTTTAAGGTGACATAGCAAATCAGTGGCATATCGAGGAGTAGAACCCAGGACTCTCAATTAGGTGTCTGCAGAAAGTAGCATCGCACTCTGATTAATGGATGTAAGGAATCCAAATGCTCAGCTATGTTGTTCTACATGTGGAATCTCTCTGCATTAGATCAATTTCCACATTTTAATAAGCTACTACAGGAACCATTTTTTCCCTTCTGTTAATTATGCTCACATATTTAGTCTTGTTCAACTGATGAACAAATTTTCCCTCTTTAATATACGGTTATTAAAAAAGTCACCATTAATTACTTATGATTAAAAGAAGTTGGCGGTCAGTCAGAAGGAAAAAAAACCATCATCTCCTGAATTATAGATATTTACGTTACTTTGTAGATGACGCATATGCAGTACACATCATCCTCTTCCTTTTAGAAATAATCTACCAGTCACCTTTCCTTAATATCAATTTAACAAGTGATAGCTAATGAAAACGACTGTCTTAGGGCCAGTCCACATACTGTCTTCCTCTCTACTGGCCTTAACAAACCCTGTCACCAAAATAAGTGCTCAGAGTGCTAACATGTTTTGGCTTGTACATATGTGGGGATAAGTTAGTTTTCTTCTAAAGCACCATTCAGTCGATCTTACTTTAAATCATGAATAGCTACTGCTGAAGAATTATTTAGAGGGGTGGAAAGCCTGAAATGGTGTTGCAGGAAATGGGATGAATGAAGATGGTGGAAATGATTGGGCAACAACAAGATCAAGTCTTCAACCATGCTGGGTCAGTCCATCTGTATTAGATAGTTACATGGATATAAACGTGTGTTAGTACGTTCTCACCATAGGCCAGATAGAAAGCCCATTTAAATCAATGGGAGCCTTTCCATTGACTTCAATGCACTTCACATCTGGCCTCTCATGCTTGTTATATTTCAGCCTAGCTATACATATGGATCACTGAGTAGCTCCTTTTGCCTCTCATAATCCCACTTAAAGGAAGATATTACTTCAAATAGGTTTATAGGAGGCAATTTCACAAATTAACAGCAGAGAGATGGGCACAAACTGAAATCCTGGATCTAAAGATGCCTAAACTTTTGGGAGGTTAGAATTGGAGGTGAACTCCCGGTCAACAGTAAAAACACCAAGACGGAAGAGGGATTGTGCAAGATGATTTGACTGAGTGGGAGAAAGGGTAGGAGGTGTTGACTTGAAATAACTGAATTAAATTGAGACATGACAAATTTAAGATGAACATCAAGAAAACTTCTCAATGGAGTGATTAGACAAGTGAATAATCACCTTGGGAGAAATGCATAAGTCCCATTACTTGCCATACGTGAAACGGAGACAAAGAATTTAAAACCGGACTGAAAGGAATAAACCTTCATGAGGGACAGGGAAGCATGATCGGGATGAGAGATCGTTATTAACTCAGGCACTTTTCATCCCTAAAATGGGCTAGATATCTTTTATTGGAAGTCTTTCCAACTCGTAATGTCAATGTCTGCATAAGTGGCAGAATCAGGCCCTATGTCTGATTTCTTGGAATGTTGTTTTCTTAACTCAGAACTCTTGCTCCTGAACAAGCCCCTGGTATCAGCATTTGGGCAGATACCACTACGGAAACAAATTAAAATTTTCAGTTAGGTTCATTAGGTGGGGCAGCAGAATAGACAAAATCTTTTTTAAAAAAGCATATTTCATTCATTCACTTTCTTATTTCCATTTTAAGAACCTGCCACTTTTCCTTCAAAAAAGTTAGCTCCCAACAGCGTAACAACTAAAAAGGAATTGTTAGAGTTTTCCTCTATTGTGGTTATCTCACATGAGCAATTAACTGGCAAGAGTTGCAGCATATCTATTAGAAATTCTTTCCCATAAAAGAGTTTAAGATTTCCTTAAATTCAAAGGTTAGGTTAATACAAACAACACAATAGTTAATCTGTAATATACTTTATTGAATAGCTCCAGAGCATGGACAAGGTTATATCTCTTTGGATCTACCTCTGAGGTCATTAACATGATTTATTATGAAGCTACAGGAAATTAGGTCCTGGATATTTCAATATTGGGCAGAAAATTTAATTCCATCATTGCCACAGAGCTACTGTATCTCCAACCAAACTTGTTGCCATGGTAACTAGATTAGAAAAGTATTCCTTAAATCTTCTTTTCTCCTTATTACCGTCACAAAACATTGAAAACTGGAGATAAATTATTGTTAATTGTAACTGAATTCGTTTTCCAAGCTGTCTGATTCCAACTGCTCAACGTTTATTCTTCTGAAACATTTTAAGTAAACATAACTGTTTTAACAAGACTTTTCACCGGGACTCTGTTAGTTTAAACAGAACATATTTTACTCGAATTGTTTATGTGACTATCAATATTTTAAACAGGACGAAAGTTTGAAGAGAGCCCTTCAGAAAAGCAGATACAGCTGGAGTGCCGTTTCTGACTTAATGGGTTCGTTGGGACATCAAATATAGATCCTTTATTGAAAATTAAAATGTCAGTTTAATAACTCACGTATTAGCATTGAAAGCCTTTATTTGATTGGAGGGCTGCTCACTTCACCAAGAGCTGAAATAAATGGGCACAATTTCATTCAAGTCAGTAGAGTCGGTTGTCCCCTTATACCACTCATAAATCTGATCTCAGATTTCAAACTACATCATCAGATTTCAAACTACATCATCTTCAGTAGGTCATTTAGGCCCCAACTAAACTGTTCCAATGGCACAGCTCCGCTGCTGAAAGATAGGCATGTGATTAAGAACCTTGATGTATGGGTGCTTTATTTATGTGTAAATAAGATAATCATCCAATCAGTAAGCAGGTAGTCCATGTTCTGGGTACCCTTAAAACAAAATACACATCTCGTGAGAAATTTTCCTATAAATTCATATAGTAACATTATGGACTCTCAATTTCCCTGTGAGTATGTAGGATCAATAGCAAACGCCTAGATCCAGCCCAGATAAAACACTAATCTTCCAGAGTATTTCCTCTCCAGATGCCTAGCAGCATGTCTAGAAAACTGACCACTTGTGACTACCTTTTTTAGACCCTAAGCTCTTTATTAGTATAACAGTCACACTCCAAATAGAAAGCATCATACAATGTACCGCTGCTGTTAAAGACTGACAAGAGGCAATCACTAAGTAAACAGAACCACCACTCTTAGTTTGTCATAGAATAAATATCCATAATTTTATGGAGCACTGACAAATAACCCATCAGTGTCATTAAAGCAGAATTGTATGTCCCGCTGCTTTGGACTTCATTTCACTTGATGTGGACAAATAAATGGGAAGAGTAACATACGGAGGGACACCAAAAAATTGAATATAATATCCCTGCACTTTTACCATCAAGAGCAAAAAGAAACACATCAATAACAGTCAACATGTATAGCCCAGACCATCTGGACACGGAAGCTTGGGTTGCCAAGAGTGTATTAAAATATTTTAATCTCATTGTATTCCCTTAGGAACGCAAGCTAGTTTGCACAAGCACAGGATCTGCTAAACCACCAGAATCCTCATCGTAAATGCACAGTATAGGTATGATCATTATTTAATTAAGAGATACCAAGGAAGGGGTTCTCAGTTGACAAGGCAGTAATCCTGTTCCTAAGTAGACAGAATAGGAGGTCAATAGTGTTACTGAGCAGGAGGTCTACATTTATTGCTTTACTAGGCTACAAATTGAATTAAGATTTTGTGTTTAAAAAGTGACAAGTTTCCCTCTCCTCCCATGCAATATAGTTATCTCCTCCCTGTTTTAACTCCCAAAATTTCACTGACGGTTAATGGATATTGTCCTCAAATCCTTGTAGTTTCCTATGTTGTCATGATTTTTTAAAACGTTGAAATAAAATTATTTCCCCCTGACTCTCCTGTTTTGTGCTATTTGTCCTGCTCCCATCCATGGTCCAGCAAGGAGTTTGGCTGTTGGCTTCTGCCCTTATTATCTCCATGCAACCATGTGCTTCTCTAGGAAGCACAGAATTAGAGTGGGCCACAAATATAAGCTGGCTAGTCAGGGCAGCCAAATAAACTAAACAGATGTGCTGATGGAGCAGTTGGAAGGAACAAAGGAGGGTCAGCGGTAGGACTGTATAGCAAAATGTTCTTGTCAGCGTGATGAGCACCAAGAGCTAGGCGCATCCGAAATTATGTCACTATCCCAGTCATCTTACTGAGCCAAGAAAACGCCACATAACTTGTAAATAGTATGAACAGAAAGATGAAAGCAAAACGTTGTCATTCTGATCACTGATTGTCACATAGGGAAGGACTTGGGTGTTTTGTTTTCTGATTTGCCCTTGTGGTTCTGTATTATGGGAGCATCCTTGGTTCTCGATTCCTTTTATTCATATACCGTAACGTCAGCAGGAACGCTACACTCTCATCAGTCACAGTGGACAGTCAAGTCAGCTGCAATCCTGCTGAATTAAAAAAAACATTAGGTTGCTAATGAGAGTTTGAATCAAGGGGCGATCCTGAATTTTATTGGCACACAGATCTGAGATACGGGCAGGGCTACAAGAGAGGAAGGAGTTTACCAAAATCCAGCGTGACTGCAAATGAAGAAGCGGAAACGTCTAAAAAATGACAGTGGCCTTTTATTTTTCAGACCGTTTTCAATATCTCTTTTATTACATCCTCAGCCGTGTGTTATATGGGACGACAGCATTTTTAGGAGGAATGGGCTTTTTTGGGGTGACTAGCATCTTTTCCTTATGAAGAAAATACTACAATATTTCTATAGCAGATGACAACACAGTAACATCAGCATTGTAAACTGTAGATGAGAGTATTGTTAATAAGAGCCTGCATACTATTCCTTGATCAACTTCATAATACAACATACAGTGCTTCTATACTCACCTATAGTTAATCAGGTTCCTTTCTTTTCTTAACTGTAGGTAGAGCCACATCAGACATTAAAACAGCAGCAGTCGGAAACAACAACATGGGTAGCTCTAAGCGAACTGCCTCACCAAAAGAATGGCCTCTAACCATCTGGCAGGTGATTTGGGCAGCCCACGTCTGCCCCAAGTCACATTTGGATCACAGCCCTAGCTGCAGTCACACAAACCATATAGTCTGTGACAAGAAGTTCTTCTTTCTTTCTTCCTTGCTTTCATAAACACCATTTGTTAACTACGCTTCTGTTTCAGGCACAAACCCTGCTAGTGACTTTCCATAGTAGGAACTGTTCTGAAAATGATTGCATAGAGTTAGAACTAATTCATTTTTTCTTCTCGGGGCCCTGCACTATAACTCGTTATAACGTTTTATCAGTTGAGTCAGCTGTGTTCATCCTTATGAGGAGCAAATTCAATAACATTTAATATTATGTTTTTATTACACCCAGACTGTACATGCTTGCTTTGAATTTTGTTGTTCTCCTTCCTTCTGAGATTTCTACCAGCAGAGACACAAATATTAGAGGGTAGGGTTACCAAAACATAGTACATATACAGCACCTATGCATTTAAATAAAATGTCCTTTCTGTACGCTATAATATACATAAATAGTGACCAATTTTGAATAAAAGATGAAACATCCCAAACTACAAATCAAAAGTAGACAACTATTGAAACCTGAAAACATCTATTTAAGTATTATTTTCTTCTTTACCTATTTTCTTTTTCTCATGCCTTGAACTTCACGTTTATGTGTGGCCAAGAAAGGAGTATGTCTAGAAACAAGAAAGGAACAGAAATCTCACAAGAAAGCATGTTCTTGTAACATCTCCAGACCAATTCTACAGACCCAAGACATCCAGATAAATCAGAAAGATTTGGACAAGTCCCCACATCGTGGTGTGCCTGGGCACACAGCTGGCCAAATTCAGTCGAGCATTTCTGGTGGGTTTTGAGAGTAGAAAACCAGTTGCAGAAGATGGTGGCTGCAAAAGAAGTGTCCACAGCCTCCCTCTTACAACATTCTAGGACTAACCAAGGAGGACGAAGGGTCCAGTTAGCCGTGGTTGTGATGACTGAGCCTACTGTAACTCTATGGGGACTATATTTGATTTTAAAGCTATTCTCCTGTGTTGGATGAAAAAAAAAGAGAATGTAGGTTCTCTCCTGGTTCTCATGCAGTAACGGATGCTACTGTGTCTCTCTCTCCTGGAATGTCTGAGCCTCACAGGAAGCAGAAAGAATCAGAAATCTGAGAAAACTGCTTCTTGCGAAATGCGAAGTCACCTTTTCAGAACTCATGAAGCTGCTCACAATAAGCATTTGTAGCTTAATCAGAACACCAGGCTTCCTGAGGTTTGCCCATGACTGGTAACAGGAATGTAAATTCGACTTCTCCATGATTTTCTGCCAGAACTAGTGCTCCGATGTTGACATTTTTCCAAAGAGCATAGCTAATGCAGATGTTTGAGCGAGGCATCCAAAATGGAAATAAAATCAAATGCTTTTATTGTCAGCACTGACCCTTATTGGATTTGAAAAATATGACAGTGTACAAATTTCCTTCCCCGCCACCAGTACTTTACGAATTAGAGCCTTTTTAAAAAATGTATCCTTTATTTACAATGTTTTATTAAGTACATTCTTGCAATTCACTGCTGCTGCTCTGAAATATTTCATTCTCTTTATTTGAAACACTGCTGATATTTTCCCCTGCATTTTCAAAGAAACATACATAATCTACTTTGTTTTCAAATCAGACTGGGGCAAAATGTTCAGACCTGGGTACTTAAATTAGACACTGTCACCCTGCAAAGAATAACTAGGCTAGCGGAAGCCAGGATGAGGCCTTCTGCTTGTGGACAGGCTACTGCTGGTAGAGATCTGCACAACACCAAGGCACCCTGAAGCTACAGGGCGGGGGTGACAGAACCCCTTATTCGCCTGGGTGGTCCCCAAAATATCACAGACTCGGTGGCGCCGGAACCCTTTTAATCGTGCGGGTGCTGAAAGCCAGCCCCCTTACCCCTGTCCACAACCCCCGCTCCCAGCAGCTGGGGCCGGGAGCAGGGCCATGTCTCCATGAGGGGGGGACCCGGACAGGGATAAAGGGGAAAGACTGGGGGTTGGCACGGGCCCAGGATTGGAGACCCGGGCAAGGGGCCAGTGGCCAAGGGGCAAGGCCAGCCCCCCAAGAGCAGAGCCCTGGGTGTGGAGCCCTGGGCACAGGGCCAGCAGCAAGGAAGTGGGCCAGCAGCTGGTAGCTGGGACCTGAGTTGGCCAGGGCCGGCGGCCAAGACCCAAGCCCTGGGCTGGGGTGTGAAGGCCTGGGCTTGCGGCCAGTGGCCCCACATAAGACCTGGGTGTGCTGCAGCATCCCGCCCCCCCCCCCCACCCCGCACCCTTACTTCCCACGCCTATGCACAGACTCCAACTGAAAACCTATATTTAAGTGTTTTTCGATAAGTTCCCCAGTATTCAAAGGTGCTGAGCACTTGTGGTTCTTACCGCCTTACATGGCAGGGGCAGATGCTTAGCACTGCTGAAAATCAGGGTAATATGTATGTGCCTTGGTATGGATTTCTGTCCTAAATTTAGGCATCCACATTAGAACTGTTATTTAGCTATAACTATAGATTCCAGTGAATTTTTGCACAGAGTTGTGAAGTAATTTATCCCATTAGCTTGAAATCGCTCATTAGTCTTGATTCAAGACACTGAGCAGTACGATCAATATTGTTTCTAACACATTTTGCTCATTCAAAACTCTCTTTAAACTCTCCTTTTCCATGATGCTGACAAAACACTTGACAACACCAAGGCTGTTGGCGTGCTGATACCACTGCTGATCATGTTAACCAATATTGTCTTATTGTTTCCTTGTACTCTCTTTCCTGTCAGTATCCATCTCTTGTCTTTGGGGCAGGGACTGTCTCTTTGTTCTAGCATAATAGGGACCAGGGCTCTTAGGTGCTACGGTAATACAAATAATCTTCTTCTTTCATATGGCGATAGTAGAGAAGATGAGAACCTGCTTGTGGTCTCCGCTGCTACATGGATAAGTACAACGAATGCCATCAAATTGGCAACTAAATGTCCTGAAAAGGCCTTCCAGTCAACAAAGTGAAAGTAATACAAATAGTAATAATAAATAATAATGCTGTCAAGCTACTGGGATACTATATGGATGGACAGCTTGGCAATAGAGGTAAAAACGTTTCTATCCTATCTCACTATTTTGAATGGTGGTATTATTTGGCAGTTGTTTGGAGACCTACATAAGGTGAGATGGTGAATTTCAGACTAGTTTCTCATGATATGCAACTCACGACACCCTCCATGACAAACAACTAGCCTTAATGGTATTTTGGCAGAAAGGCCCGTGACTGAATGGAATAGTAAAACAAACCAAATTCTTATTCCCTAGATTTAAACCCTCCAGATGAGAAGTTAGACTCTGTGAAGGTCAGTACAATGACCATTATGATCCAGCTCCCTTGTGCTGTGCCTGTTCCATTCATGTTGCAGTTCACCTCTCCTCTTCCTCTTTACCAAGCAGCCTGACCTCTGAGCCCCTACACATGCCCTCTCTACATTTGATTGAGTGGTGTAGTGCCTTGGGACACAGGGGCACAGCACCACCGAACTTTGGCTAGGATAAAGGCTGTTGCCCAGATGGCTGTCCTGGCTCCATGGCCTACGTGTATACTGTAACCTGCCAGACAATTATAACAATTGAACTTTTTAGGGCTCCTTCTGTTCCTAATACAGAGCACAGGCTTCCCTGTAGATGGGGGTGGGAGGAGCTGGGGGGCAGGGGAATTGGCAAAAATTTTGAATTGCCCTGGAAAATAACATGGGCTTCAACTACCAGAAAGAAAAGTTTGCAAGTTCAACTAATTCTGGAACCTTGACGTAGATCGTGCTCCACGAGGTTTCCCTCCCTCCACTAGCTATTCTCAAACACTCTGCCGTATTTTGTGGTAACCTGGGTCAGCAAAATACGATTTGTTTTCCAACCAAGAGATTCTGCCAAGTATGATTAATGAATGAACATATGATAGAAATTAGAATATATTTAATTCAGGATTAAGACCCCCAATCTATTTTATTCAGTCATCATAAAAGGATGTTATAGGGATTAGCATATTGAGGCTGGATGTGACGCAGTAATAGTTCATTTGCTCCTCCAGCTATTTATCTGGTAACGTTTACGTTTTACAATGACAAGTCTTGGTTATTATTTCTGCTCTAGAATAATTTGTCACTAATAATAACCTTTTCCGGGGATTCAAGGGGGAAAACATCACTGGCTTTTTCAGTGCTGGAATGGAGTTGCCAGTTAAAATTACATCATAGCAATAGCAGAGATGGTTCTAACTCAACCGCTTCCAAAAGAAGAAGGGAGTCAGGATTGGAGCATGGATCCAGATCTGAATTTCAAGGCTGGGCTCTATTTCTGTAAGTGCTGAATCAAATTCTCAGAGAATTGAAATCCAGATCAGCATCTAAATTTTGTGACTTGGGAACCACCTGTTGTTAGTTGATATTGGGTTTATGGAAAGGAATAAAGGGATCTCTTTAAAATATATTATTAATTATTATTATTATTAGATAAAATGGATTTTGTGGTGGAGACATCTCAAATGGCTTGCCCTTCATATTTAATATGAAGGTGACTGAATACATTTAAAAAAACCCAAACCAAACTTCTACCTACCAGATCTGTATATAAAATAACTTTCTTGTTTGTCTCAATCACTCACATCTGAGAACTCGACAGCTGCCACCTTCTCTTTGAAACAGCACTATGTTAAAGCACACTAGCGAACTTTTAGTGTACACCAGCAGGGTCTACATGGAACAATTTGTGTACTTTAGAAATCTCACATCCTTACTACACATTGCTGCACCATGTAGACATTAAGATATCAAATATTTATCGTGCCCATGTTCAAAAACCTCTTACCAAGTTATTGGTTATTTTAAACAAACAAAGAAAAAGCTTAGCCATGGTGGATTTTTCACAATTAAACAAGACTTGTACTTAAAAAAATTCAAGTCTGCCCCAAAAGAAAAGAAATCTTCTGATGAGATCTGTTTAGTATCAGTGTGAGGAATAAGGGCAGGGAGGAGGATAAAATGCTGGAGAATTCAGGGTTTTGCCACACCCATCCCAGAAAAGGAGCAGTGGAGAGGTCCTCCAAGCAGCCTAGACTGGTTGTGAGGAAGCACCCAGAGGGACCACTGGAACAGCCAATCAGGGGGCCGGGCATATAAAAGGAGCTGCAGAACAGAGCAGCAGTTAGTTGCTGCTTGGAGCTGGAGAAAAAAGGACTAGGTTCCTGGTTAGAAGAGCAGCAGGACCAAAGACAGTCTGCTGGCAGGGACCAAGGGAGCAAGAGGCTTCTGGCTGGCTGCTAAGATTGAGCCAAAGACAGTTTGCTAGCAGGGACCGGGGGAGTATTGAGGGAGCTCCTGGCTGGCTGCGGGGACTCACTAAGGACTAAGCCTGGGGAGGGCTGCAGGAAGATAGTATCTCCAGGGAGGAATGCCTGGGGATATGGCCCCATACAAGGGCTGGACTACTTAAAAATCAAAGCCCAGGGAGGGCTAGAGAGACACTGACTATATACCCCAGAAGGAGTCTGTTCTGGTTAACATGAAGACAATGTGTGTGACTCAGCCGGAGGGCTGAGTCATTGAAAAAACTGCCTAAGAACCACCAAAAGGGGTCACCAGAACTGAAAGAACACAGACACACCAGACCAGAAGGGGGCGCTCATGAGAGGTGAGTGCCGACCCAGTTACAAGCCCATATTTGAGAAATGCCCATGTGCAAAATATGTCCAGGCGGTTACAACAAATGATGCCTAAATGACTCATTTGTATGTTCAATTATTGTTGCTGTATGAGCAATATTGCCAAATGGATATGCAAGTTATATGTGTGCAGTTCAGAAAATCTATGCATAAGAACTGCAGGGGTGCGAGTGTGAGTGTGTGTGTGTCTACAGAGATACACAAAAGAGGGTCTTGTTTTGACAGATCTATACAAATAAGCCACCAGCTACACATGGTCTTTGGGTACTGTAGATTGATTAAAGGAGTCCAAAGCCTTGTATGCATGTCAGTTTTTGGGTGCTATAGCCACAATTAAAAACAAAATCAGACACCAGATATCCCATCCTATACTCCTGAGGGAATGTACTGATCTGAAATAGAACTTCATGACTTGTCATGTGGACATCAATACTGGACAAGCACATTTGTTAGGTGACTGTTACTGTGAAGTTTGTGCCGAGGTTAAAAACATACCGCTCTGATAAACTCGTTTTATCAGAACTGATCCCGTTCAAGGAAAAATCCAACACGCATCAAAATCATGCTCCTCTGTCCCAAAAGGAAAGAGAGAAATCACCTCTTTCTGTCTGGCTTCCATGCTCTTTAATTTTGTCCAGCATATATCTACCACTGTGATCGATGCTACAGAAAAACCGAAGAGAAATGGATGAATTACTTAATATCGCAATTTGATGCTCTGTTTTGTCAAGACTTACCCTGCCCACGACTCTGGGGAATGGTGGTCTCTGATTTTCTGGAATTAATATTGCTGTTGCCACAATGGCCCTTTTTTGTCTTAGAATTCCAAGACTGCCATCTTCAATCTTAAAGATTTCCTAAAAAAAAAAAAAAGAGGGAAGTAATTATCCAAGACCTCCAGGACAGTATGAATTTATTATCCCCATTGCATAGATCTTAATTTCTGACTAGAAAATTCCAGGTGCCAGGACCTTGCCAATACATCCTCTCAAGCCTCATTAGCAGGAAGAGTATTGTTAGTTCAAGACTTGAACCAGTTTTGTGATTAATGAAGATTATCTTTAAACTATTCAGTCTGATCTTCAGGATCATTCCATTTATGATGATGCCAATAATGATTTATGCATGCACTGTTCATCTTGCATTCCTGTAACCTAACTTTCAGCCTAAGTAGAAAAAATGGCCTAGCTTGAAAGCAACCACAGTAGCTCTATAAATCTCCGCCTCCGACTGCACTACCTTCCCATCTGATGAACCTGTTGAATCTTAAAAACCAAATGAGATCTGGCCAGCTAAGTGCTTGGGTAGGAGACCTGCAGGTAAACAAACATACTGGTGGAAGTGGTGTTGGTTAATTCTACCAGTATCACATTTCCATCCGAGTCAGGTAGAATCAATCCTCAAAACCTGGTGCTAAGCAATTTCCATGTATTTAAGATGTTGGTTGGGGGGATCAGTTGTGAAAGTGAGGTAGGTTTTGATCATTTATGGTCATTAAAGATCTCATGACAGTTTTGCGTGATCACAGTAGCTATATCCATGGGAGAATCTAGGTAAATTTCAGCAGGGGTAATTACATTCTACATTCTCCCTCTCTTCTGGACCCAAACTGCTGTGTATGGGTGTTGTTACAATAGCTGCTGCATTATATCCCAGAGGTGGATGCATTTCAATGGTGGTTGATGCAACACCTTTGTAATTCTGTAAATGAGCTTTCTAAAAGGCACGATTTGTTTGTGTCAGGAAACAACCACGGGCTGTTCTTGCCGCTATCTTGCTAGTGCCTCCGGCTAATAGACAGTCTGCAGTAACTGAAAACTGTTGCCTCAATTGGTTTTAGTATGAGTTTTCAAAGTGGACAATGAACAGAAAGCAGGGGAAACTCAGGCCTGCAACAGTCAATTCCAATCCTGCTGAAGTCAAAGAGGAGGAAGAACTATCAAGAAAATCCGTTTTCAGCCTTCATTACTTTGAGGCCCACCCTAATAATATTTTCCCCTCCATCCCATGCACATTGCCACCTCTCTTTAGTCTTTCAATCTGCAAGACACTTGGGTCCATGTTTTTGTTTTGTCTTTCCATTTCTCTCCCAAATGAATTCATGAGAAAGTTGAAGACAAAAACATTGAAAGTGTCAAAATAAAAAAAGCTGAATTCTACCGAAAGGCAAATGTACAATACAGTAAGCTTTCAAATTCACTTCTGCTGTAAATACAGGCAGGAGCTTAGGCTGCCATGTGTCTATGTGACGTGGTTGAGGAGCGTGGCAAGGAATGAACGTTGATATGTCCAAAATGAAAAGGTTCCTTTACTCAGCTTAGCACAAATAGAACTACAGTGATGACGACTTTGATCCATGCTGACTCCTAGTCTCACAAACCCCTCTGAGCTCATGAAGTGCTACATTATATTGAAGAATAATCTCCCAAAATGCCTTTGCAAATGAACAAGGCCACAGAAATTGATTCCTGCCCGTAGTATGGATCCCTGTGTTCAGTTCAGTGGGAGGCATTTCCGGATGCACACCACTCAAAGGCATGATCAACGTTCAGCAATAGCCAGGCAATAGCTAGTACCAGATTTCCATATGTACTGCTGTATCACAGTGTCTTGTGTCTATTTTTGCTGCCAATACAAATTAGGACTAGCTCTATCTGGAACCCATTTCCATTAGTACTGGAAGACTTGAGTCATGAACAATTAATTCATACATTTTCCCACAATCAATCATCATTAATCTTTTTCCGGATTGTTCCCCACTTGCAAAAAGCCAAAGGTTATGCAACTGGTCACTACCTCAGTCCACATTCATTATCACAAAGTGTTGGAGGTGTCAAAGGAGGTAGAAAGACTAGAAGACCTTCCCTCTGCATTATGAACAAGATATTGGAACAATAAAGAATTCTTCCAGGGTTTTACAATGAGTCCAGTGCAGGGTGGGATGGGGCTTTGGTAGTTCAGTCAGAGATGTCTGAATACTCATATAAAGTAAATTTCATTCCTGTACAGATGACTGTGTAACACTTACATCTGATTGTTGACTTTTTAGTGGTGACTATTCTCTTTCTTGTCACCTACTGAAATTAAAGGGATGCTTGCCCCTCTGCACAGAGGTACATTTCACCCACCACACAGATATGACTAATTAAGCTAGTAGCCTATATACGTCACTATCAAGTTCACATAAACAAAATTGGAAAAAGAAAAGGGAAGCAGAAGAATTCTGGACTGGCCGCCATTAAGACATCAACATTTACCAATATATATATATTGCACAGTTACCACATTACTTCCTTTTCTAAGTAAAAGGGGAAATTATGGTATGTCAGCTAACACTGTGCAGTAGCAGTTGGCAAATGCTGACTTGTTAATGGTGACCAACAGAGAAGCGAGGATTTGGGAATTCTATGCTTACCCACAGCCTGACCTAATGAAGTCACAGAAAAGATTTGCATTGACTTCAATGCATACTCAATCAGGCCTGTAGTTTGTATATGTAATCACAGTAGCTGGGTGCACCTTTTTCATTTCTTGGAGCACGGTGCAAAGATTATGAAATCATTTCAAATGGCACAGGTTATACCTTTTGATAATGTTGTAAGCTACTGTCTCAATATCACTTTAATATTATTATTGTATTACAATATTAGCATATCTTAGAAGGCTGTGCCCCCCCCCCCCCCGAAAAGTTGTCTCAGCAATAGGATTTTGTTACAGAAATTATAGAAGCAAAACTCTGCCACTGATAACTGGTGAGTAGTTACAAATTAAACAATGGGACTCAAGCTTTCTTCATGCTGTTTGTGCAGAATGCATGGCTAGGATTGGGCCAGGCAGCTCTAGCAATCCAATTAAACTTAATAAAGGTAACGGAAAGATTCCCACAATATTAGTACAAAGGAGTTAATCACAGGTAGCTGTTGAAAGAGTTCAATCTCAGATCTGCCATCCTATTTAAAAGATGGGAATCTTAAATCCATTTATACTTTGCGTGGAAATTGTGTTACAATGTTTTTCTTTATGATGTTTCTCCTTTTCAATAAACAAGGGAATAGGAAGTGGAATGAGCATTATTTAATTTTAACTTTTTGACAGAAATATTTTGCCTCAGCACTTACAAGGATTCAGCTACTGTCTCCCTAGACAACGGAGAATCGGGCCGGCATCCAACTCTCACTTGACTATCTGACTCACCACTTCACCACAGGCTTTGCATCAGGCCTTTCACTTTACTGAGTGCCATTTTTAGATACAATACCAGTAATTGAATTTAATTTAATTTCCTAGTCACATTACACAAGCATCAAGCCCGGACGAGGTTCATTTTTCTAATATTTAGGCATGTGCTAAAAAAAAAAAAAAAAGACTAATCTAAATAACTGCAATGACCTTGAGTTGATAGAGGTCAAGTCTACGTAATCTAGGATGTTACACAGGTTCAGATTTCCCTAGTTCCCTTGAGAATTCTCAATTCAGCTTCCTCACCAGCACCACCCTGTGGTACGAGTCTCTTTGAGGACTTAATACCTCTTGAAAATTTGAATAAATAGCCAAGCCACTTTCCAGTAACAGGCACCATTACTCTTGGCAGAGAAAACTTCATTAGAACTTGTCAGGGGAATAAGTTAGATGTGCGAACACTCATCAATTTGTCACAATAAGGGTTGGAAATATCACTGGAGTGGCAATCTGTAACCCATTATAGGTGACCAGGAAAGCAGTTGTGTTTCTTGTCATTTAGTTGTTTTTTATAAATTAGGTTTGATGGTGTAAGACGGGGTCAATAGCAGTTTCCATCACAAAAAAACAAACAGAGTTAATTTACTTTTTAATGCAAGCAACCTGACCCCCTCCCGGAAATTGCAATTTAATATGGCATTCTCTTTCACTCCCACTGTTGTGTAACATGGCTGTGTGATGTAAAAGAGCAGCTGGAGGTGGCTGCATATCAGTGTTGGGAGATATAGTCTTCTCTATATCTATCCCTTATCTACTGTATTTCAGAGAGGGTGTTTGATTTATTTAATGTGTGTTATGTGCTGTAAGTGCAGATTATTATAATAATCATCACTACCTGGTGGTTACCATCAACAGTATTGAAAGTAAATTTTCTAAATGTTTGCCAAAGCATCAAAACACTGGCATTTATTATTAATACTCTGGAAAGACCCAACTGTATTCATGAGCTCTTCATAAGTAAGTTTAAGAACAGCTGTTTAAATAAATCATTAGATCAATTAATAAAATTAAGAATTTTAGAGGCCAGTGATACACAGACACCTACTTCTGAATAGTCTCTCTCTTCATTCCCTGTAAATCCCACCATACAAATTGTATTGTATACTTTAAAAGCTTAAATCTAACTAGAATTCAGTATACTAGGGAGAATCATCTATCTTTGAACATATGAGATTAAAAGTTTCTGAAGTATGCACAATGGGGCAGCATCTGGAAATTGTTAGCGGAAAAGTGGATTTAATTGCGTGGGTGTTTTTTACTATTATAATTGTTACATACATAGACAGACAGATCTTCAGATTACACAAGTTGATCGATTCATTGACTTCTCACCAATTCATGACATCTCTGACTGCAGATTTACTAACTGTTTATTTAATGAGCGGCTATCATTTTTTTTATGGGGTATTGGATTTTTTAGCCTTCTTGACGGGTAACATACATTTTGTTTTACATTATTACAATTCTATATTTTAGTACCCTTGTAAATAATTATTTTATAAATGCATTAAAAATAGCCAAAAGTACATCTTCCTATTTTTAAGCTGTATATATGAATACCCAAGACTATTCCAGAGAAAACCATTTCATTTCTGCATTGTAGAATTATTTGCTCTATGATTATCTTGGACTTATGCATTGTGAGGCATGATGTAAAAAAATCCTCTGTCTACATTCAAGTGTAACTTTAATGTATCTGAAAGCTCACCGTATTCTATGTCAGCAAAAGGTATTTCTAAGTCAAAACTGATAATGACTGAATGCCATTAGCTTTCTCTTTCCGCACTCATTAACCATGGGAGTTACTTATTCTGGGACTAATCCAGAAATGACAAAGAAATGTTACTTTAAATTAACATTCTAGACTTTTCCCATCATTATTTACTGTAGTGGGTGTATTTTCATTTGAACCATATTGAATCACCCCTCTAGCAGGAATGCTCACATTGGCTGCACACTGCTCATTAAATATAATGAGGTATCCCTTCATGGATAAACAACTAATTAGGCTCTGGCTGACTGCACATGTCAGATAACATTGCAAAATATGGGCTTTGGGAAACTACTGTTTTGACCTTATGTCTCAAGTTTCACCTGGACACATTACTAACTCGCATTACTCATCACTGTGGAAAAAAAATCTCCACTGGCATGAAGCAGAAAGAAACAAGTTGCTTTTATAGCAGAAGGCAGGAGAACTCACCTCAATAGAGAGTATTGGTCTGAAATCATGGATAATACAGTGCCACTAAAGATGCCCCAAAACCTTGAAATCCTCAGTGTGTTCAACCATATTGTAAATAAACAGACTAATTTTCTTTATACTCACTGCCCTAATGCAATAAAACATAACAATGCACAGATCATGAAGGTACTGTGCCTAATACAATGGAGATTTTTCTCCCGCACAGTTTCTCTTTACCATGGTATCAAAAGATTGTGGGGTTTTTCAAACTGAAGTGTTTGGATCTGTAAGTAGCCCTAGAAAATGTGCATATAGTGATTTGTTTGCCCACTTTCTTATCATCAGATGGGGCTGTTTGACTAAACTTTTTTCCTGAAACGCAAAAATTACTAATAAAGGATTATTCCTTCTCCATTGGAACTCCCTCCATGATGGTGAAAAGTGACACTGAATGCATTTCAGGAGAACTCTCCTCATGCATCATCTTCTAAATCAATGTTTCTCAACCATTTTGATAGAGGGGACAGACTTTCAGCCTTTCTAAACAGTATCAGGGAGATCTCAGGTACCAGTTGTTGAGAAAATTACTCTTCTAAATTACTCAGTTATCTTTCTTTATATTTTCAGTTACCTATTTCAACAGAGCTGAACAGAAAATGTAAATTTGTCTTTTAGAACCATCTGCTTTTCTAAGTTTCTGCAATTATTTTTCAGACCTGTGTGTAGATTTCCCTAGGTTTGCCCAAGTCACTTCAGGTATGAAGGTAGTGTCATAGTTTGGGAGATTTATAAAATCAGATCTTTAATAGGTGTATTGATGGGTAAGAGTTTAAATTATGTCATGTCTGAAATCTGAAACTGCTGATATAAGTGAGTATATATATTCTACTCCCAGCTGCCTATAATCTCAAAGGAAAATGCCAGAGGCTAAATCGGAGACAGTGGGAAGTGTAGGGAGGAGGGGGCTCATTCACTTCCTATTTCATTTTTGTGCATTTTGAAATAATGATGGTGGTTTTGAGCCAGCAGTCTGTGTTTTAGTTTTTGTAATATTCACAAGAGGCACTGATTTCAATAGTGTAGCTGGAAAGGCTGTTCCCCCCGATCCCAGCCGCCTTTCAGTCTGTTTGATATTTAAGATGGGCTGCCTTTGATGAAGTTTGGGAGAGTCACAGGCATATGTAAGGAAAACATCCTACCTTCGAAGGAGATCTGAAACATTCTGAGGAAATTGTCCAGGCCACACTTGGGAAATGTACACCAAAACCCCCATTTTCTGTTAATAATTCTTTACAAAAATCTACCCCACTGTTAAAAGAATAAAAGGCCCTTGCACAATAGAGGAGTTTTAAAATGTGTAATATCTAAATATTTTCCATTAATTTCTAAGGTCCCTTGGTGCATCTTAAGGTGCCTAAATACTTTTAATGATTTGGCTCTAAGTGATTTGTCCAGGGTCACACAGGAAGCAATGTGTCAGAGCAAGGCATTGAACTAGGGTCTTTAAACCTGCACACCCCATCCACTGAGCCATCCTTCTTCTCTGAATACATTCTAAGGACTAAATCCTGCAGCTTCTGCTTAGCTACAGGGAACCACTCACATTGTAAATCCCCCCATTTTCACTTTGGAAAAAGAGGGTGTTGCACGGAGAACTCCTCAGGTTCTTGTACACCAGGGAGCAACCTCTTTCCATGGGAGAACTGTGGGGGGTTGGGGGGAGAGACAGGTCAGGGAAGTAGCATACAGATATGTCCAATAGGTTCACAAACTGCACGGGAGTTGTAATAGCGGCCATGGGCAAGTTTCTCTGGTGTTCCATCCATGGGGAATAGAGACAATTCCCAATACAGAAAACTCTTTTCTATCTGAAAGACCATCTTACCTGGCATACTGTTCTATTTCCTTTTTTCATAGCATGTGTGGTCCTGCACGGCTTGTAAAATAGCTCTCCCTTTGCTGCAGGGAAGCTAGCATCATTTTTTATCCCTGATCCCTAACACATTGGATAGGTATGTGCTTTGTTGCTCATCCACCATGGAACTCATTCCATTATGACTATGATGCGCAAAAGCAATTACGCGGTATCCTAAAGCAAAAATACTGTATGTAAAAATCATGTATATAGCTTAATGGATCTAGTGTGTGCAGCCCCAATCACATGTCTCTGTGCACACAGGTCCCCAGCAGTGCAAGTACCCTCTTTTCCCTCCATCCCCCAAAAGGCTCAACATCCCTCTTTCCCCAAACATGCCTGCCTTCCCCTCCCAACAAATCTTCAGTTTTTCCTCTCACTCCCCACGAGCCTCTCAACCTTCCCTTCCCTTTCCCTCCAACCCCTGAGCTCTTCACAAACATCCTTAGGTCTCACCATTGTCCCCTCAAATACCCCCATCCTCCTTGCCATCCTTCCCCAAACTCTGCACCTCTCCTTACCCTCTCCCCATAAACACTGCCTCTACTCCTTCAGCTGAATCTCCCTCTTCCCACCCACTTCTTCTTTTTCATGTGAAAGCACCACAATCCTCCCACCCTTAATCCCAGTCTTTTCTCCCTCTTCTAATATCCTTCTGGGACAGATATGGCAATTCCCTGCAATACCTTATTGCATTAAGTAATATGTATTATTGTGGGCTGGGACTGTATTTAACCGCTCTTTGGGGGAGATGTGATAGATGTGAGACCTGGGAGTTCAAAAGACTACCTTAAAAAGGTGCCAGACAAGTATGGACTTTTGGGACAACATGTGTTAAATGGATTTCCTGGGGCATTCCTGGGGAGAGGTTAACGCAAATTCCTCAACCCTGGTTATGCAAAATCCCGGCCTTTTGAAGCCATGGAGACAGTCATTGCCTGCTGATTACCTGCTACAGAAGGTCAAGATCAAAAGCCCAAATAGTGGCTGGACTGCCCATTTTTCATTCTGGTTCTGGAACTAAAATAGATGAACTTGTAACCACTGGAAAAACCCAATTGTGGGTTTTGAAGGACTATAACCTAGTTTGTAGTTGGAGGAGACCTCTGTTCAGATTTGAGCATGCATATAGATTCTTTGATTGTTTTAATATGATTTCACTGGAATGCTTTTACTTTAAGAATAAACGTGCTTGCTTAGAAGGAGCCATGTGGTAACTTATCATTGCGGCAAGACACTGGTCATAGGCTTTTCAGAGAGCGAAAGCAAAGGGCAAGTGCTGGCCATTAGGCAGACTAGCTTGCTGGGGATATCGCAGTGTAAGGCAGGGAGCTGTGCAGCCTTAAAACACACAGTCAGGAGGGAGTGAGCTGCAGGTCGCCACCTAAAAGAGGTGATGGCTAAGAGCTGGAGCCAAAAGAGGGTGCCCTTGGTGGACCACAGACCAGGAATGCAGATTCAGTTGCCCAGAACCTGTGACACCCCCTTCATTTTGATCCTTCAAGGTCACTGTCACTCAATATTATTCAGCAGCCAAGGTCACACTAAACTGATGTCCTCTGCCCCCCAAAATGCCTACTTTTCTCTGTCAATCACCTTGGCACATGCTTCCTTTGCCCATGAACATACCTTTTTGCTTTGCCTCTCCCCAGCTTCCCTATCTTCACCCTTCTTCTCTCTGTCTCCCCTTGTCACCTCCACTCCCCCAGTGCCAGTATTGGGAACCCAAAAGTTCAAAAATCCTGGTGGATTCTGACTTCATAAGCCAAGACCAAGGGAGGAACTCTTCCAGAGCAGCCTTTCTGTAAGCCAGATAGAGAAATACCAGTGGGAACTCTCCTTTGGCTTTTAGCAGATAAATAGGAGCTGTTTGCTCACATCCCTCCACCTCTAACCCCTGGTTTTCAAATTTGTTTATGAGATCCACTGGGAACTGGACTCAGCTCATGACACTGCTGCCATAAGCCACAGAATAGCCTTCATACAGATAACGACCTAGAGATCATGGATGCAGGGCTTCATTCTGTTGTCCTGTACCTTGTGCAGTCTTCATGCCAGTGCAACAGTGTGTGTAAAACGCTACCCAATCAGAATAGTAACATTTCCAGTCCACTTTACACAGTGCAAGTAGCTACATAGGCAAGGCAGCAGAGGAGCAGGCTCCTTGTACCCTATTTCCAAGCTTTGAAGTATCCCATCTCCCAATTCTGTCATTTTGAATTTGGAATTTGTGTGGCCTGTTTTAAAATACAATGCTAATTCATATGCTCTTTCAACTGAAAACAGTTTGGGGCACACAGATCTGATTTCCAAGCTTCCTTCTCCCATGTAATGGCTAACTAGGTACTCTTGTGCAAAATTTGCCAGTTATCCTCCACCAAAAAATGCATTGCACAAAGTGGAGAGGGAAGGTGGCTCTTTCTCGGTGCTGTAACAATGTGCTGCATTAGACTGCAGGGTGAGAATGCAGGGTAGATCTCACAGATTTGCTGTGGACTGCACAGCATGCCACAGAGACAGGAGACTTTCCAGTACTCTTTACGATATAGGAATGACGTTCTAAAGAGTTTAAGTTCCCCCTGCTATTACAGTTCTATGCTTTTCCTAAGCAGAGGCTGCCAGTACTAACAAGTGAAGTGGTGGTCTGTGATGAAGACAAAATGCCCAGTTAGAACCAGGCTGAGGCCAAATTCCTCCTTTTCCAAGCCAGATTTGAACTGGGGCCTAAAGAGCTGAAATGTTAGCGTATAAATCTGCTTCACAATTTGGTCCTTATTTCTTCTACTCAGTCCAAATTAATTAACTGGCATTATCAGCTTGATCCTAAGAGCTTAATTCAGTTGTGAGATACAAACAAGGATGAGTGTTGACAAGTACCCTGGGTACAGATTCCTACTACAGTCAGAATGATACTCAAACATGAAAATAATGGACCTGATTTTCCATTGCCTTACATCTGTTTTATACCAATGACTCAGCTGAAGGCAAAGGACTCACACTGATGTAATCATAGAAGATTAGGGTTGGAAGAGACCTCAGGAGGTCATCTAGTCCAACCCCCTGCTCAAAGGAGGACCAACCCCAACTAAATCATCCCCAGACAGGGCTTTGCCCAGCCAGGCCATAAAAACCTCTAAGGTCTCTAAACTTGAGACCATTGCTCCTTGTTCTGTATTCTGCCACCACTGAGAACAGCCTAGCTCCATCCTCTTTCAAACCCCTCTCTCCTCAGGTAGTTGAAGGCTGCTATCAAATCCCCCCTCACTCTTCTCTTCTGAGGACTAAATAACCCCAGTTCCCTCAGCCTCTCCTCATAAGTCATGTATCCCAGCCCCCTAAACATTTTCGTTGCCCTCCGCTGGACTCTCTCCAAATTGTCCACATCCTTTCTGTAATGCGGGGCCCAAAACTGGATGCAATACTCCAGATGTGGCCTCACCAGTGCCGAATAGAGGGTAATAATCACTTCCCTCGATCTGCTGGCAATGTTCCTACTAAAGCAGCCCAATATGCCGTTAGCCTTCTTGGCAACAAGGACACACTAATGGTAACGTAGATACTGGAGAATTAGGATGACTCTGTTTATAATCCATTTACTAGACTACAGATGGAAAGCTCTCAAAGAGACTATCAAAAAGAGCCATGTAACTTTTCTGAATTCAAGCGTTTTTATGTGGATCCTAATTTAGGTAAGAGATGGTGAATATTCATATGTACAAAACCAACTCTCAAATTACTGCCATTGTTGTACCAAGAGCACTTGATTTTATCCAAGATTACCATTAATTTATATTCAATTTTAACTTCCAAATCCAACTTTTTCTGTACCTATAATAAAAGTTAGTGTTGTTTGGAGCTAGTTCCACCTATTTTGGGTCAAATCTCATCCGCTTTGGAAGAATCTTCCCATACAGACATGGAAGATGCAGATGAGAATAACCAGCTTTTTCTAGAGGATGGGATCCCAGTCAATTCTTTATTAGATGTAGAATCCAGAAGGCCCCCTTACTTGCATATTGCAAATAAAGTATAATTTAGGGTATTCATAGTGTGGATCTGACACGATCAACAATCAGGAATAAAACAATTGCCCTACTGGAACACATCAATGAACCATGTCATCTGGCTTCATGTTCCTGACAGTGGTCATCACTGAATGTCTCAGAAGATGGAAGCCTAAATGTATGCACCTAATTGAGCTCGAGTTCCTGACTGTAGCTGAGTGATCTGTTACCATGAAACAAGAGGTTTGATAGTAATTGTAATTTTAACACAGCTAGCACAACATCATACACAATTCTAACTGATGTGTGAAATCTGACCCATTGTCCTTAACATGCGACAGTCATGGTTACATAAAAACATTTCTTTTCTAATTTACATGTGTTGCCTTTTAAATGAGTGTCCTTCAAGAGCAAAATAGTCACCATCTGTACAACCCCTAAGCAGGCAGGCTTTGTGCAAATTAATTAAACTAGGGTAAGGTACATTGGGTTTCTGGTCAGTGGAATCATATAAGCCATGCTATTTAAAAGGAGGTGGGATTTTCAAAAGCGCTGAGCACCACATAATTCCTGCTCATTACAGTGGCTTGCTTGGAAAGGAAGGATGGTCCATTGGTTAGTGCACTAAGCTGGGACTTGGGAGAGCCAAGTTCAATTCTTTGCTCCACCAAAGGTTCCTGTACGACCTAGGGCAAGTCACTAAGTCTCTCTGTGCCTCAGTTTCCCATCTGTAAAATGGGGGTTGTGGTATCACAGGGGGGTTGTAAGGATAAATATGCTAATGATTATAAGGTGCTCACATACTTTGGTTCTGGGGGGCCAAATAAGTGGTACCCCATGAATAGATACATGCTCAGCAATTTTGAAAATAAGGCTAATTTTATTTAGGGCCCAAATTAGGATTTAGGAAGTGAATTCACCCTTTACTGAGCATATGTCTTCACTGGGCTGTTCAAACATCTCCTAGATCATTTTTTCTTGAAAGGTAATAAGCAATTCAGGATCTATTAGTGTATATGAATAGTTTAAATTGTTCCTTCCAACGTGCATTACCTTTACCTTGTACTCATCTATGGCAAATTTCATCTGCTATCATGTTGCCCAATTACCTAGTTTTGTAGGTCCTTCCGGATTAACGCTCAGTCTTCCCGGCCTTGATCCACCTAAATAATTAGGTGTCAAAGGATTCTGACACCTTGAAATGTGTGAAAAGGATTATCCTTCATCTGTGCAGTGTACAGTATTTCACAAAGAGAATCTGTATGAGGGCATCATGCAATGCTAGCAGGACATGCAATTCTTTTTAAAGAAAAGCATGTGAGATTATGTTGTAGGGTATGTAGCTCTTGTATGAAATAAATTTTATACTCAAACTGTTGCCCCAGTTATTAAAGATATTATTAAACCTGATGTCATTTTAAATCCTCATACTTGGAAACAACACTAGATTTTAGAGGTCTCTTCCGTAAATTTAGTTAACTTACCCTACCCAGCATCCACAGGAGGCAAAGCAAATTTAAAGACAACCTGAGTAAGCGTACAGATTTTAGAGCTCTTTAGGGTATGTCTACACTGCAATTAAAAGCCCATGGCTGGACCGTGCCCGCTGACTCAGGCTCACGGGACTTGGGCTAAGGGGCGGTTCAATTGTGGTGTAGACGTTCAGGCTTGGGCTGGAGTCTGGGCTCTAGGATCCAGCAAGGTGGGAGGGTCTCAGAGCTCAGACTACAGCCCCCAAGTCCAAAAGTCTACCCTTCAGTAATGATGAGGATAAGAATTATTATGAATTAGCTGAGAGATTCACATGCTTATAAGAATGGCATATTAACAATACCCTTATGTTTTTCTCTTCTTAACCTGCTTTGTGTCATATTCAACACAGTAGTAAAGAAGAACTCTGATATTGATTTGCACATCATCTTTTGCATTTCACTATGCTTCTCAGAAAGGAAGGGGTGTTGACAAGTTAATGAACTCCAGCTACTAACACATGGATAAGCCAAGGGATGGGTTTAGCACCTGTCTTGTTCTAATCATTTGAAGTCTTGCTTAGGTGAACCTTTCTTGATCACTACACGAAAACTGAAACAGTCTTCTTTTAGTAATCATGAGTGCCAACACTATCAGAACAAGTCACGTAATGTGTGGCTGCTTGTAGACCCCCTATTAGTCTAAATGAATCAGTTCTTGCACTCCTAAACCTTTACTTTTTTAACATATGGGATGTAATAATCTATGCTAAAAAGTCACTGGGTCCTAAGTCTTCCAAAAATGTACTTTTCTAAGAGTTTACATAACTGTGTTGCTCCGTTTTCAAATGAAATTCCTTGTGCAAATAGCTGCTAATTTCCAATAGCACACAACATGGTCAAGATAGCTGAACTACCTATTCATCAAATCCCTACTTAAACCCTTGTTTGGGAGCCTGCATAATACCAATGTACATTAACGTACCATCAATGAATATATTTTCTGGCTCAAAAGCCTCTTTGACCTCTGTCCTGTATGCATTTTATATCCACTTTATCAATTTTTATAAAACAGATACATGGACTAGGTCATCTCTCATCTTCTGCACTTAGCCATGATCGAGATCTATGGGCTACATTTGCTCAGCACAATAGAGAAGGTGAAGGTGTCAGGAGCCAGTTCTTGTTCCTTGAGTCTTCAGAACAGCCTTGACCCCCCTTGCAACTTGAAGCTGCTTCCAGAAAAGAAGAATGTGGTGGTAAATTGACCTATGACATGTCCCATCCCACCTCCAGTGCTGGAAAAAGAGGACAAAGGCACAAGGTCCAGCTATGGTGCAAATAACAGGCAAATCTCCTTTACCAAGAGAACTCTCTGCTGGGCATTTGCTACTGGATCCCCAGTAGTACAAAGGAGCTGTAACCCGGTGAGAAAATCTTGCCATTTAAATCTTTGAATTAAGGAGTTGCCTTCAAAGTCTCTGCACTAGTTGAAGGGCCATGTTTCTTGGTGAGGAAGTACTAAGATACTACCTAATAGGGGCTATATAGGTGGTTAGAAGGACAGATTAGATATCTGGATGGGGGAACAGCTGTGGTGCCCTTAAAAGGACTGGAAGTTGGAACAGTAGTTTTCATACTTTCCATCACAATTTCTCCTTCCAGAAGTACAGGGTGGAGTCTGTAGTGGCATGCTGCCCTGAATTCCATATGCTATGCCTTGCCAGGCATTGCTGTGGCAATGAGAATAAACTATTGTTTCTAAGGAATAAACCGATGCAATTCAGCCAACCAAGTGGCACAAACAAAAGTTAAAAAATGTGTTTTGTAAGCTGTGCCTGCACTGTGTCAGGAACCTGTTATGCTGCATTGCTGTGCTGACAACTCTGACATACAAAAACTTTGCTCTCTGTTCTATGATCCTAATAGCAGGTACCGACGTTTCAGATCCACAGAGCTAGGTAAATGCTGCAAGCAGCAGTGGAAAACACACTACATATATATCTAAAGAACAATGACATGAAAAAATACCATTTACCAGAACGATAAACAGAAATGGCCTCTTCCTTTTCCAAAAGGTGGGTAATTTATTTTCATATTCATAGGCCCCATGATCCGCATGGGCAAACGAGATAGCAGGAGTGGGCGTCTTAGTTATTTTAGCCTGATCATATTTTCCTAATGATATTATTTGAACCAATAAGTAGAGAGGAAAAAAGGAATAGTTTAAATAAAATAAAGACTGATCTGAGCCTCCATCCAAAACTTGAACTTAACTTTGAACCTTTTTTAAAGAGGTCTGAAAAATGCCCAAGTAAATATGATGTGTTTTGTTGGTTAGTTAAACAGATTTCATTTCAGGACTAGGACTGGGAGTTAAAATGTCCACATACCATAGGAATTTTCTTCTCACCCTGTTTTCATTTGCATCACAATCAGCAGAGGCCTCCCAGGATGACCCATCTAAATAATCAGGCTCACCAGAGTTGGATTATTCAGATAAGGTTTGGACAAGCGTCCAAAAATTGCCAGCACTTTATTCAAAGTCAAACTCCATATGTTTCACCTAAAAAGTTCATTCTGTTTTTAGAGATATTACCAGTTCCAGTGACATTCACTATACTTACTACTAGAACCCTAACATTTCTAGAATTGGCATTTTAAAGTGCATCTACTGTACCACGCAAGTGCACATAAATACAACAAAACAGGTTATTGGTATGGCTGCACAGCACTATTAATCATCCCTATGGCGTAATATCTAACTTGTGGTGTTTGAGAGTCAGAAAAGGGAAATGTTATCAAAAACTGACCTTTCATGTTTGTAATGGACAAAACAGCCTCATAATTAGAGATCCAGAGGTCTGGGTTAACCCATTATTAAGACAGAGGCCAAATTCTGATCGAAGTTTGGGTTTCAAACAACTTCAAGATTTAAGGGTGTTTAGATCAGAAGTTTTGGTCCTCGCCCTTTTCTGCTTGTAACTACACTGCAAATTCCTAGTTTATTGCTAAACTGTACTCTTTATATTAGAAATTCAAATCAAAGTTACTTGGGCTAGGTAGGTGGCTCATCAGAAGCTGCACTCGAGAAGCTTTGGATGAATTCCTGTCACTGCTCATCATTTCAAGGATCATAACCATGGTAGAAGCAGAGTTTCCAGAATGTAACAAGCTAATTAGTAAGGGCTACTCTTCAGACAGATTTCCCAGGGGAGGAAGGAGAGGGAGGGGTTGTTGTAGTGAAGCAAAAATTGCTGTAGAAAGATATCACTGAGAGAACTGGAATTAATAGGGAGAGAGAGACAGAAGAGGTGGGGAGTCAGGGGCTGGGAAAAGGGAGATACATCATGTAAAACTGGAGAAAAAGGATAAGAAGAAGGATTCTTGCAAGAAGTGTCCCCCTCTTTTTGTGTTTCTCTTTTCAATGTGTAGTATGAGTCACATAAAACTTCACAGAGATTATAATGCAATACCTTGGCACCAATCGCTCTTGTTTATGTGGCCATTAGTTCAAAGCCACAGACAAGCAATTTATTGGGTATGAAAAATGTCACCTATGGTACCCTAATTTGCATCTGAAAATTGATTTTTGTCACACTGGGATTTTAGGAGAACCTCTTTTGGCAGCCAACACTGCCACAAAGCATAATAAAAATAATTATGTGGCCACAAAAGCATGTTAGGCTCACTGTAAATTTTAAGTCTCTAAAGGATTGTACTTGGCAAGGCATTATTGATGAGATTGGGATAGAGTTACCTGCGGCAATCCTTCTTGATGATTTAATATTGACACCTAAATTTAAAGCGTAACTGATGATTGCTAGCTAAGTGTATAACATCATAATGGTCCTTCATTATGCTTAGTCAAACACTCCTGCATGGTACTGGAATATTAGAAATGTCAGTCAAACCACCACTGGGATTTTTAAAAGTGATCATTGCTGAGCAACGTCGTATTTCGTGAAGATGATCACAGTTAAACCATGTCACCTATTAGCTTGGCAATTTTGCAATTATTAAATCCACCTGTTCGTTTTTGACTTGGTGGCATACTGGGCTCTTAGAATCTGCCAATTTCTATCCGCTCAGTCATGAGGCAGTTAATTTGTATGGGAAGATGTCATCTGCCACTGTGGTTCTGAATAATCCTATTAATGATCAAAACGCTAAGTTGCTCAAACACTTTCGTTAGTTATTTTGGCAAAACAGTTCCCCTGAGTAAGTTATATTTATACTCCAGAGGCTTCTAAAACTGAATTGACTATATGTAATTATGCAGATGAGTTTCCTCCCTCAGAGAGATATTGTTTTAGAGCAGTATTCTTTATAAGAAAGTTCTTTTCCTACCATTGTATCTTTTTATCAGCCCAGAATAATCTACAGCCTCAGTTTCAGTGCGGGAGAGACTTTGCTCTCTATTGTGAATAAAATATTTAGTCTTGGCTCTGGATATTGTTTCTTCCATTAAAAAGTCAGGTACAGGATGGTGATTTAGAAAAATATATAACTTTCATGCTAAGTTTTGGAGGGTAGGTGTTTGTGGGAGAGGAAAAGATAATATTGAGAATGAGTTAACAGATCCAGACAATATGATCTGACTCAAACCTTTCCTCAAAAAAATTAAAACAATTTTTTTTTTGTTATGAAAGTAACTTAGAGGTCTATAGAGGTGCAGTTGGGGGTTTGTTTTAGACTTGTGAGGAGAGTTTCTATGAGAGCAGAATTCATCTTTCTAATGAAGTTCATATTTAACATCTTGTTGCAGTGTAAAACTACTACAGCATTGTACTGCACTTGAGAAAATTGCTACAAGAGTGTTACAATATTTGAGGCTATTTGTGGGAAATACTGAAGTCATATTTTTTTAAAGGGCAGTTGCCTTCCATAGGATTTATTAGCTACATTCTTACATGCTAACCAAGAATTGTGTGTATGTATTTAGGTGTGAGCTGCTATGGTGCAGTCTGGTTCTTCTCTTTTCACATCCACTCAGCCCTGGTCCAGCTAGCAGAAGGATTTGACCCTGACGAAGAATTCCAGGAACATTTGGCAAATGTTTGGCCAGAATTTTAAGTAACTATTGTGCTTGGAGACATACCTATGAGGATTACCTGAAGAGTTTCTTTCCTCTTGAAAATTTCTATCAGTGTGCTATTGCACTGTAGGTTTTTTTATGTGGAATAATTGCTTTGCAACACACAAAGAAGCTGGACACCTGGTAGCTTCAGTTATCTGGGGATTCCTGAGTAGCATAGAGCTGGGATAGCTGGCTGAGCACTATGCTCATTTGCAGCCCTCAGTTTAGGAGTTGTGCCTGGAATGCTGCTGTTCTCCAGCAACCCACAACTTGCCAAACAGCCTCCTGGGTGCTGGTGGAATTTAAAAACAGTGCAGGACTCAGTCTAAGTTACATCTGGCTGATCCAGCAATGAAAAGCTCTGGATAATTGGGGATGTAAATCACAGAAGATTAGGGTTGGAAGAGACCTCAGGAGGTCATCTAGCAGAACCAACCCCAACTAAATCATCCCAGACAGGGCTTTGCCCAGCCAGGCCATAAAAACCTCTAAGGATGGATATTCCACCACCTCCCTAGGTAACCCATTCCAGTGCTTCACCACCCACCTCGTGAAATAGTTTTTCCTAATAACCCACTGGAACTTGAGACCATCGCTCCTCCCACACTGCAACTTGAGACCATTGCTCCTCCCACACTGCAACTTGAGACCATTGCTCCTTGTTCTGTATTCTTCCACCGATGAGAACAGCCTAGCTCCATCCTCTTTCGAACCCCCCGCCCCAGGTTGAAGGCTGCTATCAAATCCCCCCCCTCACTCTTCTCTTCTGAGGACTAAATAACCCCAGTTCCCTCAGCCTCTCCTCATAAGTCATGTATCCCAGCCCCCTAAACATTTTCATTGCCCTCTGCTGGCCTCTCTCCAAATTTTCCACATCCTTTCTGTAATGGGGGGCCCAAAACTGGATGCAGTACTCCAGATGTGGCCTCACCAGTGCCAAATAGAGGAGAATAATCACTTCCCTTGATCTGCTGGCAGTGCTCCTACTAATGCAGCCTAATATGCCGTTAGCCTTCTTGGCCACAAGGACACACTGTTGACTGATATCCCACTTCTCGTCCACTGTAATCCCTAGGTCCTTTTCTGCAGAACTGGCGCTTAGCCAGTTGGTTCCCAGCCTGTAGCAGTGCATGGGATTCTACTGTCCTAAGTGCAGGACTCTGTAAAGGTGGCTTAAAGACATTTTCCCTTTTACCCCTCCTCAGCTGGGCTGAGTCAAGCTTTGAGGCAACTGAGTATCGGACTCTGTTTCTATATTCTAGTATAGGACCCCAATCCTGGAAAGACATATGTATGCATTTAACTTTATACTCTGCAAGTAGCCCCGTTAGCCATAAACCTTCGCTGGGTCAAGTCCTAAATAGTTAATAAAATAAAGCAAAGGTTACATATTCTTTGGGAGGAAGCCAGAAAATGTTTTTTAAAGTCATTTTTCCGCAGTGCATGTTTTTTTAACCTTTTCTCTTTTAAATTTATGGATTTTGTGGGTCTACATAGCTTTGGCTACGCTCTGAATGTATGTTTCCACAAGCAGCCCAGACCATGCTTTTAGATTTTACTCAGTATCATACTTTGTCCATATATGGCTCACTCTAGCTGAAAGAAGCAACATTTGCTAGTGGAACTCTATATTTAGTTTTGAATGATGATCTTGCATTTATAAATCATTGCCTTCAACAGAGGAGGAAATTATTTATAATCAATGCACAAACACTGAAGCAAATATGACTGCTCAGCTTTCCTAACAATGCTTATATCGTTAAAAAAAACACAATTGACAAAAATATTTTTCACACTGTCAACACAAACGAGAAAAGGACTCCATCTGGTTTCCAGTGCTAGGTCTACAATCGTATATAATCTATACTGCAGTATTGACCAAATCCATCTCACCTTACCTACATGACTAGTCCTATTGATTTGAGAGAAGGCCTTGTTAACACGACTAAGATGAGCAAGATTTTTTTGTTGCTGCTCTTCCGGGCTTATTCAAAATTTCTAAATCCTGATCTGAACCACAACATTATATTTTAGAAACAAAATAACATTCTATTAACAGTGGAAGGCCAGGCCATCCTTCCACTGTAGAAAGCAATCAAGTAACCAGACCATGCCCAGTGCCATTAGCAGGATTGTAACATGCCCGGAACGTACAGCTTATTCTTTCATAGCTTCATATTGCTGGGAGTGTTCTTTTCATCCAGAGAACCCTCCAAGGCCCATTTCCCCCACTACTTTTACATCATGTAATCCCACTTCTTTCCCCCTTTGTAAATTTAAGTCTCTGTTTTCCAGGAATTATGTCCTCCCTTCTCAAATCAATTGGATCATGGAGATGACCTTTTTGTTTTCACCTTCTTCTATAAAATATAATAAATCAAATATGTGCCAAAAGTAAACTAAGCTCAAATATTTACCAAAAGCAAATTCTTTAAATAGTGTAGTCTGTTTTAAATTTGCATTTCATCCTCTGTTGGTTATTTATACAAGCCATGCAAATCTTGAAGCAGAAGTAATATCATGTAAATCACATAACTAACACAGGTGGATGTTTTCTAGGAATGGTCTGTGAACAATCTGCAGATCAAAAATTACTCAAAGAATTTCACACATAGCTGTGAATAATTTGTACAGCCAGAAATGCCAAAGTCTGTTCACAGGCAGTTTGTGAACAGAAAGAAAGGCCAAATGTATCAAATATGCACTGCAAGTTATTTAACTGTCTCTGTTAAACAATCACAAATGCATCTAGACTGAATTAAGACACCCTACTACACTCAGATACTGTATTGCAGCCAAACTAGTCCTCTCTCAAATGCTCGAACAGTAGCAGCCGGTGTCACATGCACGACACTGATTGTTTTTGTTTATTTGATTTTGTCGCAATGAAACCTGTGAAACCAGGGCCAAATGAAGGATGCTAAAGGAATCTAAAATCAGAATTGTGTTGCAATTGCTCATTTATAATTGTCAGTGTTCAAGGTAACTGCAACTGTCTCCCTCTCTCCATGGCCCATCAAACGCACCCAACTCTTAGCCTTCTGGTTTCTCGACTGTCACCTCTCTTGGGCACAGACTCACATCTCTCCCCCTTCAGAGAGGGGTATTTCCAGCTGCATCGCTCCCTGCCTACACTGTGATACCCTGTAGCAAATTTCACTTGGCGACCAGCAGACCTTGTGGGCAGGCTGCAGCTCATTCTCCTGGGGTCTTGGGATGGCCTTGCCAGGCAGTCTGAGGACCTGGCAGCAGAGTTACAATTCATTGTACCCCTGGTGCTTCCCAGGTTCTCTCAGTCAAATAAAGGAAAGGTAGGTGAACCTGAAAGCTCCATCTCCACTGGGCCCCATCCCAGCCCCCAGGGGAAAGAGGTGAGGAGAGTCTCAGCCTTTGAAGTGATACTCCACACCAGCCTCCTCTGTTCTCTCTTCAGTTTGGGGTGTGGTCTCAGCACTCTGCTTCTCTCTTACTCACACAGTCTCAACCATTCAGGGCTTGTCTACACTTGCAGCTGTAGAGCACTTTGGGTTAAACCAGCCTTCGGAGAGCGCATGAGGGAAATGCTCCAGTCTGTCCACACTGAGAGCTGAAAGCGCACTGGCGTGGCCACATTTGCAGCACTTGCACCTGCACTGGGAGCAGTGCATTATGGGCAGCTATCCCAGCACTCAAGTGGCTGCAATGTGCTTTTCAAATGGGGAGGGGGTGGGGTGGAGTGTGTTGTGTGTACGTGGGGGGAGAGAGAGTGGGTTTTTGGGGTGCTGAGAGTGTGTCAGCACGCTGTCTTGTAAGTTCAGACCCCTCTCCTTCCCCTGCCTCTCACCTCACTCAAAGCAAACATTAGCTGTTTGTTTTTTTCTCAGACCAGATAAACAGCCAGCACTCCAAATGGAGCTTTGAAGGGGCCTCTTCTGCATTCCTCCCAAGTTCACAACAAAGACAAAAGACATTTCCGGAGGTCAATCAGAGCGCTGTAACGTAACTCCTCGTTTACACTGGAGCTGCAGAGTCTCACCCAACATGCAACAGCTGTTAATCCTCTCGTGGAGGTGGAGAACCAGGAGCTCTCCAGCCAGAGCGTTAGAGTGCTCTCCATGCCTTGCCAGTGTGGACGGGGAGTAAGGTAGAGAGCTCTAAGAGGCTTTATTGCGGTATAACATGCAAATGTAGCCAAGCCCTCAGACAATCAGCTGGTGCTTCTGAGCTCACTTTCAGCATCCTGTTGTTCCCCCTTGTTAGGGAAAAGATGGGGGAAGAAAGGAGATCAGGCCTTACCCACCCTCCAGACCCTTCCTCTGTAGGTGTCTCAGGCCCAGAAGCTACAGCCTGACTGCTTTCCTTCAGTCTCATCTCTCCCCCATCCCCTTCTGGACTATCAGAGTCCTCATTTTGGCAGGTCCTCCATTTGGAGCATGTTCTTCAGCTGCTGAGGGCCAGAGCCTTCTTGGCTCCATACTGTTCCTTCACTCCTTTAGCCTTAGTGTTGGGTCTGTAAACGGTATCACATACACCCAGCAAACCAGATGGTTTAGTGGCCAGCTTTGCTGTCTCTCCAGATGCCATGCAGGGCTGCCAACACTCCCTTATTTTCTCCTCTCTCTATAACAAGATGGGGAGTTGCTGAGTGCTGCAATACCCTAGCGTTCAGTAGGTGAGTACTGCTAATTATTATTAATAATAATAAACAACATCAGGAGAAGGGGTGGGACAGGAGTGCTAAGAAAACAGTCCCATATTTTTTTAAAATTCAATGTTGGCAACCCTACTTTATTAAGCAAGCACATTTATTCTTCAGGTGAATACATTACTAATGGAAACAATAAAAAAACCTACACGGATACTATCCCCAACTCCAATCAGGGCTCTGGAAGGTGATAAGTCCTTCAAACCCCTCACAGGGCTTTTTCTGTGGTTACAAGTTCATAACTGCTTAAGCTCAGAACAAGAACCACCATGAATAGTTCATTCTTTCCTTTATACAGCTTGGGCCTTTGATCCTGTCATCATGTAACTGGCAATCAGCAAACAATGCTTCTCTCCTCAGGGCACAGCTTCGGAAGGTTGGGTCTTTGCACCACCAGAGGAGGGATTTTGCATTCCTCTCTCACCCAGGTACTTCTTAGGAAACCCACTTAACTTTTTCTTTGTCCCAAAAGTTCATTCTTATCTGCCACATTGTTCAAAATAGTCCTTTGACACTCCTCACTCTTCCCAGGATTTGCTTTGGTCTCGTCTCTTCCCTAGAGAAGGTACATACAATTCCACAATACATAAATTGTGCATTTGTAATACAACAGACCCCAAAGACTTAAACTTAATTCACTAAGTTTTTTCAAGGGATTGCAGGAAATTGCCATGTCTGTCACAATGACTTTGCTAGTTCTCAACCATGTATTTTTGCTGGATCTGCCCTCTGCAGGGCCTCGCATGTCAGGTCCCTGTTTTCTAATCATATCTTCACTTTCCGTGTTCAATATAAAGAGCTGAACAGAACACAATGGGCTTTTTCATTTTCCACTGGCCCCAGAGTCTCCTGCCCCTTGCAAAATGCAGCACGCTGTGTCAGAGCAGGGATGGCTCATGCTGAGTGCTGAAAGAACATGGAAGTTCAGATTGGGATTTCAGGCTGCTGCCTCAGCAGCATCCAGCTGAAGAACTCCTGAAGCTAATGGCATTAGAGGCCCTATGAAGGAAGAACTGGAAAGTTGGAGGCTTACACAGAGCCCCTTTCGGCACATATTAGCATTGGTGAGCGGGTGAATCCTGAGTCAGGGGGCTTTCCCAGTGCCTAAAGGTGAAGACTCAGCCTGCAATTAAGACACTAGATTGGGATTCAGGTGATGTGGGTTCAAGGCCCAGCTCTGCCACAGACCTTAGGAAAGTCAGTTCCCTATGTGTGAAACAGGGATAAACACCACTTATTCCCACCCCATGTGTGTGTGTTCTCTATATCGACTGTAAGCCCTTTGGAGCAGGGGTTGTCTTTTATTATGTGTTTGTACAATGCCAAGGGAGCCTCAAACTTGCTACTGTAACAATAAATATTAATGCTGAATGCTCCTGCTCTCTCCCTTGTAGTTTTCCTGTATTAGTCTGGTCACCCCTCCCTCTACACTGTGTTAATACTTACATAGCTCTGTGCATTTCATATGCAAGACCTTTATATACCCTCGAAAAATACCAATATTTATATACAATTTATTTTATAAATGCATATCACATGGATTAACACTGTGTTTAGCAATGGCTTCCTACACAGTTACATATATTACTGAACAACGACATATTGTCTAGTGTCAAGATTAATTTTCCCCCTTGTTTTCCCAGTCTACACTTTTAAAGACAAAGGCTTAATCAAGTCACTCATCCAAACCACGATCATCCTAAACACATTTTCAATTAATAAAATGACCCACAACGCAGCCTAATGCACTGAGTGCTGACTAAAAGAAAAAAGGTTTAATTACCAACAGCCAGTTTGATTCAAGTCCACCAAGCGATTAAAAAAAGAAAAAGATAGACTGCCCCATATTTCTGGTTTGCGAGGCAGTGAAGTGATTTTGTCCCTGCAGTAAAATCAGCTCCTTCTGTATCCAACAGGAAAATTATAAGGCCACCTTTCCCACCTACACTACAGAGATACTTCCCATTAATTTTGTCCTAATGTAATTTAATATGATACTCTGAATCAAGAAACATTTCTGATGTATAAGTAATCCACTGGTAAGTGTGTGTTACAGGTCGCTCTTGGTACCTAATCCACAAAAGATGAAAGTCTGTTAGAGCCTTGACTAGAGAACCATGGTGCTTTATGCTTTTAGCTCTAGATGACCCCAGTTCAGTCCCTGGTGTGTCAGCCAAGATGGCGGCCATCACACATTTGACTTCAGTTCCCTTACTGACTTGAAGACAGGTCAACACATGCAGACACAAATGTAGGATTCAGTGGAAGCAACTGAAGAAATATAGACTGGTTGCAAGTGAAGTGGAAATTGGAGTAAGCAATATTATCCTCATTAAGGCCCTCTGCCCTACATATCAACACAAGGAATTAAGGAGGCATAGTGTGGACTAACTGTATTGTCAGTCTCAAAATAACGGGTGAAGGTATCAAGGAAGAGCAGGCTTGCAGGACTGCAAAACCCCTCTCACCCATGCAGGTGGGCATTGGGTAGATAGAAAGGAACAGAGAATAGCCTTGATTCCCCTCTCCCCCCCTCCACACACACAGTCCCAAGTTTGTTGGCCAGAACTGCTCAACTCCTTCCCTGCTGTGCTTTAACTGAGCTCCACCCCTTACTGAGGGGCTAGGGAAAAAGTGACAATATAGCCCTAATTTATTCACTACTCTGTAGAGGGTGCTTCTTTAATAACATGGGATGGAACAGCCTATCATTTAACAAGAAGGCTTGGATACTCACTACCTAGCAGGAATATTTCTGCACTCAAAAAGTGCATTTAAAAAGTTGATCTGCACTAGAAACTACTCATTTCTAGGCCGACAGCAACATTTTCGTCCCCTGTATCTCTTCAGAAAATCATTCTAGAGTAGTTAGGAGTCAGTGCCTGTAAAAACAAGTAAAACACATGATTTTATTCTAGGCAGTGCCCCTGCTGCAAAAGATTGGCTGTACCAATGAGAGTTGCAGCCATTCCAAACCAAATACAGAATACTGTGACACACGCTTCCTAATTTAGGCAAGACATTTGATTGTAACATTTCTTTGTAAAAAGCTGATCCTAAAGGTGACATAGCTAGAAGGCAGAAAATAGAAATTCTATAAGTTTTCTCAACATTGACTCCCAGGAAAAACCCACACCCAACGGTAGAGAATAGTGTATGCTGTTTTCAGTTCCTTGTTGGGAGATATCACATAGATGAAAGGAAATGATTTAATGCAGATGGCCTTGACAGTGTCTGTTTAGTCACGATGTCTTTTGGATTGGTCAGGAGTTTTCCAGCAAACAAAAATGACTGCCTTTATGCTTCACATCAGCAGAAAGCTTTGGGAGTATCAGAATATTATTCCCACACAAAGAATAAACTGTATTATTCTACAAAAAGAAAAGGAGTACTTGGGGCACCTTAGAGACTAACAAATTTATTTGAGCATAGTCTCTAAGGTGCCACAAGTACTCCTTTTCTTTTTGGAAATACAGACTAACACAGCTGCTACTCTGAAACCTATTATTCTACAGAGACTCTACCTTCACATTTAGTGTTTATGATCCCAGTGAAGTCACTGAGAGTTTTGCCATGGAGTTCAATGAGCGTAGAATCAGGTTGATAATACCCCAAATGAGATAATTCAACTGCCTTACTTCATAAGTACAGATGCCATAATTCATAAGTACGCTGATGAGCTTGAAAGAGAGCCTTTATGTTCTGATGTGGCCTTTTAAAATATTCAGAAATGTTGTGCTTCAAAAAAAAAAAAGCCATTGGGACAATTTCTGTTGACAGTTACACCGGTGTAAATCAGAAGTTATTTTATTGAAGTCAGCAGAGTTTTGCAGGTGGAACCAAGAACAGAATTCAAATCCCTAGCCTTTTGGGTCGTGAGTGTGTGCGGGATGGTGATGAGGGCTTTCTGGGCTGAAGTTGCATACAGAGGGGCCCAGAATCTCCCAGGGTAAGCTCAGAACAACACAGGATCAAGCCCTTGAAGCTCATTGTCAAGAATCAGGGTCTGCAGCAGAGACAGTCTCTGGGCAATCTAACAAGTCCAGCTAGCCAGTAGTAGGCTGACTGATTGGCTACACCACCTGATTGGTTGGAAGGATCAGCAGACTGGATCTTAAGCCCAGCAGCAGCAGTTCAGTGGCTGCGCAAAGCATGTGCCCATGGCCGCAATAGCTCCAGTGCCTGCTTGTTCCCAGACCCTGCTCCTGCTTGGTCTGTCTCCAGGTAATCTGGTCCTGACCCTGGGCTCCAATTCTTGACCTCTGACTTTGGCTCTAGTCTGACTGTAGTTCTAACCCTGGGCTCCAACTCCTGGCTCCTAACTCTGACTCTCACCCCTGGCTCTGGCCTCTAACTTCTGACTCCAGCTCTGACCCTGGGATCCAACTCCTGGCTACCAACTCCTGCTCCAACCACTAGGCCTGACTGCCCACATCCCAGGCACTGACACACATGTAAAAAAGGGTGGGCTGATATTCCAAATAAAGGGATGGTGCAGTTTATTGCTGATAACGTACTGCCACTGTGTCTCTTTCAGGTGATCTCATGGTAGATCTTTATGCAACACAGTAGGCTTGAACAGTTTAAAAAATAATCAAAAACGAATAAATTTTCTACCAAGATGTTTACATGCTATCTCAAAGGCAGACTTGTGTTAGGAAAGTAAGTAAATAAATTTTAAATTGCATATAGACAATCACTACTTAATCTTTTGCAAAATTTATAAGTCCTCTCTCATTTGAAGGATATGCTTGTGCATGCCAGGCTTATCCATTGCAAAACATCAGGGGCACATGCAAAATGCATGGTACTGCACTGATTCTTATTCGCAAAGTCCTTAAAGCTATGGAAAACCTTGCCATTTATATAGTGATATAAATAATTTGGTGATAGAGTTCACAAAACAAGAGACTAACTATTTCCATCTGTGAACACACAGGTCATGTCTGACTGAACACTCACAAGTCTTCTTCATCAATAGCGCCTTGACACTAGCTGTAGAACTGGGTACTTGGCCACATAAAATATGCAATAGTTCTCTAGTGTGATTAGTGCCATTATTTAAAATGCATTTGTCTCTACAAAGTTAAACATTTAGCCCATTTTGATTGGTGATGCAAAGCATGACCCTTTTAAGTAGCAAGAACTATGGTATCATGCTGAGATCATAAAGTACAGTCCATGAGAAGGCAATACTCTAAGTGCAAGAGCCAAGTCTCATTTTAAAGGGATTATTTTCTAGCCCCTATCTGAAAAAGCTGCACGTACTAGATCTGTAATTCATTTCTCTCAGAACCACAAAAGTTTAAGTAATTCTAGAGACAGAAAAGAAATGAAAGACAAAATGTTTTAAAGATCTAAGAGATGCCAAATCGTTCAACAAAAATTGGACACCATAAACCCCAAGTGTACCTGCTGACTCACAGGCAGGTTAATACATTTCCACCTACAGGAGTCTGAACATTTGCTGATGAAATGATTTGTGTTGCCAAAACCTGAATCCAGCCATTTCACTGTAGCTGGTCTCAAATGAAATATTTTAAACAAATCTATTGTCATCAATGAGTTTCTTGTTTGTTACTATGCAGCAAAGTGTGGCATTCTTGGAACTTCACGGTGACAGCAGGAATAGACCTCATTCTCCTGCTCCAACACCACATACTTTTGGCACTTGTGCTAAATGGAGATCTTGTTTAGCTCTGAGCGGTAGAGATCATGTGACACACACATCTCACCATTTATGAATTCATTGAGTGGAGAGCCATAGAAGCTACGCATGCTATGCAGCTCGTTATTTAATGATAATAGAATATATTGAGGATTTTTGGTGGCGTCAAAAAAAAAAAAAAAAAAAAGACCAATGCCAATAACTGAGTCCTGACAAGGCAGGACTTTACAATGATCAGGTGTTCTTTTACTCCACTTGTACAGATTCACAGTATTCAGCTGCCTTGTGGTTGATAAAATGGGAGGGCAAATATCTAGATCAGTGGTTCCCAAACTTATTCCGCCGCTTGTGCAAGGAAAGCCCCTGCCAGGCCGGGCCGGTTTGTTTATCTGCCGCATCCGCAGGTTCGGCCAATCGCGGCTCCCAGTGGCCGCGGTTCGCTGCTCCAGGCCAATGGGAGCTGCTGGAAGCGGCACAGGCCGAGGGACGAGCATGCAGTAACTGAGGCATGTGATGCTTATTGTGATTTTTGAATTTTGATTCTGCCACTCTTATGATGAAAAGGACCTCGCTGTGACAAGTAGTCCCTCTTACGGCATAAGAATACGTGTAGATGAAGGTAGAGAAGAATGTGAATAATGGTGACAGAATCAGGTCATCACCAGATAAGTTTGCCAAGATCCAGAATGAACCCCCTGTCTTTGTGATAGCAGTATTCTCGGGTGAGGACAAATGCAGAGTATTCTTTGTGATGGTCACTGATGCTGGAGCTGTTTGCTAAGATAGGTGCTATTGTAATAATTGTTCCTTTTGGCTGGTGAAACATGGCAGTGTTGGGGGTAATTATTAGACATGATTATCGATGCCTCCAAAAAGAGAAACTACTATACTCAAGAAATCAACTTTTGACATGAATAATTAGTCCAATCATTGCCCTGTTTCAAATCTCCATTATCTGGGGAAGTTTATGGAATAGACGGTGGTAAGACAATTCCAGCAACATCAAGAATCCTCAGGACTCTGTTCTCAGAAAATTTTACTTTGGGTCAGAGCATAATCGATGCTAGGAGATCATCAACTAAAATCTCATTTATGAACTACAGAAGTGATTGTAGACTACAACAAGGACTGATGGGATCATTCTTGAATGGCTTGGCTCCTTTCTGTCTGAAAAGACCAAAAGGAAAGTAGTGGACAATTCATCATCTATTCCAAGGTGCTCTCTTGGGTTCTGCAGGGTTCCAGTCTGTCACTTCTCTTGTTCAGTCTCTTTACTGGGCTACCTAAAAATATGTTTCTGTATGGATATTAAAGATTTCATGGCAGTTTTAACACTGAGTGGGGGTCTCTGTGTACTTTTCCAAAATCCCCACTATAAAAGCAACTACATTTCAGTGATGAAGTTATATATCACTTATACATTAATGTATACTAAACAGATCCACCTAAATACTTCATATTATGTAGATGTTTGTATATAGATAGACACTAGCTACACTCTTATGGATATGCTTTAAGAATCTTAAAGGATGAAAGCTGCTTTATAAATATGACATTATTACATATATTAATGGACATCTTATCCTTTATGATCTCTTTTTACATTCTTGTAAATCACATTTAGCCTGTTGCTTTCCCTCCAACATCCCCCAGTTACTGGAATGAATTTTAAATTTAAGCTTTTCCCCCAATGAGTCCTCCGCATCTTCTCCACATCTCTGGAGCAGATTTCCTCACAACGTCATTATAAATCTTAGCAGCTCGACACATCATGCCAGATGTGCACTAAGACAGACAAGGTGTCAGAGATGGGGTTTAATTAGGCCACAACTTTTATTAAATTAACTCATCAAGGAACTCTCTCTGTCATTCATACAATGCAGACCACCATTCTGTAATCATTTCCACCTGGTGGGTGTCTGCCATCATCCCACCACCCCTCCACACCTGGTCTCCAACCCACTGCTGGGACCCCACCACCTGCCTCTTGTACAAGGGTTATGGGGCTGCAGAAAGGGTGTTGTCTCCTCGGTGTATGAGACATTAAGAACTCCAACTGCATTCCAGATGGATGAGAAAAGAAGTTCAGACTGGAGGGACAGGGTGTATATATCGTTCCCTGGGTGCACAGGGGCCAATGGTTACCTGAGCCCCACTAACCTGCTCAGGTGCTACCCTCTCCCCACTCCCAAGACCCTCCTTGCAATCCCCAAGGGGGTGACCCTTAAAGGAGCTGTCATAAATATACACAGGGCAACTGTACTGAATTGCCTTACCTGTAAGGGGTTAATCAGTTCAATTACCCTAGTTGGCACCTGACCAGAAGGACCAATGGGGAAAGAAGATACTTTCAAATCTGGGGGCAGTTGTCTGTGCTCTTTGTTTGTTCTCTCTCTGGACAGAGAGAGGGACAAGGCAGGAAAAACATCTCCTAAAAACATACCTGAAATGAGCATCAAAGATTACAAAAATTGTAAGTAAGGCAAGGAAATGCATTAGATTATCTTTTGTTTTAGCTTGTGAATTTTCTCTGTGTTAAGAGGTAATTTTGTTCCTGTTTTGTAACTGGAAAGCAGAGTCAGAGGGGAATCCTCTGTGTTTTAAATCTTTTTATTTACCCTGTTAAGTTACCTTCCATCCTTATTTTGCAGGTGTGATTCTTTTACCTTTTTAAAAAAAAAAATTCTTTAAGAACCTGATTAATTTTCAGTGTCCTAAAAACCAAGGGGTTTGGTCTGTGCTCATATTGTAACCAATTGGTTAGTATATTATTCTCAAGCCTCCCCAGGGGTGAAGGGGTTTGGGGGAATATCTAGGGGAAAACGAGGACTCCAAGTGGTCCTTTTTCCTGAATTTTTGTCTAAATCACTTTGTGGTGGCAGCAATACCGTCCAAGGACAAGGAAAGGATTTGTGCCTTGGGGAAGTTTTAACCTAAGCTTGTAAAAATAAGCTTAGGGGGTCTTTCATGCAGGTCCCAACATCTGTACCTCAGAGTGGGGAGGGAACCCTGACAGGAGCCGCTATGGATTTTCTTGACACTCCACAGAATGACAGCCCCCCTCTCCCTGAAGTGGCAAGGCGGGCTATTTATTATCCCAAACCATAAAGGGGGATTTCATCCCTGTGCAAAGAAGCAGCACAAGGCCTATGCTCCACTCCGATCCCCATATGCTCCACTCCGATCCCAATACTGCCTCATGATAATGCTTCAAAGGGACATAAATGGAGCATGGGTATTTTCCAAGCCTTCTGTATGGGGATGAATTTTACTCCAACAATACAATCGTTGAACAACCCTTGCTCCCACTGAAATAATGGAAGCTTTGCCAATCTAGTGGGCACAGGATTGGCCTACATGCATTTAAAAAAAACAAACAGAGCATTTGGTTACAGTGCAGGGACTTAATCTGGGTTTTCATTTCACCTGTAAAGAAACCACATGTCCACACTAACAGCACGACAAGCAGCTGCCTATGTTACAGTGAAATAGATACATAGACAACATCTATTCTTCTTGCAAAACACAAAATTCTATACTCAGGTCCTGGCTGGTGCATAAAGGGAATTGTGATTCTTAAATACTTTATTCTGGAATATGTTCTCTTGTAATTTTTCAGTCTACCCAGTTACTCTGTCACTGATCGTGGCTCTTTAAGAAATAAATACAAATAATTATTTATGATTTCACTTCAGCTTTAACACTTAAAACATTCTGTGCTGACTGGATTCTGTTTGCTAATGACAAGCACAAAGTCCCTCTCCTAGGATAAGTACATCTCTAGTTCATATAAAATCAGAATGTAGATTATTCACCTAGGAAAGCATAGAACATGCAGTGCAGCCAACAACTTATAATTTCAAAGTGAATTATTCATGTTTCCAGTCGATAAAACCATTTTTCTCTCCTTAAATAACTGACTACTTCTCATTTAGATGCTGAAGTTGTGCATCGAGGGGAAAGGGAGCAAAGTTAACTAACAAGATTGGCACCAACTCTGTTGGTGCTCCAGGGCTGGAGCACCCATGGGAAAAAAAAATCGTGGTCGCTCAGCACCCACCAGCCACCAATCCAGCTGTTTGGCGGCGCTTGAGGAAGGGCAGAGAGCACGGAGTGATGGGCGGATGGGACCTTGGGGGAGGGGTTGGAGCAGGGTGGGAAGAGGCAGAGAGAGGGTGGGGCCTCAGGGGAGGGGCAGAGTGAGAGCAGGGCCTTGGGGCAGAGCAGGGGTGGAGCAACCCCGGGGGCAAAAGAAAACTCGGTGCTTATGGCTAATAATATTTGATCTAAGCATTTACACATAACGAGAGATGTTACTAGAAATACTTTGCTCAAAGATGGAATGTAAGTTAATCAGAATCATCAGTGGACCATGTTCTTTACTCTGCCATTCAATACAAAAGGCAATTGCTTCTATAGCAACTGTCACATCTCTTGGCACCATGATAATTCTTCGATCAATGGTACATTGTTAGGGCAGATTCCAGAACCAATGGATGTGAAATCTGGATTTGTTCAGCAGCAGAAATCTGCAGGGGAAATGCACTCAAGTGCTGAAGATCTACACCTGGCTATCAGCACCAGTGAGAGCTGATGCAGTGATGTAGCTGAGTGGATGGGGAACTCAGGGATGGGGTGTACACAGTGGAGTCTCTTTACTTCAACTACACTGCTAAGAGAATGTCTCTGTCAGCCATGAACGGCTTGCCAGGCGGGGGACTGTGAGCCAGGAGAGAAGCTCTCAGAACCACACTTACGTGGATCTAATAGTTCAAACTCCTGCATAGAAGGTCTGATCCAAACCTGACTGAAGTCAGTGAGAAACTATTAAGTTCACTGGACTTTGAATCAGTCTCAGGGAGCAGAGGACCCGTGTTTGGCTAGGGTTTTGGGTGCATAATGGTTTGAGTGGCTAAGGAGGATTTAGAGAGAGCTCTATGTTGTATAATGATTTCACAACACACAGAGAGCTGCAATGGGGATTTTAATAAATGTACACATAGAAATAATTGGAACACATTATTGACTCACCCACTGATGGCAATGAGGTATTGCATTCATGGACCTAAAGTAAAATGTGATTATGTAGTTATAGGGGTTTTGAAGGTTCTCAACTAAAAATGATTTTCACTTAAATCATTCAACGGGTGGCCATAAAAAGGAGAAAAGCTATTTACCAAAATACTATCCATATACCAACACCTATGGCTTCATGTGGATGAAGTTTAAAGCCTGCAAACAAATCTCATACAGATTCGTACATTAGTGGAATAATATGACAAACATTTTGTTTCAGCAAGTACAGAAATGTCATATTTCATCTAATCTTGGTGTTTGTGTCTAAACTTTCCAGTATAATAGAAACAAAGATTTTTGTGTTAGGGATTTAGAACAAACTACGTGTTTTTGAAAACCTAATGGACCCTTTTTATGTTGTAATATGAAATATCTCAAAGTTTTCTGAAAAGACACAATTTTCTATATCAGATCTTTTTGATCAGCATAAGAACTCAAGTATATTATCAATATTAATGGAGCACTGTGACTTTAGGAATAGTTTTGTAGTCTCTTGAAATGATATGTAAAATACAGCATTGGATGCACTCCTCTTTGAAGCAACTGCTGCTTGTAAAATCTAATAAGATGAAAATCAGCAAACCTATTTCTCAATTTCTCATATGAGAGTCCAGTTCATACACTTGTAGGGTCGTTTTCAGCCCATTTGGAATTTTCCTCCAAATTGATATGTTGAAAAAATGCTAATTTTCCTTGATAGGACCAATTACTGGTTATATCGTAGTGGCTGGTACTTTATGATGTTTTCATCATAGTTGTACAGTAGTTGTACTCCAAAATGACTCAATTTACGTATTCACTTTTCTCCCTATGATTTTTTTCTTCTATTATAGAACCATGATTTATAACAAGAATATTGATCCTTTTTCATCAGTGCTAAGATAGACAGTCACATACCTAGGGTCTAGGGCAGGGCAGGGCAGGGCAGGGCAGGGCAGGGCAAACTTTGGGGCCCGAGGGCCACATCATGGTGCGAAACTGTATGTAGGGCCGGGTAGGGAAGGCTGTGGCTCCCCAAACAGCCTGGACCCCGCCCCCTCCCACTTCCCCACCCCCTGACTACCCCCCTCAGAACCTCCAACCCCCTCTGCTCCTTGTCCCCTGACTGCCCCCTCACAGGATCCCCCACCCCAAACCACTGCCCCCCTATCCAACCTCCCTGCTCCCTGTCCCCAACTTCCCCCCCCGCCCCCTATCCACACCCCCGCCCCCTGACAGGCCCCCCGGGACTCCCATGCCCTATCCAAAGCCCCTGTTCCCCATCCCCTGACCACACCCCCCCCCCAGAACCTCCGCCCCATCCAACCGCTGCCTCCCAGGACCCCCTTACCATGCCACTCAGAGCAGCAGGAGCTCGCAGCCCCACCACGCAGTGGCGTAACTGCAGGGGAGGGGGCACAGCAGGGGAGGGGCCGGGGACTAACCTCCCCGGCCAGGAGCTCAAGGACCAGGCAAGACGGTCCCGTGGGTCGGCTGTGGCCTGTGGGCCGTAGTTTGCCCACCTCTGCTCTAGGGCCTCAGCATTTCTCCTCTGCTATAAACAAAATTTTGCAGCCTTTTGGTATTACACTGGCAGAGCAGACCATGAAATCCAAAAAAACGTGCTGCAATTTGAACCTATGGCACGATGATGCCAATCATAGAAGTGGGGGGGGGGGGGGCGGGAGGGAACTTGAGACGTCATCTAGCCCAGTTCCCTGTGCTGAGGTAGGACCAAGCAAACCTCAACCATCCCTCACAGGTGTTTGTCTAACATGTTCTTAAAAAACCTCCAAATGATGGGGATTTTACAACTTCCCTTGGGAGTCTATTCCAGAGTTCAACTACCCATTGAGTTAGAAAGCTTTTCCTAACTGCTCATCTAAACCTCGTTCGCTGCAGATTAAGCCCATTATTTCTTGTTCCACCATCATTGGACATGGAGAACAACTGGTCACCATCTTTATAACAGCCCTTAACACTTTTGAAAATTGTCTGGTCCCCCCTCAGTCGTATTTTCTCAAGACTACAATGTGCCGACTTTTTAACCTTTCCTCATAAAAAATTTAGAAAACCTGATTTATCATTTTCGTTGCTCTCCTCTGGACTTCCTCCAATTTTTCACAGCTTTTCTGAAGGCTGGGGCCCAGAACTGAGCACAGTACTCCAGCTGAGACCTCACCAATGCTGGGTGGAGCAGGAGAATTACTGCCCATGTCGTACCTATGACACTCCTATTAATACACCCTATAATTATATTAGCCTCTTTTTTCACAACTGAAACACATTGTTGACTCATATTCAGTCTGTGACCCATTACTGTCAGAATCGCTGGCTGAGACAGGAGCAGATGCAGGCTGGAGCAAGGACTGGCTAGAGTGGAAGCAGGCAGGGGCTAGAGTTGAAGCAGGAACAAGGCCCAGCTAGAGCAGACGTACAAGCAGGAGCAAGGACTGGCTGGAGCTGAAGTACAGGCAGTGTGTCAGAACTACCAGACAATGGGAACATTCCCAGCCAGGTAGTGATGGTGAGCAGACCAGAGAAACTTCTCCCCTTAGGAGTCTATACATTTGCCTTGGGATCACATGAGCGGGCTCTGGCCTGAGGATTGGCTAAACCCTGGTTGAAAGGCATGGGGCCTATCACAAGACCTGCAGGTAACTGCTGTGGATGACACATCGTACTCTCTGGCTCAGGGATGACTCATCAGGTTTGGGCAGGCTCAGAGGTAACTCATGGATGACTCATCTCAACTATAACTTCTAGATCTTTTTCAGCAGTACTACTGCCTACCCAATTATTCCCCACTTTGTACTTTGTCTCATTTTTCTTCCTAAGTGCCGCACTTTGCACTTGTCCAGTGAATTTCATCTTGGTGATTTCAGACCAAAATATAGCACACTTTCATAATACCACCTAGTTCTGATATAGTACTGTCATAAATATAAAGAGAAGGCTAACCACCTTTAAATCCCTCCTGGCCAGAGGAAAAAACCCTTTCACCTGTAAAGGGTTAAGAAGCTAAAGATAACCTCACTGGCACCTGACCAAAACGACCAATAAGGAGACAAGATACTTTCAAAGCTGGAGGGGGGGGGGGGGACAAAGGGTTCTCTGTCTGTGTTGCTTTTGCTGGGACCAGAGCAGGAATGCAGCTCAGAACTCCTGTAAAAAGTCAGTAAGCAATCTAGTTAGATATGCGTTAGATTCTGTTTTGTTTAAACGGCTGATAAAATAAGTTGTGCTGAATGGAATGTATACTCCTGTTTTTGTGTCTTTTTGTAACTTAAGGTTTAGCCTAGAGGGATTCTCTATGTTTTTGAATCTGATTACCCTGTAAGGTATTTACCATCCTGATTTTACAGAGGTGATTCTTTTTTTACTTTTTCTTCAATTAAAATTTTTTTTAAGAACCTGATTGCTTTTTCCTTGTTCTTAAGATCCAAGGGTTTGGGTCTGTGTTCACCTATGCAAATTGGTGAGGATTTTTATCAAGACTTCCCCAGGAAAGGGGATGTAGGGCTTGGGGGGATTTTGGGGGGAAAGATGTTTCCAAGTGGGCTGTTTCCCAGTTATATTTTGTTAGATGCTTGGTGATGGCAGCAATAAAGTCCAGGGACAAAAAAGGTAAAATAGTTTGTACCTTGGGGAAGTTTTAACCTAAAGCTGGTAAAAATAAGCTTAGGGGGGTTTTCATGCAGGTCCCCACATCTGTACTCTAGAGTTCAGAGTGGGGAAGGAACCTTGACAAGTACCTTTCAACCATAGGTCTCAATGTGCTTTACAAAGGGCTAAGAATCACTATTCGCATTCTATGGAGGCACAGGATGGTGAAGTAACTTGCCACAGGACAAGTGCCAACAGCTGAGCCAGGAACAGAACCTAGCTCTCCTGAGTCTGTCTACTCTCCTCAACATTATATGTAACAAGCATATATTACCATAATGTTGAAAACCAAAACTTTAAAATAGGGAAACTGCAGGCGGTGTAGAATACCGCAGGTGTACTCAGTTAAAGTGAACGGTACAGGGCAGCTTGACTGCAACAAGTTCATTCCCTGCTTTCTGAGCTACTACCAGAAGCTATTTTAAGTTCTGGTCCTACATAACATGCTGTCCAAGGGTGCACTCCTCCCTCTTATCTCTTCTTTTCTTTTCCCATCTGGTGCCTGAAAAGAGTCCTGAGGGGTTGACAGTTTCCATTTAATCATTTCGTCTTTGTGTATGGGAGAATCCTGGGCACCATGCTGTACAGCTACTCCTCAGCTAGAATTTGTGAATATCCGCCTGTCCCCCTATCTGCTTTGGAACCCGGCTCTGGGTATCTTGCTTTTATTTTTTCAGTGTTTGTGTTTCTGCAAAGAAAATTTCTAAGTAATTTGTTTTGCTGTGAAAAGGGGCAGAATTTGTCAACACACAGAAAAGTGCATTGCCAAAAAAAAAAAAAAAGAATTTTTCCCTGTGGGGGAAGGAGGTGGAATGGGGGTGGGAAGGGGGCAGGGGCGGGTCGAGCACCCATTGGGCAGAGGGGAAGTCGGTGCCTATGCATGCTATGACACTTTTTTGTATTTCTAGGGTTGATTTTCTAAGCAAGTAGTTTTTAAGTGAGGTGAAACTTAGGGGTATGCAAGACAAATCAGACTACTGAAAGGGGTACAGTAGTTTGGAAAGGTTGAGAGCCACTGCTGTAGAACACCCTAAAACAGACAGAAACCAATGTCACTAGTCATAGTTATAGGGGAGGTGCTAACAACAGGACTTAAAATGGAATCTGGTTACAACCTTGACAATGAAGGGATTCCTGTCCCTCCATAATACACAAATATATGTATGTATTACACAGACACACACCTCTGAAGTAAGTTTCAGAGGAAACTTGATCTGAAAAATCAAACTACAATTTTTGCTTCTTCCACCTCTTCTAGTCAATAAAAAGTCTAATCAGCATCTAATTGGCTATCTTCTTGATTATGCTGGCGGCAGAGTAGCATCCATCTTGCTAATATGAATCCATTGCCTCTGGAGAGCTAACAAGAGTAAAAATGTTTTCCGATAGGAAAATAAGCAGATATGTCTCAAAGACACAACAAGCAGAACCACTAAGAAAGAAGGCAATATCTTTATAATCACTGGTGATGTTTTAGCTACGAATTGAATCATTTAATTAAATCACTCATTAATTGAATCACTTAGGACCTGATTCATCTCCCACTGAAGTCAGGTGGAGTCTTTCCACAGGCTTCAATGGGGGTTAGATCACTAGAATCCAAAAACTTATTTAGAGGACGACTCTGGAGAATGTATCTTCCCAGTAGCCATCTCAACTCTGACTGGGAGCAATCACCCTTTCTAAAGGTTTATCGTTTAGTCTCTCTTCAGGCTCACAGCTAATGTTACCTAGACTGCCAGTCACTGTATTAGTCACTTGTTGTCAGTCATTTCTAAACATGTTGAGATTCTGTAATTAGAACCATTAACAATGGGATTTCACAGATGTAGATTACAGGCTTTCAAAAGAGAAACTGCAGTCACAGGCAGTGGGGAAATATTTAATAACTGCTTATCCTCTAATTAAACAAGGTACGGAACTTTAAGGACTGAATGCTAAGCACTGCTCTAGCATATGCTTATCGTAACCCTACAGAATTATACTAAAATGCTAAGGTTCCAATCAGAGCTATTCTTAGCCAAGATCCATCTCACACACAGATGGAGCAGTTTTGCTGTCTCCATGCTGACACATTGAGATTGTAGCACGAAGGTTTAAGTTCAAATTTATCATAAAATCACTTCAGGTAGGACAATGTAATCTTCAAATTCTACTTGAATTTGACACACAGAAAGACAAAAAACAGACTGTGTTGGACTTAATATAGGCAAATAATAACTGAACTGTTTGCTAAAAAAATACAATCCTCCTTAGAAAGACTTGGATTAATCCATCAGCTCTGGGACTGATTCTCTGACATCATTGGGGAATGCTCAGTAAACACAAGATGGAAGGCTGGAAAGATTCTCTCCACTGTCACCAAATCCTGATAAAAGAAAAGGAGGACTTGTGGCACCTTAGAGACTTACACATTTATTTGAGCATAAGCTTTCGTGAGCTACAGCTCACTTCATCGGATGCATGCAGTGGAAAATACAGTGGGGAGATTTTATATACACAGAGAACATGAAACAATGGGTGTTACCAGACACACTGTAACCAGAGTGATCAGGTAAGTCCCCCTACTCTCCTGCTGGTAACAGCTCACCTTATCTGATCACTCTCATTACAGTGTGTCTGGTAACACCCATTGTTTCATGTTCTCTGTGTATATAAAATCTCCCCACTGTATTTTCCACTGCATGCATCCGATGAAGTGAGCTGCAGCTCATGCTCAAATAAATTTGTTAATCTCTAAGGTGCCACAAGTACTCCTGTTCTTTTTGCGGATACAGACTAACACGGCTGCTACTCTGAAACAAATCCTGATGTTGCTCTACACCAGGATCATTTCCCAAGACAAGGTTAAGCAGCCACAAGTTGCCAATGCCCTTACTACAGGCGAGGATTATCATTTTGAATGGGGACGCTGGTCACAGCCCTTTCTCCCAGTCATGTCCCCTATACCAGCAGCTGTAAAAAGGTTGATGGCTGCAGGTGTAGGAGACACTACAGATAGCTCTACACCCTCTGAGGATCCACCTGTGTGGGGGAGATCAGCCAACAGTTGGATCTGCAGATTTAGGTTGGTTTTCTTCCACTAGAGCAGCAAAAAGTGGCCAGAACAGAGCCCAGGACCAGGGCCAGAGTTCATATCAAACTTTATTTATGAATAAAGTGAAGTTGATGGCTTTTAAACCTGTCCTGAGCATTAATCAGTACGCTTGGGAGTCTGAGGAAGAGAAGCTCACCACCTGAATAGCAGTTGAGGACCAACGTGCATTGATAGATATAGTTAAGTGCAGGGCACAAACATGCACATAAATACCCCATGCCAACAGTCTCTGTTTTTCTTCTCAGAGAAATCTCCCGTTTCTCACAAAAATAGTGGTTCAGATCCTGAGGTCATACCTTTCACAGGAAACCTGCTATTGAAGACAATGGAAGGGCTGCCTCATTCAGGAAGACTGAATAAAAATTGAGTAAGAACTTCAGGATGTGGCTCATAAAGAACAAGACTTTCACACAGGGACTGGGCCCCAAAGATTGGCTCCAGATCTGTCAGCAGCATTCAGGGCTGTTTGGATCTGTGCCCATCCCTCGTCTCACAATTAGAGCTGACTAAAGGGCACAATACCATTTCACGGCAAACTTCCAGGTTTCAACATTTGTTTTTTTGTTCCACACTGGAACAAAATGTTTTGAACACTTTCACAAAAATGGAAGAGCGAGTGTGTGTTATAGCCTGTTCTGTGATGCTGGAGACTCAGATTCAAGCCCCTGCTTCAGACCAGAGAGTTTTCCTCCAAAAATCACACTGAATAAGGTAGAGCAAGAACTTGAACCTGGGTTTCTCCGATTCCATGCCAGTGCCCTAACTAGCCAGCTGTAGCATGTGAGAGAGTCACTCTTGCTCTTGAGGTGACTTATGGTACGTCTACACGGCAAGGAGACACTCACAGCAGTGAGTCTCATAGCCTGGGTCTACAGATTCAGGCTGCAGGGCTCATGTTGGGCTTGGGCCAGAGCTCAGGCTCTAAAGCCTGAGCCCAAATGTGTACAACAGCTATTTTTAGAACTGTAGTGCAAGCCTGAGTCTGTAGACCCAGGCTGCGAGACTCAGTGCCACAGGGTTCTGCTTGCCTTGTAGACATATCCTTAGTTGAAACGGAAAGGCTGACAAAATTTCCTTTAGTTGAAAATGTTCTAACCACCTCTACTCATGCTATAACAACTTTCTGATGCCATTTGTTTTCCCCGGCAATCTATATTCACATTCAATACAGCTTAAAATGCAAATCAAAACCTTTCCCGCGGCCATTGACTTTTAAAAGTTTGTTCAGCCTTTGTTAGCCCTACAGCTAACCCATTTTTTTTTTAAAATGGAAGATTTAAGTTAAACTACTATAGCTATTGTCGGAAATATAATGAAAGTGCTCCCAGCCAAAAGTCTAAATACTGAAATAAGATGCTGGATCAGTCACTCTTTATAACCCTCCTCATTATGGCTTCTTTGAGTTCCTTTAAATTATAGGTCTGTAAAGGTACCGGTCTTAATTATCTTGTAAGTCACTGTCATGCCTGCCTACTTGCTGAATGCCATGGCACAGAAACGAAGGTTACATCAGTTTTTCTTTTGTTATTTTGTTGCGTATGAAGTAAACACTTCAATCAATTCCCCCGCCCTCCACCCCATCATTTTAGGATTATGTTGAAATTGTATGTGAAAAAGGAAGGACACACTATTCTATGGACAAAGTGGAACAAAAATCATTGGCATGTAAAGGAGAGACAGCAAAATGTGGGGTAATAATTGGTACAGGCATTGATGTACACTAGGACATAGGAGACCCATATTAAAAAATTAAAGAGCCGTAGGCTGGAATTCATTCCCATGTCACTCTTCGATTTCTAATGAATGTTAAGGATTTGTAGGACCTAAATTACATGTTTACAGTAAGTCTTCTCAGATCCTCAGTAAGGGCCACACCATGGCTGTCTAGCCCCATTGGTTTGCACCAGTAAGGTTATTAGGGTTCGGCCTCTTATGAGCTACTCTCAACAAAGCTGATCTGTATCCTTGCAGAAGGGCTGTTTTGTATGAATGGTTCTTTTGTTAATATCTGGCCTTCACTGGCATTATCAATTCTCTGTTGGTGCCTAGAAAATATGTAGTGATGCAATATCATACAACAGCCCTAATTTCAAGAGTTCAGAATATTAAAATAATACTTGGACTATGGGTCAATTAACGGCTATTAGCCAGGATGGTCAGGCACGTAACGTCATGCTTTGAGTGTCCCTAGCCTTTGTTTTTCAGAAGCTGGAAGTGGATGACAGGGGATGGATCACTCAATTGCCTGTTCTGTTCATTCCCTCTGAGGCACCTGGCACTGGCCACTGTCAGAAGACAGGATCCTGGGCTAGATGGACCACTGGTCTGGCCCAGTATGGCTGTTCTTATGTCTGATGACATCTCTCTTTTAAGGAGGTAAAGCTGTCTAGTGTTTAATATGTTAGTTACATTGAAACGACAACCCTCCTTGACATTCTCTTGTGAACTTTGGTCTTTTATTACCTTTAAAGAGCCATGATTGTCTTTCCCTCCGACAATTACAACTTCTGCCATATCTTCAGCCTGGGCAGACCGGGCATGGATGAACAAAGCTCTGCCAGCTTCAGTTATATTTTTCAGTGCAACTAAAGATCCATTGGGTTCCATCTTAAAGTCTGGGTTAGAAACTTCAAAGTTCAACTTGTCATTCCCCTTGCAGTCATCAAACACCACTGGGAAAGAAGAAGAAACAAGAGTGTAAGTATTGGTCTGCACACAAACTTCAGACATTTATACATGATTTGCTTCTCTGCAGATATACACAACTAGTTCCAAACTATGGAGCACATTTTCAAAGTGGTCTCCAATCAAGCGCTCTGTTTGCATGACCATCTCTTTGTGGACAAGCTTGTGTGTGCGCAGTTTTGGAGGGATGCAAGATTTGACCAGGAAAATTGGGTAGCTAAGACATGAATTAATAATTTCAGTCATGGATATTTTGTGACTACTCAAATCAAGATCACACAAACAGCAAATACATACCTAATTGCATATACTAGGTAGTATCTACAGAATACTTATTATGGATACTTGTTCATGTAATTGGACCTCTAGAGTCTTTAAGGCTAACCAAACAGTTAAAGGTAACCAGTATGTTGCCTTCATGACTGGAATTGGTTGTTTTTAACCTGTGTCCATATTCTATTGTAAAAATGTTATATGATAGAAAAGTGTGACAGAAAGCATACTACAGTTTGAAAGTCACTATTAAGATATCTGGCAAAACGTATGAATTCCACATTAAAGCTAACCCTCCTTATTGTTTAAAGTTGTAAACAGAAGATAGACAGCCAACTTCCATTGATTTCTCAATGGGAAGTGAGCACCTACCTGCTTCTTATGTTTTTAAAAATCTTCCTCATAATTCTAACAGTGTGAAATGTAATTCAAAATACTGTAATTGTGAGTAGTATGGACTTTGTGTTTGCAGGATGTTTATCTTATTTATTGATTTGAGATCCTTTTATAAAGGGCTGATGATCTATGAAGGTGACTATTTTAGGTTATATAGAATTAAGTGAGTAAGGTAGTTATATTAGCCACCATTTAAAACACAGTTATCACCCAAATACAGGATCCCAGTTGCCATTGTGTGGGCACCGTATTTAACAGCAACCATTGATGGAGCAATATAATTCTTTGTGTTTGTCAGACTTCCACCATTAATAAAACTATGGGGCAGATCCTCACCCTGGTGAAAATTGTCATAGTGCCATTGATCCTCAGCCCTAGTATAAATGGTCATAGATCTATTGAGAGCACATCAGCTGGGGATCTGCCCCTATATATATCCATAGATAGAAAGTGTTTATGCTACCAAGAAACTGTTTTAAGCCTTGTGAAGGTAGACAGTGTTGCTCAGATATACATGTTCTGCATACTTGCTATTGCTCTGCATCTTCAGGACTTTATTTTAATATACTATCATCTTTACCAACAATTCATTACAACGCAATTCTTCTTTAAAGAGATCTCTAAAAAAACATACAAAAGGAAAACAAGAGATTGATGGTAATTAAGAAAGATACTGTGATGAATTACATTAATTTCAAGTGCACAATCAGCAAGCTACTGCAAGTTGATAAGTTATGGGGTGATACAAGTATCTATCCCCATTTCTTTTATCTTTCTTATTTCACAATACAGTGAAAATGCATGCTAGATTTTATAGGTTACATTTGGTAAATGATGAGTAAAGCGAGTTAATTCAGATCACATAGTTCAGTATATGTAGAATGGGTTTTTCTGGAGCTGTGAGTCTCCTTAACCATTACAGATTTATACTACAGACAGTTTTGCCCCTAAAGACCTTGGAGATTTAGCAGGTGCTCCTAGCCTTTAAATACTGTGAATACCATTGCCTGCAGTAATTAAACACTTCATTAAAATGGAATCTCAGTTATACCATGTCAGCTTTAGACCTCATAATAAACCATGTGATTAAGAAGTCTTCACCACAAACTTGTAGTTGCGCCATAAATCTTTTAGGTTTCTCCAGTTGAGAAAGATGGATTGCATGTGTTTGGTGTGGGGTTTGTTTTTTTTAAAAGGAGATCCACCCTAGATTTCCAGATTGCTTATTAAGCTGCTGGTACAGTTAACTTCTTTTAAGTTCATTGTGGGCTGCTTGCTGTTTTGATCTTGTTTTCCCTTCTGTAGTGGATCTTTAAAAACTGTTGTTGTTTATGGCTACAGACAAGTACCCAGAAATTATAGAAGATCAAAGGCATTAGAGTTATTAAAAATAAAGCAGCTTCAAAATGATTAACTGGTTAAATCCACTGTTGAGATTATCCAGTTAGGTTCAGTTGTTTTTATAGTCAAGAAATTCCTAGATTCTATCACAGCCATGACCAATACTGGAACCAAAGCTGTGGTCTCAGATACAAAATAATCTTGTACTGTACCATGACTGGACACACACTACAGAGACCATTTACAACTGACTGGCATAACAGACCTGCAGGTAAATTTCTCATATGACCTCATTCCACCAATGCTGTGGATTAAGCTTATATTCACAGCACTGCAGTTCTGGGACCTGGGCTGCCAGGGGACTGTAGACCTAGTCAAATTTCCACCTGCAAATCCACTGCATTTGAACCCCATCACCAGAAAATTGCAGAGATGGGAAATCTGTGGCCCTTTGCTGATTCTTCAGTTTGAGTGAAGCTTGTTACCATGTGATGCATTGTGGAGTGCAGCCTAAAATGCACACTAGGGCTATTTTCAGAGGCGATGGTACCCACAACTCCAACTGATGTCAATGGGAGTGCACGTGCTAAGCACCTCTGACAAATCAGAACCTCAGATGCTAAATTGAACCAGAAGCGGCTGCAAAGGGCAAGTGGTTACAGTATGTGGCAGACTAAGCACTAAGGCATCCAGACTGGTTAAGGAATATCAGCTTGGAATGGGGACAATACCAGCCCCTACCCTCTCAGCCAGCATGGTGTACTGGGAGAACATAAGAATGGCCATTCTGGGTCAAAACAAAGGTCCATCCAGCCCAGTATCCTGTCTACCAACAATGGCCAATGCCAGGTGCCCCAGAGGGAGTGAACCTAACAGGTAATAATCTAGTGATCTCTCTCCTGCCATCCATCTTCACCCTCTGAAACAGAGGCTAGGGACACCATTCCTTACCCATCCTGGCTAATAGCCATTAATGGACTTAACCTCCATGAATTTATCCAGTTCTCTTTTAAACCCTGTTATAGTCCTAGCCTTCACAACCTCCTCAGGCAAGGAGTTCCACAGGTTGACTGTGCGCTGAGTGAAGAAGAACTTCCTTTTATTTGTTTTAAACCTGCTACCCATTAATTTCATTTGGTGGCCTCTAGTTCTTATATTATGGGAACAAGTAAATAACTTTTCCTTATTCACTTTCTCCACACCACTCATGATTTTATATACCTCTATCATATCCCCCCTTAGTCTCCTTTTTTCCCAAGCTGAAAAGTCCTAGCCTCTTTAATCTCTCCTCATATGGGACCCGTTCCAAACCCGTAATAATTTTAGTTGCCCTTTTCTGAACCTTTTCTAACGCCAGTATATCTTTTTTGAGATGAGGGGACCACATCTGTACACAGTATTCAAGATGTGGGTGTACCATGGATTTATATAAGGGCAATAAGATATTCTCAGTCTTATTCTCTATCCCTTTTTTAATGATTCCTAACATCCCATTTGCTTTTTTGACTGCCGCTGCACACTGCGTGGACATCTTCAGAGAACTATCCACGATGACTCCAAGATCTCTCTCCTGATTAGTTGTAGCTAAATTAGCCCCCATCATATTGTATGTATAGTTGGGGTTATTTTTTCCAATGTGCATTACTTTACATTTATGCACATTAAATTTCATTTGCCATTTTGTTGCCCAGTCACTTAGTTTTGTGAGATCTTTTTGAAGTTCTTCACAGTCTGCTTTGGTCTCAACTATCTTGAGCAGTTTAGTTTCATCTGCAAACTTTGCCACCTCACTGTTTACCTCTTTCTCCAGATCATTTACGAATAAGTTGAATAGATTGGTCCTAGGACTGACCCTTGGGGAACACTACTAGTTACCCCTCTCCATTCTGAAAATTTACCATTTATTCCTACCCTTTGTTCTCTGTCTTTTAACCAGTTCTCAATCAATGAAAGGATCTTCCCTCTTATCCCATGACAACTTAATTTACATATGAACCTTTGGTGAGGGACCTTGTCAAAGGCTTTCTGGAAATCTAAGTACACTATGTCCTCTGGATCCTCCTTGTCCACATGTTTGTTGACCCCCTCAAAGAACTCTAATAGATCAGTAAGACATGATTTCCCTTTACAGAAACCATGTTGACTTTTGCCCAACAATTTATGTTCTATGTGCCTGACAATTTTATTCTTTACTATTGTTTCAACTAATTTGCCCAGTACTGATGTTAGACTTACCAGTCTGTAATTACCAGGATCACCTCTAGAGCCCTTCTTAAATATTGGTGTTACATTAGCTATCTTCCAGTCATTGGGTACAGTAGCTGATTTAAAGGACAGGTTACAAACCATAGTTAATAGTTCCGCAATTTCAGATTTGAGTTCCCCTCTTTGGTGAATGCCATCTGGTCCCAGTGACTTGTTACTTTTAAGTTTCTCAATTAATTCCAAAACCTTCTCTAGTGACATGTCAATCTGTGACAATTCCTCAGAATTGCCACCTTCAAAAGACTGCTCCTAGGTTTGGGAATCTCCCTAACATCCTCAGCCATGAAGACTGAAGCAAAGAATTCATTTAGTTTCTCCGCAATGACTTTATCGTCTTTAAGTGCTCCTTTTGTATCTCGATCATCCAGGGGCCCCACTGGTTGTTTAGCAGGCTTCCTGCTTCTGATGTACTTAAAAGAACATTTTGTTATTACCTTTTGAGTTTTTGGCTAGCTGTTCTTCAAACTCCTTTTGGGCTTTTCTTATTATATTTTTACACTTAATCTGTCAGTGTTTATGCTTTTTTCTATTTACCTCACTAGGATTTGACTTCCACTTTTTAAAAGATGCCTTTTTATCTCTCACTGTTTTTTTTACATGGTTGTTAAGCCATGGTGGCTCTTTTTTAGTTTTTATTGTGTTTTTTAATTTGGGGTTTACGTTTAACTTGAGCCTCTATTATGGTGTCTTTGAAAAGTGTCCATGCAGCTTGCAGGGATTTCACTCTAGTCACTGTACCTTTTAATTTCTGTTTAACTAACCTCCTCATTTGTGAATAGTTTCCCTTTCTGAAATTAAATGCCACAGTGTTGGGCTGTTGAGGTGTTCTTCCCACCACAGGGATGTTAAATGTTGTTATATTATGGTCACTATTTCCAAGCGGTCCCGTTATAGTTACCTCTTGGACCAGATCCTGTGCTCCACTCAGGACTAGATCGAGAGTTACCTCTCCCCTTGTGGGTTCCTGTACCAGCTGCTCCAAGAAGCAGTCATTTAAAGTATCGAGAAATTTTGTCTCTGCATTTCGTGCTGAGGTGACATGTATCCAGTCAATATGGGGATAATTGAAATCCCCCACTATTATTGGGTTTTTTATTTTGATAGCCTTTCTAATCTCCCTTAGCATTTCATCGGCACTATCACTGTCCTGGTCAGGTGGTCGATAATATATCCCTACTGTTATATTCTTATTAGAGCATGGAATTACTGTCCATAGAGATTCTATGGAACATGTGGATTCATTTAAGATTTTTATTTAATTTGATTCTACATTTTCTTTCACATATAGTGCCACTCCCCAGCCCTGCAGGACCTGTTTTGTCCTTCTGATATATTTTGTACCCCGGAATGATTGTGTCCCATTGATTGTCCTCATTCCACCTGGTTTCTGTGATGCTTATTATATCAATATCCTCCTTTAACACAAGGCACTCTAGTTCACCCGTCTTATTATTTAGACTTCTAGCATTTGTGTACAAGCACTTTAAAAACTTGGTCATTGTTTGCCTGCCCTTTTGTGATGTGTCAGATTCTTTATGTGAATGTTTCTCATCTGATCTGGCCCATACTTTATCCTCTTCCATCCCTTCCTCCTGACTAAAACCTAGAGAATCTCTATCAATAGACTCTCCACTAAGAAGTCTTTGTCCGATCCACGTGCGCCTCTGCAACAATCGGCTCCCCCCTGCCCATCTCTTAGTTTAAAAACTGCTCTGCAACCTTTTTAAGGTTAAGTGCCAGCAGTCTGGATCCACTTTGGTTTAGGTGGAGCCCATCCTTCCTGTATAGGCTCCCCCCATCCCAAAGGTTTCCCCAGTTCCTAATAAATCTAAACCCCTCCTCTCTACACCATCGTCTCATCCACGCATTGAGACTCTGAAGGACTGGCAGATAGCTACTTTAGATTTGATTCTGACCAACAGGGAGGAACTGGTAGCAAATCTGTAGGTAGAAGGCAATTTGGGTGAAAGTGATCATGAAAAAGGAAGGAGTGAGAGCAGCAGAAAAAGGATAATGGACTTCAAAATAGCAGACAAACTCAGAACTTGTATGTAAGGTTCCATGGGAAGAAAATCTAAGGGCAATAAGAGATCAGAAGAACTAGCAGTTTCTCAAGGAGACAATATTAAAGGCACAACTACAAACTATCCTGATGCAAAAGATCAGAAGAATAGAAAGAAGCCAATATGGCTCCACCAGGAGATCTTTTATGACCTAAAACTCAAAAAGGAAGACCACAAAAAGTGGGAACAGACTAATTAGTAAGGAGGAGTACAAAAGAATATCAGATATATTGGAACAAAATCAGAACTTGCTAAGGTACAAAATGAGTTACACTTAGCAAAGGACATAAGGCAATATGAAGACGCTGTAGAAATACATTAGGAGCAAGAAAAAAATGAAGGAAAGCATAAGTCCTTTACTTAGCAGTGAAGGAGAACTAATGAATGACGACATCAAGAAGGCTCAGGTGTTTAATTCCTATTTTTCTCCAGCCTTTACTATAAAGGTTAATGGGGACCAGATACTCAACACAATTAATGTTACCAACAAGAAGGAAGGAACACAAAGCAAAAAAGAGAAAACATAATAAAGAACATTTAAACTAGTTAGATGTATTCAAGGGGTAGGTCCTGATGAAATTCATCCTATCGTACTTAAGGAACTGGTTGAAGCAATCTTGGAACCATTAGTAATTATCTTTGAGAACTCCTTGAGTACGTGTGAGGTCCCAGAAGACTGGAATAGAGCAAACATAGTGACTATCTTTAAAAAGGGGAGAAAAAAGGGAATTATAGACCAGTCAGCCTAACTTTGACACCTAGAAAGATACTGGAACAAAATTATTAAATCAATTTGTAAGCTCTTCGAGGATGGTCGGTTATAAGGAATACCCAGCATGGATTTGCCAAGAACAAATCATACTAATCAACCTAATTTCCTTCTTTGACAGGGTTGCTTACCTAGTGGATGGGGGAAGCAGTAGACATGATATGTCTTGATTTTATAAGGCTTTTCACACAGTTCCAAAGGACATTCTCATAAGCAAACTAGGGACATGTGGTCTAGATGAATTTACTATAAAGTGGTAAATTTACTATAAAGTACTATAACTGGTTGAAAGACCATACTCAGAGTAGTTATCAATGGTTTTCTGTCAAACTGGGAGGACATATATAGTAGGGTTCCACGGGGGGCAGGTCTGGATCCAGTACTATTCAATATTTTCATTAATGACTTGAATAATGGAGTGGAGAGCATGCTTATAAAATTTGTGGATGACACCAATATGGGAGGGATTGCAAACAATTTGGAGAACAAGATTAGAATTCAAAAACAACTTTGACAACTCAGAAGCTTAGCCTGAACTCAACAAAAATAAGTGCAAAGTACTACACTTAGGAAGGAAAAGTCAAATGCACAACTACAAAATGGGGAATAAATGATTAGGGGATATTACTGCTGAAAAGAATCTGGGTGTTATAGTGGACCACACATTGAATAGAAGTCAACAATGTGATGGAGTTGTCAAAAAGGATATCATCATTCTGGGATGTATTAGCAGGAGTGTTGTAGGTAAGACCCAGGAGTTAATTGTCCCACTCTACTCAGCACTGCTAAGGCCTCTGCTCGAGCACTGTATCCAGTTATGGGACCCACACTATAGGAAAGATTGGATCAAATTGGAAAGAGTGTGCAGAGGAGAGCAGTAACAATGATAAAAGATTTAGAAACCCTGACCTCTAAGGAAAGGTTAAAAAAACTGGGCATGTTTAGTTTTCTGAAAAGACAACGGATGGGGGACCTGTTAACAGTCTTCAGATATGTTAGGGCAGTGGTTCTCAACTGTAGTCCACCACTTGTTCAGGGAAAGCCCCTCGGCCTGCGCCCCTTCCCGCAGCCCCCATTAGCCTGGAGCGGCGAACCGCGGCCAGTGGGAGCCACGATCAGCCAAACCTGCGGACGCGGCAGGTAAACAAACCAGCCTGGTGCCCCAGGGGCTTTCCCTGAACAAGCAGTGGACCACAGTTGAGAACCATTGTGTTAAGGGCTGTAATAAAGATTACTATGGTCAATTGTTTTCCATGTCCACTGAAGGAAGTAGTAGTAGTAATGATCTTAATCTGGAGGAAGGGAGTTTTAGGTTCGCTGTTAGGAAAAGCTTTCTAGCTATATGGGTTGTTAAATGCTGGAATAGTCTTCCAAGGGAGATTGTGGAATCCCCTTCATGGAGGTTTCTAAAACAGGTTGGACAAACACCAGTCAGGGATGGTCTAGGTTTACAGGCCAGCCTTAGCACAGGAAGCTGGATTTGATGACTGAGGTCCCTTCCAGCCTTAGTTTTCTCTGATGCAGCACCATGAGGGAGTGAGTAAAAAAAAAAAAGTGTCCAGGAGTAAATGGAGGAGTCAGGATTGAATAGGTGGGGGAATGGAAAGTGGATCCTCAAAAATGGGAAAAAAGTGAGCATAGGTGCTAGAACTAGTGGTCCTGCAGCACCACCTGGCTTGAAGTAGTTTCAGTTATATACAGGGTTTACGGTTTGGTTCAATGACTCTTAGCACCCCCACTATAAAAACTGTCCCAGCACCACTGCAAGTGAGAGGAGAGAAAGAGGGAGACAGTGAAGGGGTAGGAAAGAAAGGAAGCAGTGAGACACTAAATTTTGGGAAGAGATACATTAAGGGGGAAGATAGAAATGAAAATATGAGGAAAGGAGAGAAAAAACACCACTGGAAAAGGAAGGCAGATAGAGGTGGCAGAAGAAAGGAGAAGAAATCAGACACACAAAAAGCGGCTAGAGGAAAGAAGGATACCACTTATTGGTGAAGGAATGGAAGGAAAAGAAGAGACAGAGGATCAAAAAGAAATGAGACATACTGGCCCAAATCCTGCTCCCATTTACTCTAAATTAGCATCACTGTCCTCAGTGTAACCTTGGACTGACAGTTGTATAAACAGAGCAGAATTGGGCCCAGCAGGTTCATTATTTCACTGAATAAAGGTTAAATCCAAAATGGTACCATACATAAGACAAAAGTCCCTGTTGCCCTTGGCCATCCCACTCCCTCCAGATGAATTCTCCAGCCTCCCCCTACTCCTCCTCTCTTCCCCATCCTGCAGGCCCCTGCCAACCAAGTCTTACACTGCAGCAGAGAAAGAACACGCTGACGTAGGATGTGCTGCTCCAAACAACCTGACAATAATAAGGCTGTATGACACATCAGAGCCAATGCTCTCAGAGCACTCTGTATGTTAATTGAGACCATGGAGCGCTGGTGGTAAGATTTGTGTAATTGCAGTTAGATCCTGATGGAAAGCTCTGTATTAGCCGCCTGCCCTAGTACCAAAAGCACCATATGAATGCAGGTCCTGCCGATGATACATGCCAGGCATTTTAATAGCCACACAGAAATCTCATGGTACCGTCAGCTTGCAAAAAGACAGCTCCCCCCCCCCACACACACACAAATTGTGGGGATTAAAAACTGAAATTCTTCATTCAGTTGCTTGATGCAGATCCCATCCTGATGGAGAGATTTTAAGTGGATCCTTTTGCATAAAAGCCACCCTCCAATAATAAAAAGCTTCAGGCAATTTACTAATGTATTAATAGTTCACAGCTGGTAAAGTTTGGCAGCTGCCACTTTGGCAAGTTAAGTGTGTCAGAAGAGAGGAGTCTCCTAGTAACAGTTTTTAAAAAGAAAGCCGAACAAATAGGGAAAGTTTTCACTTGAAAACAGATCACAGTTCAGACCTCTAACGTCACCAAGCGCAGCACTGTTGGCTACATTAAAAAAAGTTATGCTTCCCAGTGGTTCAAAAAAAGAGGTTTTAGACTTTCTAGTAGTGCATTTCTCCAGCAGCGCTATTCAGCATTCACCAATTTCTAGATTCCTGCATTGCCAACATCTGTGAGCATTGCAAAGAAACCCAAGAGCTCGTGCTGCTTGGACACATGCAATTAGAAGAGATATTTGGATGTATATTTTATATTCACTTGGAGTTGTGAACCTGTCATTTCAACCCCCTTCATAGTCTGCTCCTCCATCTCTCTGGCTTTTCTGAAATTGGCACTTTTTCCAACTGGTGGAAAAACAGGGCTGTATGAAAAGTGGAATGCTACTTCCTTGCCATGTTTCAACCAAAACACCAATGCCCTGAATTCCCAGTTCCACCACAGAATTTGGCTCTGATCTCAGGAACAGAAGATGTGAAGATGATGGTGGCAAAGAAAGAGGGCAGGCAATGAAAAAAGTGTTTTGGGAAGGGATATGAAGGAGAGAGAAAGAAGCAGTGAGAATCTGATTGTGTGTAGGAGTGAAAACAAGAGTGAATGGGAGGAGACAAAGGGAGCCATACGAACACAATATGGAGGAATATAAGGGCCCAGCAGTGATAGAGAAGTAGGTTGAGCAAAACTGTAAAGAGTTGAAGATAAGTATGGTAAATCTGAATTTCGGGAGCAAACCCAGCTTTTCACCAGAATCATTGTGATTTCTCTGTACAAAGGAAAGGTGGGAATTTGGTTTTAGGTCTTGCACAAGAGTTCTGCACCATCCGTTTTGTGCTCCTATCACAGGGGACCCAGGACAGAGGATATTCCATTGTGCAGGCATTCCTGTCCTACCGTTCAATCAGGGGATACTGGGCTATGGCAAGCTACTTCAGCTATGCAGTCTCCATGGAAGAGTCCCACAGCTATTCCACAACTTTATGGTAAGGATTCCTTTCCCTGGCCCAGGCTGTGTATTCCTAAGCTGTCTGTATATTGGGTCCATGAATTTGGGCCTTAGTTAAGAAAGAGAAAGGAAAACACTGAAATGCCACACAAGTACTGCTGAGTCATACTCAACATCTAATATCCCACCTGGATCTAGCTGAATCAAAGGGGCTACAGCTTCTCTCTCAAGAACAAAGCAAACTTGGGTCTGAGCCAGAGTCTTAGGAACAACCATACCTGGGTGGAAAGCTCAGGCTGAGGCTTGGTTGGTTGTTATCTGCATTACCAGTACAGTCAAACTTCAAGAAGGGATAAGATTGGATTTTCCTAGAAATGGGAAATCCCTCCTGCTTGCAACAGGTTACTGTCAAAGTGCAATTAGAAGAATCTATTCATCTCAATTTTCTCTTCTAATTTGGCCCTAAAAGATAGTCCAAGTAAGTGAAAAAGATGCCCGTGAATAACCTAAAATCAAAGTATGTCTGCAGGATAGTGCATGTTTTAAATAGTCAAAAAAGGTTGTTGGAGGGGTTGTGTGGGCGTGGGAGGAAGATTTAGTCATTGGACCAAATCCTCTAATAGTCTGTTTACAGCAGAAGAGAATTTGGCCCATTATCTGACGTTTAGGTGTTCAGATATGATGAAGCGGGTGAAAAACAGACAGATGAGACGTGGTGAATGTTACAAGAAATAAGGACAAAAGATTCAGTGCAACTGCTCTCACATAACAGACATGCATACGGTATAGCTGGGATTTAACAGATCAAATAAATAGTAACCTGCTTAAAAGGGAACTCACACTTGAAGTTTAAAATAAATGTTCACAGGAGTAACTTTAGTTAGTGCTTAAGAAGTTTAACCAATTAGACTGTAAAACTCCTTAGGGCAAAGACCACCTTTTTTGTTCTCTCTTTGTATACTACCTCGCACAGCAGGCCATGACTGAGGATCAGAGGCGCTACTGCAATACAAATAATAATAAATCATTCAACTATTCTATAATCTACACTGCTGGAAATCACATACCAGTCATGATTATAAATGGCTGTGTCCAGATAAGAAGTTATCAGGGAATTAAAACATAACCATCTAAGTTTTATTTACACGAAGGCAAAGTTATTCATTTATTGGTGCTTTCTGATGTTCCTTGTCATGCCCCCACTGCCAAGTGAACATGTTTATTGTGTTTAATATGCCATATGGTATGAAACAGTCTCCAAAACCCTGTGTGAGCTGAATGGAAGCACTGCCAACCATTTCCCAATGAAAAACAACATGTATGTCACTTCTCTCTCTGTTCATTTCTCAGCATTAGGCTCTCCAGCATTTATTTTTAAGAAAATATTTTCACCATATGTATTTGGTATAATATATATGCCCACTAACTAATCAGAGTGTGTGTATGTGTGGTTTTAATCATAGCCTTCCAGCAGTAGAGGCAACTTTGGCAACTGGAGGTTTCTTGCATGGGATCCCAAGCCCATTACTGTAATGATAGGGAATTGAAGGTGTGACTGGGAACGTTACCTTTTATAGATCAGAACAAGGAATCTGAGGTTTGTGGGGCTGTTTTCCAAGCTCCTTCCCTCCTATCCACCCACCCCACAATTATGATGGGTAACATATGTGAGGCTTTCACACCAGTGTGATAATGAACCACAGATGTTTTAATGAATCCAGTTTTAAAACAGGAAATGTTTAACTCCTGGATCCTTCCTGTAAGCGGTACACTGAGAAAACACAAGCTGCAGCATGGTTCTTATGTGCCGGAGTTCGTTATGCTGAGATGTTTCTATTTCAAAGCCCCATTTTCAGGGTTTTAACACTCAAATGCTTCAATTTGCTTTGAGCTGAAGTATGGGATCCACAATTCTGAGCCTGCCTGTTTATCATTTGTCTAAAATCGCTTGAGAACTATTTTGGACTATTAAAAAAAGGTATGAAAGTACAATATATATGTGCATATTCTGCAGCTGCGTGCATACATAGAATTCTGATAGCTAGCCAGCTAAACAGACAGACTTAATATGAATAAGAGCTTATATTTAGAAAAAGACCCTTGTAAACACTCTATAAAGGCATCACTTCACACAATTACTGGAGTGGGCCTGCCTCTTTGGTGGAACATAACAGCTGGTTAAGGGTACCCAGCAACAGTTTATGATAGGGATTGAAGGATACTATATCTGATTGAAACTACAGGGGAAGATTTAGGCAGGCAGAAAGTAATTATCCAACTGGAATCTGGCCAACAGACCAGAAGCTTACAAGCTTTCTCATGCAAATATTGCCATCTTTAATATCCAAAAGTTTTGGAATCCCAGTTTTGCATCTCCTCTGAAAGACAAGCACCTCCAACACCATGCTAGGGGACTGGACTCCTTACTGGCAAGATCAGAGCCTGTAGTGGTGTAGCTGGAGGCTAAATAAATAAATAAAAGTAAGCTTGAAAAGCAGCTACAACCCATATGTACTTTCTGTTTAAGAAAAGATTTTTTAATCAGAACCAAAGGATAATTCTTTTCATACAGAAATAATGTCTTTCTGTCCATTGGTGCAAAAGTGAAACACTTACACCTGCAATGCACAGCATACCCAGTTTTTTAAGATTGATTTTCACAAGGGACACTTCAATTCACACTGTACTGTGCTCCTGAGTCCAAGTCAGCTAATCAATTTCAATCTTCGCCGTTTACTTTGAAGGAAAAGACTGTGGGTCAATGTACTAGTAAACTAAAAAAATTCTGAAGTATTTAAGTGTGGGTGTTATCAGCGTTAGGTTCTACAGCATTATGCCAACTTTAATAGCCCTGGTTCTACACCATTATGCCAACTTTAATAGACAACTTTAATAGCTCATTCTGTGGTTGCAATCTTAGCCCATTGAAGTCAATGGGAGTTTTGCCTCTGACTTCAGAGAGACCAGGATTTTAGCCTTTAGGTTTACTCATTCAGTTTAACAGTTAATTTTAGATCATGTTTTAATCGTAACAGGGCTTGATCTCTCTTTCAGAGTTCAGTTGGATCGGGGCAGAGGGGTGAGGTGGGGGAGTCTGGTGATGAGAGGTGAGGAAGCAGCAGCTACATACAGAAAGCAACTGTTAAACTCCCAGCTGGCACAGAACCCGTTGCTCTGAAAAGAATCCAGCCCTGCTCAAAGAATTCAGCAATACAGGCAGGGTGGGTAACCTGAGCCCTGTTAGCTAGGCACAGAAAAGCGAACAGCAGCAAATGCTATTGAGAGCTCTTATTTTAGGACGTTTGTAATGATTCATAGAACACCACAACCCAAGTCTAGTAAGCACTAAAGAATGGAAGTGGGTGAGGACAACAGACAAACAACTGGGGAGATGGCAGCAGGCCAGAGAGCACATTCTAGAGCCAGACCTAGAGCGTGGGAGGCAGCTGCTCTTGCAGCTCAGGGCAAGAGCAGCAAAGCAACAAAGACGACTCAGTTTAGTTCTCTGCCCTTTCCCCTGGACCAGCAACAGGAATGAGAGACTCTTCTCCCTTTCTCTGAGCCTTCCCCCAATAGCAGCTCCAGGGCATTAGTTTGATGGGGGCCCCCCCCAAACCCAGGCCTGAGTCCACACAGGGCCCTCTCTCTAGCAATGGACAGCAGTTACCCTCCTTTACTGTCTCCCTTGGGAGCTGGACAGCTAGCCAGTCTCTCTCAGACATGTAGAGTTCAGTGCTCATACTGTGCTTATGGAGCCTGCAAGAGCTCTGCTTTATGTCGTCTCTGATTCCAGCCCTTACTATCACAAGTCACAGACACACCGCCTTGCTGAAGGCCTAGGAGGGTACCCGGCTCCGAACATAACAGCTGTATTTCTACTTCCTACCCACTTCTGACGGAAGAGATAATGGCTCAGCCCCTTCCTACCTGATAACTGCTAAGACTCCAGAGTCCCTGCTTCCAAGCTCCTCCCATGGGTTTCTGTTCTCTGGGCAGTGCTACTCAAAGTGGTGGTCCGCGGACCAGTGCCGGTCCGCAAGCCATCGGCTGCCGGTCTGCGCGCTTATTGGGGAAAAAAATTGCCGGTCCCCCACATCAGATAGCTTGAGAAGCACTGACCTAGAGCAGGCTCCCTGCATAGCAACAGAAATTTGCCTCTGTATATCTGCTCCTTGCATCCTGACCCCTTTATCATTAGCAAACTTCTACAAATAAGGCAAGATCCCTTAGCACCCCATATTGAAGCTAAAAATTAACTGATAATAGGAATTGTGTCCTGACTCTTTAGAGGCTTTAAAAATTGGCAGTTGCATGGGAGAATGGGAAATGTATTACTAACAACTGACAGATCTAATGGCTTCTGAAGGTCAAACAATTTTCTTTAAAAAGATACGCAATACAAAAAAGTTATTAAAAATCAATGTGTCTTGTAGAAATGATGATTTGTAGCCAGGGAAAACTGTAGGCGAGGCTGAGGGTTCCTTCATGGAAAAAATTCCTATAGAATGTCACAGAAAATGATAATCTTTCTGTAGGATATTTTTAACCATCCTATAGGATTTAATGAAGAATTCTAGCTCTGCAGTGGATTTTCCTGAGGATGGATTAAAAAAAATATGGAAAGGTTATCATTCATTACTGTATTCTTTAGGTCTCTTCCATATGTATGTATGTAAATTCTGTATATAGCTCATAAAATTATAAAAACTGCTTCTTCGCATATACTCAAAGATTGAGGAAATGGGAGTGACAGCAGAATGTTCAGCAAAATACAACAGGGATAAATAGAAAAAAAAATTATATTTAATTACTTTGGAAAAGCCAGGCCAAATTTCATACCATTTAGCCCTGGAATTTCATGTCCTTCTGAAGCCCTAATCACTGATACACTTGCAATGACTGTTACAGGAGCAGCAGTGATCTGTATGCTCTGTACAACCTGTATGTTCAAAAGGTCTGTTACACCTTCCCCCTCCCTTTTGTCTCCTCTCCCTCTTTGAATACCTGTGAAGTGGCTTTCCCCTTCCCCCTCCCTCCCGGAATGCTTGTGCTGCTTAAACAGCTGGAAGATCAGCAGAGCTCCCAGGTAGACAAGGTGTCTGGGACTCTAATTAGGCAGCGATCACACACCCAATGCACGGACACCGTCCAAGGTGGAGTGTGACCAACCAGATGTGGCCAAGTCATCTCAAGTCATCTCTAGTCACAGGCCATGAGGAGCAGGTCCTTAAAAGGGGAAGAGGCCATGTGCTCAGGAGTGCACTCACAAGCTTGTACCTCCCATGAAGGCCCTTCGCCCGGACCGCCTGGCCAGTGGTTCACCACCTTGCGTTCCATCATGCCTCGGGAAGACTTATCTTCATCGTACCATCCATCGCTGTGCTGTGGGACACTTGCCTTGAAGGATCCTGACATCTCCAGTGCCGTGCCTGTCCTGGGACCGTGAGTATGAGAGTGTGAGTGTGAGTGTGACCCCCCCACACACCCTTCTTTTGAGCTTAGCTATCAGTATAATAAACATGCTGCTTTCTGCCAAACTCTGGTGGGTCATTAGTCCTCCCTAAGCTTACTAGCTGGCCCAATTTCGGGTCACAATGACTGCATGCACAAATTCAATAATTGCACAGGCAAATGTCTGTGTCTGACTGCATCTGCATTCACCAAATTTGTGTGTGCAACGCTGTGAAATGCATCCACAAATCTCTCACGCAATTATGTGCTCATTTTGCACATTCAAGTGAGTGAGATGCTGGCCCTCACAGAAAAAGCTTTCCACACTGTTCCTGGTAGCTATTAACATTAGCAGGTTTTTCTTCCATGTGTCACATAAATAACTATATAAGTAAAAATGCAGAGCCTAAGAGAGGTGGGATAGGCTTACCATAGATAAGGAAAGAGAACAGGTCATACAATGCTGCTTTATGGGGAATCCAACACAGCTGATGCAATGGGTGAAATTTCAACTGTCTCCCTCTCCTGCTAGTCTTCATGTTTTTCCCCCCACATAGGCATTGGAGGAGCAGAAATATCACTTTTTATCCTGGGCATATGGGTTCCTCAATCACGTCTTTGGAGTGCTTCCTAGAAGCTCACTTCTGCCAATAAGTGACTACCAGCCTCCATTTGTATCAAGTTATTGAAAAAACACAAGCACTACAATACAATTCAGTTTCACAAAGAGGAGGTTAAGGGATGGCATGATTACAGTCTCTAAGTATTTAGATGGGAAACATTTAATAATGGGCTTTTCAAACTAGCAGAGAAAGGTATAACAACATGATCCAAAGACTAGCAGTTGAAGCTAGACAAATTCAGACTGGAAATAAGGTATAATTTTTTAATAGAGCAATTAACCACTGGAACAATTTACCAAGGCTCATGGTGGATTCTTCAGCTTTGATAATTTTTAAATCAAGACTGGGGTTTTTTCCCCCCTAAAAGATTTGCTCTAGGAATTATTTTGGGGAAGTTCTATGGCCTGTGTTATACAGGAGGTCATACTGGATGATCACAATGCTACCATCTGGCCTTGGAATTTATGAATCTATGGGTTCAAAAAAGAAAAAAAATTACAAAAATTTCAAGCCAAATTACATGATTTTGTCACACATCCTGTTTTGCCTATTGCTATATTTATGGCTAGATCTAGTTTTTACAGGCAGATATAGCTGGAGGGGCTAGAAGGGGTGCTTTGCTACTTCAACCTTTTCCCTCCCCATAGTTTTCCCAGTGATTGAACCAGAATTCCTTCTGGAGCTCCTCCGACCATAGGAGAGGATGCAGCATGCCCAATGCTGTGCACCCAACAGAATCTGCTGTCTGGTCCGAGGGACAAGGTAGGACCAAGGGCCTGCCCATTACCACTAACATACCCATTACTTTAAAGAAGCAGCCACCCACAGGAGTCCTAGCATAAAACTTGGTTTGTGGTCCCTAATGGAATAGCTGCTGTCCTCAGATAGGAAGTGCAAGATGGGGGAAGGAGGACTGGCCACAATTTGGCTCAAGGTCTCAGAGTAGCCTGTTCCAGAACCAGAACCCAGTTCTGACTCCCAGTCCTGTATTCTAATCACTCAAACCATGTTTCCTCTCAGAGGAAACCTCAAAGCCATGCTGATTCTCCTGGGCAGTGGGTATCATAGGCTGGAAGAAGCTGTACCTCCCCAAACAGCCAGGCATTGCCCCACCCATGCTCCACCGCAGCCCCGCCCCATGCTGCTTCCTGCTCAGCATGGCTCCAGTCCCGTGTGGTGGCACCGGCTCAGGCTGGAGCCATACCACTCGGACTTCTGGGGTTAGGGGGGCTGTGGCCAGGCCGCCTGCCCTTCCAGCGCTTCCCCAGCCTCTGGTTCACAAACCACCCATGCTGTCTCTTCAAGTAAGTGCTCCGTGACATAAGATAAATGGAAGTCTCAAATCTTGTCAAATAGAAGGTGCCGTAATGATTTTTTTCCCCAGCTTATATTATAACAGACATGATTTGACTGAGCACTTAGGCCAGATGCAGATCGTAAGGCATAGTAATATTAGAGGTGGTATTGTAACTCCTGGACATCAGATGCAATTCCAATGAAAATGTGATGTCAGTAGAAGTATGTTAGGAACTTTCAATGATATTCTGTCATGGCCATTGATCTTTTGGATACAACACAGCACAATTTAAAAAGAACGGTTATGTGATTGAAAACGTAGAAGACACCTGCATTGATATTATGTTGAATTACATTGGAACCCCCATGTCAGTGGAAGAACAAGAGATTTCCCTGTTAATATGGATTACAACCTGAATGATTCAAGTGACCCAAGAACCTAAAGCAGTATCAAGAAAAGGATTTTTTTTTTACTCTTTTGTTTCAATGGAAGTGTATGCCATTGAAATGCAAATGGTCAATATTTTTTTCCTTATTGGTTTATGTGACCTCCATAGAACATAGCATACAAAGATTTTTTTTAAACATTAATATGCTAAATCTAAACTACAAACTGACTGAATCAAGGAAATTTAAAATGTATTTATCATAGGGTATTGTTGCAAATCACTCCAAAAAACTTCAGAACAGTGAGATATATATACACACACCCCACCCACCCTCTACAGCTGCAATACTTGTGTAAGACTGGCCAACACCTTTAGTTGTGAAAGAATTCCTATTTGAATGCATTGGGTGGAGGGATAGTTTCAGCTGAGTAGGGGCTGAATAATGAATCTGTGCTGCATTGAAAAGTGTTTTAAATTTGTGATCTATCACTTTAAATTTTCAGAGTAGAGGGCTCTGTAGGGAATTGAACCATCAGAGTGAGTCGGCAGCCAGCCAGCCTAGGGTAAGATAGGGTGAGTTGAGTCTCTATTTTAGGGAGCAGCCTGCTTTGTCTGTTTTTTGGTTTGGGTGTGTTACTTCGAATTCTAAGAAATCAAGTAGTCTTCTGTTGCAACCTTCCAGCAAGAGTATATTTTTTTAAATCTTACTTCTCTGAATGCCATGAAATAGAACAGAATACAAGATTTGGAGTGGGATTCTTGGTGCTGAATTTCCTTCTCAGTGTGGATGTCAGCCTAAAAAACTATCCAAGACTACTCTCTTTACATCTGTGATTTACTAGAAACTGATCTGTTTAGTTACTTTTGACACAAGAAACCAGGGTTCCAGGAGGCTTAACTATGTAAATAAGTTGTTGTCTGTAGTTGTCAAAAAAATAAAGACAAGCAATCACTCTCAAGAAATGGCTAGAGCCCAAATAAAAAAAAATACAGGCATGAACTATTTTTTTTAATAAATGTCTCCAGGTAACAAATTAATTTAGAAACGGTTTTCATTTAACCAGGCAATTAGCTGCAGGTCATAGGATTTTTTTTCCCCTCCCTCAAGTTCACAATTAAAACTGTTTATCTTCAAGGTCTGTTTGTTATAATTACAGTGATCTGTCATTTCTTAATGTGATCTGTCATAACTTTGTTGCTTTTTTTAAATGGCAGACATTTCTGTTAGTCCTCTTTTTAAAAAAAAAACACGACTTAAATTCTAATTTCAGACAAACCTTAAATGAAATGATGTGAGAGCCCAGCTTACTGATAAGCGAGGAAGGAGTTTGCTAACCAAAAGGTGAGCACATTTCTGCTTGGCTGGACCCTGGGTCACTAGGAAGGAGCTCAAGACTATTGTCCATAGAAGCTGCCTATATGATAGAGATGAAACACTTGATCTCTTTAAGGCAGTGGACTACGGATCTGCTCTCACAGCACTCCTATCTTGTGCATGGACCACCCTGGGAGTTTAACTTCCACCTGAGAGAATAAACCTAACACTGCAGTGATGGGAGGCTGGGAGAGACAGAGAGATTCCCATTATACGAAACTATCCACCTAGGACTTTCATCTGATACCACTGTCAGTACAGTCATTCCCTACCCCCAGCGCCTTGAGACAGAACTTTTTCAAAAAGAGAAGGGAAAATTGGATGGCATATTCTCTCTCACCACAAGAATACATTGAGGCAAGAAGCCAAAGCCAGAGACTTATTTATGTGTCTGATAATACAACAGAGGAATGCATATGCCCGGCTCCAACCTCACCACCCCAACAAGAAGGAAAATTATTAGCTGGTATATGCCAGGAAATGCAAAAAAAGGAAAGAATAAAGAAAATCAATGGAAAACTCTTTGCCTGAAGTGCAGTAAATTTATCTTAAAAGCTATCACCAGAAATAAACCTTTTGTCTCTTCCCACCTTCAGTGTAAGCGATACCAGCACATATTTCCAAAGTGCCGTTGAGTGGTATGAGCTTGTTTTGGAGATAGAGGATGATGCATTGGTTATATACATTAGAGGAAATTAGAGTAATAAGTCCACTATGTAATATTTTTCTTAGAATATGAATGCCCTTGCATCTTTAAAAATACTATTACAATTAAAAGCCATTCTTTGTATCAGAGACAATCTAAGGGCTCCAGAATACCTTTAGCAAACAACTTTTCATTTCAACACTGTGCAGTTTGTCGCTAATTCTATGTTTTGCTTCATTTGAGGATCCCATCAATTTTATGTCACAGACATACAAATCACTCCCTAAGCTGGAGAAAAGCAACCACTTAATTACAGTCTACCAAAGTGCAAAACATTTTGGAAATCACAAGTAATGCCTCCTTGCCAAGCCTCTTAAAACTCTGCTGGGTTTTAAACCTGCTTAACTGTTATCTTGTTTAGACAATATCAGAGCCTGACTAATGGTTACAAAACTGAATAACCTTCATTTGAATATTGACTCTCATACGAAGATCAGACAAGTGGCACTGCCGAGAACAATATAATTAAAGCCACACCATGTAATCTTGCAGCAACACAGCCATTCCCAAAGCAGTTACTGTTCACATCAAGCATAGCCCTTAATACTTCACATAAAGACAAGCTTTGGCATCTTCCACTAAACAACTGCCTTGGGGGCAAGTAAGTTGTGTCAATCAAGACCATTTAGAAGAAGCCTGAAATTTGTTTGTACATATAACACAGAGACAGACTGTCAGACGAACAAAGTTTCCCTCCCCCCCATTTATTAATGAGAAAGTAGTGTGTCTAAGTAGACTAGGTAGCCCAGAAGTTGCAGTCAAGGTTCATATTAAATAATCTTTGTAATTTTTACTGTTAAACAGCTGGATTTTCTATGACCGAGGCTTCCAGTTAAACAAGCAACATTAAAATAAAACTTTAAAATTAATGACTTGACACATTCAACCTATCCAAGATTTTAGCAAGTTGTGATCATTAGCAGTGTCATTCAGATATCTACTTGTCTCTGAAAGCAGAATGGGATTGCACACAATTTAATTTAACATTAAGCATGCAATCACACCACATAACTCCCATCACCAAAACCAAAGCCAGCTGAAGTTGATGGGAGTCTTTCATTCCAAGCCTTTCCATTGATTTCAGTAGGCTTTAATCAGGCACATCATGACCAGGACCTACAGACTCTTTCAACTAGCTGTGGTCCTATTGGCCAGAAGTAAGCACTTTTGGTATTAAATACGAGGCCCTATATGAAGATATTATAAAGACTGGCCTGAGCCAAAACCCCAGATCTGAAAACCCCTCAAATTTTTTTGGAAAGTTTGGCTCGAGTTCCAAATTTTGCATCTTGGAACCGTTTCTCATACAAAATGAATACTATTAAAATGAAAAAGCAGTCTGTATTGCAGACCATCTAAGGGCTCCAGAATTTCTTTTGCAAACAACTTTTTATTTAAAAGCTCTTCCCAGTTTGCCTCTGGCTTTCTCTTTCTTTTCATTTGAGGGACACATTGGATACAGGATACACAAGATACTGGCGCGTTGGGCAATTATTACCATGCAGTGACATGGCAGTCAAGATGTACGTAAAATGTTATTGCACAGCTAAATACTCTTTATCCTTTGAAGGATAAATAAATTCTACCGTAATCCACGCTCCCGTGTAACTCCCATGTAGTGCTTTAGCTGCTACACTTGAAAATGCTATCAGTCCCAGAATGATCCTGAGTGATTTAATGGCAAAGCTACTTCCACTAAGACTTCATTTAACGTATTTATTTTAACATAATGTCTGCTCTCCTTCCTGCATTCCAAGTCATACAGATGTAAAACGGTGACTTCTCACTAACCCTTAGATTCATTATAGACACCATTAGTTATAAATATTGCAATCATGCTGCTCTGGGGATTATCAATATAGATTTCTTGAGCTACTACCTGACCTTAGTTATGGCATTAGACTATAGAACCCTAATAAGAGTAATTGTTTGAATATCATCTTTTTTTTTCTGCCTTAGAACAATCATGATTATTATGCTTAAGTTTAACGAGATAATAATCAGACTTTACTTTTCTCGTAGTTATAAACCTATTACAAAGTATAAATCACTAAATCTGTACATTTTCCAAGAGCGTGTCCCTTTCCAAATCAGCAGTCTCTTATGGCATCATAAATCGACAGCCCACTGTATATTGGTAGATCTCATGTGTGTTGCACTTTGCTACTGGCTAAAAAAGATAAACAGATTGACAGCAAGTCATTTACCATGTGACTGTTTTCAAATGACACTGTATAAATATATTTGTATACATGGCCTTTTAGCAATTTTGTAGTTCCTTCTTCTTGGGATCAATTTGAGCCATAAATTAATAATGACACCATTCTCACTTTTTTTTTGGAAGGGTGTGGAGGGCTTAGGGGAAAGAGTAAAACAGTATGCAAGTTAGATGACTAGAGGTTTAAAAATAGAAATGTGATCAAAGATGCCCTGCCTGGCCCTTTGCAAGAAATTGTAAACTCTCTTGCTCTTGCTGATTGGCAAGTTAATGTTGCAATGATGCCTACAGATAATTAAAACTTTGTTGAGTGCTTTGGTAGGCTCTAACTTTCCAGTTTATCCTAAAGCAGAGAATTGCCAGTTCACCCATCAACAGATGAGTCAAGCGCAAAAGCTGACAGGAGTTTGAGGGAAGATGACAAAACAGAAATGCTGTGCACTCTCTTATGACTGCCAAGGAAAATCGAATTATTATACAATGCATATAAAAGCAAGGTATAGAAGGCGAGGCTGAATACATGACAACAGCCACATAGACCTGGAAACCAATGTGGTTTTCACACTACAACTTCAGTGCTGGTTCCAGTCAAACAGGTCTGACTCACACTATACTGTCTTACACATCTCACAATGATATTAATTATTCACTGAAAGTGAATAATGGCAGACTAGAACTCATATCGACTAGTATAAACTAAACAAAATTAGTTTTCAAATGGCACAGCATCCGTCCAACAAGATGGCCAGATAATTCTCTGGAAACAAATACTATTTTGCATAAGTACCTCCCGGACCATTCCTATTTTTGTCTAAAATTAACGCAACATGGCAGCACGCTGGTCAATGTTCATTACTTCATTGCCTACAGAGCTATATATATGTGCAATATTAGCATAAGCAGTGTAGACCTTTTAGACTAGACTGTCTCTTATTATTTTAAAAGAGCAAAAATACTACTTGTCAATGCTGAGACTTCTGCTCCTTGAACCTCATTATTAAGAGCATTCCGTACAAATATGGAGTCTAAACAAAAGAGGACTGCAATGCATCCCTGGCATAGGTCCATTAATTTAATTGGAGTTACCCTGGAGATGAATCTGGTCCAGATCGTTCACCTTCAGGGGGAGGGTGGAGGGAGGGGGAAAAATAATCACACAAAGGGAAAATATATTTGAGGGCCAAATCCTCGGCTGGTGTAAATCACTGTAGCTCCACTGATGGCCTACCAGGTTATGTGGGGTTCTCTAGATGTATTCCAGCCCTGTCAGCTCCTTAAGTAAGATGAGAATGGTGGTCTAACAGAAATGGCAGTGGAGGGCCTGCTAATTCCAGTTTAGGCTAGAAATCTGTAGGGAAATCTGGACCCCATCTTGCAAATATACAGCCAGACACTAGGAATCCAATTTCCTCTGTTCAAGACCCCATTCCTCTATTAGGTTTGCCGGTTTATGTTATGTTCCATGTACTGACTCCTCCATTATCATTGTTCACTTCTACCCCATCCACAGGAGGTTAGATAGGAGAAATTACTGTTGCTGTAATCCCCAGGACACTGTTCTGTTAGTCTTAGTGGCCTTTTCCAGGGTTCCTTCCCAGCTCCGCCCCTCTCAGTAAGGCCAGGCCAGCATAACAGCAGAAGAGAGAACAACCACCAGAATTCCATTTTACTTTCACACTTGCTCTTCCAGGGGGGAGATTCCCTATCTTTCTTCATTATTTCTTTTTTAAGCAATTCTTCGATATTACATGAAATTAAGTCAACTTGATACTAGGTTTTGGGTAACGGTGTGAGTTACTGCATTAAGTTTCCACTTCAAGAGATCTTGGTTCCAATAAAGACAATGGATTATTGTTATTATTAAGGGCTTATGTGGCATTTTTCCATCCATAGATCAAAACCACTTACAAAGAAGGGTGAATATTGTTATCCTGACTTGACATACTGGGAGTTTCAACGGTTTACTCAAGGTCACATAACAATCAGTGGTAGAGAGCCAGGAACAAAATCCAGGCATCCTGCCTCCAGTCCAATGTCCTGTCCTGATCATGGCCATTGGGTTTAGCTGCCTTACATCACAAGTGACATGAGTATCATGATCTAAATCAGTCCCCCTTGCACATGCAAACACAGATATGTTAAAACTTAATACATGGCCCGTTTGGACAGAAGTTATCATTTTTCAAAGTTTTTGACAAGTTTGCATAGAAATGGTTTCAGAAGAACAGCCATACTGGGTCAGATCAATGGTCCACCTAGCCCAGTGTCCTGTCTTCCAACAGTGGCAAATGCCAGGTGCTTCAGAGGGAAAGAACAGAACAGGTAATCATCAAGTGATCAATCTCCTATTGTCCACTCACAGCTTCTCGCAAACAGAGGCTCGGGACACTCAGAGCATGGTCCCTGCCCATCCTGGCTAATAGACATTGATGGACATGTCCTCCATGAACTTATCTAGTTCTTTTTTAACCTTGTTAAAGTTTTGACCTTCACAACATCCTCTGGCAAAGAGTTCCACAGGTTGCCTTTGCATTGTGTAAAGAAGTACTTCCTGTTTGTTCTAAACCTGCTGTCTATTAATTTTGTTGGGTGACTCCTAGTTCTTGTGTTACGTGACGGGGTAAATAACTTCTTTATTCCCTTTCTCCATACCAATCAAGATTGTATAGACCTCTATCATATCCCCCTTAGGTGTCTTTTCCACACTGAAAAATCCCAGTCTTTTTAATCTCTCCTCATATGGAAGCTGTTCCCTACCCCTAATCATTTTTCTTGCCCTTCTCTGTACCTTTTCCAATTCCCCTTTTTTTTCAGATGGGGTGACTGGATCTGAACACAGTATTCAAGATGTGGGCATAAAATGGATTTATAGAGAGGCATGATGATATTTTTTGTCTTATTATCTATCCCTTTCCAAATGGTTCCTAACATTCTGTTGGCTGTTTTGACTGCCACTGCACATTGAGTTGATGTGAATCGTCCTCTGAAAACAATGACTCCAAGATCTCTTTCTTGAGTGATAACAGCTAATTTAGACCCCCTCCTTTCGCATGTATAGTTGGGATGATATTTTCCACTGTGCATTACTTTGCACTTAACATTGAATTTCATCGGCCATTTTGTGGGTCAGATACCAGTGTAACTCTTTGCAGTCAGCTTTGGATTTAACTCTGAGTAATTTTGTATCATCTGCATATTTTGCCACCTCACTGTTTACCCCTTTTTCTAGATCATTTATGAATATGTTGAACAGCACTGGTCCAGCACACACTGATGAGGATGGGGGAGTGGGGGGAACCACTATTTATTTCTCTCCATTTGGAGAGCTGCCCATTTATACCCTTTCTTTCCTGTCTTTTAAACAGTTACTGATCCATGAGAGGAACTTCTTTCTTATCCCATGACTGCTTACTTTGCTTAAGAGCCTTTGGTGAGGGACCTTGTCCAGTAACAGTTTAGAAAACTTTTTGGCTACTACTTGTGAAAAGTCATATGCCTTCTTTAAAAGATGGATGCCATGAACTATGGCATGCAGATAGTGCCATAGACAGCACATAAGGAGTAGTCATAAGGTGTCAAAAAACCCACATTTGGATGCTCAGATTGGTACTTAAAATCAGAAAAAGCCACTTCAAGTACACAGTTGCCAATGTGAGCATCCAAATCTAGAAGTAATGATAAGATGTCCACTTTCTATATTTGACAATTATGCTCCCAATATGTTAAACTGTATAAAATAAAATAAGGATTAAAATCCAGTCGAGTGCTTTGGAGTCTTTTTGTTGTTGTTGGCTTACAGAGTTGTAATTTGAAACATTTTCTCTAACACAGAATTATTCAGGACCTGTATGGAATTAGTCAGCCATGCATGTAAAGGAAAAAAGCTTTCTCTAAACAGAAAGTTGGTGGACATTTTTCCAGCTTTGATTGTTCAAGAGATGTTTTAAGATATTCCATGGAAAAGCAATTATTGACAGACCACTCCCTCAGTTTGGCAATCCGACGAGGCAGCTGCAGTTCCAGAACATAATGGAAAATGCTGGTGTCTTCCTAGTTATAGCTATTTTTTTTTTAAATCCATGAAAGAGTTTTTCTTCATAAAGTTTTTGAAACAGGATCGGTTTTAATGGTCTCTGAGCCTGATCACAATTACACCACTGTAAAGCAGAAGTAACCCCAGGAACATTACACAGGGGTCTAATTTGTGTGACATCAGAATCAGGTCCCTTTAATGATTCATCTTTAATAAACCATGGAGCTGAGATGAAAGAATTATCGAGAGTATAAAAGCAATGGTGCTTTGTTTAAAAAGCTCCAATATTCCAATAGGTAAAACTATTTTGTTTTTGGTCTTTGAAATACTGGAGTATCATGTAGTCCAGAAACACAATTTACAACAGTTACGGTTACAGGCTGATCTGCTAATTGTATGAAATGGAACATAGACGTACTGGTGCTGTGTAATTCCACCCCCCGCTTATTAAAAAGGATATCACAGTCCCCAAAGGCACAGTAGGAAACAGAGAATTTCTCCTTTCAGATGTTATCTACCCTATAAATCTTAAAGCTTTGCCCAATGCATCATCTTTGAATTAATTATGTATCACTCACCATTATACATAACTTTTCTCATTAAAGCTACACATTTTTTAATTGAAGTTGCCGCATGACAAATGTTAAGACCCTTTCATACACTGACATAAAACAACTTGTGTCAGATTCACATAGTTTTTTTTCTAATACCCAGGCAACTCTCTGCTATTCAATAATTATCTCCACCATCAGCATTTAACTAAAAGTGACAAAAATATACTTCTTAGTAAACATCAGAGCTGAGAAAATGACTTGGAATGAATCATTTATTGGGTTTTGCCAAGTATTTTTCTATTCACAAGCAGATTGCTAAATTTTTAGAGGTAAATTATTCATGCATTTCTGTCAATGTTTCCTCCTATTTGAATAACTGAAATTTGGTTGTGAATATTGAAATTTCAACATTGGCTCTGTCAGTTACATAGGGTTTTGGTTCTGCTCTTGACTGGATGCAGTTTGGCAACCTAGAGTGCATTTCAAATGTTACTAGCAAGTATACACTTCAAAATTCACTTTCAGGCCAGATCCACACAAGAACATTTTACATAGGGGCATGATATTTTTTGGACATCTCCATGTGGCAAAAACCCTAGCATAGACACACTTAAATCAGCATAAAATGTTTTTGCTGGTATACCTTATTTTTCCTCAGAGAGTCAGTATAGGCTATATGGGCAAAAGCACTTTTATTGCTGGTATACCTCCATCTCCATTAGGAGAGTTTTGTGTGTATAACAATACTGTGATAAGAAAAGGAGGACTTGTGGCACCTTAGAGACTAACCAATTTATTTGAGCATAAGCTTTTGTGAGCTACAGCTCACTTCATCGGATGCATACTGTGGAAAGTGTAGAAGATCTTTTTATATACACACAAAGCATGAAAAAAATACCTCCTCCCACCCCACTCTCATGCTGGTAATAGCTTATCGAAAGTAACCACTCTCCTTACAATGTGTATGATAATCAAGGTGGGCCATTTCCAGCACAAATCCAGGGTTTAACAAGAACGTCTGGGGGGCGGGGTAGGAAAAAACAAGGGGAAATAGGTTACCTTGCATAATGACTTAGCCACTCCCAGTCTCTATTCAAGCCTAAGTTAATTGTACCCAATTTGCAAATGAATTCCAATTCAACAGTTTCTCGCTGGAGTCTGGACTCCTCCTGAAGGTCGAAACAGCAGACTGGACTTCTACATGGAGTGCTTCCGCCGACGTGCACGGGCTGAAATTGTGGAAAATATGGGGCATCACTTGCCCCATAACCTCAGCCGTGCGGAACACAATGCCATCCACAGCCTCAGAAACAACTCTGACATCATAATCAAAAAGGCTGACAAAGGAGGTGCTGTTGTCATCATGAATAGGTCGGAATACGAACAGGAGGCTGCTTGTTCACCAGCTCTCCAACACCACTTTCTACAAGCCATTACCCTCTGATCCCACTGAGAGTTACCAAAAGAAACTACAGCATTTGCTCAAGAAACTCCCTGAAAAAGCACAAGATCAAATCTGCACAGACACACCCCTGGAACCCCGACCTGGGATATTCTATCTACTACCCAAGATCCATAAACCTGGAAATCCTGGGCACCCCATCATCTCAGGCATTGGCACTCTGACAGCAGGACTGTCTGACTATGTAGACTCCCTCCTCAGGCCCTACGCTACCAGCACTCCCAGCTACCTTCGAGACACCGACTTCCTGAGGAAACTACAATCCATCGGTGATCGTCCTGATAACACCATACTGGCCACTATGGATGTAGAAGCCCCCTACACTAACATTCCACACAAAGATGGACTACAAGCCGTCAAGAACACTAACCCCGATAATGTCACGGCTAACCTGATGGCTGAACTTTGTGACTTTGTCCTTACCCATAACTATTTTACATTTGGGGACAATGTATACCTTCAGATCAGCAGCACTGCTATGGGTACCCGCATGGCCCCACAGTATGCCAACATTTTTATGGCTGACTTAGAACAACGCTTCCTCAGCTCTCGTCCCCTAACGCCCCTACTCTACTTGCGCTATATTGATGACATCTTCATCATCTGGAACCATGGAAAAGAAGCCCTCGAGGAATTCCACCATGATTTCAACAATTTTCATCCCACCATCAACCTCAGCCTGGTCCAGTCCACACAAGAGATCCACTTCCTGGACACTACAGTGCTAATAAACGATGGTCACATAAACACCACCCTATACAGGAAACCTGCTGACCGCTATTCCTACCTACATGCCTCCAGCTTTCACCCTGACCACACCACATGATCCATCGTCTACAGCCAAGCTCTGCGATACAACCGCATTTGCTCCAACCCCTCAGACAGAGACAAACACCTACAAGATCTCTATCAAGCATTCTTACATCTACAATACCCACCTGAGGAAGTGAAGAAACAGATTGATAGAGCCAGAAGAGTTCCCAGAAGTCACCTACTAAAGGACAGGTCTAACAAAGAAAATAACAGAACGCCACTAGCCGTCACCTTCAGCCCCCAACTAAAACCCCTCCAATGCATTATTAAGGATCTACAACCTATCCTGAAGGATGACCCAACACTCTCACAAATCTCGGGAGACAGGCCAGTCCTTGCCTACAGACAGCCCCCCAACCTGAAGCGAATACTCACCAGCAACCACATACCACACAACAGAACCACTAACCCAGGAACCTATCCTTGCAACAAAGCCCATTGTCAACTGTGCCCACATATCTATTCAGGGGACACCATCACAGGGCCTAATAACATCAGCCACACTATCAGAGGCTCGTTCACCTGCACATTCACCAATGTGATATACGCCATCCTGTGCCAGCAATGCCCCTCTGCCATGTACATTGGTCAAACTGGACAGTCTCTACGTAAAAGACTAAATGGACACAAATCAGATGTCAAGAATTATAACATTCATAAACCAGTCGGAGAACACTTCAATCTCTCTGGTCACGCAATTACAGACATGAAAGTTGCTATATTACAACAAAACAACTTCAAATCCAGACTCCAGCGAGAAACTGTTGAATTGGAATTCATTTGCAAATTGGATACAATTAACTTAGGCTTGAATAGAGACTGGGAGTGGCTAAGTCATTATGCAAGGTAACCTATTTCCCCTTGTTTTTTCCTACCCCCCACTTCCCCCAGACGTTCTTGTTAAACCCTGGATTTGTGCTGGAAATGGCCCACCTTGATTACCATACACATTGTAAGGAGAGTGATCACTTTAGATAAGCTATTACCAGCAGGAGAGTGGGGTGGGAGGAGGTATTTTTTCATGCTTTGTGTGTGTATAAAAAGATCGTCTACACTTTCCACAGTATGCATCTGATGAAGTGAGCTGTAGCTCACGAAAGCTTATGCTCAAATAAATTGGTTAGTCTCTAAGGTGCCACAAGTACTCCTTTTCTTTTTGCGAATACAGACTAACACGGCTGTTACTCTGAATACTGTTATAGGCCTCAGTGAATGTTTGAGCTCAGAAGCTTAAAATATCCTATTCACACTAGAAAAGGCCAATCACTCAAAATGCACAAAATAGAAAAACAATAGTCTGAAATTCTTTTTCAATTCACCTGAACATTCTTTGAAAACCTGCCCACTACTTATGCAGCTGCAAGAAACATATTTCCAATGAAAGCTAAACTTCTGCTGATTGAACAAAAGCAACTGATTTAAAATGCAACCTTTATGGGAACTGAACAACATTCAGGTTTAGAAGATTACAAGAAGATGAATTTTGTCACACAATGAAATGTGAAAAAAAAATCACTCAGCAAAAGAGATCAGGTTTTCTAATCATCAGTATGTAAGTTATTCTCATCAGTATGAGAGTTATTCTCAGCAGAAATGTAATTAAGATGGTAGCTACAAAAGAGAAGTAACCTCAACCATTCTCTACCCACCAAGAGAGGGTTCAAGTTAAAGAAGTGGAGGTAAGTGCCACAATTCATTTTTAAAGTTGGTGCAAAATTCAGCTAAGTGAAGGTGGTCTTTTTTGTTCCCAGTTCTCATGGAGTCTCCTTGGTTTTCCTGTGTGTTTCACAGGTTTGCCTGAAAAAGTGGAATTCAGTCAAACCAAAACTGTTACAACCTCAAGTGACAAACTCCTGGATTTCATCCAAATCTTGGCCCAGGTTCCTTCAAAATATCTGTGAAGCTTTCTGAGAACCTAGACCCTGTATTATATTTGTGAGAACCTTCACGTGGCACGGTCTATTTGTAAATGCTTTCACACCAAATGTGGCAATTCAGTGCGCTCTAGAAGTCAGATTCTGCTTTCAGGTCCATCAGTACAACATGACTTCACTTTCATAGGGTTGAATTAAAGTAACTGGGCATCAGAAGTGTCTGAATGAGTGAGATCTAGACCATGGACAAGAAGGACACAAGAAGTTTTTCAATATTTCAGCTCAACATTCTCTCAAACTTCCAATAATGTACCTCTCCCAGAATTTTTCAGGACACTAATGGGCTGAGTTTTCTTGGAAAAGACTCATGGAGATGGAATCTCCTGAGTCCAGCAGTAATGCATTTTGCATTAAGAATCCCGATTTCACTTCACAGGGTTAAATACTTGTAAACCAGAAAAACCACATTTCTTGTAAGTAACACGTTCCTCTTTAAACAAAGCAATTAGCTCTGCCAGTAATGGAAAAGGTGCTCAATTGAAAACTTGCAAATAAGAAAGCACCATCACATGAAATACAGGAGCTAGATTGTTTATTTCTAGAATTAAGGTTTTGTAACTAATGCATGTTTGCTAACGATGTGTGTGCTTCTACAATGGCACAGAGATAAAATGCTGTCAGAGATGTATCAGTTTAATCCTCAGATTTACCTAAAATGACATTAATGTATGTTGCTATGGAAAAAATGTATTGATTTATATGAAAAAATAAAGAATCCCCTGCTATTAACTGCTTCGCTGCTGATACTGGGCACAATCCTGCCCTGGTCAGAACAAAGGAGGACAGAGATATCTTCATGAATCCCCTCCAGGAATCCTGCTACTAAGAGTCCCTTAGTAATATGTTGGCCATTTTGTCTCTCCTCTAAGCAGGTTCAATATGTGCATCAAGGACCTGATCCAACAACCACTGAAGTCAATGGGAGCCTTTCTACAGGTGCTAATGAGTTGGGGAACCAGACACAGAAACAGAAATGTAGGGCTGGAAGGGACCTTGAGAAAACAAATCCAGACCCCTGCATCGAGGCAGGAGCAAGTAAACCTGGACCATCCCTGGCCGGTGTTTGTCTAACCTGTTATTAAAAGCCTCCAATGATGGGGATACCACAACCTCCCTTGGAAGCCTTATTCCAGAACTTAACTACCCTATACTCAGAACGTTTTATCCCAATACCTACCCTAAATCTCCCTGGCTGCAGAGATTAAGCCCATTACTTCTGCTCTTACCTCCAGTGGACATGGGAAAAAATTGATCCCCTTTTAACAGGCCTTAATATATGTGAAGACTTAACAGTTCCCCCCATCCCCAGTCTTCTTTTCTCAAAACTAAATATGCCCAGCTTTTTAACTTCCCTTGTAGGTCAGGTTTTCTAAACTTTCATCATTTTTGTTGCTCTCCTCTGGACTCTCCCCAGTTTGTCCACATCTTTCCTAAAGTGTGGCACCCAGAGCTGGACATAGTACATGTATGACACAGTCTGCACCAGTGACAAGTAAAAGCAGGACAATTACTTCCTATGTGTTACATATGGCACTCCTGTTAATACACCCCAGAATGATATTAGTCTTTTTCACAACTACACCACATTGTTGACTAATATTCAATTTGTGATCCACTTTAACCCCCAGATTCTTCTCAGTACTTCTACCACTTAGCCAGTTATTCCCCATTTTGTAGTTGTACATTTAACTTTTGCTTCCTAAGTGAAGTACTTTGCACTGATCTTTATTGAATTTCATCTTGTTGATTTCAGACCAATTCTCCAATTTGTCAAAGTCCTTTTGAATTCTAATTCTTTCCTCAAAGGTGCTTGCAACCCCTCCAAACTCGGTGTCATCTGCAAATCTTATGAGCATACTCTCCACTCCATTATCCAAGTCATTAATGGAAACACTGAATACCACCAGACGCAGGACTGACCCCATTATATAAACATCTTCACAGTTTAACAGCAAAGCATTGCTAACAGCCTCCAAGCCGGTTGTGCACCTACCTTATCATAATTTCATCTAGTCAGCATTTTCCTAGTTTGCTTATGAGAATGTCCTATGGGACTGTGTCTGAAGCCTTACTAAACTCAAAATATATCATGTCTACTGTTTCCACTAGACCAGTAATCCTGTCAAAGAATCAGATTTAGTCAGTTTGGTATGATTTGTTTTTGACAAATGCATGTTGGGTATTCCTTATAACTCTTATCATCCAGGTGTTTACAAACACTGTTTAATAATTTTAAACACAGAAAGATACTGGAACAAAATTAGGCTGACTAGTCTATAATTCCATGGGTCCTCTTAGTACCTGTCTTTAAAATTGGAAACAATGTTTGCCTTTCTCCAGTCCTCTGGGACCTCACCCATCCTCTAGGAGTTCAAGAATAATTGCTAACAGTTCCGAGATTGCTTCAGCTAGTTCCTTAAGTACTGTAGGATGAATTGCATCAGACCCTGCTGACTTGAATACATCCAGCTGATCTACATATTCGTTAACCTGTTCTTTCCATATTTTAACTTGCATTCCTTCCCTCATTGTTAATATTAATTGTATTGAGTATCTGCTCACCATTAACCTTTTTAGTGAAGACTGAACCAAAATAGACATTAAACACCTCAGCCTTCTTGATATCACCAGTTATTAGCGCTCCTTCCTCTCTAAGTATAGGACCTATAATTTCCTTTGTCTTTCTCATCCTCCCAATGTATTTATAGAACCTCTTCCTACCGCATTTTCTGTCTCTTGCTAGGTGGAACTCATTAAGGTGCCTTCATCTTTCTAATAAGAAAGAAAAGGAGTACTTGTGGCACCTTAGAGACTAACCAATTTATTTGAGCATAAGCTTTTGTGAGCTACAGCTCACTTCATCGGATGCATCATCGGATGAAAGCTTATGCTCAAATAAATTGGTTAGTCTCTAAGGTGCCACAAGTACTCCTTTTCTTTTTGCGAATACAGACTAACACGGCTGTTACTCTAAAACCTGTCGTCATCTTTCTAATGTTGTCCATACATGCTTGTGCTATTTGTCTGTACTCCTCTTTAGCAATTCATCCACGTTTCTACTTTTTGTAGGACTCCTTTTTGATTTTCAGGTCATAAAAAAGTTCCTGGAGCCCTATTGGCTTCTTACTATTCTTCCTATCTTTCCTTTGCCACAAACCTGTGGCAATATGGTGTATGGTCCAGAGTGTTAGCTGGCCACATTGCCCAATGCATTGTTAAATTACCCAGCTTGTTTTCCATGGACTGGAGGTAAAGACCCTGCCTATACCCCACTCTCCTGCCTTGTCCACCATTGCAGCAGAAGGCAGGATTTATGTGTAAAGGTACCCCAAGGAAAACATGCCACCAGAGTTGCCTGAGGCCCTCTTCTCCAGGGGCATTGAGCTCTTCCATGTTTATTTCAATAGCACTTTGGAAGATCAACTTGAATGCTTTTGCAGCACAGAGGCCCAGCAATAAATCGGTTAAACTTAAAAACAAAATCTTTGTACCATGGAAGTCTGTGCAAGCCACGGACACTGCAGAAAATTGATTTTCCAACAGGTTTTGCAGCTTTGCGTTGGCTTTCGAAGTATGGAAGCTAGATATATTTTGCTAAGTATATTTCTCTGAATTAGGGCCCATAACTGTTTAGTATTTTCCTGCACATTTTCCATTGATTAATGTTATGTTTACAGAACTCTAAATATGGAATGTTGCCTTGCTGTTGGAGAATTAATTTTGCCTTTCTTCTGTATTTTTATTGGTTTTGCCATATACATTTTATTACCATAATATTCAAAACACAAAATTATGAATAGATCCTTGAGCTATATCTTATGAGGATTTTCTCTGCTAATTGGCAGTATCAAAGGAGCTGTATCATCCTTCTTTTGTAAAAAGATTACTTAGATGGTAACTATGTTCATGGCACTTCTCAGACTTCTCAACGCAGCATTAATTATGCAATAATGCACAAAATAATTGTGCCATTTAATTAGATGCCATAAGATTTTTTTAAATAGCCTTTGCAGCTTTGCTTCTCTGTGGCCTTACCAGGATTTGTTAAAAAAAGCATGCTGCTTTTGTTTGATTGTTTCAGAAGGTTAAAATTCAGGACACCTGGGTTCCATTGCCACCATTGCCAGTGGCTCAGTTTGTTAACTTGAGCGTCTATGCCTCCATTTCCTCCATAAATGGAGGATAATTCTTACTCTCCTTATAAATCCTCTGATCTCCTTTGATGAAAGCCACTGAGAGTCAAATCCCAAGTCTATGAATATCATCAGGAGTCTTTTCTCTGATCTAAATAGACTTTGAATCAGGCCCTACAAGTGCAAAGTGCAAGTGTAAGTGCAAAATGTTACTATTGAATAATTGCATCAGCAATACCAGTTTGCAGATAGATACTGCTCCTTTTAACCCTTCATTTTCTTAATCATACTATGGTAACACCCACAGGTCCCAGTGAGAATAGAGCCTCAATGTGCCAGGGGCTATACACACAGAGATGAAAAGACAGGCCGTTTTGGCCACACAGTGTCATGTAGATTCTTGAGTGGATTGTGAAGCCCAGTGGCACAACAAATGCCATTCTTCAAACTTCAAATACATCACTCTGATGTAAGGAACTGTCTTTGCTAATGATTTTACTGATTCAAGCCATGGCTTCTTTCCAACACTTATTAAATAACAGCTAATTTCCCATATCTCATTTTGACATTTTCTACATAGCTCAGTACTTTCCTCCGTGCTAAACATTCTGTATTTTGTGTCGTGTACGGCTTATAAACAATGGTAAAATTAATTTGTATCTCGTGCATTCAGCTTCACCCCTGCTTAATCGTCCTGCTGCGTGTTTACTCAGATAAATGCCTGCTGAGGCTATTGACACTACAAAGGATATAAACCATTTTCTTTATGCACATACATCAGCATTGCACATATTTACCCAAAAATGCAAAGAGGGATGGCATCAAAATAATCCCAGATCAATCCAAATTCTATTTCCCCAAATTTGCAAGCGTTGTTGTACAAATGTTTTACTAAATGATAGCATTCAATGTTCCAAATAGCCAAGGACAGGGTTCTGTGTTTTTGTTCTGTGTTTGTACAGCACCTTGCACAATGGGGTCTTGGTCTGCGACAGTGCTACTATAATACAAATCATCATCATCATCATGGTTTGTTCAGGACCATTTCCGAAAGTCATTAGGATGGATTTCCATACCTGCCCACAGTCCCATATTTGAGGGCCTTCACTCATTTAGTACCAATGTTACCTACATTCCATTCAAGTGTGATGCTTTGATTGACGACATTAATTTATATGAGAAATAAAGAATCTTGAAACTAAGGTTATAGGTTTTGGGACTAAAGGAACAAATCCCTCTGCATCATTATTTTGTATGTCCCACATTTAGACCTTAAAACAGGGGTGGCCAACCTGAGCCTGAGAAGGAGCCAGAATTTACCAATGTACATTGCCAAAGAGCCACAGTAATACCTCAGCAGCCCGCCCCCCATCAGCTCCCCCATCCCACTCCCAGCGCCCCCCATTCACTGGCAGCCCCGCCAATCAGAGTCTCCCCCTCCCTCCATGCACCTTCCAATCAGCAGTTTCATGACATGCAGGAGGCTCTGGGGGTTGGGAGAGGGGGGGAGTGAGGGCATAGCAGGCTCAGGGGAGAGGGCTGGAAGGGCTGGAGAGGGGTCAGGGCCTGTGGCAGAGCCAGGGGTTGAGCAGTGAGCACCCCCCGGCACATTGGAAAGTTGGCGCCTGTAGCTCCAGCCCCGGAGTCGGTGCCTGTACAAGGAGCTGCACGTTAACTTCTGAAGAGCTGCATGTGGCTCCGGAGCCATAGGTTGGCCACCCCGCCTTAGAAAATTGAGGGATTCAAAGTTTCATAGGTTCCAAGGCCAGAAGGGACGGTTGCGATCATCTCGTCTGACCTCTTCTATAAAAGACAGGCCGTAGGACTTCCCTGAAAAAAATTCCTAGAGCAGATCTTTCAGAAAAGCATCCTATGTTGATTTAAAAGTTGGCAGTAATGTATGATCCACCATGACCTTTGGTAAATTGTTCCACTGGTTAATTACCCTCACTGTTAAAAGTGTACACCTTGTTTTCTAATTCAATTTGTCTAGCTTCAACTTCCAGCCACTGGATTGTGTTATACCTTTTCCTGTTAGATGGAAGAGCCCATCATCAAATACTTATTCATGTAGGTATGTACAGACTAATCAAGTCACCCTTTAACCTTCTCTTTGTTAGACTTAATGAGCTCAGTCTATTTAGTTTATCACTATAAGGCATGTTTTCTAATCCTTTAATCTTTCTCATGGTTCTTCTCTGACCCCTCTAATTTATCAACATCCTTTTTGAATTGTTCACCCCAGAACTGGATCCAGTATTCCAGCAGCACCTGCACCAGAGCCACACAGAGAGGTAAAATAACCTCTTTACCCCTATTCGAGACTCCCGTTTATACGCCCAAGGATCACATTAGCCCTTTATGCCACAGCATCGCACTGAGAGCTCATGTACATGTCATTGGAAAACTTATGAAACTCCACTTCATTGTGTATCTTACACAAACCATAATTCCTTAATAGAACTAGTCAATATTTTTGACAGAACATATCACTCCATCAAAATTTGAAAGTTTGAAATCTGTCAGTTTCAAAACTACTCAAAATCAAAATATATTGTTATGACTCATTTTATTTCAACTTTACTAGTTTCATTCCAACATCTTTATTTCATTTAGACTTTTAAATTAGATTATAAAATGTTATATTTAATATTTTTATAATATATTAGGTTTCTAAATTATCCAAAGGAAACGTCTCAACATTAGCACAATGAAATATTGAAAAGGCCATGTGGATGTTTCTGAAAGAATTTTTTTTTTCAGAATTTCCATTCTGTGAACATTTCAAAATGTTGATTTTTCATCCCAATTCGTAATGAGAAAAAATGTCAGAATTTCCTACAGGACAGAAATTCTATCATCTGACCAGCTCCATGCCTTTCCAAGGATCTCTTTGGGACTGTGCAAGCCCCAGAGGGGAGATAAGGATAAGGACAAACAGAATCAGTCAGCAAGGAGCAATGAAAGTTGGTGTATTAATTAAAAAAAAAAATCACAAAGTTGAGTGTTGAACAGTAACTAGCTACTCAGGCTTCAAAGCTGACATCCTCAAAAACATCAGCAACACTTACATGAGTTAGCAGCATGCAAAGGTAATTGTCTGACACTTATCTGACTATGTGAACGAACAAAACAGTTCCTGTATAGCCAGTGATGACTTATTGATGATACCGTTCCTGGAGCGTACTGAAATATGTCCACTCACTGCTAAGACATGCCTAGTTGTAATAGAGCTCTCCGGTCTACATTTGACATCTGGGTTACCTACTGAACACGGGATCACCTCCAGCAATTACCAGAGACTGGCAAGCAGCATAATATTTTCTCGGATGCTGATGAAAATCAGCAATAGAACTGTAAAAGCTCTAATTACAGAAATGGTAAACCGAGGCAGAGAAGCTGGTGATTAAGTGGCATGCTCCCAGTTACACAGTAAAATAGAGGAAATTGCATTACCTGGAGGAAAATAAATTCTATGCAATTCCAATGGCATGTGCTGAGTGGGACAAAGACGACCTGGATTCTTTACTTCTATCAGCCTGCTCGGTGACCTGGGCAAGTCATTTCACAACATTGTCTTAGTTTCTCTAACTGTAAAATGGGATAATGCTACTGATCTCCTTGTAAATCCCTTTGAGATGCACTGATGAAAAGCTCTATAAGAGCAAGGTATTATAATTATTACTTCAGACCAGACACAATAGCCTATGTCATTTACACCATATTCAGTTTTGCCAACTAACAATATTGGTTTAATGAGACTCGTGCCACTATTTGTGATGAATGATTGTGCTTCTTGCAACATGAAAGGGCATGTTCTTTCACGTGAGAGCAACCTCCTGGCATCTATGCTCAGCTCTACAACTAAGGGCTGCAACTGACCTCTTCATAGGGGAAAAGATGCACTTGGGTAGATTTGAACCCAATTTCGCCTTGGGACATAGGGCAAATCACCGAAGGCCAAATTTTCCACTAATTCTGAGTGCTTCAATCTGTGGGTGGAATCTTGCCTTGAAATCAATGGGAGTTTTGTAATTTACTTGAAAGAAACCAGGATTTCACCTGAATTGTCAAAACTTGATTGGTTCTTTTGAAAACATGACACAGTCTTAATAAGCCTAACTTTTCCCATCAGTAAGTACTAAAATTATACTCACTTACCTTGAAAGAAGGTACTGAGCCACAATTTGCAGTATGCTTATAATTACTTTGAGACCCTAAGATGAAGTAATTTACTCTTTCCACTAGTATCATAACAGCCATGATCCAGCAATCAGGTCTGCATAAGCAGATCACCACGTCTACGTAAAGCCCCTTTAACTTCAGTGGGTCTCTGAAAAAGGGTAGAGAGCTGCATGTATGGAGGTCATCACAGGACTGGGTCCTTCATATGTGTTTTCACATACATTACTCTTGGAATCAGATCTTGCTTACCTTAATCCGGTGAGTAGTTTGAAAGTAAGGAGACTATGGACAAAGATGATCAGGATTTACCCCTATGCAGTTATCACAATATACAGGGATATGGTAGGTGCAACTCACCCTGTAATATATTTAGAACATTTCTAAATTACTACATTCTTTCCTTCTATTTGGACCACTTTCAAAACTATATACTCTCATCTATATAGACTCTGAAATGTAGAATTTATTAAGAGATAGCATACAGTAGTTGCTCCATGATCTGTCACTAAAGTAGTATATAATCCAAGATAATTTTCCAACTCACAGTCTAACTGTTCAATAGAGCTAGAGTACAATGTCTAATATTACGGGCATTTCTGCAGAGATATTGCAATAAATATTAATACCATGTGCTTCACTCAAAATGTATCCCATGTTTAATGTATTTTGGATTAACTGCTCACAAAGTTTCTGTGGATATGCTGTCAGAGTGGCAGTCACAGTTCTTATCACCTGGTTAGGACCGTGGACCAATTAGACAATTATCTGAACGAGTAAACATATGAATCAGGTGTGTTCTGCTTATCAGTGACAGAAGTAGCAAGAACTCTCTAAAAAGATCTATGCCCTCAAAATGTTCCTTTATTACAGATATGAGAGTGGACACTGTAGTTGAGGGAATAATAAAATGATGCATCAGATTTATTTATGCTTGAAGTGTAAACACAGATGTTCAGAAATGTGCAGGAGCATTTGATCACTTATGACCTACTCCAGCTGCCACTGAAGTCAATAGAAAGACCCACTGAATTTGAGGGGACCTGGATCAGGGCCTTAATATGCATAAACAATGCTAGCAACTGGGCACTCATTTCCCACAACTGTAGGGACAAATGATCAGTTACATATCTAGTCGTGTGAGTGTGTGTGTTTACCACACCCATCATGAACACATGAGAATTGCATTCACATAGAATCATAGAATATCAGGGTTGGAAGGGACCTCAGGAGGTCATCTAGTCCAACCCCCTGCTCAAAGCAGGACCGATCCCCAATTAAATCATCCCAGCCAGGGCTTTGTCAAGCCCGACCTTAAAAATATCTAAGGAAGGAGATTCCACCACCTCCCTAGGTAATGCATTCCAGTGTTTCACCACCCTCCTAGTGAAAAAGTTTCTCCTAATATCCAACCTAAACCTCCCCCACTGCAACTTGAGACCATTACTCCTTGTCCTGTCATCCGCTACCACTGAGAATAGTCTAGATCCATCTTCTTTGGAACCACTTTTCAGGTAGTTGAAAGCAGCTATCAAATCTCCCCTCATTCTTCTCTTCTGTAGACTAAACAATCCCAGTTCTCTCAGCCTCTCCTCGTAACTCGTGTGTTCGAGTCCCCTAATCATTTTTGTTGCTCTCCGCTGGACTCTCTCCAATTTCTCCACATCCTTCTTGTAGGGTGGGGCCCAAAACTGGACACAGTACTCCAGATGAGGCTTCACCAGTGTCGAATAGAGGGGAACGATCACGTCCCTCAATCTGCTGGCAATGCCCCTACTTATACATCCCAAAATGCCATTGGCCTTCTTGGCAACAAGGGCACACTGTTGACTCAAATCCAGCTTCTCGTCCACTGTAACCCCTAGTTCCTTTTCTGCAGAACTGCTGCCTAGCCATTCGATCCCTAGTCTGTAGCGGTGCATTGGATTCTTCCATCCTAAGTGCAGGACTCTGCACTTGTCCTTGTTGAACCTCAGCAGATTTCTTTTGGCCAAATCCTCTAATTTGTCTAGGTCCCTCTGTATCCTATCCCTACCCTCCAACATATCTACCACTCCTCCCAGTTTAGTGTCATCTGCAAACTTGCTGAGGGTGCAATCCACACCATCCTCCAGAATCATTAATGAAGATATTGAACAAAACCGGCCTCAGGACTGACCCTTGGGGCACTCCGCTTGATACTGGCTGCCAACTAGACATGGAGCCATTGATCACTACCCTTTGAGCCCGACAATCTAGCCAATTTTCTACCCACCTTATAGTGCATTCATCCAGCCCATACTTCTTTAACTTGCTGGCAAGAATACTGTGGGAGACAGTGTCAAAAGCTTTGCTAAAGTCAAGGAACACCACGTCAACTGCTTTCCCTTCATCCACAGAACCAGTTATCTCGTCATAGAAGGCAATTAGATTAGTCAGGCATGACTTGCCCTTGGTGAATCCATGCTGACTGTTCCTGATCACTTTCCTCTCCTCTAAGTGCTTCAGAATTGATTCCTTGAGGACCTGCTCCATGATTTTTCCAGGGACTGAGGTGAGGCTGACTGGCCTGTAGTTCCCAGGATCCTCCTCCTTCCCTTTTTTAAAGATGGGCACTATATTAGCCTTTTCCAGTTGTCCGGGACTTCCCCGGATCGCCATGAGTTTTCAAAGATAATGGACAATGGCTCTGCAATCACATCCGCCAACTCCTTTAGCACTCTCGGATGCAGTGCATCCAGCCCCATGGACTTGTGCCTGTCCAGCTTTTCTAAATAGTCCCGAACCACTTCTTTCTCCACAGAGGGCTGGTCACCTCCTCCCCATGCTGTGCTGCCCAGTGCAGTAGTCTGGGAGCTGACCTTATTCGTGAAGACAGAGGCAAAAAAAGCATTGAGTACATTAGCTTTTTCCACATCCTATGTCACTAGGTTGCCTCCCTCATTCAGTAAGGGGCCCACACTTTCCTTGACTTTCTTCTTGTTGCCAACATACCTGAAGAAACCCTTCTTTTTACTCTTAACATCTCCTGCTAGCTGCAACTCCAGGTGTGATTTGGCCTTCCTGATTTCACTCCTGCATGCCCAAGCAATATTTTTATACTCATCTATGCATGCAGTTCTTAGAATCTGGGCCTCCGTATTTGGGAGTCTTTAAAACTCCTCATTTTAAACCGCAGGCCTCCAATGCAACAGGTTGGGAAACCAATGCACAGAAATGAGACTTTTTTCCTCTCTCCCTATTTGAAATACTGATGCCACACATGCTAAGTTGCTTGAATCTCAAATAAGGTTGAGGGTGCTTATCATTCAACCATGCAGTTACACGGTGAATTTAGGGCATTAAACACACATCAGCTTGTTACTCTTATGTAACACTGTCAACAAGCAATCGTCTGCCAATAAAGTCCAGAACAAGACAGCCAGCTCTGAATTTACAGAGCACTCCTAAAAATGGTTACTATACATTGAGCTAATTAATTGTAACTCAAAGGAACAATCAAATCTGATTGATTTCAATCTTACATTACAAAGAAAAGTGAGGAACAACATGTTTGCACATTTATCACAGGACTCTGTGATGATACAAAAGGACAAACTCTGAGCTGTCAATTAGTTGTCATGTTTTCCCATTGTGAGCTTTCCGTAAGCTTTACGCGAAGGAAATATACTTGGTATCTTTACAACCATACATTTGCACTGAGCGGCAGTTGATTATAACAGTGTTATTAACATGGATTTGCATTTAATATTATTTCCCCTTTTGTGGAGCGGTCTTATAGAGGAAAGGAGCTTAAGAGAAAAAAGGTGTCTTGTGTTTGCAGTGGGGGAAAAAAAAGAGACAGGGAGGGACTAATAAAAAGGGGCTGAGAAGCAAGGAAGGACAGAGTGGCGCCCAGATTACATAAGGCGCCTAAGCATCTGATTAGACCATTTGATCTCCAGGGTGACTACTCACACGCTGAACGTTAAGTACATTGCTGGATCTGGGCACAGGAATGGAACTAGCTGTACAGAGACAGGCTTGGAGAAGAGAAGATGGACCTGGGCACACTCTCTGAACCTTTTGTGACAAATCTGGTTGCCATTTTTCCCCCACTTACTCTGCCCCATTGACCCTCCTTTCAAATCCCCAGTCCTAGCTCCCTCTGAACTTGAGATAGACGTTTACTTAAAACCTACTGGCTGCAGACGGTGAGAGCGTGAGCCCTAGCCATCCTGGCAGCTCCCCAGTCTCCCTTTTTATATGAAATCAACTGAGGCCATTCATTGGTAGCCTTCTTCAAGGTGCAGGACCATTACCTGACACCCACGATGCAAGGGGCTAATTTCAGTTAGCTTCTTCCCATGGCACAAAGACTCAGCGCAAGCTTGGAATTCAGAGGGGAGAGAGGACTTTTGAGCAAGCACTACCCCAGGCTAGGGCTCATAGGAGGGAGTTGAACAGTTTTAAAGTAATGTACATTCTTGCTCTAAATGCTAATCCAAGAGGAAAAGAACTTGGTGCCCATGGACTTGGTTTGTTGTGCTGAGTCATCGCACAAGCTTACACATCCCTCCTGCATCTAAATTTCAGTTCTCTTTTCAGATTGCTCCACCGCTGCAGTCTGCAGTCTTCCCCTCTTGGCCTACCTGACTCCTCAAAGCTAACGTCTCAGACCATCTCCTCTCCGCAGACATTTGGAGTCTTTGTCTTAAGAGCACAAGATACAAAACAAGTGTTTGTATTGTATTTGAAGCAGGTATACAGTTTAAGTGTATGTGTGTGTTCTGAAAGGAAAGAGGAAGAATGAAATAATCCTGTGCGAAACACAGCCCTGCAATGAAATAGGATACATCAGTAGGATTCCAACTCTTGCTTAGGTTGTAAATTATTTGGGAGAAAGGCACTGTATAGACAGACAGACACACACACAGTCTAGCTGGCTGGGTTCCTTAGATGTTAGCTTTTCCGTATAATAAAAACAACAAAACTCCTCTGGGACTCAGACTTTGATATTTGCTACTTTTATTTTTAATGCTTCGGGGTAGGAATTTCAAAAGGAATTTAAGGAAGTTAGGCACTGAAATTCCAGGGGAGTGGCGTGGCTAACTACTGTAGGCACTTTTGAAAGCCTCTAGTTAATCTAGAGTAATTGCCCTTGGAAAACACTACTGTTTTTCCAAATATGTAAGACTCTTCAGGAACACAGACAGCCCCCCCGATACAATCTTTCCTCTCCCTGCATTTTAACGTAATCTCAATTTTGGATGCATTTTCTTACCATTACCACTTTTCTTTTAAACTTTAGCCACATTTAGAGATGGCCTCTGGCTCTTATTTGCATGTATTTGAGCCCAGTGGTGTGGGAACAGAAGGTGTCTGGAACTTCCATTTAAGCTATTGGTTTTAGTTTATGCTTTAATTTACACAATTTCCAGAAAAGGGGCCTTTTTGGCCTTTTTATTGACTGCAAAATAGCAGGATAGTTTCAAAGTAATAGCAGCCATTAGGAGAGAGAATAGGAAATAAAATAAACTTTTATTGCCTGAGTAGCAGCCTCGGGGTTTAATCCTTCTGTCCTTGCTCAGACAATTTTCATTGATGTCACCGAGGATATGAAAATCAGGCTTCCTGTACCTTTTGCCTTCTCTTGCCTGTAAAGATTGTTTGCTTGTTTGATTCCCTCAACCCCAATTTGTAAAAGAGGGGGACAAATGCTTGAAATTTTCATCATTTAAGAATCCTTGATCTCTAGAAAGGTAACAGCACGCACTGTAAATTGTAGAAAAAAACCAAACCAAAACAAAAAACAACCACATACACACAAAGTGAAATTCTCCATCAGTTAATTTCATTCTGCCTACAGCAATTATCCCATAAAATATACTGCCACAGGAAAGCATAAAATGTCAATGTGCTCTTGCAAAAGGCAGTATAAGATGCCTATAAATGATCCAGCAACTGCTAAGGGGTCTGCATGCCCCCTTCTATTTTTATTTTTAGTGCAGATGCTTACATTTTAAGTGCATTAATCAGAGGGTTCTGCCAAACACAAAGAAAAATGTTGGAGCATAGAAGTACCATTTCCACTCACATTTGAGTCAGGAAAAACTGCTTATTAAGCTTTGGAAAATAGAGGCCTTTGAGACCAACTCACCTTTGAAGGGGAGCTATAAACAGATAATGGGCCTGTTTCTGTTCCCTTTTAATCAATGGGACTTTTTCCATTGACTTTGTGATCAGGCCCCACATCAGATTCACCAACAAAAGCATTTAATTCCCCTAAGGACCAGAATTCTTTACTGAAGTACAGCATTTGGCCAACAATTTAGGGTCTGATTTGAAATGGTGCCTCACCTAGACCCCCAACCTGTGCACAAGCTAGTGTACCTAGTACCTATTTGACTACACAAAATTGAATATGTGGAACCCATTGCTGGGTCAGTTACAACCCCAGCTACAGAAGCTGGCTCTTTAGTTCACAGTTTAAAAACCATGTGTTTTTAAACTCTGGAGGGTCCTGGATCAATTCCTATTGTTGACCAATTTGGAAGCCATCACATATGCGCTACCAGCAACCAGCTTTTAAAAAAAATATATCAGGTCTCTATATCCCTATTTACGCAACCTGCTTCCTTTCTCATTTACACTAATGCCATTACCTACTACTCAGTTACTCCTCATTTACATTCGGTGATTAAAGTAGATTGACCGCATCTGGCAAGAAAGGGAAGCTGTAGAGGAGTGAAGCAGAATAGGAGTCATGTTAGAGCTTAGCTTTTCCAAACTAGAGGCGGAGCTCTCCCCTCAGCTTTTATCAGAGGAGGGAGGAGCTGTGCTTTCCTACCTCCTCTTTATACATTAACATCTGTTTATACTGCTAGAAGAGAAGAATCAGGCTGTTTTTCCCCCATCAAGTTTCTCTCTCTACGGGGATCGTGGAGCGAATGGAATTCCATTGTTTTAATTAAGGTGAATCAATCCCAGTTCTCTGGTTTTTTGCTTGCGGGAGGGCACAATGCCAAGGCTGATATTATGTTATTTCTCAGTGTAAAAATTGGATGCGTTTTCCTTGATAATAGCAACACAGAAATAATAAAAAGGTCAATCTACTTGCGCAATCAGCAACCATAATAGAGAAAAGTGTCTCGGAAACACTTCTCTTTCCACCTGACAATGATGCGTATTGATTTACAAAATGCAGCTTAAGTGCTGTTTTGTGCTGGCCCTCTATGCTGGGGTGGATCCTGGCCAAGGAGGACATCATGAAGGAGACCTTATTCATTTTACAAATCATGGAACAATAAATGGATATTATATATTGACCGACTATAAAGAGTTTTAAAAAAAATTGGTAAGAAATGCTAGACCAAGATTAGTACTTAGGCCCACTGTTTTTCTTCCATTAAACATACTGGCAACCCAGTGTTGGAAAACTGTGTAATGAATTGTGTCAGATATACTGGTATATGATTTCTGTATCTTACTTTGTAAAATCTTTGGTCTGTGTAAATAGCAGGATGTCTCATAGACTTTAAGGTCAGAAGGGACCATTGTGATCATCTAGTCTGACCTCCTGCACATTGCAGGACACAGAACCTCACCTATACCCTCCTGTAATAGACCCCTAACCTGTGGCTGAGTTACTGAAGTCCTCAAATCATGGTTTAAAGATGTCAAGTTAAAGAGAATTCACCATTTACACTAATTTAAACCTGCAAGTGAGCAAGGCAAAAAAACTCCAGGGTCTCAGCCAATCTGACCTGCAGGAAAATTCTTTCCAGACCCAAAATATGGCAATCACTTAGACTCTGAGCATGTGGGCAAGACCCACCAGGCAGATACCTGGGGAAGAATTCTCTGAAGTAACTCAGAGGTTATGTGTGTGATCCATTGGGATTGGTGGAACCTTTTCTTTTATATGATGAAATAAGATTTACAGAAATTTTCATCATATTTGACATGGGATGGAGGCCTGAGGCTGGATCACTTTAAGGGAACTGTGTTGTTTGGACTTCTGAGTAACCAGTAAGGTAATAAAGAAGCTGTTTTATGTTGGCTTGGTAATTCTTAGTATTGGAATATCCACCAGCTTTATGGGGATCGTCTGTCCCATTCTTTGCAGTTCACCCTATTTGAGTGACCACAGGTGGTTCCTCACTAAGACCATGGTCACAATAGCAGAGGCCAGAGATTTGAAAAAATAAAAATAACCTGTAGGAGAGGTAACTTACTTTTCTTGCCTTATCTGTTTTTGCATGTATGTTAGAGAGACAAGGTGGGTGAGGTAATAATCTTTTATTGGTCCAACTTCTGCACTGCTCCATAAATTTCTTAACAGTGGATCTAGACACTTACATACTATGTCAGCAGCTCTTTCAGTGTAAGAAAGGCTGCTACATTCTCACACGGGTTAGGGACAGAGGCAAATGAAAAAATGTTAAATTTATGCTAAAGTTCTAATGCTACTCCAAGCACGATTGAGGCTTGGCCTGCACACCTTTTGTACTGATTTAACTCTTTCTGGCAGGGGTGTGATTTTTCCTACCAAAATAATTAATAGTGCAGCCTGTCGTGTGGAACGCTGGTATAAAAAGGTGATTTATTCCTATAAAGTTACCAGGCAGCTGCACTACTTTCACTGTTCTGATTTCAAACCAGTAGAGTTAAAAAGTATTACAAAAATTTATGTATAGACCAGTTTTGCTAAACTCCCTGACCAGGCCCTCAACATTCCCTGATTGACCTGCCCTGTTTCCTGTGCCTTTCCATAGAGGGCACCCGCTATGGAGCTCAGCTCCTCAGTACTGAGGAAACCATGGAGTCTGTTTGTTGACCTTTCTGTGCCCACTCACCACGCAATGACATAGTATTTTTGCCCTCCAACTGATGGGAAAGGAAAGAAAGATTTCATCCCTTGGGAAAATCCTCATCTCAATCTAAGAAGCTGAATTGGCAGTGGAAACTGTGCCTCTCCACTGTATGGGATGGCAGGAGGCAGGGAGTTTCCACACAACATGGCAGCAGGGAGGAGTGTCTGGAGGCACGACAGGGATAGAACAATGGCATGACTAAGGATCCTCCAGCTGAAGCTCTACATAAAAGCAGTAGGGTGGCCATATAGCAGGATCGAATAATCAACCCATAGCAAGTTGTTCCTGAGACACAGACTCCATCAAGAACGTCCAATTCCTTAAAACACTGACATAAAATTGAAAATATCCAGCAAGAAGAACTACTGCTGACTCAGAAAGAGCATTTAGCTAGCATTAGCAGTGAGAAGAACAGTGTTTAAAACCTGCTAATAAGATATCACGTAGGTCACACTAAGAAGGCCTATCTTTAATGATAGCCAGGATCAGAGCATGTTGGAAAATGTGCCCCGAATTGTTGTGGCAGTGACTTTGGTTCAGTAATCTCACTCATGGATTGGGTTCCACGGCTGGGACCTAGCTCAAACTTTAAACCTGCCTGTAATCCCCGAAGAACCAAAGTCAATACCAGCAGATTGAGAGACCTCCATCACAGCAAGGTGAAAGCGCCATCAATCAGGAATAATGGTTAATCCATCTGTTCAGCAGTAGGCTTTTACCACCACCAAAAAGCGAGGGCTCTAAAGAAACCACAGGTGAGGCCTTAGCACAAACAAGATCTTTATTATAATACAACCAACCAACCAGGGTACATATTAATCAGCCTTTACAAGTACAGGGAGCTGATTAGACCAACAATGCCTCTCTGAGGCACCATAATTAAAACGGAGTGAAAATATACAGATACACGCAAGAGGATATACTGTATAACACGTCAGCAGCAGTTTGGTTAATACTGAACGTTTGGATCTCAGAAAGTTTGCAGTAGTTTACTGGATTATTAATTATGAGGCAACAGTGGTGCCTCTTAAACACTGGCCAGTTATGTTAAATAAGTATTTACAACAATCAAGATATTTCCTATGGAGGAAATAAGGGGATGTAAGGGAATTCTGTACCCCAGTATCTGCAAAGGATCATAGGAACTGTCAAAATGGTTCAGACCAAAGGTTCATCATGTCCAGTATCCTGAGGCCCGTATCAGATTTTTCAAATGAAGGGGTGCATGTGTGATAGAAAATATATAAAAGTGACTATATTTACTGGCAACCACTGTATAGTATCTTGATGCCGCATCAGATGCTATCATCTGAAAGTAAGCAGAGGGCACCACAGAGCTGGTTTCATGGCAGTGCCATCTGCCATTAGATGTACGTAATTAGAAGTCCAAAGAGTTCTCATTCTTTGCTAATGAATACCTCCCAAACTTGTTTCCCCCAGCTCTCCTTCAGGCCCTTATTCATGTAACTGGTAGCCCCACGGGACCGGGTCTCATTAAATAAAATAATTCTGCAGTTCTCAAGAGGTGTGTTTCAGTCACTGCCTCTTGTGCTATACTTGGTCACCTTTAAAGGCAAAATGCATTTTGAATATAAAAAACCCAGAGATGTTTATTCAGTTCTAGGATTCTTATAACCAGTTCCTGCCCACATTCCAGATCTACCAAAAGCCTCGTAACCTCAAAAATAGTAATATTTAGTTTGACAGAATGTACCACTCCACTATTATTTGTCTTTAATTTTTGCATCAAAATGAAGCTTGGCAACAGCCTGTTCTTATGTATACAGTATTGCTCAGCCCCCCCCCCCCCCGCCCTGGCACCCTTTCAATGAGGATGCTATCCAATCCTAATGGGCCACTTTAAGCAGTTCGACAAACTTGCTAGAGACTCCTCATTGGCCAAGCAGTTAGAGGGCAGGGCAAGACCATAGAGAATATTTCCATACCACTGTGAACCTTCAGAATTGATTTGACAGGTTTTCATGCCCCCTGGGATTCATGGTTCACCCAGTTTTATCTTGCACTCCCACTTTGCACTCTGGGTAGGTGTCTCATCCCATAAACATGGCCTCTGTTCTTCTCTGCAGTCTGCGTATACTCCTCTGATCCTTCCCCTATTGTTGGCTTCAGAGCCTTGTTCCCAGCAGTTGGAATAGATGGCATCCTTTCCCCTGCTCTCTTTGCCTCACTGTCTTTCTAGCTTCCCTCCCCCACTTCATTTTTCCTCCCCCTTGTCTGCTCCTTTAATTTCATTCTCCCACTGCTATGAGCCTGACTGATTTTTTTTTTAATTTGTTCACTGTACAATGTCTTTCAATTATAATTTCCTTTACTTCTATAGCACCACATGCTTCCTTATATTTAATTCCATCAGGTGCTTGGGGATCGATAGAGGTATTCTACAAAATGAAGTATATTTCTGTATTATGTGGTGAATGAACCTCGGAAGGGAATGCCAATTTTGCAAAATGTAGATCAGAATGTTGCATCAAACTATATTTACATTTAAATGAATGTAAATCAGATGAAGGTAGGTAATGGATGTCCCAACATTAAGATACCTTAGCCATTAGGATACCCCCTCCCCCTCTAAATATAAACACAATTGATGTGGACACAGAAGCAAAATGAGAACTGACATTTATGGAATTAAGTGGCAGGCCACAACTTTTATTAAACTTTAATGCTGGTGAGGGGCATTACCTGCCCATCACCCATACTCTCCTATACCAGGCATTTAATTGGTTAAAGAGCTCCTTACCATATAACCCATAATGCAGGGTGTATTTTTCACAGCCTACCCCCCAGTACTCAGCTCTCAGAGTCCTAGCACCCCTCTACCCCATGAGGGGGACAGAGTGTGCGCAAGGTGACAATGGTCTGTCACATGAGCCCAAGGCCCATCACCAAAATCCCAGGTCCTACCTCTGGGAACTATTCATTTTATTTTCTTAACCACTCTGGCACTGACCACAACTGACAAATACCACCACCCCAGTTAGGTATGAAGCACTTTCCTACTTAACCAACTGTGGCTTGAAGATGCTGTGAGGAAGGCAAAACACTCCTTGGTCCTCTGCCAATTGGCCCATGAGAGAAAAAATTCCTTCCTGACCTCTTAAACAGGCGATTAGCTAGACCTGCAATATCTGTCAGGCTGAGTTCCCATTCCTAGTTCAGCTGAGCTGGATGGGTTGCTGGAACAGAGCTGAAAGAGGATCCAGACGGTCCCTGCACTGGGCTAAATCCTGAGAGCTGATGAATGCTGGCCAATCAGTCCCCCTCTGTCCCAGCTGGCCAATGGGTGCCAGAGATTCACAGCGGGAGCTACCTATTGTCCTTTGGCAAGCATCTCTGTCACCGCCGGCCTTATCAATATCTGCCACTCATTGATGCAGATGGGTGGCATTTGGAACACAGCAAAAATGTAAGAGTGGGGGCGGCGGGGGGGGAAGGAAGAGGAGAAATCCGTTCATAGACTAAAGTAATGCTCCAAATATTTTAGAAACTAGAATGAGTTGGCAAAACAAGTAGTTTTCTCCTGGCTTGCCATGATACTGGGAAAGTAGCATTTCATGGAGAGTGGAAACTAAATTAGCCTTATCATGTACAAAATGTGCCTATTTTAAAAAAGTGTTTTTCTTTCACAGGATTTGGCTGCCTAACCCTAGTAGGGAGAAATGCTTTAAAAAGCTCTATGCTTAACACAGCATTTCATTTGACCTGTTTTTACATCAGCACAATTTTGTGTTAAAAAAATAGATAAAAAAGGGACCTCTGTAGGTGGAAAATTTATTTATTTTAGCCCAAAAGTTTAACTGACCTGCGAGTTACAAAAAGTGATGCCTCTTCGCATCACCCTCCAGAAAATTTAAATTTCTATTTCAAAGAACTGGTGCCATCAACCTGTTTGTCACCATCTGTTATACAAGTGTAACCTGGCTGAAAATGAAAAACTGACAGAGTCTCCAGCTTTCCCTGTGTCTCTCTCTACTTTGCAGTCCTTAAGCATCACAGAGCGTTTATTTGTCAAACCCTGTGCAGCAGAGAAAGTGCTGCCGTATGATCCTTTCACAAAATGAACAAAGTTCAAAGCCAGCTATGAAGTATGCAGTAAACAGGGCAAAAGGACATTCCTCTTCTTTTGCAGTCTCGAGATCTTGGTGTAGGTCTGCAAAATTAAATCCTTCTTGTTTAAAAAGATTTTCCTATTTATTGTTTCATTTTGGAGACATGGAATGCTTCCAGGCACTGTTAGGGGGCTGGCAGTTATGTCTCCTGGCTCGGTTCCCAGGACTGTCCATGAATTGCTGGAGATCTTGGACTTCGCACTCTGCCTCAATTTACCATGTTGCAGCTGGAAACATTTATCTGAACCACAGGAGTGTTGGGAGTGGAGCAATGCAAACCATGAACCCACTTGAATTGGCCTTGGATGTCATCAGGGTGAGTCCAAGTCTGTCTTCAACACAATACACTCAAAAACCATCATGAAACATTATTCTCAGCTCAGCTTCTTCCTTAAAACTTGAATATCCCTGGGTCTTCCCTCCAGAACTTTCTCTTTCCTACTTCCCTAGCTCCCTTCCTTTTAAGGGCCACTCCCACCTCCCTCATCTCCACAGCAGAATTGACAAACTACCCATGTCACTATGAGTCAGTAGAACTTTAAACACTGATATGCAGAGTTCTGACAAGAGGAATCAATAGAAAAATCCTTCCATCCCATTGCTGAGTTGGGACACTGCGTTTGAGCAGGAAGTTCATATGGCAGGACTGCAATTCAAGATCCCTGCTCAAACACCCAGCTCCCAGCCCGCTGGCTGCCCTCTCCTGCAAGTCAAAATTTCTCTTTGATCCAGATCTATCCTACCCACTTCCTGGCATCTTGACCATGAACCAACAACTTCCTTCTATTGATGCAATATTGAGGGATGGCTCTAGATAAGGGTTTCCAGGAGCCTCACTGAGATTTGCACTGATTTGTACATTGTACAATTTGCCCCACTCTATATTCACTGCTTGGCACATGAGGAAGTTCTGAGAGTTGCCACTGAGGACCCACGTGCTGATCAGTGATCTCAGGGCTCTCCCCACAAGATTAAAACCATGCCTGATGCTCTTCCTGGAGTGCTGCTATTTGTCTCTGAAGGATGATGTAAACTGAATTTAAGATCACCCTGTGTGGACTAAACAATGCACATGAAAGAAAGGTGGGGAGGAAACAAAAACAAAAACGATCAGCTCTGCTATTTCTCCCACTTCTGCCATAAGTTAGACTTCTGGTGCCAAAATTCTCAGCTCATGTAATTCCATTGCAGTGCAGGGAATTCAACCCCTTATGTCAGAAATAAAGTCAAGAAGGAATATGAAAAAAGCACTTTAAATTGGAGATGGAGCCAAAGAAAACCCCAAACCAGGCACTCAATCCCATGGAAGTTGAAATCTGACCTAGATCCAAACCATGCAAGAGAAGTTAATACAGAGGCAGAATCGTGAGTTTATTGCATCCTGTGTCACTTGTCATATCACAAGTGGCGTCAGGTCTCTTTCCCCAAGCACTAGGACATTTACATAGTGATCTTTGACCAATGGGTAGCTACTAGATTTGCATGATCTAGAAAACCTTCATTCCTATCTCTTACGGATACAGTGATCAGCATTACAAGGTTAACATTTATCTGCAATGGTCACCTAGATACCACATTTAAGGCCAGATCCTCATATGGTATAAATTGGTATAGCTCCTCAGATGATTGTATACTGGCATAGGACATCAGAGGGTCTAACCCTTAAATACTACTGTTCGGAAATGTGGTCTTATTTAAGATATTGTATGGTAACTATGAAAGCGGCAAAGAGTCCTGTGGGTACCAGGTACCTGTGGTACCCACAGGACTCTTTGCCGCTTTCACAGATCCAGACTAAACATGGCTACCCCTCTGATACTATGGTAACTATGGATATTGCCTTTTTTATTAGTGGCCACTCAATGCAGACTCATTTAAATATTTTCAATAAATAAGTTGTGCTCATAAATCAGGAAAACAATATAACTCAAGCATCAAGAGGATAATGTAGCTCCCTAGTCCTGTTATCTGGGTGTCAGGTTCAAATAGCAACCCAGAAAATTTTCAGAAAACTCAGGTTAGATTTTGAAAAGTAGAATTTTGCCTAAAAATGGTATGGCTCAAGAAAAACATTAAGATGAGGTTCTTAAATGCTCAAGCTCTGGCGTGCCTGTTGAATTAAATAGACATGAAACATTAAGAGAGGCAAACTCTTGTAGGGAGGGAGCAGTAGGACTTAAAAACCACTGTGTTTTTTCATTTTGATTTAGCCAGAGATTCAGAGCGGTTTTTAATATTTATGACTCGGACTCTCGACACTACAAGATATATTCAGTAAATACCTAGACTCACAGAAAGCCTCCGTTGTACTGAGATTTACTTGGGACACAACTTTGGTCATCCAGTCAATCCCAGTACATCACGGGAACACAGTACCAGTAGATTTATACAAAATTCCCCATTAGCCACCCATGGAAAATAGCTTTGAATATCTAATGACAGTGTTCCATTACCTCCCTTGGTAGGTATTCCACTATCTAATTGGCATAATGTTACTAGAGGGTGAGACTATTTACCCTATAATCTTCCTTTTCTTGAACTTTAGGCCATTACTTCTTGTTAAATCTGCACTGACAACTGAAAAAGCTCCCTGCCTCTGTTTTTGTATAAACTCCAGACTAGGCTTTTGTATATAGTGTTATCTATTTGAAGCCATTAGAAAATAAGCACAAAGGTGCCTACCCTCAAGCATCCCTTGAACAAAATACAAAGCTTTAAAAATCAGCAGGTGTGCTTGGAAAAAAGGATAACTCCTCTGCTGCCCTGTGCAGACTGCCTGCAGTTTTTGCATCTATGCTTATGAATGCCACGTTTCTAAGCGGAGAGCTCTGCTGATAGATTTGTGCCCATTCTGTTTTGCTAAGCAGAGCTGGCCTCAGAATGTAGGAAGATAGCACCTCCTAAATGCTAATGTTTTTGCAGCGCATCGCAGTATTGTAGCGAGTCTGATGGGTTTCAAACAGTAGTGGAGGACATGCTTATTCCAAGCTAAGCGTTTCTTCTTAAAGGATTTCACTATAAGCTGTTTGTACCATGTCCTTATTTTAAAAAGTTTGAGGCAATGTCAACCTTCTACAAAACTTCAAGAAGTTTAATTCTGAAAAAATAGAGGTGTAAAAGTATTTCAATGTATTTATACAAATAAAGCTGTAAGTGGAAAAATTCCAAAGAAAATCCATTTTAGTGTATAGATTTAGGACTAAGAATTCATTTACGTTTAAAAAGAAAGGTCAGTGGGCTCTGTTGTGCCATTGATTTTTTTTTAAAACCAGAACTACCCATTTAATTCAACAAGAGAGTTCTGCTTGAAAAACCAATGCTAGCATAGGATCTACTGTATTTAGAACCAGATCCTCAGCTGGTGTAAAATCAGCCTAGCTTCATCTTCTCGAATAGCTCATGTGAAATCTTGTGCTTGTGCCAGGAAAGGATGGTGTGAAATTGAAACAAATTTTGAGAATGAATTATTAATATGTCACTTGTGATGCTGTCAATTTGTGAGCTGATATGCTTTTAAGCTTAATTAGTTGCAATTGAAAGTTACAATGTATCTTCTTTGTTTTGTTTTTGTTGAAAATCTGTTTTGCAAAAACAACCCCACCTTAATTTTAAATGTGCCTAACTCCTGCTTTATCACATGACTCTCCCTATGCATGTATGACATGTAATTTAACAAATCTTTCTGATAAATAAGAAGCTGAATCTATGTTCTTTTGCCATATTATCAGATTTATCATATCTGCTGCTAATAAAATTCATGGGACGTTGACAGAATTTCAAGTACATTTCAACAGAATTTAATCTAAGAAAAATAAAGGAGCCTTAATTTACATGCACCTTTCATGCAAACATATTATTTATCTGTGTTTATCAAGTGCTTGGTTTTCTCTCCTAAAATAAAAATTGACAACTTTTCATAAAATCATAGAATATCAGGGTTGGAAGGGACCTCAGGAGGTCATCTAGTCCAACCCCCTGCTCGAAGCAGGACCAATCCCCAATTTTTGCCCCAGATCCCTAAATGGCCGCCTCAAGGATTGAACTCACAACCCTGGGTTTAGCAGGCCAATGCTCAAACCACTGAGCTATCCCTCCCACCCATTTTGAATGAACAATTAAGGAAACACCAAGTGATTACATATCATAGTCAAATCTTGCTCACTAAGCTAACGGGTATCTTTCCGTTAACGTTAGTCAGTGCGCTTTGGATCAAAACCTTACACTTATGTGAGCCAAATGTATCGTCTACTCACATGAGTAAGATCATCAGGATTTGGCTCTAGAAGAGATAGTGTCTGATTCTGATTTCAGAAGGGCTACGTCTACATTGAGAGCTAGGGATGGGACTCCCAGCTCCTGGACATATACTTGTACTAGCTCTCAGCATCCTAGCATGAGTATAAATACTAGTGTATCTGTAGCAGCACGGGCAATGGTAGCACAGCTTAGCCAATTTCAGGCAGGTTTGTACTCACCATGTCTCAGCTATGCTGTGCTACTGTGGCTACCCTATTATTCATGCTTGTGCTAGCTCATTTGAGAGCATACGTGTACAATCTGGAAATCGCACCCTTGGCTCATAGTGTAGATGTAGCCCTTATTCTATACCAGCTTTAACTTCACTGGAGTTACTCCTGATTTCATCTGCAGTTAGGTGAGATCAGCAAGCATGATCCTGATATTACAGTGAAAGGTGTAACTAAGTTAGAAATGTTAATCCTAATAGATCTCTCAGTTCATGATGTTTAAAGAGAAATTTGCATCCTTCATACATGCATGGGCACACCCACCCCGAATAGTTTCCTTCAACTTGGTATTTGCGTATTGTGGCATATCTGTATTTTTCTACCTTTATATGCCACAATATGCAAATACCATTTGGAAATCTGGATGGGAACAACAATTTTCATTTTAAGATAAAAGGCTGAACCTAGATCTGGAATTTGTATTTCCACGTAGTTCTGTTATATAATCTGATAACTAGAGATTATAGTGGGGAATCAGAATGAATTACTCAGATTCAGCACAAATATTTCAGCCTATGACCTCCCCCCTTACCACTTTGGTCTGAAACAGGTTTTCTGGTAATGAGTGTAAAACAACAACGAAGGGAATAGCAAACTATTAGAACTATATCACCCCCTTCATTAGAAAGTTGGATAAGAAACAAGTATGTGAACAACAGGTTTCAGAGTAACAGCCGTGTTAGTCTGTATTCGTAAAAAGAAAAGGAGTACTTGTGGCACCTTAGAGACTAACCAGTTTATTTGAGCATGAGCTTTCGTGAGCTACAGCTCACTTCATCGGATGCATAGCATATCGTGGAAACTTCAGAAGACATTATATACACACAGAGACCATGAAACAAAACTTCCTCCCACCTCACTCCCCCGCTGGCAACAGCTTATCTAAAGTGATCCTCAAGTAGAGCCATTTCCAGCACAAATCCAGGTTCTCACCCTTTCCCCCCCCCCCCACACACACATACAAACTCACTCTCCTGCTGGCAACAGCCCATCCCCCTTTGAAACCCCTCTTTATAATGCGCATGATAATCAAGGTGGGTCACCTCCAGCACTAATCCAGGTTCTCACCCCCCCCACCCCCCCACCCTTTTCCAAAAACCACACACACAAACTCATTCTCCTGCTGGCAACAGCTCATCTGACAATGTGCACAGCAATAATCCAAGTTTAACCAGAACGTCTTGGGGGGGGGGGGGGTTTGCAGGAAAAAAACAAGGGGAGACAGGCTACCTTGCATAATGACTTAGCCACTCCCAGTCTCTATTCAAGCCCAAATTAATAGTATCCAATTTGCAAATGAATTCCAATTCAGCAGTTTCTCGCTGGAGTCTGGATTTGAAGTTTTTTTGCTTTAAGATAGCGACCCTCATGTCTGTGATTGCGTGACCAGAGAGATTGAAGTGTTCTCCGACTGGTTTATGAATGTTATAATTCTTGACATCTGATTTGTGTCCATTTATTCTTTTACGTAGAGACTGTCCAGTTTGACCAATGTACATGGCAGAGGGGCATTGCTGGCACATGATGGCATATATCACATTGGTAGATGTGCAGGTGAACGAGTCTCTGATAGTGTGGCTGATGTTGTTAGGCCCTGTGCTGGTGTCCCCTGAATAGATATGTGGGCACAGTTGGCAACGGGCTTTGTTGCAAGGATAGGTTCCTGGGCTAGTGGTTCTGTTGTGTGGTATGTGGTTGTTGGTGAGTATTCGCTTCAGGTTGGGGGGCTGTCTGTAGGCAAGGACTGGCCTTTCTCCCAAGATTTGTGAGAGTGTTGGGTCATCCTTCAGGATAGGTTGTAGATCCTTAATAATGCGTTGGAGGGGTTTTAGTTGGGGGCTGAAGGTGACGGCTAGTGGCGTTCTGTTATTTTCTTTGTTAGGCCTGTCCTGTAGTAGGTGACTTCTGGGAACTCTTCTGGCTCTATCAATTTGTTTCTTCACTTCCGCAGGTGGGTATTGTAGTTGTAAGAATGCTTGAACAACAGCATTCGAGAGAGAACGGGTATAACAATTTTCCTATAGTAATTTCTGCTGCCCATTGTAAAAATTTTCCAATAAAATATTCCAGCTGGGTCTAATTGAAATTTAAGTTATTTTAGCCATGCTCTCATTGGTGCCTCACCTTTCAGACTCTCCATGAATTCAAATTACTTCATTTCAGCAAGAAAAAGCATTACTCCCGAGAGGGTTTTGATAAACTGAAATCCATCTCTGGCATATGCCATAGTTTCAGAGAATGATTAGTCTCTGCTCTTGAGCACAACCTGTTTTGATTGATCGATCAAGAAGAAACAGTTGACCTCCGATGAAGAATCTACTTCCTACTGGTCAAGGCTGTCTGTCCCAATGACCTCCATCTCTGCCATGTTGCGGGGAGCAGTCTGATGGAGACTGACCTTTGAAAAGTCCGCAGGAGTTCATCTCATCTCACATAAAGGTTTGCCTAACATTGCCCATCTGTGCTGAGTCAACTACTTGTAGTAAAATCCCATCCTCAGTACAATTAAAACATCTTCAGTTAAGCTAAGTATTCCAACCTTAGAGTATAATGGAATATTAAGGTTTAATCTGCTGTTGGGATTTAAGGTAGGTTTTTCCAAAGGGCTCATCATTGGATTAACTCTGCTTCCTACTGAAGTCAATGGTAAACTTGAGTTGACTTCAATGGGAGCAAAGGTTGGTTAATACAATTCCTTTGAAAGTTTTGCCCTAGATTTCACAAGTTTAACTAAAACCAGAATTTGGTCCTAAATGTATATTTTTTCCTTTTTCTAAATATGCTTTTACATTCCCCTGCCCCCCAATCCCAATACAGAAAGAGGAGGGAAAAAAAAGAAAAAAGATATACTATCATGTATCTATTACTGCATCACAAATTGATTATACATAATTCATGTGCAATCAGAAGATTATGTATCCATATATACATACACACTACACAAATGTACACAAAGCCATATATATGGTATATATTGCCTATAAATATGTCTCACTCATATTATAGGGTGTATGTACACACACACACACACCCCCAATATAAATTTAAATAGATTCATGCTTGCATCCCAAAACTTCCTTTTCTAAATAAACCAAACCCTTTTAAACTTATGGCTGTCCATTGTCTGCTTGACTAAGTGACATAAGAGGTGCATATCTGATTAAGATAGCCCTCCATCCTGAAGAATGGAAAATATTTTTCTTATGCTGTTGAATTGGATAAGGACAATATCCATTCGGCTACAGAGGGATTTGTCCCAAAGAAAAACAAATAAGACATCTCAGAGTGAATGAGCTACAACCAGAGGTGAAAGTAAGATGGTACGGTCCATACGGAGAACTGGCAAGAGCCAGTACGCTGTGCTGGACCGGACTGGCTTCCCCAGGCTGGCGCTTTAAAGGGGCCCTGGGCTCCCCACAGCGGCTGGAGACCCGGGTCCTGTAAAGCGTCGCCCAAGCCCTGCTGCCGGAGCCCCTGGAGTAGCGGCAGCAGGGCTCCAGTGGTGCTTTAAAGGTCCCCAGGCCCCCGCAACCGGAGACCCTCCCCCTCCCCGGGCCCCGCAACCGGAGCCCCTGGGGTAGCAATGGCAGGGCTCCAGCAGTGACTTAAAGGGCCCAGAGCTCCGCTGTCTAAGTAAGTGGGCAGTTTCTTAAAATGATTGATATAGGTTAAAAGGAAAAATGGCCTTAAAAATTAGCTTTCTAATTGGCCTGGAGAAATCCTCACAACAGGCTTGAAAGTATTCTAACAACAGAAATTTAAAAAAAACAAAAAAAAAAGATATTCTGTAATTTTACAAGTCTTTGTTTGAAAGGCACTCAAAATTCCTTCCTCAAGACTAAACTATGTTGTAGTACAACTTGATTTAGAAATGAGTAGAATTGAATCAAGGAATGTTATGATTGATTATTGATTTACCATTGGTTTTCACCTGTTTCTTTTTATTCTAATACTTAAACTTCACCATTTAGACCAAGGTTATCAGCATTATATGTATGCCATCACATCTAGGATACGTTTCATTAAACTAGTTCAATTAAGAACAAACGTTACATATTAAATATTTCTGTCTGTACAAGACATTCAATCTCAGCATGTCCCTATTCATTTTGTAGGCGCGTAGGCAGGGTGAAAGAGGTATGCTTTGGGTCAGTAATGACAAAGCAGGTTTTCTGGGCACCTGGAGGGGGGGGATGTTTTGAAAAGAAAAATTAGCACAAAAGGAAAAATCAAATGTACAAAACTTTTTAGTTGTCATATTTTGCTTCCATGTTGTTGGTCCATTACTGTTTGTCTGTCTTGTCTACATAGACCCTGATTCAACAAGATACCCAAGCACAAGCCAAACTTGAAGCCTGGACTATTTACATTGACTTCAACAAGAATACCCAATTGTTTAAAGTTAGGTGCATGCACAAATGCCTTGCTGAGTTGGGACTTTACGTTGTAAGTTCTTTGGAGCAGGGCTCTATATTTCTGTGCAGGGCAGAAATGGGCCTTGGTCTTTGTTGGGTACTGTTAGCATTAAAATAAAAAAAATTAAAAAAACAATCCCAGCAAAACAGATGCATGCACGGTTAACTGAAGACGATATTGCTGTTTTTACTGGAATTGATCCACTAACATAGGATATCCTTCCGTATATCTAGCTAGGTAAATTGAAGACTGTCATAGTTCATGACATGTCACATTTTGACATAATCATAGCAAACTAGCAATGTGAACACTAACTTCCCACAGGGTAATTTAATAAATCATTCTAACCTACTTATTGAGAGCAGCTCTCAATATAGCAGACCAAATGGCCTCTAAAAGAGTGAGCTGCCTGCTGATAGCCATGTGGACTGCTGATAGCTAGAAACTCCTCCTCTATTCTGGGTGGTTTATAACAGCCATTTTCTAGAGCTGAGCGCAAGGAACAAGTTTCATCTGGTCGAGGCATTGTCATTGCGGAGGCATTGTGGAGGGAAATCATCTTTAGGGCCATGCAGATATATTTTTAAACTCTCATGGAGATGGTGTTTGACATATGGAACAATGGCAAAATGTGTCCTTGTATAATTCATGGAAACTATAAAGCTTCTCCAGAAGTTGCTGCCCAAAGAACAAGTTTCCTTATTCCTAGTAGATTGGTGGGATTTCGGTAAAGTTGTTTCCACAGTCATTTGCTTAACTGAATGCCCTTGGCTCTAGACTATACAGGCATTGGAAACCTTTAACCTAACTAAAAACAGAATCTACATTTTCATCACTTTGGGAACTAGCCTACTATATCACAGGTGTGGCAACCTTTTGTTTCACTGCTTTTGTCAGTAGATGTGTGAAGTTCATACTCCTATTGGGAAAATTCCCAGAGATACTAAAGTCACTCGGTGCTCTGATGTCACCAGCTGTTATGTTGATTCCTACAGAAACTGTAAATCTGTGCCCAAATTTCTACTCTTCTCTTGGACTGACTACCCCATATTAAACCTGCCCTGAAGTTTCACAGCATAGAGAATACTCCAAGAAAAACAAACATCTTGCCCAGCAATAAGCACAATGGGATAATAGGGAGTTGATTTTTCATAGCAGACAAGTGATGTTCTAATTGTTTTAGGATGATCAGCTTGCCCAGCACAGCAGTCCTTCCCTCAGAATGTTAGTAATGAGTGCTAAAGTATCGCACCTTAAGGATGGCATGTGATCTTCAAGTCTTCTTCTGTTGGCCATATCAAAACCAGTGTTCACGAGAACACTACAAAACTTCTGGCACATTTCTCCAGAAAAAGCTATTTGCTTACTAAAATTCAGCTTTCCACTACTGATGTTAATTTGCCTTTATGGAAGTATCTTCTGAAGTTCCATGATTTGTAACAGTTATTTCATTCCCCTGTGCTGTTGCAAGGCAATTTTACCTGTGCCCATGACCATCTCTGTGTTATAGCCATTCAGAAAAAGTTGCAAGATTTTTTTCTAATTAGAGAAATGTATTTGTCTTTCCATTCTCCTTTTGTATTTAAAATGCTGAACAGTTTCCCCCTCCCCCTCAATCTTACACACACACACACACACAAATGACTCCTTCAGACAGAGACCAAGTCTGGAAAGTTTGAGCCCAACCCAAGTGACAGTTCAAAAAGTTACAAGCAACTGAAAAATTATATAAATGGAAATAGTCAATGTCAGCTATAGCATTCCAGTCAGACATCTAATCCACCTGTAAAAAGCCACTGGCCTTCAGCATTAGGGTCCTTTCCTTGTTCTGTCTTTTGAGTGTTTCAATCCCAAAAGCTACATATTTTTCTTCTGCTTCACATTTTCAGCACATGCTATAACAAATTCTACCCTCTTCACCTCCGGGTATTCTATATATAGCTATAATAGTTGTCTTTTAGACAAACAGAATTTTATTTCATCCTCTAGCAATTCCCTTCTTGTTCCAAAACTCTGTTCTAATAAAATACTGCCTTTTTTGGAGCATTTGGGAGATCTGAAGCAGAAAGGAGGAATTTCAGTTCAGAAATTACTGCAGCCTTTAAACAGCAGCCTTACAGCAAAAGAGCCATCCACTTTATTTCAAGGTCACAAAGTTCTGTACTACTTTCCCTAAAAATGCAATCAATCATATTTAGGACAATAAATCCTGCCCCTGAATTAATAACTGCCTACTTCTAGCACCTTTACTCCTGTGCCTAATCCTTAATTGTGTGAATAGTCCCAGTGAAGCCAATGCAACTACTTGCATAAAGCAGAGTTGCAAAATTGGGTCCTGTGTTATAAAAATGAACACACACACTGGCCAGATTCTCAGCTGGCATTAACTGGACCAACTCCGCTGACAGTGATAGGACTTTGTCAGTTTACACAGAGGTTCTGCAGAGCATTTAAGCACATATTTATCTTGCTTTGAAATCTATGGGGTTATTCACATGTAAAGCATGAAGCACATGCTTTGTTGCATTGGGGCTTGATCTTGTAAGTTACTAGTGAGCACTATTTCCCCAGTCCAGCAAAGCACTTAAGTCCATGCTTGACTTTAAGCAAGTGAGTGATCCTACTGAAGTCCAAGGGTCTACTCTTGTCCTTAAAGTTAAGCACGTGCTTAAGCGCTTTGTAGAACGTGTGTGTAATTTGGCATAGTTCAAGGACAGACTGATCATCTTGCAGAATTGAGTCCTTGATGTATAGCTGAGCATCTGGTCCTCTAATTTTATATTTCCCTTTGCACATCATTTCTAGAAAATGAGGTAACCTTATTTTTAAAAAAAGAGTTCAAAAGATCAGTTCCACTATGAAAACTTATTTTTCCCATCTTATGAAAGGTAATCTTTTGAAATAGTTTTATCATTTAAATTAATATTTAAAATGCAATACATTTAGCATATGAGGATTTTAGATTGGAGAGTGTTACAGTGATTACACAGTATAACCCAATTAAACACTCTTCCTAGTTCCTTCTAGATGTCATTAGACACATCTATGTCCAATAATAAAGGTTATCTAGCCATTGTTATATATTGGGTTAACTGATTAAATTCATGCAATCTATAGGATGGCTGCAGTTGGCTGGCAAATTTATTCCACCAAACACCCCTGCAAAAAGAGGAACGTTATTGCAATTCTTTTGACATAAAAGGTCAAAGTAATCCAATAGCTATTTCTGGAGGTGACTAATGGTCAACTTTTTTGGTGATAAATCCAAATACCATCTTTGAGAGAAAAAAATAAAGTATTTTTTTAAATGACAAACCCCACATTTTATTAAATATTTCCTTCATTCTTGAACAAAGTTTCCTATATCTTTGATCTTTGGCGAGCTCGAAAATAATGATTTGTTTTGTCTAGAAATAGTTCTTCCCCAAGGAAGAAGCGTAAACTTTTTTCCAAATATGTTCAACAATGCACATAAATGTCAAAGAAAATAGACAACTAATGTACATGCCTTTTTTGAAAATTTTACATGAACACCAGAAATGTCTGCCTTAATCTAAGATGAAACACCTGTACAATGCTTGGTACCATTAGAAAGTCAACATTTACAAACCAGTGTCTGACAGTAGTATCTGAACTACCACAATGAGGCCCTTATTCAAGTTTTTCCATTGATTTCAGTAGGCTTTGGATCATGACTTTGATCTATGTTTTAAGTACCTGGTAAAACGATGGTACAAATATGGACTTTGTAATGGTGATCAATATAAACCCATGAAATACCTTTACAACACAGCTGCTCAATGACAGGGAAGAATCCTGGGTGCATTAAAGCTAACAGAAATCAGGCAGAAAATGTACAGCAAATTAAATGTGAGTTTGCATTCTGATATCTCTCACCCCAAAAGGCAACACATTTTGTCTCCAGATATAGAAGACCATTACTTCCTGATGCAGGGAGGTAATAATCCCACTCTTTACAGCTCTGACGCATTGGCACCTGGAATACTGCATTCCACTATGGGCTTTCTACAAGGAAGATATTGACAAATGACTGAAGAGAAACATGGGTAATCAAAAGCCTAGAAAGACTGATCAAAAGGGAATGATTGAGAGAGTCAAATATGTCCAACTTGGGTAAAGGAATTATTTAGGACTGTATACAGAGCTATTACTAATAGCTCTGTAGAGTAGAAAAGGAAAGTTAATGCTAAATGCCCTGAAAAAACTACCTGGCAGGAGGCCTGATCATACCCCATGCACAGGTAAATCCATCGGCTTTCATACCAATGGGAGCATCAGTTGTGCAGCAACTGGGAGAGGTGGGGGAAGAATCAGGCCACTAGCTGACAGACTAGGTCAAATTAACTGACTGTCTCAAAACCATCTAGCCAAGTGCACAGTGAGCCTATGTAAGTTTCTTCTCACTGTTGTTGCTTTCTCTCATTTTTTTGCATGGCTTCCTTGGAGCCCTGACAATCCAGCAAAGCTCTACTCCCACAGTTCTGAAATGTAGGACAGGTATGGGGACCACATAGCAACTGTGAAAAAACGGGATGGGGGGGTAAATAGGCACCTATATAAGAAAAAGTCTCAAAAAATCTGGTCACCCTAAGGTTAGGAAAAGGAATCTGGGAACTGGTATGGAGGAACAGACCCTCTGTGTTGCCCCACCAAGACTTTCCCGTCTTTCATCTCACATGGTAAACGTTTTATTTATAGCAAACTTTAAAACTTTGAACCCTAAACTGAACATCTATTTTATTACTGTATCCAGTATCTATATCAGGAATCTGCCTTGCTCATGCAAATTCACCTACAGTAAGAACATTTTTTAAATGAGAAGCAATAAAGGAAAAATATGTTCATTTATTAAAACGAGTCAAACTGCCTCCTTTGGGAAGCTCAACATTTTCCCCTGCATTTCTGGATTTTGACAGAAGATTAAGCTATGAAAGACTGGCTTTATTAAACGTTACATGGTAAAGCTTTGCAGTGTCCATTAAGTAACACTTGCTACAGTAAATGGTAAATTACCATCTACAAAAAAAAATACATGCAAGATCTATATGAATGCCAAATTAGCTGAATATGGTCAATGTTATTACAATAAATATCAGTGGAAATCAGAATGATGAGGCACTTAAAATGTCCTCTACCTCAATTGTCCTATCATGAATTCATTACTGGATAGTGATGCCCACTTATTTCAAAGCTTGTTTTTCAGCCATTTGTGCTGAGAGATGGGATTTAATCATTAATTGTGAGGCTGAAACTTGGCAAACACACACGGTGACAGGCAGGAAGTAAACATTTTTCTGCTTTTGAAAATATTGAAGACACATAATTTGTCCATTTAAAAATTATTCAATAGAATAAATGGAATGGAAATAAATAGAGGTTAAGGTGTTTTTTGTGCTCCCGTAACTCAAAACAAGCTTTGATTTTGCAAAATCCTTCAACACATGATCTTCAAATGTCTGGGGCTGGTACTGCTGGCTATTGAGCATCCTCACTTTCCATGGAAATCCCACCTCATTTCAGAGCCCTCTCAACATCACATGATCAGGTCTAGATCTAGTGGTTAATCTAGCCAGATTTTGCAAAGAGGAAACCTGTACAGACAGAAGATGATCTTTTCTGAATAACTTTTCAGTAGACACCTTCCAGTTTGAGCAAAAGACAGAGGGAACCTGGGTTCCAATTCCAGTTAAGACACTGACTCATCATTCTTTGAAATTAGGTCACTCATTTAATTTTCTTGTACTTCAAATCAACCTGAGTTAAAAAAAAATTAAGTAACCTTAATTGGAGGGGAAGAGGAAGCGGTCCTGCATTTAAGCTGAATAAGCAGTATTTTTTTAAAAAAAAAAAAGAAGTCCAATACTCCCTTAACATAGCACCAACCCTTAAAGGGCTGCATGCCACCTGCAAGATCCTGTGTGCCCCCAAATCCTTGTGCTCAGATACCATGCTAATTTGCACCCTAGAAATAGGAGAGACAGCTGGAAGTTGCAAAGAACTGTAGGTGCTCAGCATCTCACAGTGAGCACTTGGTACCTCAGAGAATTAGACCCCCCGTTTTTGAAAACACAGGGCCAGATTCTCAATTGCTGTCAATCTACTGGCTTCCATGGAGGCATGTTGATTTCCACCATAAAATCTGGCCCAGATTCTGCTTTTAACTTGCTGATGATTAAAGACAAAAGAAAACAACATTCTCCCATTTAAATGATGTCCCAAAAGCTAACATGATTCCCACACTCTATTATTATTTTCACTCATAGCAAAGACTCGTACGTCTGAGTCAACCAAACACATGCCCAACTTCAATGCACAGCCAGCTGTTGCTTTTATAGACTTGGTGCATTTTCATAGTACGAAAGACATTTGCTTTCTGCAATGAATCAGGTCTTATGTGCTTCAGCTTGAAAGCCTGTTTTCTTGAGGTACAAGTAATAGTAGTAAAGAATTATTGAGTTTAATTATACAAGGGAAGGATTTCAAGCAAAGCCCTGACAAATCAAACTTTATCCTCTTGCAAACAAAGCAGAATTCCTCATTGACACAAAGTATTCAGCATTATCATCCTTCTGTGCTGCCAGTGTTTTAACAGGGGCTCTCATAAGCAGTGATTAGTCCTTCATTCCCATACCAAGGGCAAGTGCTTGATGAAAGGGCGGGGGAAGAGGGGGAAGCGGGGGGAAGGTAGAGAATCTCCCATACCAGCCCATATGGAAGATTCTCACAAATGTAACCAAGGAGGAAAATGCATCACAAATTAACGTGAACCCAGACTTTGCTAGAAAGGTTTATTCTTTGCTCCTGAAAAAATGCACTAAATACTTGTACTGCAATTGAGTATTCAACTTGTGAGATTTAAAGTGAAATCTTCTTTGGTGGAGGAAATCTGGGGCTCTTTCCTGTCAGGTGAGTTTGCATGTTTGAATCTCGGTACTCTTGATTCAATCTGGTTCATTCCAAAAACCAAAAGCTTGCTCTGTCAAGTAATGTTATCCACTGGAGGGATAAGTCGTCTCAGGCAGGGATAACTCAGCAGCATCCAGAAAGGAAGTGACTTCACCAAATGCAGGGAAATCTTAGTTTCCCCTTCCGGTGTGGAGATGGAATTTTAACATGTGGCAACTGTTGTGAACCAGCTTACTATTGGCTCTACATTTGTGTTTGGTTTTTGTAACTGACTGCTGCCCCAAATGGTGACAACGGACAGTCTGAAGTAGCAGCAAATGCTCCTGGGACAAGAGAAAATGAGTTTCTCCCCTTGTTTTTATCTTGTGATACACATTGGTCATGAATAATCACTAAATTCATAATTTTCCATAATCAATAACCAATCAGCAGCCAATAATTGATGAGAATTCTTGGTTATGATTATCCATTTAGTCAGTAATTTTCTTTGAATTCAAATTTGCTTAACAAACCTCAGCTTTGATTGGACTTATTAATCACACAATTAGTAAAGGAAGCACATACACAGACATAATTACCAACAGCTTGTGGAAGACCTTTCCGTAGTTTCTAACAGTCTACATCCAGCCTGTGGATGGACTTACTTCTCTTATGATTAAGGGGCAATTATACTCGTTATTCTTACTGTGCATCAATCTGGTCCTTACCTATTTCCTCTTTTTGGTACATACTTGTCTTTATCTTAGGCTATTGCCAAGGTTCCTGTTCCATTACAACTTTCCAACTGTTTCAACATTTGGTGGTTAATCAGAGTTTATGCCCCTTTTTGGATAATTTCATCCATTGTACATCTTGCAGTTAATATACTATAAATATATCTTAAAACAGTTTTCAAAATAGGTTACAGGTGATTGCACAGTAACACTCCATTCTTCCTTAGATATCTTTATCTTAACTGCAAGGCACTCTGGGAGTCGTGCTCCCAGGCAAGACTTAAAAATCTTTCTTGGCCTATCTTAAGTGTCAACATATTGACTCTTCCCTTGTCTTACCATACAATAGGAGTAATCCTTGTAGCATTGCAATATGCTCACACCAGGAGACATGAGAGTTATCAAATGCCTCGGCTTCACTCTGCAGTTGAATCACCTGCAGAAGCTGGTTATTGACTCATACACTCCTTTGCTAGGAATTAAATAAATGTGACTATTTCAGATAGCGCACGGAGCATACAAAACCATAACGCTTCCCCGAGATGCAAAGAAAATAAGTAGGCACCTCTATTACAGATAGCCCCAAACAGAAGCTAAGCCAACTCAAGTGTTATCTCCTAAAATTACCATTACACCATATAGCCAGATGGTTTGCTTTGTTTCCAGGTAAAAACAAAATTCAAGAGAGAGCAAGGCTTTCAAAACTTGGTGTGAAAGAGAGCATTGGTCTGCATGTTGTACAATAATCCTCCATTCATCGTTGTTAAGCTATACAGAAAGATTTCTTTTGCAGCAAGAGAAGTTAGATACCGTATAGTAAGATAAAGTGCAATACTTCAGATAGGCTCACCACTCGCTCATTGTACTGGGAAAAAGAAAGGTGAGGACTGTCATTGCCTCTGAGATATTAAGCATATTATCCTCAACTCTAATGACAGTAATGAATTAAATACTGGCTAACTAATGTGTTTGCTTCATTCAGCGGCTAAAGGATCAGGAGAAAGAAAGCTTAATCACAAAACATCCAATCCAATAAATATGCAAGCAAAGCTTCCATAAAGCAGCGGACAAAGTTGCAGAAGCTTCAGAAAACTAAGTGGGGGAAAGAGCCATCATGTGGAATTATTATTTTTAAAGAAAATCAAGTCCTTAATGTGCTGCTTGAGTGATGCATATAGTGGTGAGAAGAGCAGCACCCTTTATACCAAGCCACTGGCTAAGAGGTTTACTGGAAGTCTAATACTGAATGTAAATGCTTTCTCCACAAGGCCAGCCATTCCCTTTGGCTTCAGTAAGGTTGCTCATATTAGCGAGGCCACAAAGGATTTGGCTCAGGGTCAATGAAGTTTGCTACCAAACTGTAGTAAAATATATATATAACATCAGTCCCTAGCATTCTTACAGGAGATCACTTATTTCACTTGTGTCTCTCTCGAAGTAGATGGAGCCTAGATTCAAACTACAACAGCCGCCAAGCAGAACGGCCTCAGATGTATTAAGGCGGCTACTTGCAATGCAAATTATCTCAAAGTAATAACTTCTTTCAACTGTCTCAGTGCAATTTCTTAAGATAAGATGGCTGTGTTCAAGGCACTATGCTAATGAAATCATGATACAAAGAACCAATGGTTTCATGACACACAGTACTACACAGCTCCTTTGGGGCACAGGCTTGCTCCCATTGAAGTCAATTGGACTTTTGCCATGGCTTCCATGGGAACAGGATCAGGCCCTTAGAAACAAGGCTACCAACCAAAGCGAGAAAGAGAGGGCTAACAAAGCTAAGCCTCGAGGGCTAGATCTTTACCTACTGTAGGTCAGCATGGCTCCACTAACCTCAAAGCTGCACCAGTTTGTACCAGCTGCGGATCTGGCCCCTACTTATTCCATTCTAATGAAAAGAACTAAAAAACCAAACCCTAATTTCATCCAAATATACAACATTTCCAGTTTCAGAGTAGCAGCCGTGTTAGTCTGTACTTGCAAAAAGAAAAGGAGTACTTGTGGCACCTTAGAGACTAACAAATTTGAGCATAAGCTTCATGAGCTACAGCTCACTTCATCAGATGCATTCAGTGGAAAATACAGTGGGGAGATTTATATCATGGAGAACATGAAACAATGGGTGTTACCATACACACTGTAACCAGAGTGATCACTTAAGGTGAGCTATTTCCGGCAGGAGGGGGCGGGGGGGGCGCAAAACCTTTTGTAGTGATAATCAAGGTGGGCCATTTCCAGCAGTTGACAAGAACATTTGAGGAACAGTGGGGGGGAGGGGAGGAGAATAAACATGGGGAAATAGTTTTACTTTGTGTAATGACACATCCACTCCCAGTCTCTATTCAAGCCTAAGTTAATTGTATCCACCCTTGCAACAAAGCCCATTGCCAAATGTGTCCATATATCTATTCAGGGGACTCCATCATAGGGCCTAATCACATCAGCCACACTATCAGAGGATCATTCATTTGCACATCTACCAATGTGATATATGCCATCATGTGCCAGCAATGCCCCTCTGCCATGTACATTGGTCAAACTGGACAGTCTCTACGTAAAAATAAATGGACACAAATCAGACGTCAAGAATTATAACATTCAAAACCAGTTGGAGAACACTTCAATCCCTCTGGTCACTCGATTACAGACCTAAAAGGTTGCAATTCAACACAAAAAACTTCAGAAAGAGTCCAACGAGAGACTGCTGAATTGGAATTGATTTGCAAACTGGATACAATTAACTTAGGTTTCATAGAGACTGGGAGTGGATGGGTCATTACACAAAGTAAAACTATTCCCCCTCCCTCCCCGCCTGCTGTTCCTCAGACGTTCTTGTCAACTGCTGGAAATGGCCCACCTTGATTATCACTACAAAAGTCCCCATCCCCCCCACCCCCCGGTCTCCTGCTGGTAATAGCTCACCTTAAAGGATCACTCTGGTTACAGTGTGTATGGTAACACCCATTGTTTCATGTTCTCTATGTATATAAATCTCCCCACTGTATTTTCCACTGAATGCATGCGATGAAGTGAGCTGTAGCTCACGAAAGCTTATGCTCAAATAAATTTGTTCGTCTCTAAGGTGCCAAATATACTCCTTGTCTTTTTGCGAACATTTCCAGTTGTAAGTGATTCTCCCCCCACCTCCCCGCGGATCTTTGGTTGCTGTCAATTTCAGTGCATGAATATGAAAGAAAAACAATATTCTAACCCCCATACTTTCTTGAGCTTATGTACCCAGAACAACAACATTTCAGCAGCAATAAAAAAAATTCAGTGTCAATAACTACATGAAAAACAGGCCTCTGAATTTACAGCTTGCTTGGACTAAGTGTATTAATCAAATGGTCTTCATCAATATTACTATATTTTGCATTTCCCCTGCGGTGCTTCGCCTTACAGTATAAACAAAAACTAAACACTTTCTTCCACCTGGATTATACAGCTCCTCTACTACAATGGCACTGGAAAAAGGTAGTAAATATTTATGACAAGTTTATTATATTTTGCAATGATTACATATATATTAATGTCATCAAATGCTGGACTATTAAATCAAATCTTTAATTACATCATTTAAGATAAATCTGTAAACAAGAGCTATAATTAAGTAGTTATGAACCACAAGAAATCCTTTGAATATAGATCTAATAATATATTTAAGCAATAAGTCTGAAATATATTCTTCTGCGAAGCTAGACGGAATGAAAACATTTGGTGTCAGTAGTGGTAACTATTACTAAGGTAGCCAGCAGCATCAGGAATTTCAAAGAATTTAATCAAATCCTGAAGAGATTGATAAGATATTTGCTACAGTACAAACAAGCATGAATCTCTGATGAGTTTAACTTTGACATTTTTACATAATGCAAAGTAATTCAAAATGCGGTCACACATTTTCATATAAAAAAATAGATACCCTTTTATCTTATCCCAGCCTGTGGAGTGATACAGGAGATAAGAAAACACAAATCTATCTTAGATTTCTTTAGAACTCTGGTTTAATTTAGGGCTGTAGAATTGGATGTTGTAGACAGAAACTTGCAAAGCGTCACTGGTGAAACATAAAGAATGGTACAGCTTACAAAGGAGCTGTCAGAGCTTCCAATTTCCAACCTTCTAAGAGGTTAGGGCACAATCTGAACAGTCTCAGATAGCAATGTTTCATATGCTAATCTCATTAGAAAGAATTATTCTGATGTCCGGAAGGTTTCATATGGACCACAAATGAATGCTTTAAGCACAATACACACTTCCTTGTCACTGGGAGGTGTGGAAAGGAGACAGGAACAGAGTCCACCGGAATATCGCCACAGATTGGAGTCAATGGTGTTGTGCAGAATAATCACCCCGCCACCCAGATCAGTCATAAAATATCCAGCTTTGCTGACCTGAAATAGAGTGGCTTGTGAAAGCCAAAGAGTCCCCATTTCTGTACCTCCCAGAGTTTGGCTCCGCTACTCTTATGCTAGTACAGGAGAACTTGAGCATCAGCAGAGCCACATCCAACAAAACGACACCTTGTTCCCCATTCTGTGCATTACCATCACAGTAAAATTGATCATCAATGCCTTTAAAAAGAGTGTGTGTGTAGGGGTTGGGGGGAAAATGAGTAACATGATCACACTCAGCTCTTTATAAACAAAGGTTAAAGATTAATCCTGGTACAACCTGAGAACTTCAGGGGACCTGATGCAATAGTTATAAGTTAGAATGTGTGTTTCATGTAAATTAATAGTGTACTTAGTATATTTCGGGTAACTATGTGTGTGTTTAAGAACTAGATGGTGTGCTGGGACTGGACTTTCCTATGACCTGTCTCTAAGGTTTGGAATTGTGCTGAAGAGGTCAGAAACATGCAGTGAGCTGGGTGTGGACAGGAGGAGAGCTGGTGAGTAATTAATTTTTTGGTTTGGCAGCAGTTCCAAGAAAGAAAAAAAAAAATCAGTTCAGGTCAAATCAAATGTGACTTTTTCCGGAATTGTTGTCGAATCAGAAGAGTCTATTTTGGATCTGTTCCAGAGCAGGGATTTGAATCTCAGGTGAGTGCCCCAACCACTCAGCTAAAACTTGTAAGGGGGAGATAAGGTGGTGGTAGCAGCAGCTGCTGCTGCCACAGTACCACCACCACCTCATTACTTCTTCCTTCTCTGGACATTCTGAGAATCTGAATTTGACAGGAGTCGCTTTGGCCAAACTGTTGATTCAATAATATATATATATATATATATATATATATATATATATAAAAAGGGAGTTTCAGTCACCCCAACTATTCATGAAAAAAATGTCATCGGGTGGCTGGTGGGGTGTTTGTTTTGTTTTGTTTTTAATTATGACAAGAGTGGAATAAAGTGCCCCAGTTTTAAACAGCACCCTGGTGTGGAGGTTGAACATTGTGACTGCTTACAGGGATGACTTTAGCCTAGTATCCAAAGGTGAGCTTAGAAATATCATACAACAGCAGAAACATTTATACCGCCCCAAATAATAAAACTAGGCTCCTATTTAGTTAACCATTTCCAAAAAATTGTCCGATTTAAAGAGACAAGAAACGAAACAATAATTAAGTTCCATTTTTCCAAACCACCATACCGCACTGGGGTCTGAAACATTTATAAGCACTGGCTGGGTGCGGGCGCTGGTCCCAGAAGCTGGTGTAACAATGGCTTCAGGATTCTAGACTGTCAGGACAAAACAAATTGCCAACGAGAAACTTATCCTGTAAAACACTGCTTCTGTAGTTTATTTAAATTTGAATCTGTATTTCTGTTGCTGGCAGGTAGCATTAGTCATGACTTAAACTGTAGTAACAGAACCACCCACCACCACCATCCAGAAAACAATGCAATGATAAATGTGACTTGCGTACCAGCACAGAGCCGGGGATTTTTATCAGTTCATTTTAGATAAATAAAATCATGAAAACTAAATAAAATGTGCCACAGTTGCCGGTCATTTATCGAGCTCATGGAGTGGCTACAGAAACCAGAGTATTAAAAGCTGCAGTGAGTCCGTTGCGTTGATCTTCATGCCAACATGCCTGGCGTGGGGCTACAGCATCGGCACATGATAAGCCACAACAGATTTGGGATGGCTTGCATTAAAGGGGTGAAAAGATTGGGGCCCGGTGTAAGCCATGCCATGCCGGTTTTAAATGTCTCGGGGATAGTATGATCTAAGGTGCCCTACCAGGCTTTGGTTTATATCTAGATGCATCCATGGTGTTTAATAATCTGATGCAGACTGATACTGAGAGGGGAGCGACCATAACTTTTAATGACGTGAGCAGAGGTTCGCAGTGTTCAGAACCCTGCAGGAACAGGCTTAATCCATGTAATGGCGTACCCAGTTTGAGAGATGGTGGGAACAATGGATTGGCCACCACAGGTGTGAATATTTTAGTTGATCAGTATTTCCCTTACAAGAAGGGAAAAGTCCTTCCCATACTTTTAATACATTTCAGCTGTATGTGATGTAGAAAGCAAGCATGCAAAGGTAGGACAGCAGCTCTGAAGATGAAGTTACAATTGAATGCCATTGAGCCATCTTCCACAGTCATACTCGCTTATCCTCCGTGTCTGTCCATGGCCCTATGAAGAAAAGGGTCTGGTTTGACCACCAAGGAGAGTTAAGATGAACGTTACAGTCAGTTATATATTACAACATCAAGCACGTGGATCTTGAGACCTGAAATAGGAGGGTAAGTGAACAATTTATTCTATTTGTAGCCAACAGGGCTACACTTATTTAAAAAAAAATCATAACTTTCAGCCTCATCTGAGAGGAAGAATCTACAATTCAGAGCCATCATACAAGATCCAACACTTTATGGGGGATGTAAGTGTCCAGTGATAATGATCCATACTTGGATCATTCTGCAGCCTCTCTTCTGCAGACAATAGAATATTGATCACCTGTCTTGACTGAACATTTGAGATACCACAGGGCCCGTAGGAAAGGAGACGATTGCTTATGTAACATACCCGGGACGACAGTAGCACTTCACAGCACACTGAAAGCCCTTTCATGGCCAACTGAAAACCTCTCTGGTGAAAAGTAACTTACAAACATTGACTAAGCAGCTGTGGGATACTTTGCACCTAAGACATGAGCCACAGCAGACACATGAACATAACTCTTTCACTTCAATGAGATCTATGCAAATAGACCTATTTTCAATTTTTTTTATTCCCCCCTTATTATTTTAGGGGATTTTTAAAGCAAAAATATCACAAACTTTACTGAATTGACAATGATCAACAAAAGTCAATCATTTGCAACTAACATGCTCTCTATTACTGCATTGACAAAGCCTATTCTGGTGGAGGACCAAAGCTCATGGCAGCCAAAAAAACACTTTAGTAGAGATATCAGCATGTGCATACATTTAACACTGTCTCTGTTCAACAGATGTCTGGATCTGATAACTTCCCCCACAGCCATATGCACATACAGATCAGCAAATAAATAAAAGAACCAAACACAGAATTTAGAACAAACTCTGTCAGTTAGCGTCCAGCGATCCAGGAAAATGGTTGAGTGAGGATGGACCCATTCAAAAGGACAGATGTGCACCGTCACTGTGGTGTTACACCCCTTTTTCTCTCTCCTGAGTGTATCCCTTTGGGGGACAGGCCTTGCTACCTTTCCCACTTTCCGGGGAGGGAAGGGGAAGGAGGAACCACACAGATCAAGCACTTGGAAAACAGGGGCTGCCAACAAGAGATGCAGTCTCCAACCATGTTAACCTGACAAGCCCAACCAGTTTTGGCAACTGTAAGTTTCCCTTCGGGAGCCCGAAACAAAGTCACAGAAACAGCATCTTCTGAACAAAGTATTATTTATTCTTTCACCCAAAGGCAAAAAAGCACACAGAAACAGGGTAGAAGCAAGTTACCTCCCATCTCTGGCCTGCGAGAAGCAGAGAGCTTGCTGCAGTTTGTGTGTGTGTCACTGACACTCCCTGGGAGCAGCTCCTCCCATCCCCTTAACTCACCCAAAATGCTCCTCTTTTTTCTAGGTCCCAGGTTCCTCTAATGGTTTACCATCCTCCTTTGATCTTAAGCTTAGCTACATCCAGTCTAAGAATGATTTAGTCTTCCCAAGGCTAGGTAGGGGACACTCCTGTATAAACAGCTGCTTCTTTGTTTCCTCAAGGACTTTTATTTGTGTTATTGTATTACCTTTGCGGATTGGTTCCTTTAACAATGCCTTTGATTTAAAGCTGTGCAATCAGGAAGGATAATACAGGTGGCCAGAGGGCCACATGATTTTTATATAAAAAAACCACTACATGTAACTCCCTCATTCCCCAGAATAAATTTTAGCCAACTGTCTTTATCTAGTGGTTAAGTTATTAAGCAATTTAAATAGAGATTCATTAAGGTTTTGCTGAGGCTAGAAAATTCACTGGAAGAAAGAAAATCATAGTATTTATAAGAAGATAAGTGAGAATGCAGAATTTGAATGACAACTCTCTGGGATTTAGCCAGAACAGATGTTCCAAACTTCAGATATTATCATTCTCATCTCATTTGGGAAAACAATTTTCCCCCTAAAGTGCAATAGTTAGACATGATAAATAGTCTGCTGGAAGATAACAAGCAGAGGATATTTTGTACACAAATTGCAAATTTGATCACAACAGACCTGTAAAGTTGAACAAACCCAAACATATATTTATTCTGGCATTTTAAAAACTGTTCCCCTCACACCCCCGCCACTGCTTAACTTTAGATGTTCAATTAATTAAAAAAAAAAACCAACCACCACTTCTGTGGGCAGCAGCTATGTCACCTAATTTTTTTCCATGTACCTTTTACTATGTTTATTAGAGAATAATTGCCAACCATCTTTTACTGACTTCCATTTGCAACTTTGAAGAAACATGTCGCTTTAATACAGTATCAAAATGAAATGTGCCATCCAAAAGCAGTGATAATTATTTCAGGAACCTTGATCAATTTAAAACATGTGGATCTGCTTTGAACTATTAAGAGACACCTAAGCAGAACTATTAACAGTGTGGTATAGATATTCAACAAAGGTGACTGACAGAAAACCAGAGAAAGCTTCAAGAAGAGGGGGAAATCTTTAATCCTGTGAAAATGGGATTAAGCAACAAATGTATTAAAAAGAGAATTAAATTCCTAATCCAACAAAAATGAGTTTGAGCGATCGTGGTACACTGTGTTCCCAATCTTAATGTTTTGACAAAGTACACGTTGGGTTGATTGTTTTTAATAAACATGAAATTAAAATCCAACTGTTTTGTGCCAAGCAAGGTTTCAAAAATATTAATGTGATTGTTCCTGAAGTACAAATGTGAAGCAATGATTACAGATCTGATTAACAAGGTGAGAACCACAGATAAAACAATTAAAAAAAGACATACAGCTGTGAAGATTATGAACATGACTCACATTCAGATCAGCAGCCAATTGCTCCAGTTAATTGTCTTTACATTGGGTCCCCATTAAGTTTCATATTTTATAAACATCACATCGCTGACATTTAAAATGCCATGTGCATCAGTTTTTGATCATCTCAACACTCTTCATACTTATTATATACCATACCATTTTAGGCTCTTAGCGCAACAAAAAAATTTACTGGAGTTAAGTGTTCACCTTTTCTGTTATCCTAAGTACTGGGACCCCACCCCCGTTTGGTGTGAGAACAACTACATTTTCTAGTTTTAAGGACTCAATGTGAGATTATATTTCATTTAGTCAAAAGAGCAAACTGAAAAGCATCATGTGTGTGTTTCTTCAGTCAAGAACAGAATGTTATTCATATTAGTTAAAGGAAATCCAGCCTTGATAGACAGCCGGAAGAGGGACTAAAAAAGATCAACCCAGATCCTCAGCTATTGTAACTCCTATGGAGCTATACCAGTTTACATCAACTGAGGATCTGGCCAAGTATCTTGATCAAAAGATCTGTGTTCGCGCGGTGTGTGTGTGTCCTGAGACACATACTTAACTTAATACAATAATCTTTTGCTTTATAATAGTTTGCATTCCAGAGCCATCACACCTAAAGGAGGGTGAGATGAAGTCTACTCATGCTCATACAACATATGTCAAATGGTTAACTAAGTCCCAATTGCAAAAGCTTTATTACTGAAGATGCAAGAGACAGAAAGAACAGAGCTTGACATTCAGGTTCTAGATAATAGCTGTTGCAGATAGAACCTTCATGTCACTTGTAAAATGTGCAAGTTTGAGATAGGGACAATCAATGTGGAACAGCCAATTTCATAGTCACTTTTTAGGCTACAGTCACATTTTCAGATTAGATTTCTTTGTACATGATAATGTATATAATTATCTAATTTTGATAACATTTATATAATACAGTCATGATTGTTTCATGTACCACATGGCAGGACATAATGAGGGGACTCCCTGTTTCTAAAAGAAAACTGGCTTTTTATTAAGAGACCTATTTACCAAGGTGCTACAACCCCCAGCTTGCATTCCAACCACATGCACATAGATAGGCTGTCTGGTGCCTTCTCTAAACTCTTCCCTCCTGCAACCTGTGATCCTCCCTCCCAAGTTCCATGCAGGATGCTACAGTGACCACATACGCATTCTCTTTAAGTAACCTGGGTGACAGTCTAAGGTTTCATCACAAGAAACCGTTTTGACCATTTAGAAATGTGTTGTCAGCATGGCAGATAAATAATATACATTTGATATGCAGAGACAACAAATTTCATAAGTGCCACCACATACAGGCACTGTAGAGTCCGGTAATCTATCCGGAAGCATATGATCTGGTTTAACAATCCTGCATTTGTTTTATTAGTAATTATTGCAAATGGTTGCTTTTATTACCCTCGGCTCTTGCTCCCTAGATTAGTCAACAACAGGAGGACTTGTGCGCTTCTGTAGATAAGGCATCCTGTGACAACATGGCTTGGAATACACATCCAACAAGATTTTCTTAAGCCTCCAACTATTCCATTGCAAATTGCCTCTCTTGAGCCACAAAGGCCTGGGAAAAAAATATGAGACCTTCACCCCTGCTCTTGATCTCCTCTGAGCTTCTTGAGACAATTCAACACAAATTATTTGGAAATAAGTACTTTCCTTATAAATCATGGTTCCCCCCCACCCCCCCAAAACCTTGTAAGCCACATCTTGTATATAAATGAATTTCATGGACTCTTACTTTTCTGCCATTCACAGAATAGTACACGGTAGTTGAAAATCCCACCCATATACCAAGAGTAGGAGAAACACTAAGTGTGATCATGTTATTATAGACTTGTCACAGGGTACACTCACCGCCGGGGTGCCTCCTCCTGGCTGCTCTGGGGATTAGCTCCTTCCAGGTCCTAGGCCTGCTTCTGTTATTTGTTCATGAGCCCCATAGCCACCCTCTCTCTCTGCAACTTAGGGTGTTCTCTCTTCATGGCTTGGAACCTCCAGACAGGTCACTATAGTGCTCCCCTTCCTGGGTATCAAAGTCTCTCTCCCTTCACTACCCTGACTATACCACTTCTCCAGTGGCTTATAGGAGAACACAGGCCTCCCCTCTACGCTGGGTTCCAGTCCAGGGACCCCATATCTAGCAACTGTGGTCTGCTTTCTCCCAGACCTTGTCATTATTTTTCTGGACTTCTTCCTATATTTTCTGGCTCCCCTCTCCTAGGGAGGGACTGCAGACTATTTAATTCCCTGACCCCAAAACACCTCCCTTTTCCCAGGGAGTGACTACACACTACTTCCCCTACAGCCCCTTTGTGCTCCCAACTTTCTGGCTTTATACCAGCCCTGCCTGTTCCTTCTCAGCTGGACGCCATCATCTATCAGCTTTTCAAGCCCTGGCTCTCACCCAGGTGCATCCTATCAGGTTAATTAAACTAACTGCACCTGCTGTATGTTGTGGTTATGGACACCCTATCACAAGACCATATCTATGAGGAAGTAAAGCTGCATGCAACCTTAACGCTGGCTTGTTTTGAGTTCCGAAGTGGGCAAACCTGAACAGTCTCTTAACACATGGGACATTCCAGGAGTTTTTTTAAATGAGATTTTCTAGGGTTATTTATATTTAAAAGCAAAAAAAAAAGAAAGAGTTAGTTTACAGCTTCTTTTCAGCTAAACACTACTAAAATGCCACGCCCAATGCAGGAGCAAAACTCTGCCTATAACATTATCACTGAGTCTGCACTTTAACACCGAGTGTTACCACCTACAATAAGTAAAAGACACTGCCCAACAAAGTTAGTCACACATGCATGCAGAGCACTCCCTGTCCTCCTTACAAGTGTTGATAAAAAACACACTAATGTTGCTAAATATGTACTGCATATGAGCAAATTGTGATTTATTTATTTTTTAAGCAAAGTCTCCTAGCTTGGCCAAATCAAAACCAATTTTCCACCTGACTACTCAGACATAATTCTCTCATATGAGAAATATTTCCCTACTTTCTTCCCTCGCTATTTGAACCTCAGGTACGAGATATATTTTTCTTTATTGGAGAAAGGGTCTTTTTATTGCTCAGACTCACAAAAAGCTGAACCATTTTTGCCTGAGCTTTCCAAAATAACTAAATACAAATGCAGTTGCTGGCACAAACCAGAGCTGGGCAATTTAGCACAGAAGGTGAAAGTTTCAGAAAGTGATGGGATTGAAAACCTGAAGTTAGAAAAGAAATGCGTAGGCAACCTAAACTTTACCTATAGCTGATATATTAAGCTCTCCAAGGTACATTCAAACTAAGAATTACAAGTTACAATCAGACAGCTACAGCAAGCTTAGGAACATTTTCCACAACTCCTTGCTAACGAAACCTTAACCGTTGAATGGTTGCCTTTCTCAGAGCTGCTGTTCTCCAAACATGTCAAATTCATTGTGCCCTCATAAATTCTGAAATGCACCGTTTAGTAACAGTGCCCTAGTATGTGAAAGCAATCTTCCACTATGTGTGAAAGACAGTTTTCTTGAGAAGGTAGAGTATATCTTAAAAGGTTAAAATGTTTTTTTTCCTTAATATACTGTAATATCTTCTGTAACCAGCTGAGTATTTGGAATGAAAATAAATGGCTCTAAATAATTAAGTAGTTGCACTGAAGAGAAACATCACAAACCTATCAGTCCTGATAGAAAAAACCTTTAGACTATAAAAATATTTATGAAGTTCTGCTTAGCGTAATTTTTCTCTCTGGAAACAGCTTGGCACTCTAAACATTCAGCTTTAGAATAGGTCTTGGCCTCACGCATAACAATGATGCTTTCTCAAAAATAAAAGAAAGATGGATAAGAACATTCTTGGGGACTTTCAAATTTTATAACACATTCCACGGCTTCCAACAGTGTCAGCAGTTCTTTCCTACATAAATTTTGAAATAAAAACAGCAAATTGGAAAGAAAAAAGCCTCACAATATCTTGATCTTCTATTTTCCTGACCTTCAGCTTGTAACTTCCCATTTACAATGGCCCTGGTAGCACAGATGGCATGCATCTATCAAGATTCATAAAACAAAGAGACATTTTGACACACAGTTCTGCTTTTGCAAACTCCAAGCAGAGATTAACAAGTACCAGCATTCCATTACCCAGTTTGCAAACACAAGTACTGAGGAGGCTCTTTCATTAAACACAGTTAAATCATCAGCAGCAACTGAGTTTGTCTTGGCACCTCCATTCCAGAATCCACTTTATTAAAGATTCCATATGTAGATTATCAAAAAGAGAGACCTATGTTTTGTTATAAAAAGAAACACAGAGGCAACCATTGCAGAAGGTGACAATTTCTTTTCCAAGGATTGCAAATTAAACTGTAGCCTGGGGGTTGAGGTTGACATCTTCAGCTAAGCAAAGTTAATGCTGGAGTATTCTTCAAGTCAAGATTGACCTTTGAAGATTTATGGGCCCGATTCTGCAAAGATAAGGATGTGGGTCACAGTGGCTGATCCAAAGCACACTGGAGTCAATGGGAGTCTTTCCATTGACTTCAGTGAGCACTGGATCAAGCACTTAATGCAGTATATTTTAATAGTATGGGTCTTTTTTCTTTCTTACCAGGCTCAGGCTACAAGGAGGTCCTACATGGATTATTTGTAGCTAATAATATATTTCATTAATTTGGACCCATTTTCTGTTTTTCAATTATCCATGTACGGACTTTGCTTTTAACAAGCGTCCTTTGAGATTATTCATCAGATGATTTCAGTTAATGTATGTCAGCCTATGGACAAATGGAGGACTGTTTGCTCTGATAGTCATTCACTGTCCACACTTAGTGGTCAGCTATGACATTATATTGTTTCTACATTGCATCTAGCTCAAGCCCAAATCTATTCACCACTTTGCAGTCTTATAGACTGCCTAGGGGATGGTCTTTAAGGTTTTTTAATGGCCTCCGAGAAGCTCATCCTTGAGTCCTTGGGGTCTGCTCCCATTTGGCTATTATTTTGAAAAAGATCTCTGGAAAACAGAACCATTTCAATGTGAATAGGTGGAATTTCATTTGTGTTTCCCATGTAGATGGGGTGGCAATACGGTGGGGAATAGCTTTACAGTGGTGGTTTCCTAGACACTGGCTGGAACAATGGGTTCGATCCTGCAAGGTACTGTGTGCCTTCAACTGCCATTGACTACAGTGGTTTTTGAGGGATCTCATGCCTTGACTCCCCATTATAGCATTTTTGGAGGGAAGAGGGAAAATAATAACACAGTCATCCTCATTATAACTCCACTGAAATCAAAGGAGTTGCACCAGGGATTACGCAATTACGTCTTGTCTACTTATTGTAAATAAGTGCTATGGTTTAAGCAGTTTCTCTATTTTAATAAAGTCAACAGTCTAGAGCGGTGATTAATAGTCAGTGAAAGCGTAGAACCCTTGCAACAATGGATACACATTTTACAAATGAACTCTCTTTGATCCTCCATACTCTGTGAAGTGAAAAGACATTTTACAAATATTTTCAGCTAGAAAATAAAGACAAAGCTTTAGATCCTTTTGAATTGCCTGCTGTTTTTCTTTTTTCAATATCTCTAATTACGTTATAAATAATTAGCAACATCAAAGCGAGGTCTGATTGACGAACTACCAGAAAGCCCTCTGCATGCAGAGAAAACCATGGAAATTATATTGGCATTTCACATGTTCCTTTAACACTTAACATGCACAGAGCAGAATCTAGCGTTACCAGCTCTGCCTTGGATAAACGCCAGATGACAAGTATGACAACAAAAGCTGTGTTACAACTAGGAAGGCCTCAGTTCTGTCGTCCAGTACAACGATGGAACTCCCATTAAGTCGAGCATCGGGATATACATTGAGGAGAATTTGCAGTCATTGCTCACCTCTAGGACTACTAGACAATATTCAAAGTGTCTTTCATTGTAACTACCACTTGAAGTCCAACTGGGCCCTCAGCTATATGGGCTCAAATTCCATAAAATATTGCCCAGAGAAACAGACATAAAGGAAAATCCCTCCAGCACAGATTCAAAGCACCGAAGCATGTGTTTAATTTTAAGCACATGCTTAAATCACATGGAAATCAATGAGATTTAAGCATTTGCTGAAAATGAAGCATATGCTTAAGTGCTTTGCTGAACCAGCACCTCGGTGCTTAACTACCTGTTTAGTCTTGTGTTTACACTCTGGCATATGCCAAGATAAATTCAGAACAGAAATGGTCAACATTGTTCTACTTTTTTTAAATTAAAGATCATCAGGAAAAAGTTACTCTCTCTGTTCCTCCCAATCATAGCCCACGTGTATCACCAACAAGACCTGCATCAGAAGCAGCTGAGCACATCTGATTTAGATTCTCTCCACATATCACACAAGAGCATTTACAGTATTCTGGGGTTTTAAAGGTCAAAGAGAGATTTCTGAACATCATCAAAGTACTTTTTCATAAACTCCACTGCACTCTGTTAGCTTTTCTGAACACATGGCCGTGATATATGTATTGTAGAGGTGCAGACCCTAATACTGAGCTGATGCTACAATGTAGCTCCCACAGTTCCATTTTTCTTGCTGCATAATATGCACTCGATAGGTACACCGTCTTGTCTTTGTGCTAGAAAGCACACCTACGGCTTGACCAGGAATACAGTCAACCACAAACAATGAATACTTTAGCGCTGGAATCGTTACACAGCCCCTGCTCTAATGTATTCTCTGCAAGCCTTGATCCCCAGTCTGCAAAGGAGAAGGAAGGATTGGAGAATCCTAGCATTAAATCTCTCATCACCACCCTCTGCTCAGCCTACCATATAAAGTAACCCAAACGCTCTAGGCTTTTTATTTAGGGTTTCTGTTAATACATCGACCTTCTCCTGCCCCCGTGGCTGACAGGGGAGTGGAGTGGGCAGAGTCAGGCTTCAAGGAAAGCAGAAAAGGAACAGGGTTTCACAGGACTCCATCTCCACAGCCATGCCTATCCCTGCCACACAAATGGCGGAACTCTTGCTCTGCAGGTTCGTCCCGGTACTGCTGCTAGTGAGTCACTGGGTGCAGCCTGTGACTCCAGTGGGGGAAGTCACACTGTGCATGGAGTTAGCAAATGTCACTCTGAGGCAGGCATACAAGCTGTTCTGCGGAACAGGTGGGGTGACCACCTTTTCAAAATGCAAAAACAGGACACATGCAGGAGCCCCGCCTCCTCTGTGGCCCTGCCCCCCTTCTCCTCATCTTCCCACTGAGGCCCAGGCCCCTGGCCAGGCTGGAAGCCGGAGCTGGGCAGTGGTAAAAGCTGCCCAAGGATCCCAGGCTGCTGTGGGGAGCCCCGGACCCTGCAAAGTTAAGGATGTGGGTGCTAGTTGCTGATCCAAGAGCAATTCCTGGTCCATGTTCCCCCCAGGGCAAGTGGAGGGTCAAGACCCTGGAGGTCCCCTTGGTGGCCCGGGCTCCTTGGGCTGCTCTTATTACTGCCTGGCTCCAGCTTCTGAACTGACCAGGGGAGGGGCTTCAGGGGGAAGAGGAGGAGCAAAGGGGGGGGCCTTATGGCAAGGGGGTGCTAAGGCCCATGTAACCTCCCTCCGACCACCAACAGGAAGAGGCTGGCACTGCCTCTGAATCTTGGGCAGGCATGGAGCAGTGCCACAGGGAATCCAGGACAAATGGCTGTCCCAAAGTCATTCAACCTGGGACCAGGACTTGAAATGTATATTTTGGGACTGTGCCACCCAATTAGGGATGCCTGGTCACCTAGGAACATGCCATTTGGTATGGTTCCTCCCTCACTTCTCCCCACACTTCCTTGCTGTGGCCTGGATAGCGTGGCTCAACTGTGTAGGGCACTAGAGCAAAGAACAAGGGGAACCATCACACACAGCCTCTTCTCTCGGAGCACCCCATTGTGGGTTTCTTCCCACTGGTTTCCTTCCCCTGTTTAAAACCACTGAGAGAACATTAGTGTCTTGCCCAAGGCTACTTAGCAAGTCAACAGGAAACCCAGGTAAGATTACAACGCCCAACCTCTTTGCTCTCAGCCCCACACTCAATTCTCTAGATCACATTACCTGCCACTCTCTACATACTGTACACAATCAGTGTTGCAAATAACAGATGACAGCTAAAGTACCAGTGACCAGAGCCAGCCCAACAAACAAAAGTGAGCAAAAAACAAAAATGAGCGCAAAGAATTTGAGTGGGCTTATGCGGTACCAACAGCTGAGGACCTCCACCACTTTGACAGTGGTCAGATTCAAATCTAACCTGCATCACCCAGGCCAGTCTCTATACAATGGATCCAAAGCAGCAGACCAGTTCCCACTCTAACCTTAAGCTTTAGGGACCTTTGGAGACAGATCCCAACTTTGCAGCCATGGCTTATCTCAATCAAAATAAAACCTTGTGTCCACCATTAAATCATTTCATTTCAAAGACAGAAAATATTAGAACCACTGAACGTATTTTGAAAAGGTGTTGTTATTATCCAAGAAACCCAGATAGTGCCTGGGAAATGTACTCTTCTCCATTTCTTTCCATCAGCAATCTACTGAGATTCTTGCTAACAGAAAACAGATGGAAGGAGGGTATTCTATGCCTCAAAGGTCATATTATTTCTAGCAACTAACATTATTTACAGCCACTGCATGCTGCTGAGTGTTGTGTAAACGGGATGAAATTTAGATAAGCCAACAAAAAATAGCCTGGCTTGCCACGGGTTCTGTATCATGCTTAATAGAACAGAAGGGAAGTGCTGTTTGCTGAAATGGTTTGGCCAGATCTGAAACTACGTGGATGATATTTTTTTTTCCCTTCTTCTTTATCATTAAAGCTTGGGAAGGGGAATTTTGAGAGCTTTGGCGTCGGGAAGCCAGTTAGAGTCTAGGATCTAGCTTCATCATCTGTCTTATCATCTGTATTAATTTCAAAAGGCTGCATGCACGTGTGAAAGATGTTTGGCTCATGAAGCTAGTTTAAAAAGCTCATGGAGGTAAAATCTTCATGCGTAGGAATAAAGGGGATCAGTTAATAAAATATACCGTACTTGTGTCAGCTGTGTCAATGGGAGGTGATGTGGAGTCAGAAATGTTGTAGTTTCCCTGACTGAAAAGAAGGGACAGATAGAAGAAGTGTATATATGCTCTGAGGGTAGGGAAAAGATGAGAGGGTAGGAATGAAACAGGTTAGCATGCCAAAGGCATAGACTTGGAGTAAAGTCAGCTAGCTGCCTGTAGAGAGGGAGGAATGTTTATGCCTGCTAAACATGAGCGATGTGATGAGAAAGGAGTAGGATATAACCATTTACTGGCCATATCTTTCTGCCTTGGAGCAAATCACAGCCCTGCTGCATTCAGGAACCTAGCAATCACAGCCACCCGACACAATGGGGGAGCAATTCCCCTGTGAGAACTAGGGTTATCACCCTACAGTGAAAGCTGAAAAACTTCAAAAAAAAAATTAGCACCTAGAACGTAACTATTATGGGCCAAATTGTGCCCTCAGTTACAGGTGTGCTACCCTCCTGACTTTGAAGCAGGCAAGGAATACCATGAATCAGGGCAAGCAATTCCTCTAGAATGGGATAAAATACCAATCTCTTAGTGGGCTTCTACAGCCCAGCTGATAATCAGTTTTTAGGTTTTTTTTAAACCAAGAAACAACAACAGGTCTTATTCTCCTCACTTATAGCAAAAAGAATTTATTTGAGCATAAGCTTTCGTGAGCATAAGCTTTCGGATGAAGTGAGCTGTAGCTCACGAAAGCTTATGCTCAAATAAATTGGTTAGTCTCTAAGGTGCCACAAGTACTCCTTTTCTTTTTGCGAATACTGACTAACACGGCTGTTACTCTGAAACTTATAGCAAAGTAAATCAGGGGTAGTTCCGTTGAAATGCATATAGCTTGCATGTGCCAAATTTGTTAGCATCTGTCACATACAGGGGTTAGTGAAATAAAGCACACACACAACCAGTAACTGGGTCCAGGCCTCACTACATTTCAGGCTGTGTCTTAACTGAAAAACAGTGCACTCTTTCCTCAAAATAGCTGTCTTGATGTGAAATCCTAGTGGAGACAAGCCACATGTTGTTTTTACCTCAGCGTAGGTAGTCCAGGTCAAATCCATACCCTCACCTGGGGATTACCTTGACTAGCTGCAAAGAGGTAAAAACTAGCTGTGCTTTGTCTCCTGTAGGATTTTATATCAAGACTGCTTTCTTGATATACAATTTCCTCCTCTTCCCCCCTTTTATTTTCTGTGAAGACATAGCCTCAGGCAAATCACCTGGCAGTTGGTGGGTTAAAAATCAAACTCTAGTGATCAAATCCTCCTGGCTCACCTATTAGTTCATTCACTCTAACATGCAGCTTAGCTAATTAATGCTTACCGGGAGTTACATGACAAGGTCATTTCATTTAAATATGCTTGAGAATAAACAAAGTCATGCTATTTGTTCGAGAACCAGGTGAGGATTATGGAACGTGTTACATCATTATTATTGAGAAAGTCAGAGAGTGCCATCAGACATTTCTCAAAATCTTCCTTGGAACGGATCATACAATTTACTAGGGCCTCTGTACCACTGATTTAAAATACATATATATCAAACACACACATGCATTCAAAAATATAATCAGGGATTCACAAAAAAAAAACCCTCACCCACAGAAGAACATGCTACAAAAACAGTAAACAACCTTGAAGCACTAGCATTATTAAACCGAGAAAGTACTTTGTCCTGCTTCCTTCCTCAGCTGTGCCCGCAAAGCCCTGGGGCACATCTCTGGGTGTGGTGAGACACAAAGGTGCCCATTGTACTTCAATGCTGATGCTGCTCTGTGCTGAGTCAGTCCCCCAGGTACAAGGTAGAGCATCCTAAAGGCTGCTCCCAATTTGCATGATCTGCCATAGACCCTAAGAACCCATCACAGCAAAGTATCACAAATGCAAAGAGAAAAGGAGGACTTGTGGCACCTTAGAGACTAACAAATTTATTTGAGCATAAGCTTTCGTGAGCTACAGCTCACTTCATCGGATGCAATTTTCCACTGAATGCATCCGATGAAGTGAGCTGTAGCTCACGAAAGCTTATGCTCAAATAAATTTGTTAGTCACTAAGGTGCCACAAGTACTCCTTTTCTTTTTGCTCCCTATGAAGTGTTTCCAGCTTGGCACCTAATTCACTAATCACCCAAGATTCCCCTTATGCTGCAGAGATCCTCCAGGCTCCTGGTCTAGGCCAAGTAGAGAAGCACAAAGTGTCTGGAGCACAGTCCAGGCTCAGGGCCATTGTCTGATCATAAGAGCAAGAAGCAGATGCCAACTAAAAAAAGCAGAAATCCAGCAATATGTTTGTAAAATCACAAGACTGAGGTTAAATGAGCAAAACACATCAGATGTGAAATGGGTCAATAAGTCCCAAGAAATGGAATTAAAATGAGAATTAATCCCAGAAGTGTTGAGCCATGGCATCTGCATAGATCAGTTCCCAGAACTCTTTTTAATTGCCTTCCAAAGGCCACTTTGTTCTATTCAGATGATCTTCAACAGGTTCCAGGATTTTTTACCTACCCATGTATATCTTGTGTACAAACAAACAAATACACTGATCTTTCATTTATTTTAGGAAACAAAACTCCTGTTATTCTTCCTTCCTGATATTTTAATCCTCTGCTTTTGGCAATATAAATAACGAGCGAGACACCAATTAAGCTGCAAGTCTCCTTCTTAGCAATGAAAAATGAATAACACAGGTGAGACAGCAGCAGATAGAGTTCGGATGACAATTTTAGACGTATTGCTATTACCAAGCAGGCTGTAAACTGTGACAGGCCCAGAGGGACTAAAGGTGAATTGGGGCAATCAAAAGTGTCAGCTTTAGTGAGACAGTCTGCTCCTCTCCCACTCTTCTTTACTCCCTGTATAATAGGTTTCAGAGTAGCAGCCATGTTAGTCTGTATTTGCAAAAATGCATCCGATGAAGTGAGCTGTAGCTCATGAAAGCTTATGCTCAAATAAATTTGTTAGTCTCTAAGGTGCCACAAGTACTCCTGTTCTTTCTGCAGATACAGACTAACACGGCTGCTACACTGAAACCTGTTATTAAACTTTGGAACTCTGGCCTAGGTCAGATGCCCGGGGCCAGATAATCTTTCAGTTTCTTCCCAGTCTTCCACAGTGTCACATGGTGTCAGAAATCAATTCAGTCTTACCCCCAAATAGTGTATTTTGAATCCCTAAGGCTGGAAGGGAACCTGGCAGAGAATTAGGGGGAAAGCAGCGGCAGGGTTTCCAAATTAGACCTGGCTGATATTTCCAATTTTGCACGTGGTATCCTCCACGCTGCTAGATGTGGCAGGCCTGCAGGCACTGGAGAACTACAATACACCAGGACCATGAAAGGTATTGCAAATTCATTTGAAACTGCTATTACACTCCTGATAAGAAAGGCCGTAGCCAATACTGAGTCTCAGCCTCTTCTCAGTGAAGTCAAAGGGAGTTGTGTCATTGAAATCAAAGGAAGCATGATTAGGTCTACACAGAAGCACATGCAATGCTGTCTTTAGAAGCATACAGGAGTTCTTTTTTTTCCCCCAGGATGACATTTAAAAGCCTATATTTTCTTTCAGGAATTCTGCAAGTAAGTTATTATACAACCTGGCATAGTGGAAGCATTATTATGAAGGATTATTAACACGATCTCAAAGAGTTTAAGAAAGTGAGGTTTTTTTAGCAGGTATAAATTACCATAGTGTGATTGAAGTCAATGGACCTATGCTAATTTACACCAGCTGAGAATCTGTTGTAGATCTTCTACTTTTAAGAGGTGTTCCAACCTTTAATTACCTGGTCAGTTTTACATGGAATTCCTCAATACGTAACATCCTTATTAGTTTACAATATATTTTTAATTCTCAAAATTAATTATGTTTTTTATGGTGAGGTCAATTCCTGCTTTACTTTTTCATAAAGTATTTTAGGAGAATGCGAAAAAAAAAAAGCGCATCTCTGGATTTAGATTACTATATTTACTTTAAGGAATGCAGTTATTGATAGTATCCATCACAATCCAGCACTCTGCCGAAAGGGCTGACAGAAATAGCAGATGGCTACATGTTGACACACACACCATAGCACCTCCGTGTCAAAGTTACTCTGCAATAGATCTTAGTTTCCAAAGGTAAAATACAGCTGTTTGTAGTAAACTATGACTGGCAAGTCTAACTCCAGCAATCAATTTGCAATACTTTCATGACTCTCAAAATATTTCACGACTACATAAGAAGAGTTTTCTATTGAATCCTCATAGAATCAAATAAAAATATATCCAATTATTTTTCAGTCTTCTCTAAAGAGAATTAAATATGTCACATTTTTCACTGTCTTTCTGATCCTACTTTAACTTAAGTAGGTTTCTAACTGAAAACCAGAGAAAAATATGCAGGGGGGTATAATTGCATTCATTAGTGAGCATCAGACTTTGGTGTACTTGGATTTTGATAGGAGGGAAATTGATAAACACTGTTCACATCCTAACGTTGGTGCATTGGAAAAGAAACTTTATTCTTAATTCAGTTTATTCCTGAACAGGTAGGATATTGTTAGTGTCTTTTGTGCTGAGTATTTTAGTGTTTGGCTTTGTTGCCTTTTGTTAAAAAAATAACCAAATCATATCTGTTAGAGTTCATGGTGCTGATATTCTTGTTATGTGTCCAGGTAAAATAGTGATGGGACTAGTATAAGAACCTGGATAGAACAGGAATTCTATTTGAATGTTTTAGGGGTCCAATAGATTAGATCATTTTTATTAAGCTTTTATATAACATCTGTCATTACTTTGGTACTGCATAGTTCCAATCAGTCCCAATCCACTATGAATGTTTATCACAGACAATTAAGAATACCAAATCCAACTGAGACTACAAAATACAAAATTCTACAAATACATTAGAAGCAAGAGGAAGACCAAAGACAGGGTAGGCCCATTACTTAATGGGTGGTGGTGGGGAAACAATAACGGAAAATGTGAAAATGGCAGAAGTGCTAAATGACATTTTTGTTTCAGTTTTCACCAAAAAGTTTAGTAGCAATTGGACATCTAACTTAATGCATGCCAGTGAAAATGAGGTAGAATCAGAGGCTAAAATAAGGAAAGAACAAGTTAAAAATTACTCAGACAAGTTAGATGTCTTCAAGTCACCAGGGCCTGATGAAATACATCCTAGAATACTCAAGGAGCTGACTGAGGAGATACCTGAGCCAGTAACGATTATCTTCAAAAAGTCGTGGTAGACGGGTGAGATTCCAGAGTACTGGAAAAGGGCAAATCTAGTCTCCATCTATAAAAAGGGGAATAATGACAACCCAGTCAATTACAGACCAGTCAGTTTAACTTCAGGACCTGGAAAGATAATGGAGCATATAAATAATCAATCAATTTGCAGACACCCTATAAGACAATAAGGTGATAAGTAACAGTCAGCATGGATTTATCAAGAACAAATCATGTCAAACCAACCTAATAGCTTTCTTTGACAGTGTAACAAGCCAGGGGGTGAGGGGGGGAAGGGGGAGGAACGTGGTAGATGTGGTATATCTTGACTTTAGAAAGGCTTTTGGTACTATCTCACATGACCTTCTCATAAACAAACGAGGGAAATACAATCTAGATGGAGCTACTACAAGGTAGGTGCATAGTTGGTTGGAAACCCCTTCTCAGGGAGTAGCTATCAGGGTTCACAGTCAAGCTGGAAGGGCATATTCAAGTGGGGTCCCACAGGGATCATTCTGGGTCTGGTTCTGTTCAATATCTTCATCAATGATTTAGATAATGGCATAGAGAGTACACTTATAAAGTTTGTGGATGATACCAAGCTGAGAGGGGTTGCAAGTGCTTTGGAGGATAGGATTTTTTTAAGAACAGGTTAGACAAACACCTGTCAGGGATGGTCTAGATCAGTGGTTCCCAAACTTGTTCCGCCACTTGTGCAGGGCAAGCCCCTGGCGGGCCGGGACAGTTTGTTTACCTGCCGCGTCCACAGGTTCGGCCGATCACAGCTTCCAGTGGCCACGGTTCACTGCTCCAGGCCAGTGGGAGCTGCTGGAAGCGGCAGCCAGTAGGTAGGCCCACGCCTCTTCCAGCAGCTCCCATTGGCCTGGAGCAGTGAACCGCGGCCACTGGGAGCCGCGACTGGCCAAACCTGCGGACACGGCAGGTCAACAAACCGGCCCAGCCTGCCAAGGGCTTTCCCTGCACAAGTGGCGGAACAAGTTTGGGAACCACTGGTCTAGATAATACTTAGTCCTGCCATGAGTGCAGGGGACTGGACTAGATGACCTCTCAAGGTCCCTTGCAGTCATATGATTCTATGATTAAAATTAAAAATGATCTGGACAAACTGGGAGAAGTGATCTGAAGTAAATAGGATGAAATTCAATAAAGACAAATTCACTTCTACTTAGGAAGGAACAATCAGTTGCATACATACAAAATGGGAAATTGCTTAGGTAGGAGTACTGCGGAAAGGGATCTGGGGGATCAAAGTGGATCACAAGCTACATATGAGTAAGGCTAAGATTTAGTCAAGGGTATTTTTAGTATAAGTCATGGACAGGTCATGGGCAATAAACAAAAATTCATGGCCTGTGACCTGTCCATGACTTGTACTATAAATACCCCTGACTAAATCTTAGGTGAAGCCATCTTCATCTCAGTTTTCCCCATCTGTAAAATGGCTATAATACTTTACTTTGCTATCTCAGAGGAGCATTGTGAGGGCTAATTAGTAAATTTTCACAGAGTGCTTTGAAGATGGAAACGGCTTTGAAGATGCTTAAGTACTATGTGTTACAGGCACTAACACACTTCACTGTATAACCGCTGTTATACACTTTCTACTTCAAAGCGATAGTCGTATAATCAGCATACAGTAAAATGTACTTTGCCAAATATCAATTTTATTTCAGTTAATATTCTTAAAATAAAAAACTGCAATCTAAAACTCAGTTTACTGTAAAGAACAAAACCTGCATTTAGTAATAATTTAATATTGCTTATGTGGCTTAACAATTACTAATTTTACAAGAAATGCTACACATTACCAATTGCATGCTCTATGCAAATGGATCTACTCACACAAAATAAATTCTTTCAGTGTACAGCATTCAGAAACTTGTTTATTTTTCATGATACAATTATGTCTCCAGGGACATTCATATTGCAGGAAAAATATTTATACATTTTCTTTTTCCACTGGTTCCAGTGGGATTCAATTTAAAATGATGCTATCTTGAAATGAATGTTTATATTGTTATCTTAAGTTTCCTTAAAACTCAATATCATCTTTCCCTAAACGTTAATTACTCTCATGGCTGCTTAGTTATTGTTGCAGGTTGCTCAATATTCATGCAACCAAAAGAGACAGCAGTTGCATACGTTGAAATTTTGACCTGTATGTAGCGTTCTGTATGCCTGCTTCTTCAGACACTTTCAGTAACAGGTAACGTTTTAAATCACAGAGAAACTTGGTCAACTTAGCCAGCTATTACCATCCCCACTCCACTCAAAAAACAATTTAAATACTAATTTGAATACTAATTTAAATGCATCAAACACTTAACTCCAGTGAACAATCACTGATATTTTTTAAATAATTTATTTTTTAACCAAATACAGTTTTGCAATATTTGTCCCCAAAATGGACTGAGCCTTTTTATTTAATTTAATTAATTTATTTATTTAGGTAATTTGAAGATACAAAAATGGCTAAGACATTTCAGTTGGGAAATAACTACTGAACATAGGGCATGGATTTTGTCCCAGTAGGAAATCTTGTTAAAAGAACTGGGATGGTAAGTATAGATGGACCCCTTGTTAGAAAAGTGAAATCTCTTGGAATTAATTTTGTGATGACAATAACTCCCATCCAGATACATGGGAATGTCCCACCTTCATTTTATCGGATCTTGATGTGAGAAGAAACACACTATACATGTTTTTGCAATTAAGCTATATAGCCAAATATATTTGAGACTAAGACATTTAATCTTTCAGGAAGCCAAATGCTGAAAGGTTCTGAGCACTGGAAACTCCTGATGGGGTCAAAGATGTTGAAGATGCTCAGCATTTCTCAGGATGTCCATCAAAGCATCCATCCAAGTTTTTATGCTGTGTCCAGTTCAGTAGGATCTGAGGTCTTCACAAAGAGTTCATAGCCAAAAAAGGGCAAGCAGACCCTATTTTCCTGTCTACTTCCCTCAACATAGGGTAAGTCTATTTTTAGTTCTTTTGCAGCATTGTGAACTACAAGGAATTGCATCAGAATATTCAGTCCTTAACCTCTTGAATTCAGACTATGTTAATAATGATCAAAAGCCATTATCACTTGACAGCTAGTCTGAGGAATATGACTTAGCTATCTCAGGTGCAGTTCCTAGCACATTAATACATACATCAAAGACATGACCTCAAGTGGCACCCTTTTATGGAAATTGGAACTAGGTGTAGACACTCTCAACAAGAGGTCAAGGATGGAATGAACCGTAGAGACTGAACTAGCCCCACACCTATGGATCTGGTCTCTCCCTATCAGGAAGTAAAACATATTGGCCAGATGTTGTGTGGAAACTTACACACCTGCACCTTTCTGTGGCTGAAAAAATAACCTATCTTGGCAATGCTATCAATGAAAAGCATTTCATGGGGTCCATAAAGTGAAGACTTTACACAGTGAAGCTAATGGGACTTAAGCATGTGCTTAAAAATAAGTACTTGCTTAAGGAATTTGCAAAGAAAGGGTAGACTTAAGCATATGCTTAAGTCTTTGCTGAATTGGGGCCAGGAAAAGTTAAGTCAAGGGTTAAGTCAGTGTAGACTATTCCCTTTGCTTGTTCTCACAAGTCATTTTATTTCAATTAATTACCAATGCAAACTATGGTTAGTATCACCCTATTCTGGGAAGTGATCTTGATGTATGAAAACTGTAGTCAATGGCTACTGTTTCCAGAAACATTAAGATTAATAGATTTATTATGCAAGTGTTAAAACTTCAATATTTCAGAATCCTTTTCTAGCTTTATTAGAGAACCCATCACAGACTGAGTGTCTCAGAGAATAAAAATAAAATCCCGCACAGCAACAATCTCAGGATTGGTGGGCGTTTTTAACAAATGTTTTCATAATTTATAAATTGCAGACTCCATATCTTATCCCCTAAACCACTGCTCACCTGCATGAAATGTCAATAGTATTTTCTTACAATAGATGCACCTAATTTATAGATAATATTTACATTTTAATTTTTTTGGATTAGTATAAGAGACAAAATTGATCCATTACAAGATTACTTGATTTAAAGGATAGCTTTAGACAAGATTATTTCTTATTAAGACACAAATGATCATTTTGAATATTCAGATGAACTGACCTTTTAATTCTCCTATAAGCTAGCGTTTCTATGTTTGAAGCTGTGAATATAAAAAGGATACCGTAAGGTGGCTATAGACCAGTACTGTAGGCAAAAATATTCTATTTCTTCAAATTAAAAGGCTCCTAAATCCATATGTAGGCACCTAACAAAGCAGCAATGTTTCAGCAATGTTGAGAACCAAGAAGCTCTCAAAGACCGAAAGTATTTTAATAGAGATTTTCCAATTGTCTATAGGAAGCTATTCTGCACTGCAAATGCTTCCATGGATAATTTAGCTCTGTAGTGAACATATCCTCACCCTCATGCTGAGTCCTGGCTTGTGACTTTGACTAAACACCTATGCAGAAGGAAGAACCCTCTTAAGATGCTATCTGGGCTACCCACACCTTTTATCCAGGTTTGCAAGGGAGTACAGCACAGCCATTTACTCCCAAGCAGAGCTGGTGAGTGTGGTGTTCAGTAGTCAGTCAGATGTTTAAGGTGCTGCTTAATTGTGTGTCTGGCTTCAGCTGGCTGCACCTAACAAGAGCTTCACAGCACCCCACACAGCCTATATGAGAAGCTCAGCTCTTAACTGCATAGTCCCCAATATCACAGAGGACAGGGAATACGTAGAGCACTTGCTCCACCCAGTCCCAATGCACCGGCCAGCAGCAAATTAATACACCCTCAGCCCCAATCAACCACTTGGGGCAAGTAGAAAACAGGGGGAGAGGTTTGCCTCAGAATCATGCAACCTCCCAGAGATACTTCCAGAATGGTACTGATTACACAGTCCCTTGCTCAGGACAGAGCATTCCTAAATAGGTCAGCAATCCATAAGACCCTTTCTTCAGTCTTTGCACAGTAAATTGGTCTTTCATTAAAAGTCCTGTAATCTTCCTTCCTAGAGACATATTTGTACCTTCATTAATTTTCTAGTTGATCTGATACAAGCCAAAATTTATAATAGAGGAAGATACATCTTAATAGCATTGGTCAACTGTGATATAGCTTACTGTAAAAATAAGGAATGGAATTAAATGCAGATAGGTAAGACTGAAACTGAACAAATCTATCAAAAGAATGGCGAGATAAAGCATCCTAAGCAATGAAATGTGAAAAGACTTCCGGTCATATAAAGGCAACTTCTGGCCTTGGCATTCATGAAATATCTTCTTCAAGTTGTACTTTTACTGTGGTCAGTAAACTTAAAAAAATAATCTCATCTGAAGCAGGCATTTGTTTACAACTTTAATTTAGTTTCACAGAAAAGGAGCTAAAATTGATTGCTTTGCAGATACTCAAGACAATGGAAACCTTGTATCAAAGGTTATTAACCTTTCAAGGCATCCTTCTGTGACCACAAAACTGCATTTTTAAAAATTCCTCCTGTAACATATCATAGAAATGTAGGGCTGGAAGTTCATCTCGTCCAGCCCCCTCTGCTGAGGCAGGACCATATATACCTAGGCCATCCCTGGCAGGTGTTTGTCTGATCTGTTCTTAAAAACCAGCAATGACTGGGATTTCATAACCTCCCTTGGAAGCCTATTCCAGAGTTTAACTACCCTCAGGGTTAGAAATCTTTTCCTAACATCTAACCTAACTCTCCCTTACTGCAGATTAAGATCATTACTTGTTGTCCAATCTTCAGTGGACATGGGGAAAAATTAAACACAGTCCTCTTTATAACAGCCCTTAACATATTTGAAGGCTATCAGGTCCCGCACATTCTTCTTTTCTCAGGACTAAACATGCCCTGTTTTTTTAATCTTTCTTCATAGGTCAGGTTTTCTAATCCTTTTTATTATTTTTATTCTCTCTTCTGGACTTCCTTCAATTTGTCCACCTGTTTCCTAAAGTATGGCACCCAGAATTGGCCACAGCACTCCAAATGAGGCTCAGTAGAGTGGGACGATTACTTCCCATGTCATATATATAATATAACACTCCTGTTTATACACCCCAAAATGATATTAGCCTTTTTCACAATTGCATCACATTGTCGACTCACATTCAATTTGTGATCCACTATAAATCCTAGATCTTTTCAGCAGTTCTATCACCTACCCAGTTCTTCCCTATTTTATAGTTGTGCATTTGATTTTCCATTTCTAAGTGAAGTACTTTGCATTTGTCTTTCCTGAATTTCATTTTATTGATTTCAGACCAATTCTCCAATTTGTCAAATTTGTTTTGAATACTAATATTGTCCTCTAAAGTACAATCAATCCCTCACAGCAATGGTATCATCCACAAATTTTATAAGCTCACTCTTTACTCCACTATGCAAGTCATCAATGAAAATGTTGAATAATACTGGACCCATGACAGACCGCTGTGGGACACCACTAGATACACCCTCACAGTTTGACAGTGAACCATAGATAGCTACACTTTAATTTCATCTAGGCTACACTTTCCTAGTTTGTTCATGAGAATGTCCTGTGGGACTGTGTCAAAAGCCTTACTAAAATCAAGAAAATCACATGTACAGCTTCCGCCCATCTACTAAACCAGTAACCCTTTCAAAGAAGGAAATTAGGTTGGTTTGGCATGACTTTTTCTTGTCAGATTCATGTTGGCTCTTACTTATAACCCTATTGTCCTCTAGGTGCTTACAAATTGATTATTTAATAATTTGTTCTAGCATCTTTCTAGGTATAGAAGTTAGGCAGGCTGCTCTATAATTTCCTGTGTCTTCTTTCTTCACATTTTAAAACAAGATAGATTCTGTGTTCCTTCTCCAGTCCTCTGAGACTTCACCGATCCTCCATGAGCTCTCAAAGATAATCTCTAACAGTTCCAAGATTGCTTCAGCTTCTGCTAGTTCCTTTAGTATCCTAGGCCTAGGGTAAATTTCATTAGGTCTTACTGACTTGAATACTTCAAACTTCCCTAAATGTTCTTTAATCTGATCTTCCCCTATTTTGACTTGTGTTTCTTCTAACTTATTGTTAAGTATCTGGTCACAATTTAGCTTTTTAGTGACAACACAAGCAAAATAGGCATTAAACAACTCAGTCTTCTTGATGTCATACGTTGCTAGTTCTCCTTCCCCACTAAGTAGAGGACCTACTCTTTTCGTCATCTTTCTCTGCCTCCTAATGTATTTATTGTAATTTTTCTTATTGCCTTTCATGTTCTTTGCTAGGTGTAACTCATTTTGTGTCTTAGCTGTTCTGATTTTGTCCCTACATGCTTGTAATATTATTTTGTACTCATCCTTAACAATCTGTTTGTGTTTCCACGTTTTTGTAGGATTCTTTTCTGATTTTTAGGTCATTAAAGAGATCCTCATGGAGACATATTGACCTCTTACCGTTTTTCCTCTTTCCTTCACATGGGGATAGTTTGCTGTTGCACTTTTAATATGGTCTCCTTGAGAAACTGCCAGGTCTCCTAAACTCCCTTTTCCCTTAGATTTTCTTCCCATGGGACCTTACCTACCAGTGCTCTGAGTTTTTTAGTTTGCTTTTTTGAAGTTCAGTTTCCTTAATCTGCTGCTCTTACGCCTTTCTTTCCTTTGAATTATGAAATCTATCATTTCGTGGTCACTTTCAATACAAATTGCCATCAACCTTCAGATTTGCAATCAATTCTTCCCTCTTAGTGAGCATGAAGTCTAAAGTGGCCCCTTGGTTACTTCCTTCATCTTCTGAAACAAAAAGGAGGGCAAGAGGGGGATCAGGGGTGAGGCAGGGGGTTGGGGTGTGGGAGAGGGGGACAGGTTCTGGGCAGCGCTTACCTCAGGCAGCTCCCAGAAGCAGCGGCATGTCCCTCCTCCAACTCCTACCTGGAGGCATGGGCAGGAGGCTCTGTGAGCTGCCCCATCCACTGGCACCACCTGTGCAGCTCCTATTGGCCATGGTTCACGGCCAATGGAAGCTGCAGAGCTGGCATTTGGGGTGGGGGCAGTGCGAGGAACCCCCTAGCTGCCCTACGCCTAGGAGCCAGAGGGGGGACATGCCGCTACGTTTGGGAGCTAAGCGGAGCCACTGCAGGCAGGTCTGACCCAGTATGGCCATTCTTATGTTCATGCACATAATTGTTTTTCAGTTCTTCATAATTCCACCTGTGTTCTGTACCTATTTCTCAATTTATTCATTTTCCAAAGGGTGAACTTTCTTTTTTGTTTAATTTTTTTTATATTTTCTTTTATTGTGGCCAAGTTTATAGTTCTCTTTCCCTACTGTGTTATTGTGTGAGTTCAGGAAAGAGCTGGCATTGTAATTAAAATTTCAACTAAATAAAGCCTGCGGGAATTCCAGTTGCAACCACAGGGTTATTTGTTTCTGTATCAAACCATGGAGCATTTTCTACAGCCACTTGTTCGCTGGTTCACAATAAAAGCTCACCTAAATGCTCCCCACATGTCACGATGCATTCCATAAATGCTCATTGTTTCTCTCTGAATCTGTACAGAAGACAGAGAATGTAAATACCCTGCACTGAACATTTCAAAAGTGCCAATACTGAACAATGCAACTGTCATTGTTTCAATACAAATTGCTAAAAGAAAGGAGGACAAGAGCAAAATACAGTCTGACAAATTCTGAGGTCCAGCTGAAATGCCAATGGCACAACTCAGGATGGTGGTGGAGGCAGGGGGAATAAAGGTGGCGTACAACTCACTTTTGAACAAACCGGTCTTGAACTCATTGTATGCATGCTGCTTCCTGTTGTAAATTAGAACAGTTTTATGCCACCTGACCAATGGCCAATTGTCAGCTGAGTTTCATTAGTGGGACTGTTCTGGCCATACCCGTTTACTTAATGCACATCCCCAAGCCAGAACAGGAGTTGCTTTGGGGTAATCCACCCATCGCCAGTTCCCTGGCTAGATTCTATTAGAGATGGCTCACAAAGCTACTGCCGCCCTGCAGTACATCGCACCCTGAGATATGACAGATTATCATCATTCTAAAGTCTGAACAAACAGGGCTGACGGTCCTTGTATGCAGGAGTGGCTGGAGGCTTTCAAGAAAGCTGTGAAATCTACTACCACTGAAAGAAACAAAAAAGGGACATATTGCAAACCCTGGTGTAAATCTAGAAAGCACAACTCAGAGAAAGATTTTAGGGTCAGAACATTATGCATTTGTTGCTGTTACCTGTGGATATAAGGAAGAATGCTTTCTTCCAGATTTGTTATGTTTTAGTAAATTTTGCTAAGCTTTCCCAGTGGGCTCTTAGAAGGGCAATTTTTAGCTGTAACTGTAACGATCCCCTTAACATGTTGACCTTGGTAGTGCTTTGTTTCCCACATTTTGAATTGATCAGTTCCTCTTCTTTTTGGAAACCTTAAACCACTAGTGCATCACGTGAATGGCATGTACAGTAGACTGTAGTTATTGGCCAATGCTACCATTCCTGGGAATATTGCTGGTTTTTTATAAGGCCCCTCAAAAATTTATATGGAAACAAGGCCCTAATACCCAAAGTTTTGTTTAAGAGAATTCCCCCTTCCCTGTCCCCGCGCACATACACACATGCAACCAACCTGGCTGATGGAAGTAATAAAGGTGTGATGCGTAGGAATGCTGCTAAGAGAATTTACTTTATTCATTGGCCTCAGGCATTTGACAAAAGACTCCAAAGGTTAATACTCCATGTTGTGTCTTTGCTCTCCAACTCTTAGGCATTACATGAGGGCTAGTCAAAAAATTCCCATCAAAATTGAATTCAATGGAATTCAATGACAATTTATTTATTTGGCAAAGTGCCGGTTTTCATCGAAAATTTTGAATTTGTCTAAACTTCAGCTGAAAAATTTAGGGTTTTCCCCCCAAAAAAGTCAAAATTTCTCTCAAGATTTTTTTTTCCTGACCAGCTCTAGTTCATACCAATGTCACATAATAAGGTTCAGTATGCACTGCTTATTGCTACACTAGCCTACCTTCAGTAAAATACTGTACCTAGTAAGTACAGATGGGTATAAGACGTATTCTAGCATTCAGAATGGCATATCAAAGTGGCTCTGTTTTTGAAAAACAATCTATAAAATTCTGCCTGTTTACTCTTCCCTGCTTGTTACCGGATGGCAAGTTCAGAGGGGATGGATGAGGTGTAGTGTCTTACCTCCATAGTATGAACACCGGCTTGCAACAAGAAAAAAAATAAGTGTTCAACTTAGTGAATGTCAACAAGGACCCTATGAAATTACTTTCCCAAACATAAATCAAGAGAGACAGAAAGTCAGCTAATTGAGACGTATGGAAACAGGAATCCTGTTTCTGGATTGGGGAATGTATGCACTAAAGAGATAACAGATCTTTACAGACAGAGAATGTCCTGTCCAGGAAAGCAGATTGTTGTGGTTGTTTTTAAATGTTGGCAAGCTGAAAAAGGAAAGTTTATTTTAAAAGGAAGGGATATTTTCGAGTTATTTTAAATTTAAATTTAATCATCTTAGAAAAGCCAAAGATGATCTAAATAATTTGTTTTGGTTGAGCAGAGAGAGATCATAAACAAAGTGAACTAGATGATCAGTATTATTTCTGAGCACACCAATGTGCTTGAAAATATTGTTAACTTTAGATGAGGAATCATGAAAACTCCTATATTTACAGAGGGATTCGGCATCAGAAACTCCCACTAATCCCTGTTAAATCTCTGCACAGTGGTTTGAAAATTTAATGGAAAGTCCACTGTCTATCCACTGGTTCCTTTGAAGGGTGAATTTACAAAAATCCTAAAATTAAAATATCAGAGATATCATCTCCAGAAATACAAAAACTATGAGTTGTGGAGCTTCAAAAAAATGACTTAGCAGAGCCAACGGTCTTTGCATCCCACAGCTAATGTCTCATATGGGGAACCATCACGTTACAGTTCATAGTACTTACGGGAAATGCACCCGGCACCGTGAAATACCCGCCTTAGTCCATGAGTATCCCAACATCACCTCCATACTTGAAAGGAGTCAACATTTTCTGACCGCTTGGACCAGATTGTTGGTAGATGAATTCTTTGCAATTGAGGAAAGAGGCCTTCTTCCCTCCCAAAGCTATTTTTTTTATGCTAGTCTCTCTCCCATGGTATAGTGTCTGTTGGACAATCCCAGTGCTACTCAGTAGCCCTCACCAATAGATGCTCTCCTAATAAACAGGTGATGCAATTGGCTAGAATGTGGAAGGACACCACCTGCACAGGTGTAACCCAGCCTGAGGGACCCCACCGTAAGACCAGGCTGATGTCCCTTTTAAATAAGTTAGTTTTTAGGCTAATTGTGTCCGATAGTTTGCTGGTCAAATGATAAACCATATACGTTTCTACAAAGGCTACAAACAATTTGGCCTTTAGATATGTCCTATTTACCTAGAGAGGAAGAGCCTGCATGATACTATCAGACCCTATGCGGCAAATCAAGTTGATAATACTGGAAATCAGTTTGGGGGATAACATAAATTAATTTGATATTTGTTTTGGAAGTGCCAACTGGACATAAAAAGAAAAATCTCCCATTAGAAGTACCTTAAAACATAATTAATATAAGGTTTCCACTGCACTGAGCAACTGACATACCTGCTAATATGGAGCAGTTGGTCATTGATTTAGGCTATTAGAACAACAGCTGGCCTCCTTCAACCAACCAAAGCCCTGAAATATTTCACGAAAGTGTTATCTACAAAGGAGGATGATTCCTGCCAAGTCTATAGAAACAAACTTCATCTCAAACCAAGTAATTTACTACCTTGCATTCATCTAAATTCATAACCCAAAGATTAATGGAGCACTCTGTCCCAAACAAATCACCTTTATTTATGCATGGGTTGTGGGGTAATTGAGAAACAGGTGATGCACACATTCTGGTTTATGTTTTGATTTTCTCCTCCTCACAAGGATTATAAAACCTGATGAAGAGATGAAAAGGTCTCATGTTACTATATAGAGCTTTCTCTCGGTTGTTCGTCAATTCAAGAGCTATGTTGCTACTTCCAAAAAAAAAAAAAAAGCAGTGACTATACCCCTGTGAGGTTTTGACTCAACCCCAGAGCTGGTTTTCAGCGACTAATTAATCTTTCAACATTGTTCACAATAATATGATACCTCCTTTTTGAACATTCTTTTTTTTAGTTAAATTAAATGTATATGCATAAAAATCAAACAAAGTCTATATTAAAATTCATTTCCCCCTAGGCCCTTTTAATAAGCTGACATGCACAGTTGGGTAAGCAACTGTCTGGCCACCTGGCAATCACTCGTCATATTATCTTTTGTTTTGATCATGTCTGAAGCCAGCTTAGAAGATGATACAATATTTTTGTGCACTTAAATATAGAGCTGTCTCTAGATACAGCTGTACATACATACAAACACAGATTATTTCTATTTTACTTATATAGAGATATATGCATTGTCCTCATATACATTATCCACATCTATACATTTGTTATACAGCCCATATCAAAAGGACAGACTGTTCTTTCAAAGGCACACCCACAGCAGTTAGGCACCTAATGCCCATTGAAAGTAATAGGAGTTAGGCAACATGTATGTAGACAATTTGGAAAAATATGGCATGGTCACTAGCGGGTGGGATGCTCTATCTATATACGCTGCCAATTGTCCCATTATAGAACCTGTATGGAGATAGCAGCCACATCTTACCCGGTATAATGAACATGCCATGTTTTTCCATGTTTTCCACATATATCTTCAGACTGTAATAAGTGAAACTAACATTCGTAACAGTTCACATATAGAGTTAAAAAGAAATGCTGTCATATAAGTCTAAAGTGAACTAAACATCTGCTATTTGGCATTCAGATGTAATTTACATATATTTGTTCCACCATGGCCTGATTAGTTGATGAATTTCTTGATCATGTACAACTCTGCAGACAGTTTGCTATGTATGAAATTGTTGGCCCAAATTGTTCTTTCATTTGCAGTGGTACCATCTCACTGAAAACCTCCTACTAGAACTACAACTGTTAGTTCTGGAAATCACTGGGAAATGTTTTGTGGCGGCATGAAATCAATACAAGCTGCATCTCCATACATGGAATTACTTCAATAACAGGGATGTTCGTCAGTGCTTTTCACTGCTGTAGGCAATGAGAATGTCACCTGAAACTTGAACGACACATGAAACCTCGCTGAAAGGGGCAGCTTTGCTGAACTGCAGACACACCTTTAAGTATCTATGATTAATTGGTTAAAAAATCTCCCACCATATAAGTAAACAAAGCTAAGAGTGCCAATGCAGATGGAAAGGAAAGTTTCAGATGGAATGAAAAAGTGCCTGAATATGGACAGACAAAGCCCTGATCCTGAAGTATCCCAAGCTCTGAAAACATGCAATTCATCATGCAAGAGACAGAAGAGGTCAGCCATTAATTAACATCCAAATTAAATCTTTTCAAGTAAGGGTCAACACTGCTTTTGTTTTGACATTTAAATCACTACCAACGTATTTCCTAGTTTAGCATGCAAGGCACATCACCCAAAGCCTCTTTCTTAATTGCCTTCATTTTTCATGTGTACTATTTGATTTATTGTCCATTAAAAATACCTCAAAAAAGCCACGAGTCATGTATGTGAAGTATAAACATGATTAATGTAACACAATTACATTCCACATATGATGGGGCTGGTTAGGAATCTCTGTCATCACTGCATGATGGAGCATTGTCACTGGCAGTGACCTGCCAGCTCAGCTTGACTAAAAAAGAGATTGCAGAAGGGAAGCATTTGAAGGCCGCAAATGATCCAGCAATGTCTAAATACTGTATTTAAAGTAAAAAGAAAAGGAGGACTTGTGGCACCTTAGAGACTAACAAATTGTCTCTAACGTGCCACAAGTCCTCCTTTTCTTTTTGCGAATACAGGCTAACATGGCTGCTACTCTGAAACCTATTTAAAGTAAGTCACTTATCACCTGATCAAGGAAAATGCAATCTTGCCTGTTTGATAGCAGAGCATTGTTCTAGGACATTGCAACTCTCTCTCTCTCTCTCTGTTCTCCTGAAGAACAGATTCACAAAACTACAAAGAAAACTATCAAGCGATGGCATTGCCCAGTAAGGTGAGCATCTATCCACCCAGTTCAAAGTAAGACTAACATTCTAGCTCAAGTTATGGGCAAAGACAAATAACAATTGTTCAGTATTATATCTTCAGTGAACTATCGTTATCCATGTAGTAAATTTGTGCTTTTTAAGGACTCAACTGTAGCTGAACCTACACAGACACCGAGCAGGAGCGGAGGGAGTAAGTTATAAGAGCTTGCAGTTACAACTTCTGAAGAAACTCACCAACGAGAGTCCAGGGCATAGGTGGAACCCTCCCACCCAGGCTGTGCCCCTTAAAGGGTTATAGCAATTTACTTCCCCTTCAGTGTAACACTTTGAAGGAGAAACTTCCTGTAATTCAACTGGGCTCCTCATCGGCATGCCACGTGGGACCACACCTTAGCCCAAAATATGCACAGCGATTGCTCAAACCGAAGTATGATCAATGTGTCAGATGGTGAATTTTAAAAACACAGCCAATGTGGACTTAAGAATTGCATTCTAATATTCTCTTCCCCACTAAAGCAATTAAATAAACCACATTTCCTGTGATCAGAAGAAAATGAAAATGTGGCTAAATCAAACTCTGACCCAAAAATTCACCCTGAGGCTGCCTATGGAAAGTTTTAATCTGAAATAGCTATTTTTGCCAAAGTTATGACTCTTTGAAAAGTATTTTTTCCATTATGCTACAGATGCTAAAATATAAGAGTCCCCTTGAATTCATGCTGAACAGAAAGTTAGATGCAATGTTTTGAACACGACAGCTTCTTAAAAAATGATCTTAAGAAAAAAAGGATAGGGAAAGAGGGGAGTAGAACAAGGGATACTTAGATCCGAAGGAAGAGAGATTTAGGGTTTGATCAGAAACAGTTCTATAGGAATAAAGAAAAGGAGTACTTGTGGCACCTTAGAGACTAACACATTTATTTGAGCATAAGCTTTTGTGAGCTACAGCTCACTTCATCAGATGCATGCAGTGGAAAATACAGTGGGGAGATTTTATATACACAGAGAACATGAAACACCTTGATTATCACTACAAAAGGCCCCCCCCCACCCCTCGCTCTCCTGCTGGTAATAGCTCACCTTACCTGATCACTCTTGATACAGTGTGTATGGTAACACCCATTGTTTCATGCTCTCTGTGCCTTAACAGAGAATTTGTTTTCTGAGCCTTAACAATGAATTTGTTTTCCCGCTTTTCTCCAACACGGAAGGGTAGAAACATAATTTGTTGTTTTAATGAAAGCTGAGTTGGATGTAATCACAGGACTCCAGGAACCTGGGGTTAAAGAAAATCACTAAATATCACAAGGCTCACAATAAAATTGTGAGAACTGGCAGCACTAAACCTCCTTCCCCACCCCCCAACCACCTCTACTACTGGGAGGGGAGAGTGGATGGGTGCTATGCAACATGCTTCCAAAATCCTGCCTCTACTGAGGAATGGGAGGGAGAGTGGAGCTCAGCTATTCAGCTGTTGTCAGCCAGTGGCTTCTTAGGCTACTCATCGGCATATGTATGCTATAAGCTAGGCGTGTGATTCCTAGCTCTTATCAAGCTAGCATGCTATAAACAGTAGTGTAGCCAGGGTAACATGGGCAGCGGCAAGCGGTGGCACGAACTAGCCATGCAGAGTACAAACGCTCCTGAACCCCATGGGTATGTACTCAGCACACCTAGCCCGTTCCACTGCTCGGTGCTGCCAGTGCGACACTGGCTACACCACTGTTAATAGCATGCTAGCTTGATAAGAGCTAGCATGAGGAGGCCTATGCGAGCTGGGAATCACACGCCTAGCTCCAAGTACAGACATACCATACGCTATCATTTTTAGGGCACTAACTCGATAAGAGCTAGCATGAGTGTGTCTATGCAAGCTGGGAAATACACCCCCAGCTCCAAGTACAGACATACCATCACTGTCCAGCACATACTAATCTCATTATCAGCTGCATGCATTTATATATCTACTCTGCCTCGCATTTTTCCTGACTGCAACCCCCCTCCTTCTCTCACTGTGCCTTCCATTTGTAGCTTCCATACAGCTCTTCAGCTCATTTCTAAACACAGCAACTTTGTATTCTACACCAATGGTCAGAGCAAGCTAATGCAAAATGACGCACAATAGATTTTCACTCATAGGATCCAATGCATGTGGAACCCCTTTAAGGGTGAGAAAGGGGTTTGGAACAACTTCTTGAACGCTCTGAACTAGACCATGTTGTCTAATTCATTGTTATCAGAAAACCTCAATTATTCTTATTAGCCATTTGCATTACAGAAGGATTACATCAAGGCTGAATTTGACTCGATATATTCATATTCAAGTGTTTCTACACATTACACCCACTGCCATGTTCTCTGGGCATGCCATAACGAAAATGAACACTAAAAATATTTGTCTCTAACGGAACACTCATAAATGACCAAAAAAATGCTAGCATCTGCATTGATGGTAAAAGATTTCTAACTCGAGGCCTCATTGAAGATTGAACTGAAGAGCTTTCAGGTGTACCCTGAAGCTGACCAAACCCAGGCTTTGGTGAAACTCTGGAAGAAGCCCGTTCCCAAGGCCATAGGCACTGACTCCGTGGGTGCTGCAGGGCTGGAGCACCCAAGGGGAAAATTAGGGGGTGCTCTGCACCCTCCGGCAGCCAAGCTCCCCTCCGCACCCCACCTCACCTCTGCCTCCTCCCCTGAGCGTGCCACGTCCCCGCTCCTCTGCCTCCCTCCCAGCGCTTGCTGCCGCAAAACAGCTGTTTCTCAGCGTAACAAGCTTCAGGAGGAGGGGGAGGAGCAGGAACGCGGCACGCTCAGGGGAGGAGGCGGGGAAGAGGCAGGGCTGCGCCGGGGATTTGGGGAAGGAGTCGAATAGGGGCAATGAGGGGGCAGAGTTGGGGTGCAGACTTTGGGGAAGGAGTTGGAATGGGGGCAGGACAGGGGTGGGAGGGGGCGGGTTAAGGGTGGGGACGGGGCCAGACCAGGGGCAGAGTGGGGTCGAGCACCCACCGGCGCCAGCAGAAGTCGGCACCTATGCCCAAGGCAAGAGCCCTGATGCTCTATTGATTTCAGTGGGACTAGGCTTTCATCCCTGCACTTTTCAGGAAGCCTGATTGCAACTGAGGAACTGCTACCAAGAGTAACCCTTCAGATCTTATCTGCCACATTTCCAGAAAATCTCAGTGTCTCTTAATCCTGCCTTCCACATCTTCCTTAGAGTAGGGTATTTTCTAAACATTATTTTTGTTGAATTCATAATAAATTCTAAGGCTAGAGTGGATTCACCTAGATTAGCTGCAGACCAACCCTAGAAGTCCTTGTCGAGCTCTGTTGATCTCTCCATTCCATGTTGCCTTTCACTTGTCCTTGGTTCATCTTTTATATATTCTGTATGTAAATATACTTTCCTTTGTCAACCTCCTAAAATAGTTCCCATGTAGGTTGAAAGTTGCAGTGGTTCTTTTGTTGTATATTATTTTCTTCGGAGTCCTATGCTTCAGTTGATTGTATTTCTTCACTGAAGGTATTTAAAAGTTTGCTGAATATGTGAAATAACTTTTTTACTGCCAGAACGCATGCAAATAAAAAAAGAAATAAATGGCTCTCGCTTTGGTCTCTTTTTTTTCAATAAGTTTCATGTATAATGACTATAGCTGCATTTATGACCAACTAGTAAATACATACGAAACAACTATAACCCATATTTAATTACTGGAGGAAACACTGGCAATGGAATATACAGTATGTTCTTGTTGAAATTAAAAAGATCAAAAAAACAAATATGATTGTTTCCCTGCTCTTCAGTGGAGAATTAAAAGCGGCTTGGTTTATTGAAGACTACAAAAGCAATCACCGTTATAGACCTGCTTTGCATACTGGCTCTATTAATTTACATACTCATGGTAGGCCTCACATTCAGATACAACTGTTAAATTATACTGCTGTTGAGTAATGGGTATAAAAATAATGCAACAGCATGCAAAGTGTATTTAAACAGGCACAATTAAAAATATTGATTCCACTGAAGACAAGACTGAAAAGACTATGCACAGGTTTAATATTGTCACATCCAGGACACACTGCTTATGAGTGATTGAGTTCGCTAGACTTGCACATTGACAAGCTGTCTTTGTCGCATGTTATGTATTAGGCCAATTTAGCATCTGATTATTAAATAATTTAATTCCCAAGATTGTTTTGAGATGGTTTTCCCTCCTGCTCTTCCCCCTCTTAAAATTAATAATGTCTTAATAATTGTGTCAGTTTCACACCCGTGCAATTTGCTAGGTGACCACAATGTAGTCAAATCAACAATGGCTTAAACAGTTTGTCCTTTATACTGCTGAACAGACTGAGGACAAATCAGCAACAGATTTGGACAGACATGCTAAGGCATCAAAGTACTCAGATACAGCCAAAGAGAGAGACAATAAAAGTTATTTGCATTTAACTAAATTTTAACAGGAGAACATTTTTATCCTTTGAGGCCAGGAAACCCCCAACATTATGTGCTTAAAACACATGCTGTCTGGCTGCTATGTCTGTTCAACAAATTGCTGGTCTTCTTTTAAAGAAAACGAACGACTGAGCTCTATGGAATCCAAAAGGTGCTCAGCACCTCTGAAAATCTGGCAACACATTTTAGTGCATAATGGCAACATTTTCAAAAATGCCTAAGTAACTTAGGATGCTACGTTCCAGCTTCAACTCAGGCACCTAGGAGCCCAAATCACATTGAAAGTCAATACAATGTACTGCCTATGTCACTTTTGGAGATGGAACTTAGGGACCTAAGTGCTCAAGTGCTTTAGTCTCTCAAGTGCTTTAAGTCTCTCAAGTGCTTTAGAAAAGGTGACCCTACATCTGGATCCAATCCAAAGCTCACTGAAGTCAATGGGAGTCTTTCCTTTGACTTCAGTTGGCCCCGGTGACAAAATTGTAGTACATGTTGCAGTAGAAAGAGAGCCTGAGACATAAGCCCTTGTATCACAGGCCTGGTATGAGGCAGGACCTGCTCACAAAACCTGGCAAGAACAGGACTGATATTGCAGAAGTACACATTCCTAAGAGGAGCTAAGTACAGAGTACTCACACAAACACATCCCACTATCAAGTGGTATCAGAACATCCCGATATCAAGGATGGTACATTCCCCAAGGATAACAGAAACACACCGACCCTTCCTAAAACATAAGGTCAGGCTGACAGTACGTAACTTATTTATATCAGGGTATAAAGATGTATCTCAAAGTGAGTATCTTGGCCAGCCATGGGCAGTGGAAAGTCCCGCCACTGACTGAGCTGCGTCCATTGTCACGGGCATACATGTCTTAGTATCCTCGTAGAGTCTGCCAGGTGCTAATACTATGCTTTGTCGACAATAAACCTGGCCGGGTGCCTTCGTACCTTAACGGCTCTTGTGGTCATTGGGCGGTTCGCTCAAGGTCTGCTGTGCCAACTGTCTGCGCAGAGCTGGGACAGCACACAGGGAGAACACACACATGTAGCCAAATAGCTAACCACACATGTATCTGAGGTTTGATATAAACTGCAAAACAGAGCAAATACTTTCACTCACAATACAATCTTAAATAAGTAGGGGATGGAGAGGGAAAAGGTATTCCTTAAACTGAATTTTATTGCTTTGTATTTTTGATCCAAACTCTGAACCTTATTTTCATATAAATGTTATTACATATGAACTGTTAATTTCAGCTCTTGAACCAAATGTGGTCACATGAAAAGGCTACTAAATAACATGAATTATGTGGGGAAAACGCAGGTTTTTTTTACAAACCCTGTTGAAATTTCTTTTGAAAATTATCAATATTTAAAGCTCACTTTAGGTACCATATTAGGCTGACAGCCTTGAAGTCTCAAATCCTCAGAACAGGTCCCAATGCATAATGAACAACAGCAGTGCAAGCTTTGCAACATTGCATCATTAATGTACCTGGAAAGACAAACTCTTGAAAGAAGAGTTATATCTCCATGGCCCATTCAGTTTTCGGCCTGTCTGCGTAGAGTGTACCGTGCCAAGAATCAATGCCAGCTCAGCTCTGGTGGTAGTTTTTGTGATGTGGACACCTGTCCATTGGAAAAGGGACTGGACCACCCAGATCAACTGCTTAGATCACAGAAGAGATGGTAATAACTTTTTGAAACTCAGGCCTGATCCAAAGCCTACTAAATTTTATGGAAAGACTCTCATTGATTTCAATGAGCTTTGGGTCAGGCTCCTGGGATGGATGCACACCAGGGAGGAAGAATGAATTTATACTGAAATGCCAATCAACAGCCTTCTATACGGTCATGTACTGATACAGCAGGAAAGGCAAAGAATGCAGGAGGTGACTCGTTCATAAAATCAGAGGATGATCCTGAGCTTCCATGTAAATATTCAAACCCCAACAGATAAATGTGCAGAATTTTGCCAACCCTCATTCACAGCAAAGTTCAAAAATCTGTATAAATAAAGGATTTTAAGGGGAGGGGAGGAGCTATTGTAGTACCCAGGTGGAAGCTGTTCCTGGAATCATGTCATAAGGAGAAAGAGCTCTCTGATAAATTCAGTGTGATACAAAAACACTCAGACTGCGGTTAATACAGATTTTTGCAAAAATGACATATGAAAATTACATTTCTTACAGTTCAGAATTGGCTGATCCTCTGTGAATTCAGATGGCTGTTCAATATGAAAAACCTTTTGCTGGAATCCAGGGATGCATTCTAAATCTTCTGCAAATACAAGCAACAGCACCTGAGGAAACAGAGGGAACGGACTTTTAATATCCACTTGTTCACCAACCTTCTTGGCTTTTGTGAATGTTAGCAAGTTTGGACTCAATGTTCATTTAAAAAAAAACAAAAAGCCACCCACACATCCAGCACATCACAGCTTCCCTTTACAACTTTCTAACCATTGCTTTGCACGAGAAGTTTCAATCAGCATATACACAGGCAGATATAAAGGTTGCAAAAAAAAAAATATGTCTAAAGATACATCTCCACTGCAGCTGGTGCGGTAATGCCCCGTTTGGGTAGACGGACATGCACTAGCACTGCTCAAGCTAGCATACTGAAAATAGCAGTGTGGCGTCATGGGCTAGCTGCCTGAATACAATACTGCCCAACCCTGGGTGCATATACGTGGGCAGTTAGCCTGAGCCACCATCCACATTGCCCCAGGCCAACATTGTGCAGATGTACCTAAGATTAATAATGTTCAATGCAGAAACGCACTTAAGCACCTGCTTAAAGTTAAGCCTGTTCTTAAGTCCTTCTTAAGTCATGGGACATAAGCAAGTATAAATAGGGCTGGAGTATGCTTAAGTTATTTGCTGACTCAAGGCCTATAAGCTTAGATTAGTTTAGTAAATCTCTGAGATAGTGAAGAAGTCTTTTGTTCAAGGATAAAGTTTCATGTCACAAAAGTTTCCTTTGTATAAACTCTGGCAGCAGATGGAAAATGTCAATTCCCCACCCCCACAAAGCTACAGTTTGTCCGGTTTCCCCATAATCAAAAAGTTGTTTACCCCAGTGAAAGACTGAAAGTAGAATGTGTACATCATTCTGTAGCTGGATCTGAAGGGTAAAGTTAAATACAGCTTGTGTCACTGTTAGTATGTGATCACCAAAGCACCTTGTCACCACAGGAACATCTGGGCAGGGGAGGGAGGGTAAAAGCAAAATAAAATTGGCATTGTACCTATTCCCAATCAATCTCTGTTTCAGAAGATTTGTGTTCTATCACTGAATAGAGACAACGAGCTGAAAGGCTATTTTCTTTGGTGGGCTTTAAATGGCAGAGGAGCAGGTAGAAAAGTCACAGAAAGAGTGGAGAGGAAAAAAAGGCACAGAAAGTTTAAGGGTTAAATGAAGCACAAGAAAGAAGAGCCAGATCCAAAGTAGCAGGCAGGATAAATCTACTTTTCCATACCCAAATATAAGCATCCAAATGCATTTGGGGCCTCCTTTGGGGGGTTTCCTCTGGTCCTGATTTTCAGAGATGCAGAGCACTTACAGCTCTCATTAGTTTAAACACTTGCCCAAAATGTCTCCAGTTGGACACCCAAAGGAAGACCAGAGAAGGGCAACAGAGTAACCAAAGAGAAAATGATAAGTTTGACTTTCATTAGTACAAAAAGATAAATGTTGACATGCAATCCCCTCATGAAAGAGCCCTTATACTCAGTAGCTACCTATAATGCTTGACCTGCCAATGAGAGATAAGCTCATCATTTTCAGTGATCTAACACTATTCCAGCAAATAAGCCTCCCCCCTATAGAGTCAGAACAGGGTCCTCCAGCATATCACCTTCAGTGCTACCTGTGTTAGATAAACCTCTTTGCCATGTTGCTCTGTTCAGAGGACAGGTGATTATTATTATCAATCTTAGGCTAGCATGCTCCCTGCTTAGCCATCCCTTGTTTGCTCTTGTCAAAGAAACAGAATGCTACCCAGGTTTTCTTTCCATACAGAAAATCCTGGTGCACTACAGAGTCATTGTTGGCTTTACATTATTTGGTCTTTCAAAGCACAGGGAGGACAGTATCCCACCTGATCTTATATCAGTTGCTCTTATTGAAACTTGATTCTCGGGCAGTCTATTTCACATAAACACTTGCTGTAAAAGGCCAGCTAGACATGAACAGACACTGTGTGCAATAGCCAGAATGTTTCGTGACAATCCAGTTGCCAGAGTGTGGGCTCACTTCTCATCCCTAATGACATGCACCGCATTTGCCCCTTTGGTCAAGTAAGAAACCAAGAGAGAGCGCAAGCAAGCAGAGTCTAAGCCACTTGGCAACATTGTCATGTCTCCCATACTATTGCTGCTTCCCCTTCTTCTCTTAATAAACAGCAACCTGCAAACAAAGGGCAAGATCCCCAGGTGTCAATCAGCATAACTCCATTGACAGAATGCCTCCATTGACTCACTCCCACAGTGCCTCACTCTGCCCTCCAATGTCCTTCTGTACCAAGGACTCCCACAGTAACGTCCAGATTTTCAAAGCCTACACTCAAAATTGCAAATTAGTTATTTAATTCATAGAAGTAGCCAGATATGCATGTAACCAGCCATTTGCATGTGCAACTACTCCATCCGGATGCCAATCCACAGTAATAGTGCGTGAAAATGAAGCATGTAACCCACGCCAGCTTGATGTAGATAAAGTGTCACACGCAGTGGCACCTAGATCAACCAGAGAGTGATACGCCTGCTACAGCCTTGGCTAATAGAAATGTGTCTTTTAGCTCATGCAGAAGAGACTTAAGCATTAAGCTCCAGAGGTCTCAGGTTTGATCCTGCCTGACGACGATCAGGGTCTGTCGGCATTATATCTTTGCATATGCATTTTCTGCACGGAGCTGACACAGTGTATTTTTAAAGATTAGGCCCAGTTGACACATGATGCCAACGAATGGGCTTAAACACAGCATGAATTAGTGCAGAATAAAATGTGCCACTCCTTCCTGTACTCCCGTGTCAAGACACAAACGGTGAACTACACAGTGTTGCAAAACCAGCCCAGTTTGGCAGAATAGCCCATAAAGTACATACATTTTCAACGATAAAGATAAAATTAATTACAAACATGATTTTGTTGCTAAAAAAATACATGGTGGTGGACATAAAAAAGGCAGTACATCCTAGCTTGATCGCCTAGCCTCTGGAATCTTGAATTCTAGTTTGTAGCCTAGGAAAACATAGATTAGGATTGCAAAACTGATTTGGATATGATCTAGGTCGGTAATCTCAGACAATGTGTGTTTGTTGTGAAATCAGGATGATCTAAATATGCCATGAGTTCACTTCTGAAAGTCTAGTATACAGGACTCATGTAATGTCAACTTAACAAACAGAATGTGACCTTTAATCTCTTTGAAATAATTATAAAATGCAGGCCTGGCCTTGCTGTGAAATGGAACATTTTATTCTAGCTGTGCAATTCCAAACACTTTCTTCTCTTCCAGACATTAGACAAGATGTCAAGTTTGTCATCACATGGTTTTTATTAATTATCTTTTAGAAGCACAGTCCTTCTTGTAACTATATTTTTCACGCAACGAAAATTCTTCTATTGAACTAAATGTCTATCTTCTTAAAATTTTGTCTGCTAAAGGTCTTCACTTTGAAAAGCCCTGGCAAAAAAATAAACCAAGTACAGATTTGCGTTGAAAGCAAAAGAGAATACTGTTTAAAGCAGAACACATTCTAAATTTCAGCACCATGCAGAATTCATAATTGTGTGTGTCCAAAAAGAAAAGTTTCCTGGATCATTAACTGTTTAAAGAAAGTAGAACTGGCATCTGAATGCTTACAGGTATCTTCTCCCAAAGAAAATATTTTATTCTGCATATAGGAGATTTTAAAACACTGTGAAGGTACACAAATGCTGTTCATACTTACAAATTAAAGGGCATATGTGCCTCCAATTCAGCAAACCCATCCTATTTAGCAAAGCACTTAAGCTGGTAGAGAATTTTTTGGCAACATGTTTTTACTAAAACCATCAAAACTGAAACTTTTTGCTGAAATACATCAGTTTCAATGAAACTTTCATTGGGAAGGTTTCTTAGGTCCAGGATGGAATTTCTGGTCAAAACAAGAGAAGCACAAGAGAAGCACCCAAAATAGCCAATAGAACAGTGGTAAGGGCACTAACCTGGAATGAACATTTCAAAACATGGTTTTGTCCCCATGCTGTACTAACTAAATGTTGAAACCTCAAGATTTTTTATGAAATGGGATTCTTCCTTCCTTGCCTCCCTTATTAAGCACATGCTAAAATGCTTTTGACTTTAGCCAATGAGCTTCTTGTAATATTTAAGAAGCAAAGAGATAAGAATTTCGAAAGCTAAAAGTATACTGCTCTATAACTGAGAAGGGGTCAGTCTCCCATTCTTTTACTGAGAAAAATAGTATCTGCAGCCTTCAAAGACTGAACACCAAACACCATTTGCTCATAACAACCTAAATCAATTTGGAAGTGAACCGTTCCCTGCAAAGCAAACTGCAGGGTTCAATCACACAGCCCTAGAGAGCCCATGGACTCATATATACAACCAAACCGTCTCACCTGGTGCAATTTACTTGTTAATAAAATGTGAAGATTGAAGAGGCAATTTTTAATATCCTGACAGTTTGTCTATGCAAACTTACTACTGGTCTTTATAAGTAAATGTCACTGGTTCAGCTAGCTCCTAAGTAAGCTTGGTCATAAGGTCAGTAGATAAAGCTGTGTTCCCCATGGTGGTACTAGGCCTACTAAACATCTTAATAAAACAACAAACATATTCTAGAGGGCGAGGTTGATCTCAGTGTTTGCCCTGAAAGCTGGTCACACAAGAACCATGGAATGGAAAGCAGAAGGGGATCTCACTTTTTTATCAGAGCTGACCAGAGGATAACAATTCCGTCTTGCAGCAGATTTTGAGGCTCTGAAATGAATTGCCATTCCACATTGGGACAGAAGAAAAAAAACCTACCTTTCTAATGTTTTGGTGAACATGGTGGCTAGGGTACTGCCGTGGGACATGGGAGGCCCAGGTTCGTATCTATATACTCTGCCAGATTCAGACTGAGCTAGGGTGAACAACTCTGCTCTGGATCAGGCCCATCCCAGGCCATGGCTGTAACCACTCAGTACAAAGTCTCTCAGACCCCAAAATCCTTCCCGGGGAAAGTGTTGTGGAATCCCCATGATACATCCCCGTGAAACAACAAAACAGCATTTTTCACCAAAATTGCATTTAAGCAAAACTGTTCTGACAGTTTTTATACCTCTCCCGCAGCAGATATTCATGAGGAACCTGAATTGAAACCCTTTGTACGTGACCTCATCTCACAACAGGGTTTCTCTGCCTCTCTGCAATTGATGGAAAGTTAGCCTCTAAAACAAGCTCCCAAATAGAACATAAAACGAGATTTTCAAACCGTCAGATCTCTCTGCTTGTTGTACAGGAATTCCATTCAGATCAGATCAGCCATATCCCAGATTTGGAAGTGATGTTCTCAACCTGTTCTACTGTAATCCTTCTCGAATATTTGTCAGCCTGATGTGTAATAGATCAAGTCCCAATTATAAAAAACCCTTATCTTCAGAATGCCAATTACATCTCACATTGTTCTTGTGGGTTGAAATTCATCCTTATGCAGAAGACTCACACAAGGCATATCCAAACAGGGCGTAAGTGGGGCATAGGCTAGGGTGAACTGTATCGAATATAAATACAAAGAAATCTCAGATTATTAGGATGACAATATTGTAAAGTTGGAGGTCCCCATTTTATCTCTGGTTCCATGCGAGCAATTTTAACACTAAGAAATCACCATAAAACCCTATAAAGTTACAGGAAAAGTTAACATGGAAAAGAGACTCAGGCATAAGTGACAGTATTGCCAACCTCCAGACCTCACAAATCAGGAGTTAGTCCCAAAGACATCATGTGATGTTCAGAAAATTATACAAGTTTAGGTTTTATTTTCTCTTGCTATTTGCTTTGTTTTAAGGTCTGGGGTACACCCAGCTCATCTTTTTTAGCTTTTCTCTGACATCATGAGAGCTAGAAACCAGTTTTGTTTTGTTGTTTTTCAAATTAAAGCTCAGGTCTTGCATATATTCTCTCAAAATACTATGACACCAGGGGCTGTGGAGTGAGAAAAAAACTCCAGATTGCGAGAGTTGGTAACACCGAGTTAATCTCAAAATGAAAAACCAGGGATGGATACGTTGTTACACATATTAAACTCCTGGCTAAGTAGCTACTCCAAATCTAAAGACCCCTTCCTTCCACAGGTGCTTCAAAAATAGGGCCTCAACATAAGAACGGTCATACTGGGTCAGACCAAAGGTCCATCTAGCCCAGTAACCTGTCTTCTAACAGTGGCCAATGCCAGGTGCATCAGGGGGAATGAACAGAACAGGTAATCACCAAGTGACCCTTCCTCTGTTGTCCATTCCCGGCTTCTGGCAAACAGAGGCCTATTAATTTCATTGGGTAACCCTGGGTTCTTGTGTTATGAAGAACACGTCCTTATTTACTTTCTCTACACCAGTCATGATTTTATAGACTTCTATCATGTCCCCCCTTAGCTGCCTCTTTTCCAAGTTGAATAGTCACAGTCTGTTTAATCTCTCCTCATATAGAAGCTGTTCCATACCCCTCATCATTTTCGTTGCCCTTATCTGTACCTTTTCCATTTCTAGTACATCTTTTCTAAGATGGGGTGAGCAGAACCGCATGCAGTGTTCAAGGTGTGGGAGAACCATGGATTTATATAGTGACATTATGCATTTTTCTGTTTTATTACCTCTCCCTTTCCTGCAGAAATATTTAGTAAGAGGGTCTATTGGAGAGAAAAAATGGGTATAATAGCAATAAGTAGCATAGCCTGACAGCATTCTACAGAAGGAGGGTGAATCCTGGCCCCACTGAAGTCAGTGGGAGTTTTTCCATTGACTTCAGGATTTCACCCATAGCATTTTGGATCAGGGAAATAGTTACATTAAATTAAATTGTCACAGATAGTTACCATAACCGAATAATGGAAATATTCTTATGAATTAAGGGCCTGATTCTGAATCAGACTGGACAATGGGATTTTTGACACTGACTTCAAGTAGCAGATCCTCAAACAATTGTTTCACCTACCCATATACAGGCTACTTGACAGACATTTTTGAATGTCCTCACTGAGTGGTTTTACAGCAACTGGCACAGAAGGAAATGATCCAAAAGCTAGCAGCATACACCCTGAAATTGGTGTCATTAACAAAGGTATTATAATACTGTAAAACTACGCACTGATTTATACTTCATTATCACAGCACCACCAAACTCACCTATATAGGCTAAAAGCAATGCAGTGCTGTTTTTTGGAATTCTATCCTATTGGTGGATTGCGTGTGGTGTGTTTTGGGGGTTTTTTAAATATGAGAGGAGGAGGGGAGTGAGTGAGTCAGTGAGAAAGAGAAAAAAATAGGTGTTAACCTTCTTTTTTATCATGAGATGGTTCAGAAAAGCCTATTGAAAACCTCTACAGCTCTACCTCTGAATCTGATAGTGAATTCAAGTCATTGTTGTAAGAAATGCTATTAAGATTTGGCAATAAGATTCTTCAAGGATGATAAATATCCTTTTAAAGGGTCTGCACATCCATTTACTGCATAGTTCTGTCCTAAAAATGAAAGTCACACTTGGAGTACTGAAGGGTGGGTTATGAAAATGCAAATTAGAGTGACTTTATTGGCTCAAATGAATTCAGTTCTCTTGTCACTAAGAAGTATGACTGTAGTAGACTTCCATTAACTGGAATCAGAATATGACAAAGTCTTTAGGGGGACTATCTAACAAAGAGAACTTTCAAAAGGAAAGGGTCATAAAAGAATGAGTGTTTATTATGAGAGTTGTATCACACATTGAATAAAATGTGTATCTTCCCCGACATGGGAAATCTTGTTCATTTGATTATTTAAGAAGTGATTTACTGGTAAGTGTTTTTGAACAGGCAGGTACTTTGCTTCTCAAGTTTAAGTTCTACAGAGGAAGTAAAATAAGGCTGTTAAACCAGCATCAGAACCAGACTTTTCACATGGACCCCTATATCCACGCAAGTCCCAATAGTACCCTGGAGTCCATGCTAGCAGATCGTTTATAATAAGACTGGAATTTTAGGTTAAAATTTACAAAATTTTGTAAGCATAGGCTGCTAAATAAATGGACGGATCTTCAAAAGTGCTGGGCACCTAAAAGCTGTCACTGAAGTCAACTGATGTTCAGCAGGCTGGTATAACCGAGGTCTTAGTTGGATACATAGGTATAGTGAAGAAACTCTGGCCTAAGGCCTGAGTGTAAGTTTTCCTACAACAGTACCAAGCAGTTTTTGCAAAAAGAATCAGGATTAGCCTTTGTCCAAACCCTTACATCCATACCAAAATTATCATCCATATTAATTAAATATTCTCAGGGGCTAGTAACAAAGAGCAAGATTCTGGATACTCGTGATGAGGAGTGCTTTTCTCCATGAGTAGTCCCATTAAAATAAATCATCTGCTACTAGTCATACCACCTCGCTCTTATAGAGCGCTTTTCATCAGTACATCTCAAAGCATTTTAAAGGAGGTCAGGCAGTATCATTCGCCCCATTTTACAGATGGATCTGGTAAAGTGCCACTCATCATCAGCAAATGAATCTACTCAACGAGTAAAATACTACTCAGTGTGAGTAAGGGCAGTGGAGCCTGGCCCCAAATCATTTTATTTGGGTTATTAAAGGTGGTAACATGTTTCTGTGACAAACACAGACACGAGCAGAATGAGATTGCAATTGGTTAGCCTATTTAGAGAAGGTTGCACAATAAATATAGTTTACAGGCAACAGAATAATGCAAATGAGCCATTCTGTAGCACTATTGCACCAGCGAAAGAGGCATAAATAAGACACACTGAAAGTCAAACTTTCCTTCTCATTAAATGCAGTGTATGGAACTATCCAAACGTAAACCATATTGCGACAATAGCCTGTTCCAAGGTCTGTTTATATAGAACATTTTAGTTATTTATCATCTAATGAACCAGTTTCATGCTATTTTCCTGTAGTTATGGCTCCATGAAAAACATGAAAATTTTAATCTCTATAAAAAAAAATTTAAGAAATTCTTAAACATAGTTATGCCACTTCATATCCACTTGCATGGGGGAAAAGTAATTATTCCATACTGAAAAATATTGATGTGGCAGAACCTATTACAGAAAAAAAAAATTAAGTCATATTTCCTACACCAGATAGCACTTTCAGATGAAATTTCTTGCAACTATACTGAATAAGATATATGTATAATTTCCCAACAACATGATCGTTATCGGAAAGGTATAACCTTCCATCTCTTGCTTTCTTTACATTCCATAGTGTTATAACACACGGCAATTATTATTATATCACAAAACTTAGCTTAGTGTATAACATTGTATATCTGTCTTTCGGGTATACTGCACCGGGAAGCTAAAACCAAAACAAAACTTGCTAAAATAGACCTTTAAAAGAGCACATGGATTCATTTGCTATGGTAAAGACAAGAGCGGTATTGTGAGCCCCAAGCATTGAAAAAAAAATCAGGAATTGAGCCCCAAAAATATTTCATAAAGAATATTTCACAAGGCCCAATCCAAAACCTATTGAAATCCCAGGACAGGTTCCATTCAATGGGGCTCATAATCTTCGGCATAAGTATGTGAGTTAATTTGAGCTCTGTTACAATAATCAGATGAAATTACCTGTATTATCTTGCCACAAATTATTCGCAGTGGAATGAATATAATATTTTATGGTGGGGAAAACATGTGACTTGCAATGATATCTGGTGGCAAAAATAACCTGTTGTAGTACAGGCATAAAAAGTGTTTTTAATGGTTTAATATTCATTTTCATAATTTCACTAAATACAAAAAGCTGGGGTTCAACCAAAAGATTAGACATCAGATGAAAGACAGAAAGAAGGTCTACTATTCCATCAGAAGAACCCCCTTTTTTTTTAAGTTGTACAGGTGCAATCAAAACACTTCTGTGAACTACTAGAACTCAATTTTTTTCCTTTCATGCCTATTAACAGGCCATTGGTTAACAAGTGACCTAGATCAACTAGGTTCTTTTTTGCTACTGAAAGTATATAAATAAATAAAATTTTGTACATTGACGCCAGTGCAAACGTATTATTAATGTTCGATAATATTAGACATTAACTACCAGGTATAATTGAAATGGCAATTCTCTTAATTACCTAATTAGTGACACATTTTGTTCTGAACTCTCACTGGCTTTAGTGAGAGTCACATGTGCATATGGCAGGGAAGAATTTGGCCCCTCATGCATAGTTTTAATTATACTTCCATAATATTGAGTCATTTAGAAGGCATTTTTAAATTGTATGATTAAACTTCTGGAGCATGCTAGTGTCTGCGAAGAGACACGACATAAACCTACTCTCACTTAAATCAGTGGGAGTTTTCTTATTGGCTTCATCAGGAGCAAGACCACAGTGTGTTCTTTTAATCTGCATGAGCAATCTTTTTATCGGCTTGGTCCAGTTTATGGGCTCATGATCAGTGCAGCTGCTTTATATATTATTCTTTAGCAAGGATATGGTAAATCTTCAGACAAAAGGAATTACTCTCACATGAGGTGGACTGAGAAAAGCTTTGTTCTCTTTATCATCACCAAGAGATAAAGAAATGGATGAATGCACTAGCTATTGGGGGCTTGTTGGTCAAGGTAAGGGCATGAATCATATTTCAGCAAGCAAGCGGAGGCTGGGAAGTTTCTCGTGCTAACTCAGTGGGAACTAGAATGTACCATGCCCTTTATAGAGGAAGGGGAACTGAACTCTGAAATTAGTGAGGTATTGCTGAAAATATGTATCAGGGACTGCACAGTTTATGCTGACCTTAACTCACAAGATAGTGGGCGACCTCAAGGGTGTCACAGTTAGCATGCAGATGGTACCCTTTCCCTATTTGGGAATAATCTATTGAGGTAACTGGGATTAGAGCCCGCTATGCTAGACAGTATAATATACTTGGACACATTATCTAGCTGCTGATCAACTCACAAAACTTACAAGCTAAGTCACAGAAGGGAAAAGGAAAGTAGATTTGTTACTTGTCTGCTCACCTTTATCAGAGGGACATATTTTTACAATTTCTTCTATAAAACATGTGAAATCAACTCACTGTGCTAGCCTGCATAATTACTCTGCAGTGATGATAAATTAATTGCAGTCCTTTTATGCTCCTTCTTTCTGAGTGTGTCTATCAAAAAGAGTAAGTACTGACCCCAGTGAACCGCAGATGAATGATCAAGAACTACATAAAGTTATCATAGTTTTAGTGAAAAATAATATAATTGATCAACTCTGAAATAACCAGTGTAGAAAAGCCAGGTGCTTAAAGAGAATTGGGGGCGGGGGGGAAATTGCATCTCCTTAATTGGCAGAATCAATATCTGGTGGATTCAGAAGACTCATGGTATAATTTATATTAGTCAAGAATCCAATTCCAAAACTGCTTATAAAGAAAAATGTTTAAATAATTTTAATCTTGGTCAATACTGTGCCTTTTTTAAAAAAAGTTTTTCTATTCACAAAGGATTGGTAGCTTTAACTTATTATAGGTACCCTCTGCTGGTACCAACATATCTCCAATGACTTTAACAGACCTAGGCTGATTTATACCAGCTGAAAATCTGCCCCTACATACGTACACCTTATCACAGTTCACGGAACTAACCGGGCCTTGCACATGTATTCATAAAACACAGTCCTTTTCAGGTGTTAGGCTTCATCAAGAAATGTGACCTTTTTTGGAAATAAAAGACAAGAAAGAACAACTAAAAGAGCTAAATTATTTTTGCCAGTTCTTCTGTCTCTAGAAAAATTATGTCCTGGGGGAAAGACAGCAAGTAACAGAACATTTCTGTGCACATCACAACATAGCAAACTCACTAAAGCTTACAGGCCCTCTGTTAACAGTGACATTACATCAAGAATGACCTTTACAAAGAAATAAAACCCATTAGTTCTAGGAACACGATAACTATTAAAGATCAACACTTAGGAGCCGAAGCAAAACCTATATCTGGTAAATTAATTAGAACACAAATTATATGAAACCAAGACCTTGGTCTATAACCTCTCTCTTATAATTACTTGCCTTTTAAAAGCTGAATGAAATCTTTTATGTATGAAGATGCTACTATTGACCCTAAATGCATTAGGATTCAGAAAGAAATGTTTCATATATTGAGAATGGGATTTGACTGAATATTTGAACGTACTTTAGTGACTTCCTATTGAAATCACTATTTGTTTTCACTCATTGACAATAGATACAACTAGTGAATCTTAAAATTAGTTGGAAAATATTTTGAGAGTGTTTTCTTTTTAAAATAGAATATTACCACACGTACACACACCAAAAATTCAGGGAAATGTAAGTTTGAACACTTTTATGAATGTGGCAGTTTTTTAATATGATCAAATAAGGCCCCAGTACTGCTGGACATGTGTATCTTTACCTATGCCCATATTCCAATTCGAAACAATGGCAGGACTCACATGAACTTCAAGATTTGTGATGAGGGCCTGAAGTCCAGGCTAGTCTGTCCATTGATTACCATGGGCTTTGACTCAGGCCTTTAATTTCTATTTCCTTGCGATTATGCTGCAGAATACGCTTCCACCTGGGCAAACAGTGACTATATTCTTTCCTTAAAATGTGTTCACAGTCATTTAAAACACCTTTTATTAATTTTTTTTATTTGTGCGGGGGTAGAAATAAAGGAGAGAACAACCACTGCCGAAAATATCAACTGACACACAGCAGCTGTAGGAAAATCTGAGCCCTAGACAGCTGATGTTTTGATTTGAAACATTTTATTCCCTGGCCAACTGAGGACCCAGGCAAGAGTTACTAATACATTAGGGGGAAGATCCTCAGCTGGTTTAAATTGTCATTGCATCATTAATTTACACCAGTTGAGGATATGCCCCAACAAGCATAACATCTACATAGAAGAGGGTAGTATTAAGCTAACAGAACATCTTAGCCCTTTTAACCCCAGCAGTTAGCCAATATTTAGGGTCTTGTGGTTCGTTTCTGTTAGGTGAAGAAATTGATGATGGAATCAGGCTTTTCTTTGACATAATACTGAATGTATGTACATTTCTGTTTACCTTAAAACAGTAGGAATCAAACAAACAGTAGGCAGCTTCTCTGTTCTTAGTTCCAAGCCTCTTTCCAGCCAGCACTCTGCCCAAAAAGTGCTCTCTCTCTCACTAGGTTCTCTCTCAGAGCAATGCCTTGAGTCCTTTTCTGGCTCTCTCCTTGGCTTTCTTGCTGCCTTCTCTGTCTGTTCCTGGCTGCTTTGGCTCAGGCATACATACAGCTCCATCAAATAACAACCAGTTAAACCCTTCCATCCACATAGCTCAGTTTTTGACAGGCCTTGCATGGTGGTTGTGTTTTGGGTGGTGGCTCCTATTACTTCAGTTATCTTACTCCAAAAAGTAGTTTAACTCCTTTTTACACCTTGTCCACACTTAGGCCGACATAACTACAGTACTCAGGGGAGGGAAAAATCCACAACTTTGATCGTAGCTACGTCTACCTAACCTCTGGTGTAGATGCAGCTAGGTCAACAAGAGAGTGTTTCATTGACCTAGCTACTCAGGGAGGTGGAGCTCCTACAGAGATGGAAGAACCCCTTCTGTCACTCTGGCACTGTACGCTATGGCACTGTAGCATCTGTAGCATAGAGAGGACCTTACATTTATCCTAAATAAATGTCCATCAGCTTCAACAAGGTTTAACCCAACTGCAATCACCACATTACATTTCTTTTGGAAAATGATGACTTAAATTAAAAGGCAGTAAAATTTTGTGGAACTTGAAAAATTGTTGTGAACTCCCATATTTAAAAAACACTATACTATCCACAGAAGTTTTCTGAAAAGTATCAGATTCCATCATCCCTCATATTTACTGAGTTTGCTTTATTTTTATTTTAGAAAAAAGATGACCCCAAAAGCTGTGATCAAAACTGAAGATGTGGACAGCAGCAAAATCTATGGTCTGAACCTGTATCTAATATGGGTCTGAATGCTCAGAAGGATTGGGAGAGTTCAGATCTAGATTTCAGACTCCCACTTCGAAAGCGCTCATAGTCAAGCTTCTGTCCTGCCCATTACAGAGATACAATGCTCAGATCAGATTCACTATTGGGTTTTGTTTTGGGCCTCTCTTTAATCAGAGGCAAGGACAACTTCAATTTTCCCAGCAATTTTCACCCATGCAAGACTGACTGTGTGTTTATTTTACCTGACCTCAGTGAGAAGGGACAGTCTTCTTTTGGAATTCCTCCTGTTGGGTTTATATTTGCTCATGGGATGTCCTAACACACATTAAAAATAGTAGTGATAATTTCATTCGTTCGTTGTGTTCAATTTTTAAATGGGTTTGGTACATTCTGAATCGCAAGACCAAGTAAATCTGCTCAACTTACTTGGACTTTTAAAAGAGTTTTTATGATGTTCGAGTATCCAATAATTTAAAGGCACTTTTCCTTGTACATAGTAATTTAAAATTACTGAAGCACTTCATTTTTTTCATAAATGCTTCAGTCTGGAAGTGATTGGGGTTCTGCGCTTGCACAGTGTAAAGCAATTTAAAATTATTCGAGTGCTTCAATTTTTATAGGCGCTTCTATCTGAAAATGATTGGGGTTCTGATTATGTGCAGTATTGCACAATTTTAAAGTATCCCCCTCCCCAAAAATTGTTTTTCTAATCAATGTTTCACAGTTGGGACTGAATTCTGGAATAATGTAATATATAAAATAAGGCCAGATAAATTATACATGCATTTTACATTTAAGCAAACTTTCATCTCCTAAATAAAAATTTCAGTTTGGAAGGGTGAAGCCCTCTCATAACCATGAAGCGTTACACTTTGAAATAAATCAGGATTATGCAAAATCAGAACATCAGTATCAGTTTTTAAATGTTAGAACAGATCCTTTCTAAAATCAAGTTTCCATGTCTACTATTTACTGTAAAGTACCAGCAGTTCAGAAGCTGAACTTCTTTTTCTGCTGAAGACAACCCTGTGTGGAGGGAACAACCTTGTTGTTGGTTTTTTAGTAGATTATGGTTTGAATTCCACAATAATTGAGCCTATAGGCTTATTCATATGGTTACTGTTAAGTATACGCTGAAGTGCTTTTAGGATTAGGGCAAGAGTGCTCAGCACCTTGCAGGTTCTAGCTCAACAATGTTAATTAGTATGTCGAATAAGTCAGCGGCACTGCTATGGGTACCCGCATGGCCTCACAGTATGCCAGCATTTTTATGGCTGACTTAGAACAACGCTTCCTCAGCTCTCGTCCCCTAATGCCCCTAGAAGTCACCCAGAAGTCACCTACAGGACAGGCCCAACAAAGAAAGTAACAGAACACCACTAGCCGTCACCTTCAGCCCCCAACTAAAACCTCTCCAGCACATCATCAAGGATCTACAACCTATCCTGAAGGACGCTCTCTCACTCTCACAGATCCTGGGAGACAGGCCAGTCCTCGTTTACAGACAGCCCCCCAATCTGAAGCAAATACTCACCAGCAACCACACACCACGCAACAAAAAACACTAACCGAGGAACCTATCCTTGCAACAAAACCTGTTGCCAACTCTGTCTACATATCTATTCAAGGGACACCATCGTAGGACCTAATCACATCAGCCACACTATCAGAGGCTCGTTCACCTGCACATCTACCAATGTGATATATGCCAACATGTGCCAGCAATGCCCCTTTGCCATGTACCTTGGCCAAACCAGACAGTCTCTACGCAAAAGAATAAATGGACACAAATCAGATGTCAAGAATTATAACATTCAAAAACCAGTTGGAGAACACTTCAACCTCCCTGGACACTCGATTACAGACCTAAAAATCGCAACTATTGAACAAAAAAACTTCAAAAATAGACTCCAACGAGAAACTGCAGAACTGGAATTAATTTTCAAACTGGACACCATTAAATTAGGCTTGAATAATGTCTGGGAGTGGATGTGTCATTACACAAAGTAAAACTATTTCCCCATGTTTATTTTTCCCCCCTACTGTTCTCACATGTTCTTGTCAACTGCTGGAAATGGCCCACCTTGATTATCACTACAAAGGGGTTTTTTTCTCTCCTGCTGGTAATAGCTCACCTTACCTGATCACTCTCGTTACAGTGTGTATGATAACACCCATTGTTTCGTGTTCTCTGTGTATATAAAATCCCCCTACTGTATTTTCCACTGCATGCATCCGATGAAGTAGGCTGTAATTCACGAAAGCTTATGCTCAAATAAATTTGTTGGTCGCTAAGGTGCCACAAGTACTCCTTTTCTTCTTGCTGATACAGACTAACACGGCTACCACTCTGAAACCTGTCAGGATAAACTTTGTTATTGTAAAGTTTAGAGTTTCAAAATATGATTAACTGAGCTTTGTGTTGAAACTACAGTGTAGCAACTCAATGCTTTACTGATGGATCTCACCCATTAAATGGCCAAGAATATTCATGGTCTTCTTAAACCACTCCCCCCTAGAAGGGAAGGGAAAATTGAGGACAGGCAGTTGGTGGACAGAAATTGGCAAAATTATCCATGTACCACTGGTGGTCTCAGAAGCACTTATTGGTGTTTGTGACAGAGATGGGTGGGCAAAATGGTGATGGCTCCTCTATCTTATTTCCAGTTGCTAAATTCCATTATAAGGCTGCAAATGACACATAAATACTCTACTAAATCTATTGTTTTTCCATGTAAGCAGTTGCTACAGTAGCCACAAGGATGTTACGAAAGCATGGATGGCAAGTATCCATAAGATAATCTTGGTATTAAAATGTGGTCCACAAACTTTAGGACTAAGCATGGCACTGTAGAAAGAAACAAATTAATAATGTCTAATCCTTAATTCTTCCCAAGAGTTTGAAGATATTTATTTCTTTGCTATTAAAATGAGCCACACTGAAAACATAAATTCAATTAACCAAAACAGTAAAGTAATTCAGTGTCATCATGTACAGTGAATTGAAATGATCGTGTCTAGTCCTGAAAGATATTTTACTGGCCTGGCCTGCCAATCAAGGCTTTTGAAATTCTGTCTCTCCAATTTCAGTTAATAAGTAAATACTGACATCTTGAATTGTACTGTATAGAGCTACTTTTTATCCAGAGTTAATCTTGTTCACTGCATCTATTCCCTAGGCTGAGGTTTCAGAGTTCCCAGTTCCTGTAAATCCTTGGTATTACATCTTTTGATTCAGAAACAAAAATACTAACATATCTTATCATTCAGAAACACATGTCTTGGGTTCAGGAAGGACTGTGTTCTCCTCTTTCCCCATAGTCATCTGCTGTGCTCGCTGCATACAATTAAATTGCAAAGCATCACTGAATTCCTCTGAAATATTTTGCTTAAGCAAAACCTCAAATTATTATAATTAAAGAAGCTGTGAAGAACCCCAATTAGACTGAGTGTCCAACAAATATTAATCAGTAAAGTAGCATTCTATTATTAAAGAACAGCTATTCACAGTAGGTGCTCCTCTTACAAGAAACAAAATTAGAAATCAAGCCAAAAGCAAACCAGAATGCACAGCGAATGAGGCTATTCTGTGCCTAATTTTAACTACTCAATGCTCCCGCCTGGGTGGTATTTTGTGTTTTGTTTCTCTCTTCCCTCTCCTCCTCCTCCTCCCCCCCCGCAGCTCCCCCATAGCAACAGAAGTTCTAGTGGTGGAGAAGTGACATCTTATAGAACATAGGACTGAGAACCAGACCTCAGGATGAAACCCTGGCTCCATTGAAAGTCAATAGCTAAACTCCCATTGACATCAAAAGGCCAGGATTTCTCCCCTAGGTTCTCTTCCCAGCTATATAACTGACTCCCTGCAGTGGGCACCATGGGCAAACCACTTAGCCTCTCTTCAGTTTAATCATCTGTAAAATGAAGGCAATAATACTAATGTACTTCTGAGAGAGGCTGTACAGCTTAATTAATCCAGTGTTTATAGAGTGCTTTGAGATCCTTGAATGAAAGGGGCTATAGAATGCAAACACCTATTCTAAGAGAGATGGTGAAGAGCCCAGTCCTGCACCCTGACATCAATTGGTGGATTTTTGCGCACCCAGGGGTACCAGATTGTGTCCAAAAAGAGGTGCACAAGCAGTCCTACAATTATGAACATGCTGCTCCTCTCTTTTCAGCTTTTTCTCTACTTGTGGCTGTCGCTTACCCTGCCCTGCATGCCTGTTTAAAAACGACGACAGTAGGCTCATCATGAATCTCATCTTAACTTCCTGAAACCAGTCCCCCTGCAGCTTTCTTCCTCTCATTTAAGTCGATTTTATACTATTATGTATGAGCATGAGGCACACCACTTTTTCCTCTTACAATATAAAGGAATAAATGTCAATGGTTTAAAGTAGGAAATATTCCTGTCTTTCAGTCAAGTACAGTATGGCTGCCAGAAACTAAGTGATTTATAAGGCACCTTGGCAAATATTTGAAACACTAGGAGATTACAAGTTTACTTCTTCAGAGAAGGCTCTCTAATAGAATAGCTTATAAGGAATGAACTAAGATATCTTAAAAGCAGGTCTATAGACCAGTTAATCACAAATCTGTCCCTTCTCCTTAACGGTTACCTTATATAGATTTTAAGGTGAAGCAGTACATTGTGCTAATCCAGTTCTCTACTGCTGTCCAAAAAGAATTATTTTTGTTAACGGCACGGTAAATCAAAGACTTGTTAGCTGAATTGTACAGAAAGTGGATTTCAGAAATGAAAGCTATAATTTGTCAGGTATCCAAAACTCTTATGGGAACCGGCAGTGCATCTATTACATATTTGTTAAATTGTATTCCTGTCACATTTACGTTGCCTACGGCAGGAGATTTTTAAGCTAGGGGAGAGAGAAATGTGTAAATCAGAAGTAAAAAAAAAAAACTGATTGACTGCAAAAAGGTAAGTTTTCTATAATTACCTAGATATGCAACTCAAACAAACGTAAAGGCAGATATTTTAGAAGTACAATGATATTTTAACTTATAAAAGTGATATTTACAAGTACAACCTAACCAAATTCCAGCTCTCCAAAGTCCAGCATGAGCACTTCATACTACGCAGAAAGCTCTGTAAGTACATCAAACACATTGTCAAACAACTGTACTCAGTTTAAAATTGCTGTGTTATCATTAGTTCTTATTTGTATTGTGGTAGCACAAACGCCCCCCATCAGGGATCAAGGTCCCTTGTACTAAATACATTACACACTTTAAAAAAAAAAAAAAAAAAGGTAGTCAAGAGATCCTAAGGGTGTTAAACACTCAACTCCCTTTGACTTTCAGTGGGAGCAAGTTGGATACTTAACTCCTTCAAGCACTTTTGAAAAACCCACCCTAAAGGGTTATGTCACTACAGACTTGTTAATACTCTAATATCAGCAGAAGCTTTACTAGTGACTCACATCAAAGCAATGTTAATATTATTGAAGAACAGATGCAAGGGTTTTATGCAGTATGTGATATGTTTAAAATTCTCTCTTCTGAGACAGTAAAAAAAAAAAAAGAAGAAGTCTGATTTTAAAAGGCTGATCATCATTATAGGAGACCATGAAGATTGTGGGAAAAAATATAATACTAATGAGACTGTTATGTTCACTTCTGCCAGCAACAAAAATTACAAATTCCTTATTGTACCCGGCAACCACAGAAATGGAAGTCAAGTGGAACAGGAATGAATATTAGATACAACAGATGGAGAATGACAAAGCATCTGGTTGAATGGCAAGGAAACCACTATAACATTACTTCTCAAGATCTTTCCAGGTAAGATATTACTGGACAGCAGAAAAAAAATTAGTTCTGGTAGATCTAGCAATGGGTAAGAAATATTGGAGAAGTTCCTATGGAAGACAACATGAGTCTGTACTTTATCTCTTATTCTTCTGTCCTAAAGCTGGAAAGAGGTGGGAATCATATTTGCCAATGCACTGAAACTTCATCTTTGGCACTGGGGGACTATGCACCATTTCAGCAAAGCATTTAAGCACTTGATTAACCTAAACATATGCTTGAGTCCTATTGAAGTCAATAGAATGGAGTCACATGCTTCTCTGTTTTGCTTTGTTGAATCTTGGCCCTAGATCTCTGTTTGCTCTAAAGCGCACATCAGCTGCTTCACTAAAAAAGGTTTCAGAGTAGCAGCCGTGTTAGTCTGTATCCGCAAAAAGAAAAGGAGGACTTGTGGCATCTTAGAGACTAACAAATTTATTTGAGCATAAGATTTCATAAGTTACAGCTCACTTCATCGGATGCATGCAATGGAAAATACAGTAGGGGGATTTTATATACACAGAGAACACGAAACAATGGGTGTTACCATACACACTATAACAAGAGTGATCAGGTAAGGTGAGCTATTACCAGCAGGAGAAAAAAAAACCTTTTGCAGTGATAATCAAGGTGGGCCATTTCCAGCAGTTGACAAGAACATGTGAGGAACAGTGGCGGGGGGGGGGGGGGCGGGGCGTGGGAATAAACAAAGGGAAATAGTTTTACTTTGTGTAATGACACATCCACTCCCAGTCTCTATTCAAGCCTAATTTAATGGTGTCCAGTTTGCAAATTAATTCCAATTCAGTAGTCTCTCGTTCGAGTCTGTTTTTGAAGTTTTTTTGTTGTAATATTGACACTTTTAGGTCTCTAATCGAGTGACCAGAGAGATTGAAGTGTTCTCTGACTGGTTTTTAAATGTTATAATTCTTGACGTCTGATTTGTGTCCATTTATTCTTTTACGTAGAGACTGTCCGGTTTGGACACAAATCAGACGTCAAGAATTATAACATTCAAAAACTATTTCCCCATGTTTATTCCCCCCCCCCCCCCCCCCCGCTACTGTTCCTCACACGTTCTTGTCAACTGCTGGAAATGGCCCACCTTGATTATCACTACAAAAGGTTTTTTTTCTCTCCTGCTGGTAATAGCTCACCTTACCTGATCACTCTCATTACAGTGTGTATGGTAACACCCATTGTTTTGTGTTCTCTGTGTATCTAAAATCCCCCTACTGTATTTTCCACTGCAAGCATCTGATGAAGTGAACTGTAACTCATGCAAGCTTATGCTCAAATAAATTTGTTAGGCTCTAAGGTGCAACAAGTCCTCCTTTTCTTTTTACTAAAAAAGTGATACTAAGTCGGAGTACCCCATGTTGATCAAAGACAGCAAAGTGATCAGTGGCAAACGCAGCCTTGACAAGGAAACTCTGAAGGAGAAGAGGACCCCCCACAAAAAAGTGCTGGTGTTTCTTTGGCAGGATCTGAGAAAATGTTCCATGACAGTGCTCCATGGAATAATGAATGATAGTGCAAGCCTCATGTTTTATCTTCACCACTGCTATATGTCTATTAGTGCTATGACTTTCTTACTTCTTTCTTGCTTCAATTGTATGTAATTTCTCCTTTAGGAATTTAGTTGGTTTTACTTTTTACTGTCTTAATTCTTCAAAATAACTTAAAAAAAAAAGAAGAAGAAGAAGGAAGGAAAGAATCCCTGTCTTCACAACTTCCCCCAGCTAGGACCAACAAAAATTCTCCTGCCAACCTCGTTGGGTGAAATACTGGCCCCACTGAAGTCAATGAACATTTTGCCATTTACTCCAGTGAAGCCAGGATTTCATCCCATGTATTTATTATTTAAACTCTATGCCTTTGTCTTTGTGATTTGCTTCTTGCCATTAACTGCCATCGCATGTGCTGGATCCTGGTTCTCAGTTCTCCCTTTTGGCTCATTTCTCCTTCCTCATCCCAGAGGCTACTGTTATTATTGGATAGTTCAACATAAATAAATTCGTTTCATAGCTATAACAAAGACTGAGGCATCCATTTCAGCTGCAAATGGTGAAAAGGCAGGTGGTCTGCATGCTTGTTGTGCACAGCTTCAGTGATGAACATATACTAATGTGTGCGCCACCAAACTTGTCAAATCAAGTTTACAATATACAGTCTGTCTACCAGACAATGAATAGAAATATGCTTTATGCCTCCCACTTTCATCCTAGTACTAATGACACACATTACAGAAATCCAGTAAAAATTATGATATTACTGAAAACCCATGTTGAAATAAAAAAAACCAGGGTGGACACAGAGAATCAAAATGTCGACAGCTCTTGCTTCAGTTAAAAGTAGCAAGGGAAAACTGTCAGGGAGAAAATTTCTTTGAATAATTGATGTCCATCTCACTGCCTGTGAAAAGCCCATGGAACAAACAATAAAGTCAATAACCTTAAGGCAGGTCAATATTAAAGCACTGTGAGAGGAGAGCAGAAGACAGCCTGAGACTAACAAACAGTAAATTGGCAGTGGGATTTATATTAAACTTGTCTTTCCCAAAGTCAAGCATGAAGATGTAGATCAAAACACAAACTTGTTTTTTTTCAGTATAAACTACCCAATTGCTGTCAGTTTGCACTTCTTTCCTGTACATATATTTCTTTTGTGGTCTCCTGCTGCATAACTTTTAGATCTAGATGTCTGATAAAGCTGGTTGAAAATGGGAATTTCCATCCTGTGGGAAATTCTAGTATTTTGTGGAATGAGGGGAGTCCCATATTTGGACAATTTTTTTTTCAGGCGGGAAAGCACTGAAAAAATTGGATTTTTAAATGTTGAAACATTTTGTTATGATATTTTCCGTTGATATGAAATGTTTAGACATTCCCAAATTTCTTTGAATAACTGATCTATGTCTCACTGCCTTTGAAAAGTCCAGGGAACAAACAAAGTCAGTAATCTTAAGGCAGTTCAATATAAACTGACAGCAACTGGATAGTTTAATTTTTTTTTTTAAAGTTGTTTCATTTCAATTTGTCAAACCAAATCAAATTGTTTAATTTCACCTCGGGTCAACATTGAACTGTATCTGCATCAGCTGCTGCACTATGGGGATTGTAGTTTGGCTGCCTAATGACTCCATTCTCTTCAGTGAGATGGTCTCCCTCTCTGGACTACATCTCCCATGATGCACCATGATCATAATGATCCTATGATGCACCATGGCAGTTCATCAGAGGGGATGCGTTGGTGTTTCATGGAAGATGTAATCTCACTGCGGAGCCCAGCCTCTAGGGGAGAATGGGGCCATAAGTCATCTGAACTACAGCTCCATGGGGCCCCACAGCAGCTCAGGCATACACAGATAATATCTAACTGACCCAACACACAACATTTCAATTTCATTTGGCGAAATACTTTGATTTGGGTCAATCCAAAACAAAAATATTTCATTTATACATTGAACTAGACATCTTAGTAAGAGACAATCCTTGTCCTGAGGAGCTAACATGCAAACAGATAAGACAGATAAAGAGTAGGAGGGGAAACTGAGGCACAAGATGGTAAAGAGACCTGCCCAAAATCGCACAACAGGTCAGCAGCGGGCATTAACCTTTGGCCTATAAAAGTATCTTGTTCCCAGGGACCCAAAACAGATATACTATGAGTTCTGGCAACTCTCACTGACTTAAATGCATTTCAGGTTTTCAGGGTCTCTCTATATTGGATACCAAGTTTGGTGAATGTTATATACTGTTTACGAAATGGAGTTCTCATTAGTAAGACATATTTATTTAGCATTAGAATGAATTAAAATCTTGGGTCTTTTTATATCCAAACTCACCTTCAGAATTTCAGTCCAATTGTAAATATTACTAATAATATTTTCCCACTGTAGAAATTAGTATTTTATTAGTAATTTGGGGTCAAATCCTGAAGTCCTCATTCAATTTTTATTCAGCTCATTCCTCAGGCAAAATCTCCCATTAACTTAATAACAAACTACTAGAGAGTCCAGGATTTGGCCCTTTGTTTCTACAATTGTTCAGTCACAATTGTTCAGTGGTTACAGCTTCCTCTTGATCCAGGAAGGAAGAAAGACGCAGCAACCTTTTCCCTGGCATGGCTTACTTCCCCTTCTCTGCCAGCGCAAATACACTGGCCAGTGAGTTGGGGTTGAGCTTTGGCTCCAACTCCAGTCTCCACCCACCTATGCAAGATGGGTAGCAGCAGCTACTTTCCTTACCCCAAGTTGCTATCCAAAATACAGGTAGCAAGCAAAAGGTTGTAATGAGGCTCCTTATTCCCCGAGTCCCTGCACGAGCATGCTCACACTCTGGCCCTACATGAATAAGGATTACCCTAGCAAGGAAGCACTCGGTCCATGTTCCGAAAGGGGCACCATGGAAGCTGGCCACACACAAATCTTCCAAAGCACATTACGCCGGACACGCACCCTTCTTGCTGTCTGAGTTGGAGTAGAGCCATCCAACCGTGCTAAATCGCTTAGTAGCTTTGCGATGGGGATGGCTGGTACGGAATTTTACAAGAAAATATCTTTTTTGTTGAAAAATGCTAATTTCATTGAAATGCCAGAAACATTTTTGCTGAAGTATTTTGGTTTCAAATAAACGTTCATCAGGAAGGTTTCTCAGGTGATGGAGTTTCTGTTAAAAATCAAAAAGAGAGAACAAGATCCACCCCACAAGACCGAATAGCCTGATTGTTAGGGCATGAAAGTGGGATATAGGAAATGTACGTTCAAGGCCCTGATCTGGAGCAGGTACTTAAACTGGGTTTTCCACATCAGTGCCCTAATCAATGAGCTATTGGGTCTTCTGCAGTAAGAGTTTCTTTCTCTCTCTTACACACACACATTTTATTGTCCCCCCTCCCACACCCACCCGCAAAAAAAAAGGTTGTGTCATTTCAGTGTAGAATGAAAACAAATTTCATAACCTCAAGATTTTTTGCAAAATGTAATTGTTGTTTTTCAGCCAGCCCTAGTCATGGTCACCAACAAACTAAACTTTTTTTCATTTGCGACTCAAATCCAGTATTGAACTCAGACCTACAGATGCAGAAGAGGGGAAAGGGTAGAATACTAAGCCTCTGCATCACCTAGCCTCATTTCTACATAGCTAAAGGTGCAAGCCACCCTTTGATTATGCGCAAATGGAAATGAATGCTCGGCAAAGAAATCAGGCAAAGTGGCTGTAATACATGAACTCCAAAAGCATTGCAGGATGCCGCCTTCCTTCTTTACTGTCTTGGTTAGTTTGTATTCCTAGTCATCTTTACGGTTCCCCACGGTGCCATAAAGAAAGGCGAATCTGTCTTAAGCATGAATTAATGTGCAGTGATATTATAGCAGCTTCTTGCTTTCCCCTCTGAATTCACTCCGCAATGCTTCAGTTTTAGTCATGCAGTAGTAGTTTGCAGTTACCTGCTTGTCTCAGGAAGAAAGTTTGATAGCAATTAATTGAACTTGCCCTTTGCTCTCTTACTTGGTATTTGCCTATGGCCGAAGGCACAAATATACAACTGTCATAAATATAAAGGGAAGGGTAACCACCTTTCTGTATACAGTGCTATAAAATCGCTCCTGCCAGAGGCAACATCCTGTTACCTGTAAAGGGTTAAGAAGGTCAGCTAACCTGTCTGGCACCTGACCCAAAGGACCAATAAGGGGGCAAGATACTTTCAAATCTTGGGGGGGAGGGGGAGGAGGCTTTTGTTTGTGCTCTTTGTTTACGTGGTTGTTCTCTCTTGGGACTGAGAGAGACCAGATAGAAATCCATCTTCTCCAACCCATCCTAATCCAAGTCTCCAATATTGCAACCAGTATAAGTAAGCCAGGCAAGGCGGATTAGTTTATCTTTTGTTTTATGTGAATTTTCCCTGTGTTAAGAGGGAGGTTTATTCCTGTTTTCTGTAACTTTAAAGTTTTGCCCAGAAGGGGATCCTCTGTGTTTTGAATCTGAATACCCTGTAAAGTATTTTCCATCCTGATTTTACAGAGATGATTTTTACCTTTTTTTTTTTTAAATAAAATCCTTCTTTTAAGAACCTGACTGATTTTTCCATTGTTCCAAGATCCAGGGGTTTGGGTCTTTGATGATTTTGTAACAAATTGGTTAGGATATTATTCTCAAGCCTCCGCAGGAAAGGGGGTCTGTAGGGCTTGGGGGGATATTTTGGGGGAAGATGTCTCCAAGTGGTCTCTTTCCCTGTTCTTTGTTTAAAACGCTTGGTGATGGCAGCATACTGTTCAAGGACAAGGCAAAGTTTGTACCTTGGGGAAGTTTTTAACCTAAGCTAGTAAGAATAAGCTTAGGGGGCCTTTCATGTGGGTCCCCACATCTGTACCCTAGAGTTCAGAGTCAGGAAGGAACCCTGACAACAACTCAATTAAATCGAGTCCTCTTGTGATAATATACATAGAAGTGCCATGAGGGAAGCTTTGCCATGACACTCCTTGTTGCATTTCACAAGTTTATTCAAAAGCATATATTTCAGTGGGGAGGCCTGTCATTCGAGTCTTGTCCTGTATGTGAGATGAGCTAATGCAATGTCAGTTACCTGAACAGAAGGGACCTTGCTTCCAGATTTTCCATTGTGCTCTGCAGATGACAAATGGTGTAGGATTGGCACCAAAAGAGAGAGAGGGATTGTGAATAGCTCTCAACACTAGCTTCTTCTTAGCAGAGGTTTACAATTTCATTGTTGATTCCTCTAATTTGGATAGGCACAGTATAAGCTCGTATAATGCTACCCATCTATAGGTCTTTCATATAATAGCAATAAAAGGGGGCAATTGTAGCGAACAAGGTGGTAAACTTAAGTTACTCTAAAACTAGTCAGAGAATTGAAATAATGAAATAAGGGAGGCTGAATCAATTATTCAAGTCTGTGAGAAAATTGTAGACCATTTGTGGTTCCAGGGATCCAGACTTCAAACTGCAATGTCATCGACGAGTGTTGCTTATAGTGATTAGCGATATAGCAAAACTGCAGGAACATTGCTGTGGGAACCACAGGGACATCATTAATTTTTGAGAAACACAAGGAAGTTGGAGGATCCAAATAGATGCAACTATTGCCAACAGCAGGAGGGAGGGAGCTGGAAAAAGACACAAGTAACTTTTGATGGCAGTATAACCCATGGTGGTGCATACCCACTGAAATATAGGACTGAAACATGGCAGTATAACCCATGGTGGTGCATACCCATTTGCTGCCATAATGAAATCATAAATAAACTGAAAAATACAAAAAGTACCCATAAAGAGACCGTGGGCAAATAATATATGGGAAACAAACAATAAACTGATTTATTTCATAAACAAATTACTTTTCCCAAATCAGAATATTGTGCTTTTATCCAGTCATTCACAAATTTTAAATAAGCCTAACAACGTCTCTGGGGACTATAATTATTAGTAGACCACATTTTCCAGAATGACAAATGAAGATGCAGACAAAGTTGCCCAGCAAGTGATGAAGTCAGAATAAGAACCCAAGAGTCTTTAAGTTCATATGAACAAATACTTTTAATAGAATTTGAATTTAAATTTGGCTTTACTCATTAATATCTGTGTTAAATTTCCTGATATGTTGCTTATGGTAGATAGCAAAAGGTTTTCTGCCCTCTCTTTGTATGCATATACATGCAATATTTATCTAGATAGCATGCCTTTAACCATGAGCTTCTTCTAGAAAATAAAATGCTTTCATTGCCATTTGCATAGTGTGATTATAAATTGTTCCAGAGTTGAAGGATCAGATTCAGACGTGTGTTTAGTATCTGCTATTCTCTTTAAAGTCAATAGGAGTTTGGGTTCTCAGAGCTTCAGGTTATGTCCTAGTCCCACAAATGGAGTGGACAGCAAACACTACCCCAAAAGGCTATATCATGATCTCTTTTGCAAAAATGCACCATCCTGAATTCACAGCAGTTGTGCTCAAAGCTGCTTACTATATATGCATTAAACTGACTAAGGTGTGATATTCACACTACACACATCCACTCAGACACATGAGCAAGCACTCCATTCTATCTTTGCTAGTATGTCACTGGTTGCCAAAACTGGGAGAAATCAATCTTTTCCTCATCTTCCCCTTCCCACAATGAACTGTTAAAACCCCAAGATCAAAATCTGATACAAGGACAAAAGGATTTCCCCTTCTTCTGAAAGAAAGAAAAAGTTATTGTTTCTGACACGCTTGTTATCAAAGTATGATGACCCATCCCTTCCACCAAACTTATGTTATGATGGGCATACATGTCTGTTTGTGAATGTCACTTCTGATCCACGTGCTACCCTCTTTCGTAGTGTTTTGGGATAGAGACCAATTCATGAAAGAAAATCCATAGCAGAAAAAGGAAGCAAATAATAATAAGACAGGGGCACTGGTAGCTAAATAGTAATAGAGATGTTCTTATACAGACTTGACCTTATTCTGCATAGCCTTGTTCAGCTTGCCAACGAATATAGACCAGCTAACCACCTGCTCAGCATTGAAATTCCTTCTTAAACAATTCTCCAGAAAATCCTTTTGATGTTAATCCACTACTTAAAAAAAAAGAGCACTGCTTAAAAAAAGACAAAGGGAAATCTGCACACCCTTGAAATGTAATTGTCATCTGACGGTGATCTGGTGCTGTATTTGTATGAATGAATTATATTGTTCTCTAATTCAGACTGTGAAAGGAGGGACAGTCTTGAGGGTAAGACACTGTACTGTGATTCAGGAGAACTGGTTCAGGTCCCAGCAGACTCTCTTTCAACTCTATCCAAAGACTTTAGAAGTCATTGGGAGACTTCCCATTCACTGCAGCAGGATTAACATCAGGCTTTTAAGTGACTTTGGGCAAGTGACTTAGTATCTGCATCTGAAAACAGGGGAAAATTATTTCCTTCCTCTGTCCTTTGTCTTTTCTATTTAGATCCTAAACTCTTTGGGATGGGGATCATCTTTTATTGTGTCTTTGCAGCACATAGCACCATAGGACCACCCACCTCCAAAGGGATGTCTAGGCATTAAGATAATAAGAAAACAACGAAAAAAGAAAGGAAAAAGAAAAAGGAAAATAAATTTCTTGGCCCTGGGTCTGGTTGTCTCTCTGTTTTGTACAGCACAGAGCACACTGATATGACACAAATTTTGACAAAGTTTCCTGCCTAACTGGCGGAGTGAAAATACTTAGGACAGTAGCGTATTTACACCAGATGTGAACATAGGTCACTGAAAAATATTTCAAAGCAAAGTAGATGGAGAGTCGGTGAGGCACAGAATGATAGGAAGGTGTTTCTGGATGACAGAAGCTGCAAAGACCAACAGCTGTTATACCAACAGTGACAAGATTGTGGAAGTGGATAGAGATTCAATGGGAGACCATCTATGGGTTGGTTAAGAGCTTTCCTTTCTACAATAGTAGGAAAGATTTTAGTAGGTCTTGTACTGAAAAAAATCATAGGGTGTCTTCCAAAGCCCACGGAATTGAAGGGAATCTTTCCAGGGACTATAACTGGCTTTGGATCAGACACATAGTAAAGAATTCCCTCATTTATTAAGCAGTCAGATCTATAAGATCATGAAATGAGATAGTAATAAGCATCCTAGTATCTGTCACAACATTTGTCATGGGGCTTCATTGCATACTTGACTTGGGGTTTATACAATTCTATGCCAATGTGCAGTAGAATTAGGCGTTTGCTTACATCATTCTTCTCCACAGTAGGAGACAGAGGAGAAATTATTATAAGGGATAAGAGATAGTAGCATTTGGTGGTGAAATAATAATTAAAACTGCTGTGTGATTTCAGAGGTGAGATGGCATAACAATATGAATCAAACAGCTGGTTTCTTGTACTAAATGCTTATTTATATACTTTAACATATCCATATACTTCATATGAACATATACTTCACAGGTAAGTTTCAGAGTAGTTGCCGTGTTAGTCTGTATCCGCAAAAAGAAAAGGAGGACTTGTGGCACCTTAGAGACTAACAAATTTATTTAAGCATAAGCTTTCATGAGCTGCAGCTCACTTCATCGGATGCATTTCCTACAGAAAATATTTCCTTTTGATAGCTCAAGCCCCATTCCACAGTAAGTCAGCTAGAGCTGGGCAAACATTTTTGGACAAAAAAAAATTTCACAGAAAGATACAGGTTCAAATCAATCAAAACTTTTCACAAATTTGTGCTGATTTGTTTCAGCTACAAAACAACAACAATAAAAAAGAGTTGAAACATTTTGTTTAGTCAATTTCTAAAATGAAACATTTTGACTTTTTGATTCACAATGCTGTTTTGAATTGTATTTGAAGTTTATTAATAAAAACTAAAAGGATAAAAACTCATTTTTTTTTAATTTTTCTGACCCAAATTCTGTTATTCTCACAGCTCTGAAGTCAGCTGGCATACAGCAGACAATTTACCTTTTGTGTCCTCCGCTTACCAAATGACACTTTGAGAACAAAGTAGGCGAGATAATATATTTTTATTGGACCAACTTCTGCTGGAGAGACAAGCTTTCAAGCCACACAGAGCTTCTGGGAAAAGTAACTCCCAGTGTCACAAGTAAGTAGTTGACATATATTCTAATAGACCATTCAATGTGAAGTTGTCTATTAACACCTCTGCAGTTCATAGGACAAAAAGAAGGAGTCAGTGGGTTACAGATTGTTGTGAAGGCTCCTGTAACCCTCTAACTCCCACTCTACCGTGAATGGTCCCTTACAATATGTGCTAACTGCTTATGCTAAACAATCTGTTACACCTTGCATTTTGCTTTGATGCTGGGAGTTCCTTTCCCAGACCTGAAGAAGAGCTCTTTGTGGCTGAAAAGCTTCTCTCTCTCTCTCACCCACAGAAGTTGGTCCAATAAAAGAGATTACCTCACCCACCTCATCTCTCTAATATTCTAGGACCCACATGGATACAGCTACATTGCACTCTTTGAGAACGTGCATCTTGCAGAGAACGTTTGTACTCTCTCTCTGCCCCGCTATCCCTTGCCTTACCAAGTAAATGGTAGATACTCCAAAACGTTCTCATATAAAAGCATTTTACTTAACGGAACAATCCTGCAACAGACAGGGGAGAGAGGATGGGAACCATATGAACTTGCTGATCTTTCCATCTCTAATTCCTATGACTACACAATTATTTCCACTGCAGCTTTACACAAACAGTCAGTCAAGGCAACATTAACCTTATTCCCCCCTAAGAAGGAGCAGTTCTGTTCTTTGTAAATGTAGTTATGCCATGAGCAGTGACAACCATGGCATACTCTCTCTTTTATGCCCTCATCCAATGTCTAATGACTCCAGTGGACTTTTGATCAGGCCCTTAAATTTCCTGAGTGCAGAGGAGAGTTCTATCTATTCTCTTGTCATCAGAATGTTCACATCCCATGATTCCCACTTAAAGCCTCCTTAATCTCTCCCTCCGCCCTGTCTTCTTTCACAGTATTAAAAAAGGACTTGGGGAAACATCTCTTCTTATTGCAAGCACCAGCAGCACCGCAGTAATCTACACAAAAGGCAGAGAATATAAGGAATAAATCAATGTGCCAGAGGTGGCTCTGTTACTATATTTGGTATAAAAACACTTATAGGGTGTTGACTTTTAAATGATGCAGCTCAGCAAGGGTTTCGAGAGCATAAGGACAGGCTGACATCAACATAAGAATAATCATTCAGGAGAACAGTCTTTGAAACATGAGGCACTGAACTCAATTGGATAATGAAACACTGGAATCTCCACAGGGAATATTTTTCACCTCCATAAAGAACATTATATTAGATGACTTTTTCATTTAGACAGGGCATTTTTTTTTTATTAACAAAAGCAATGGATGTCTTTTTGGCTCAGGGTCTAAACATTTTTCTTTTCCTCCCTTGCTACTACTTCCCTCTCCGTGTTCAATGATATGAAGACGTGCAGTATCAATGCAGTTTGATGGAAAAATTTCCTCCTTGCCTTAAAAATGGTCCCTAGACAGACACAAAGGCCATGCTGGTAAGAATCCAGCAGCTCGAAAAGCCCTCTATTTCACTGAGAATTTCCTTAGTTTTACAATATGGGAAATGTTGTCTTGCTGAGTTAAAGGATAAAACAAGAACTTCTGAGTGCATTAGACAGCCAGTGTCTTCAAATGTACCCAACCCCATCCACACTGCTAGACCAGTTTCCCAGATGAGCTTCCCAGCTGGCTATCTCGTTCCAAGGCCGCTTCTCCAGTCCTAACCCATTGTAAAGTGAAAGGGATCACCCCTCTCTTCTCGTTCACCTGCACTATCCCATCCCCATTTAAATATACCAATAGGGCTCCCATTTGGCAAACCACAGGAGAATCTGCCAAAGGGGAAATTAACAGAGCTGCAAACTGCACATCTCAGCCTTCTCTTTCTGGTTGTCCTGCTGGTAGAAAGGGCTAGTACCTGAGGAAGAAGAGACTTGCAGCCAGTTCCACTACGGAGACAGTTTCTCTGTCAGATGAGTTTCCTGTGGTTTCCCAAGAGGGAGCCCCATAATGACCCACCTTTCTTAGTGCACTGGAATTGGATGCCCAATGCAGAAGTGTTCCACATTTGAGTGTGAATTAGGTTATGGTTAGAAGGGAGCATTTAAGGAGAGGGTTCGCTAAAAGGCTTTGATCCAGCAGAAAGACAAAGCAGAAGCACAAATGAGGCAGTTTCCAGTGAAGTCCTACTGCTCCTCCAGCACCTGGGGCGAACAATAGGACGGTTATGACAAGGAAGCCAAATTCCAGTTTCCCTTTGTAATTTCCTTCCCTCAGAAATCTCTTTATGCTCAGAACGCTAAAGTCCTGTGTGACATAGAAAGTTTGTGGCTTCTGAGACTGCTATATGGAAGAGGGGTCCAAAGCAATGTTAGAATTTATGGGAAAGTTGCCAAAAGAACGATTGTAAATCTTTTAGAATTCTGCAAAGTCTCTAAAGTTTTGATGGATTTTAAAGGTCTGAAGGGACCATTATGCAGGACTGGATATTCATAACATAGGCCAAAGAATTTCACCCAATAATTCCCATGTGTAGCGCAATAATTTGGGCTATGTGCTAGTGATATGAAAAGTACTAAGAAAATCAGAGATTTTCCTCCTTGAAATAGCCTACATTTGAGAACAGTTTCACCAAGGTATGCAGAATTAAGGGTTCTATACCTTCCTGTTAGTGGAACCTTCAACACAACCATAGCTATGGAGGCACAGGGGTTGCCTCTCTGCTACTACATATGAGCAATAAAAATACAAGCGAGATGCCGATAGAAGCAGACTTGATACTACGGCATCTCAACAAACAGACCCTGTAGTGGACAATAATTATTCTTACAGCCTCACACTGTAACCAGCTTGCAACACATGAAAACTAGAAAGTCCTGTTTCCCCTTTTGCCAAACTGAAAGCCAAAATGCAGGGCTCAATGGGGCACTTCTGTTTGGAATGAGAAATCAATGGCACGGAAGCAAGGTAATCTTTGATGTGATCTAGTTGCTTACAGAAATATACCCAAAATCCTGTTTCTCTGAAGAGCTGAAATATATATTTTCCTGAAATCCCAAGCCAGATGCCCTATTCACCACCCTCCCTAAGAAGTGCTGTCTCTCATTGCTGCTTTCCAGCGTCACACACAACTGCCACTTCTCATTCACACAGCAGCACGGAAACAACAAATAGCCCCTGCATTTAGAATCTCTGGGAAAGCCTCTTAGCCACATTTGTTGTGCAGCACCATGGCTGACAAGGTAAACTAAACCATTAGCCTCAAAGTAGTCCTTTAATGAGCCTCTGGATGGCTACCTGCTTGTATACATCCATTCAATAAAATCCCTCCCATCTTAATGACCTTTAATGGGACCCATTACAGCATTTTCACTGAGAAGTTACAGTCTTCACTGCTGCACATAACTGCAGAGAGTGCGATTTTCAAAACCACTGGCATAACTCTGTTCCAAGTCAACTGGAGTTTTACCATTGACTTAGGTTGGCCTACAAACAGCTTTTGTATCTGTTTCTGTGAGGGGCATGATGTTTACCAAAGTATTTATAACAGCACAACCCATTGTGTGGACATCACCTTATTGGTATAAAGCTGCCTTAGACCAGAATAGCTTCTTGCCCTAAATTTACTAGGAGTTTCTACCACTTATACTAATTTCAAACCAATATAGTTAAAGGGGCACAAAATCTATGTGCAGACCAGCCCTTAAGGGGTTAGCCTCAAACTGGTGGGGACTGTGCTACTTTACAACAGCATGGTTAAGGTGGTACAAGTTGTGTGTGTAGACAAGGCCTTAGATGCAAGCACAATTATGCCAACACCGAAAACTTCCTTAAACCCTGTTTAACATTTAAGGTGGAAGCCTAAACAATGGCAGTAGTAAAGTCATACAAAGTAACAGCAGAAGGAAGTAGTAAATGGTAATCAAGTCTTCATGAGACTATTACAGACAAGGCCATAATCAAATGAAAAGCAATACAATACATATGCAGTCACGCAGCTCTTACAAAGCAGGAGAGCCACTCGGTTACCCTTACCACTGTGGTTGTTCCAATTGCAACTTTGGCTCCCTCCGACATTACAAGTGGGGAACACATGTAGATCCACTGATGCCATTTCATTAATTTGATGCAAATGACAGTACCTGGGTGCTGCACCTTAGATCTGTACGATTTTTGCCCCCTTCCTCATTGTCATGCAGCACTATAATGCATCTTACTCTGATATGCCTGGCAGGAGACAGTGATATTAACTGTGAAGTCTGTAGGCTTCTGCCAAATTCACAAATGCTGGCAGCAGAGCCTATAGAAGGGGCAGACAGGGCTTGGAAAATGAGGAGTAATTTAATGCAAATGTTCTGTGCCGCTCCCCAGGCTCCAAGATTAGGGATGTCAAAAAACTTAAGTGCTCCTTCTGGTTAATAGTATAGAGAACTAATTATTACTTACTGTACTTAAGGTTTTCTAAAATGACTGTATTCGTCATTTTTTCCAAGCAAGGCTCTTGTTGTTTTGTGCGCTGAAGTGTATTTTGCCAGAGTGCTCAGTACTTTTTCCCCCTCAAAGTGAAAGTTAATTGTTAAGTTTGATTTTTAGCCATGATTTTCTTTCACTTAACTTATTTTTACTCCCTGGTGTAGTAGCTAATGGTATATGTTTAAAGAAAGACAAGGATTACATTTTCTACTGCAGATAAGCACACCTTATGACAAGGGCTAGGGCTGTGTCTAACACATACCCTCTAATTTTCTAAGAGAAACTCTTAAAAGCATGTTTACAGATTGCTTCTGAAGGTGAAAAATGCTTGCATGTGAAGAGAGGGGGAGGGCTTCTTTTTTATTTGCCCAGCTTTCCAAGTGCTGTAGAATATGCTCCTACTGGGGCACTTTGATTCACTGCGCTAGATATACCTTGCAGTCATGTTTCGGTAATATAAATAATCCTGATTCATTACTGAAAGATTCTAGATTAACAGCTGTGCTTTCACGCACAGCTGAATAGTTCATTAGAGAATTTAAGCTAGCTGCAATCTGTCTATCCCAAGAAGAGTAAAATAGTACTTCCTGGATCATCTTAATGTATAACGAGATGAGCATGGTCAGCATTTATCTCTAAGCAGACTAAGCAGCCGTCTCCTTACTTATGAATTCATTTTGGTTTATGTGGGCTTTACTTATTTTCAAAATATTTTATGGCCAAAATATGACTGATATTCACCAAATTCACAACCCTTTTGATTTATAAGCTTTTAATAGTACGTCCAAATCAGTGATGCTTTAAATGGTAGATTTCAGAGTAGCAGCCGTGTTACTCTATATTCGTAAAAAGAAAAGGAGGACTTGTGGCACTTTAGAGACTAACAAATTTATTTGAGCATAAGCTTTCGTGAGCTACAGCTCACTCATCAGATGCATTCAGTGGAAAATACAGTGGGGAGATTTATGTACACAGAGAACTGAAACAATGGGTGTTACCATACACACTGTAAGGAGAGTGATCAGGTAAGGTGAGCTATTACCAGCAGGAGAGTGGGGGTGAGGGGACCTTTTGTAGTGATAATCAAGGTGGGCCATTTCCAGCAGTTGACAAGCACGTGACCTGTAGCTCACAAAAGCTTATGCTCAAATAAATTTGTTAGTCTCTAAGGTGCCACAAGTCCTCCTTTTCTTTAAATGGTAGTATCCAAAACTCTTCTCTCGGTCTCCTTAAAAATAATAATCTCCTGTCTTCTCAAAGACTGCATTTACACATAGAACATCCAGTCTGACCTCCCCCCAGATATGGCTTTGGTTTTGGTATTTAAGACATGTTCAGTGCTCAGACTGGTGTTTTGTTCTATAAATATCCTGATACCATTATAGCATTAACTACACTAGTAAGACGATGTAATTTTAGTACATGCCTATGGAAATGTGTGGAGCCTCTGAGCAAACCCAGCAGCGTTGGGTGAAATAATGGAATTTTTTGTTGTTGTTGTTGTTCACTTGCAATTCTGAAAAATACATTTTAAAAAATAGTTTTGGGTTGAACCAAAAAAAAAAAAATTCAATATTTTCAGTGAATCAAAAAGATCTTATGGGTCAAAACAAAATGTTTCATTTCAATTCTGAGCACTTAACATTTAATTTAAAAAAATTAAAGGAAATTTCAAAACCAAAAAGGCATTTTGAATTAAAAATTTAACACACTTCATTTCTAAACAAAACATTTCGATTTTTATGGATTTCTTCCCTCCCAACTGAAACAAATTGGTGAAATGGACATGAATGTGCAGAATGTTTTCATGCTGATGAATCTGCTTTTTTTTTTTTTCTCCCCAAAAAAGTTTGAGTTGAATAATTTTACCCAGCTCTAAAGCACACTCTGAACAAACATTTTCTGTAAGTAGCTACTGGTTTTCAGTGCCTCGCTTTTCGGTTGCCCAAGTTGAGGTACTTATTTTCAGACATACTGAGCATCCAGAATTCTGACTGATGACAACAGGAGTTGCAGACATTCAATATCTCTTAAAAAAATCAGACTCAAAATGTTTGAAGTTGGCCAAAATGAGTGGCCACTTTTGAAAATTTGGTAGCCTTTATTTCCGGACACTTGCATCGACTGCATCTGATCTGACGGCTCTTTCAGTAAATAGAAAGCTCTCTGCCTTTATTTCAGTCAAACCTGATTCCTATGTTCTCATTATACATTACTTCATATATCAATTCAAAACCAGAATTTGTCACAAAAGACTACTCAGAACTGTTTTAAAAGATATATAAAGTATGGATATTCTTCCTGTCTATGTTTATTGAAAATAACTACCAGGACACTCAAGTTCTTTTTTAAATGTTTTATTTCTAACTGCAACATAGCCAAAGGAAAGGGACTGCTGAAATGAAGTACTCGTTATTCATTGGTACATAAATATATGGGAGACACGAGTCTATGTTTTGGTTGAAAAACAGGTCATTTACTGTTGTTCGTTTTCCTTCAAATCAATCCAAGTCCTGCACATGGTGCATAGTAATTTGTTCCATTGCCAAGTTCTCTCTAAACAAGATTAAAACTTCTTATGTCAATTTGTGAGCAAAGGGGGTTTGCTGATTACTGAAATTCTAGAATAAAATGTGAAATTAAAGACAAACAATTCACAAGACACAGACAGTTTATGTTATTAGAATCACGAGTATGATTAATTAGTCACTTACTTTGAGTGCTTTCCTCTGTTTCTTTCTTCACCGGTGTTGCAATTGCCTGCTGTGGACATCAGGTATACTGCTATGCTATGCATACTAATACAACCAATTGAATGATACACCAAAGTTGTCTCTGCACTGGAATTTTACAGCTCATTAAGTTTTTAAGTCAACAGAACACTGGAGTCCAGTGAATAGGTCAGAAGTCAAATGTCACCAGACACTACAGAAAAGTAACTAACCCAGGGGATGAGTTCTGCCATTTGACAGCTGAAGTTATAGGGCATTTGCTGACTTTGTTTTCACATGATTTTAAACTTGCAATACCGCACCCATGCCCTGAATCAGCAAAGCACACACGTCCATGCTTAAGTCCCATTGAAGCATGAGCTTAAGTAACTTTATTGAATAGGGCTGGGCTTAGCACATGCTCAAGTGCTTTGGTGAACAAAGGCCAAAGAAAGGATTGTCAGTTAGAGCAGAGTAGGGAATTGTTTGCTCATCCTGTGAATATTTTTGAGAGTTTGAAATTTATTCCTGTCTCCAACTGGGAGACAAAAAGTAAAAATGTCAAAACATTGTTGTGAATCAAAAAGAAAACTTTTTTTGCATTTGGGTCAATTAAAATGTTTTGTTTTGATTTCAACCTTTTTTAAAAACAATCTTATGTCAATATAATTAGCTAACATTTTTAAACAAAAAGACCTTGAGAACTGGAAAACCAGAATTTTAGAAAAATGTTAAAAAAACAAAAATATAGGGACAAATTCAAAAAAACATTTTTCTTAGCTTTTGAATTGGGAAATTCATAGACCCCAACTGGTTCTGCAAACGTTTTTCAGTTTTGACTAATCAGCATTCTTGACCAGAATGCAATTTGTCAAATTCCCAGCCAGCTCTTTTACCTATACAATGTTGTGCCGAATAAAACCAAAAAAACAACCAAACCCTCACCACAGAGCCTTCTAGAACTGAGATTTCTCTAAAGTTTCTTTGCCTTTAAAGAGTTTTAGGGGAGAGCAGCTCTTCCTATCATAAGAACATAAGAATGGCCATACTGTGTCAGACCAAAGGCCATACTGGGTCAGACCAAAGGTCCAACTAGCCCAGTATCCTGTCTTCCGACAGTGCCAGGTGCCTCAGAGGGAATGAACGGAACAGGGAATGATCCATCCCCTGTCGCCCATTCTCAGCTTCTGGCAAACAGAGGCTAGGGACACCATCCCTGCCCATCCTGGCTATTAGCCATTGATGGACCTATCCTCCATGAATTTATCTAATTCTTTGTTGAACCCTAAAAAAAAGAAAAGGAGTACTTGTGGCACTTCAGAGACTAACAAATTTATTTGAGCATAAGCTTTCATGAGCTACAGCTCACTTCATCAGATGCATACAGTGCAAAATATAGTGGGGAGATTTTATATACACAGAGAACATGAAACAATGGGTGTTACCATACAGACTGTAACCAGAGTGATCAAGAAAGGTGAGCTATTATCAGCAGGAGAGCAGGGGGGCAAGGGGGAACCTTTTGTAGTGATAATCAAGGTGGGCCCTTCACAGCATCCTCTGGCAAGGAGTTCCACGGGTTGACTGGGGTGTTGTGTGAAGAAATACTTCTTTTTGTTTTAAACTTGCTGCCTATTAATTTCATTTGGTGACCCCTAATCCTGTGTTATAAGGGGAAGTAACTAACACTTCCCTATTTACTTTCTCCACACCAGTCATGATTTTATAGACATCTGTCATATTCCCCCCGCCCCCTTAGTGGTCTGTTTTCGAAGATGAAAAGTCCCAGTCTTATTAATCTCTCCTCATAGGGAAACTGCTCCCTACCCCTAATCATTTTTGTTATCCTTTTCTGAACCTCTTCCAATTCCAAAATATCTTTTTTGAGATGGGGTGACCACATCTGCACGCAGTATTCATGATGTGGGCATACCATGGATTTACATAGAGGCAATATCATATTTTCTGTCTTATTATCTATCCCTTTCCTAATGATTCCCAACATTCTGTTCGCTTTTTTGACTGTTGCTGCACATTGAGTGGATGTTTTCTGAGAACTATCCATAATGACTCCAAGATCTCTCTCGAGTGGAAATAGCTAATTTAGACCCCATCATTTTATATGTACAGTTGGGATTATGTTTTCCAGTCTGCATTACTCTGCATTTAACAAAGTTGAATTTTGTTTGCCATTTTGTTGCCCAGTCACCCAAAGTCAAATACAGAGGAAAGGCTCGGGGACAAAGAGACTCCATTGAGAATTTTTTTCATACTCCATAAGCCACTTTGCTTCATTCAAGCTGGGAGAAAATTCACCTAATACAGCTGTGGAAACTACTTTTAATTGTAATTAATCCAATTGGATCATTAATTGAAATAGCCATGTCACAAGAAGGCTGATTCTGTAGCTGACATTGGTCTAGCTCTTCTGTGCAGAGCAGGGGCTCCCACTTGGGCCCGGTAAGGAGGCAGGGCAGAATTGAAGCCCCTAATGTTGACTGACCCCACCTAATTCGGGTGATTAAGGAAGATGGAGAAGGTGACAGCAGAAGCAGCCAGCTACATTACAGCGGCAGCAGGAACAGCAGCAACAGACCCAGGCTATACTCTTGCAGTTGATGGAGAGCCTCCAGAAGCAAGCAGAGGCACAATTCACCATTTAGCAGTGGTGTCAAGAAGCCCACCTCCAGCAATAGGAGCGAGTGCAGAATCCGTTCGGGCCAAGGGTCTCAGGGGAACGTGGTTGGTTCTGGAGAGGGAAGCTTGGGCTGGCTGGTCCCTGGCCTGGCAAAGCTAGGGTCAGATGTTGGCCTTCCCTCCAGACCTTCGAGAGAGTGGTGAGTGCAACGGGCTGCGATAAAAATCGACTTGGGCAGCCTGTATAGCACTATTCCTGATGCAGCCTACTGACTGGGAAGCAACAAGCAGGCAGGCTCCTAGCCTCTGGTGAAGGCTGCCATCTTAGATAGACTAGGACTGACTCCAGAGACGTAAAGGCACCGGTTTCAGGTTGCACCATTCTTGCAAAGGCATAACCCTAGATCGTAACTCAAAGATTATGGGATCTCATTGCTTGGTGGCTATGCCCAGAGACTAACTCAAGAGAGAAAATCATGAACCAACTTGTCCTGGAACAGTTTTTGAAGGTCCTGCTTATGGGAGCCCAGAGCTGGTAAGGCTATTTCAGCCTGCCTCAATGTGGGAAGCCTTCTTTGAGACTGAAGGGGGCAGAGTAGACTGAATGGTGTGGTCCAAGAAGAGTGACCCAACAGGGAACGTTACAAAACGAATTCTCACTGGGGAAAGACCCCGTATAGCCCAAAACGGGGTGGGGGGAGTGGGTGTTACACAGGACCTACTAGTGCCATGGGAAGTCCCATAATCCAATGGAGGTACTTCTGAAGGAATCCACAGAAGTCTGGTGGTGTGCTTTAGATGAGGCAAGCCTGGTCATATTAGATGAGTATCCCTGATAGACAACTCAGGTAATCACATTCAAAATCATTACAGCTGGCTCTGTTGCCTAGGCTCCACTCTGAATGACTCTGGAGCTCAGTCTGTAATCTTGGGGACAGAATGGCAGAGTTTCCCAGCCATAATGCAGGGGAAAGTAGAAAAACAGTTTAAGACAGGAAGGACCCAGGGTCAATTGGGATACAGAGGGATACAGAGGGACCTAGACAAATTGGAGGATTGGGTCAAAAGAAATCTGATGAGGTTCAACAAGGACAAGTGCAGAGTCCTGCACTTAGGACAGAAGAATCCAATGCACCGCTACAGACTAGGGACCGAATGGCTAGGCAGCAGCTCTGCAGAGAAGGACCTAGGGGTGACAGTGGACGAGAAGCTGGATATGAGTCAACAGTGTGCCCTTGTTGCCAAGAAGGCCAATGGCATTTTGGGGTGTATAAGTAGGGGCATTGCCAGCAGATCGAGGGACGTGATCATTCCCCTCTAATTCGACATTGGTGAGGCCTCATCTGGAGTACTGTGTCCAGTTTTGGGCCCCACACGACAAGAAGGATGTGGAGAAATTGGAGAGAGTCCAGTGAAGGGCAACAAAAATGATTAGGGGACTGGAACACATGAGTTATGAGGAGAGGCTGAGGGAACTGGGATTGTTTAGTCTACGGAAGAGAAGAATGAGGGGGGATTTGATAGCTGCTTTTAACTACCTGAAAGGTGGATCCAAAGAGGATGGATCTAGACTATTCTCAGTGATAGCAGATGACAGGACAAGGAGTAATGGTCTCAAGTTGCAGTGGGGGAGGTTTAGGTTGGATATTAGGAAAAACTTTTTCACTAGGAGGGTGGTGAAACACTGGAATGCGTTACCTAGGGAGGTGGTGGAATCCCCTTCCTTAGAAGTTTTTAAGGTCAGGCTTGACAAAGCCCTGGCTGGGATGATTTAATTGGGGATTGGTCCTGCTCTGGGCAGGGGGTTGGACTAGATGGCCTCCAGAGGTCCCTTCCAACTCTGTTATTCTATGATTCTATGAATTTGGAGAGTAGGGTTGCCAACTTCCTACTCGCACAAAACCGAACACCCTTGCCCCGCCCCCTACCCCGCTCCCGCTCTGAGGCTCTGCTCCCTGCTCATTCCAGCCCCTGCTCTGTCACTCATTCTCCCCACCCTCACTCACTTGCTCATTTTCACCAAGCTGGCTCAAGGGGTTGGGGTGTGGGAGGAGGTACAGGCTCTGGGCTGGGGGTGAAGGTTCTGGGGTGGGGCCAGAAATGAAGGGTTCCGGGTGTAGGAGGGGGCTCTGGGCTGGGGCAGGGGGTTGGAGTGAGGGGGCAGGGGTGAGGGTTCTGGCTGGGGGTGCAGACTCTGGGATGGGGCTGGGGATGAGGGGTTTTGGGGTGTAGGAGGGTGCTCCAGGCTGGGACCAAGGGTTTCGGAGGGCGGCAAGGGAATCAGGGCTGAGGCAGGGGCTTAGGGCACGGGGGGGAGCTCAGGGATGCAGGCTCTGGGCGGCGCTTACCTCAAGCAGCTCCTGGGAGCAGCGGCATGTCTCTCCTCCAGCTCCTACACAGAGGTACAGCCAGGCAGGTCTCCGCACTGCCTCGTCCACAGGCGCCGCCCCCGCAGCTCCCATTGCCCATGGTTCCTGGCGTGCAGAGCCCCCTAGCTGCCCTTATGCATAGGAGCCAGAGTGGGGACATCCTGGCTGCTTCCTGGGAGCCACGTGGCACAGAGGCTAGCAAGGAGCCTGCCAACTCTGCTGCCCAGCGCTGCCAACTGGACAGTCAACGGCCCGGTCAGCGGTGATGACTGGAGCCACCATGATCCCTTTTAGACCGGAGGCGTGGAGGGAGCTGGAAGCTCTAGTAAAAATGTGGAGTGGGATCAAGAGCAAGCCCTTGACAATCTCCAGATCCTGCAGGGTCAGCTAAAAAGACATCAACTTTTAGTAGTAGAGGAGCTAAGCACCTAAGCAGAAGATCGTTGGTATAACTGGAAACGAAATTTGCTCCTGTTAGGGTGGAGGCAGAGAGTGGGAAACAGCAGGGCTTAGTGCTAGAGCAGGAGCTGGCCAGGCTCCAGACAGAGAAGGGACAGGGAACAGAAAATGCTGGCAAAGTCAGGTCAGGGTTCAGCAGGGACCCAGACAGAACCTCTGGGCTGAGAGGGGTGCAGTGGGGACCCACTTAGGACCTTGAGGCTGACCAGGGACCCAGACAAGGCCTCATCAGTAGGCCGGAAGCTGGATAAAAGGCCAGGAGTTAAAGCACTGATCCTCTGTGGGAGGAGAGTCAGAGGACACCTGTGTTATGGCTTCCATCATGAGGCTGGGGGACTGCCAAAGTGACTGGCAGCTGCGGAATGTGAGCAGCTGTCTGAAGAACATCAGGCCACTCAGGAAGAGAGGGGTCACCTGATCCTGATGGTCAGTGAACTTGAGGGAGAATTAGAGACTCTTGTGCAAATACCCTTGATGTCCCGGAGAAGAAAGAGAGATTCTGTAGACTGACTGGGGAAGACATCAATTGTAAGGCTTGTGGGGAATATGGATATATCTGAATTCATATGTATGAGTTTATATGGAGTCTTCTGTGTTTCGGGTTGGGGGTGGGGGTCAGAACAGTCCAGATGGGGCCTCACAGGTCATGGAAATAACCTGCCTGTGAAAGAGGCATGTTTTCCTGTCCGGGGGGGGAGATATGCCATGGGATAGCTGGCCCTGTAACTGAAGTAGGTCCAGCTCCCCTACAGGTGGGCCAGTTAAAGGGGTGGGGCTGCACCTGGGACATGCAGAGTTACAGGGTTCCAGTGAGGGGCTGGCTGTGAGAAGGAAGTGGCTGAGGGAGAGTGAGCAAGAGAGAGGCAGGAAAGCAGGCCTGCCTGAGCCCCAGGGAGGCCTGACTGTGAAAGCCTGAGATGCAAAGGGTGAGCTGGGAAAACTGGTTGTGTTTGCTAAGTCTGGTCAATAAAAACTGCCTAAAAAAGAGCCTGTGGGCATGGCAGTGAAGCCTTGGCAAGCTAGGGAGAAACTCTGCTGTGCGACAATACACTTAATCACAGTCACATAAACTCGGGTCCAGTCAGCTGGATGAATACACTCAGCAGGAAAACCTACCCGCAAGAACATACTTCATGCACATATCACTTGGCTGTCTATGCTCCTGGTTTCCTGGTAGAAAGGTATTGCATTTGCTCATAAAGTTGATCAAAACCATTGTGCTGGGTAACAGTGGGCTTGGGTGGGGTAGCCCTGTATAACACGAGGGGTGGCATTCCTGACATAGGAAAGGCCTGATCATCAGCTGAGCTAAACCAGCATAGCTCTATTGAAGTCAATGAGTTACACATAGTAACACCAGCTGAGGATCTGGCCTGAAACATTGCTTCTATGCCAGCGATGAAGTAATAGAACTACATGCTTGATTACACCAGCTGTTGATAATCATCTGTTTAAGAAAAGAAAGGGGGGAAATGTAGCACATTGTGAAAGAAAAACATGGAATACCAAAGGAACTTTCGGAAACCAACTGGTGTGGCTGAACTGCAACTGTGGATACCATGAGTCACAGTAGGAGTGAATTTGAGCTTCTCAGTGAAATCACACCTGTAGTGCACCAGGAGACAAACTGAGCCATAGATGCAGTCCAGCTAGACTTCATATGGTTGCACTTACAAGTGTGCATAATCCTGATTCATCACCCACAGTGCAGAAAATGTCCCTTCACATGTGGCTAATGCATTTCAGTTTTGCTTGATTGACACCCTTGACCATCCAGGGACGTAATCTGCATGGCATAAGAACTTGCAACTGTGTATAAATGTAGACTGATACAGAGGGTTATTGTGATCATCATGAGCCAGCATCCAGAGAGGCCTAATAGCAAGGAGCAGAAAGGCATTCAGGTAGAAAAGTATATGTTTCCCTTTAAGGATGATAGACTCCAGCTGCTGCCAGTATGCCCCTGAAAGACCTGTTCTCCTTTGTGTAGAAATAAGTGCTCAGCTCACACACTGTAATAAGACTTGACCACCTTTCCTATCTGGACCATATAAAACTACCTCTTTTGTGCTAATCCAGGAAGATTTACCAGAGCTCAGAGTCAGATTTTCACTGCAGCTGTGCAGGAAAGAACTTTTGATTCCCGAACTAAGCTCAGCAGTCAAAACACTAGGTTTTGTGCTGTGCTGCCAAAACCACAAAATCCAGATTTGTGTCCTATTAGAACCCATCGTAACATAATCACCAATCGGTCCAATTTAGCATAATGTCTGCAACAACTGATTATGGCTGAATGTTACCATTTGTTCTTTAAAATTTGAAAACTAGTTCCATACCATCAAAGACAATATAGCTAATTCTGCCGGTATGTTGGTCTGGGGCACAGAAGCCAATGACTCATGAGATGCCTAAAATAAATGAAGTATATTTACAGCATACTATCAAAGGTCAGCAGTCATCCACTGCTCCTGCAAAACTATCATGTAAAGAGCAGTTGGAATCGGTACCCAGTTGCACTTTGGGATTTTTGGCTCTAAACCATCACTCCTAGAACACATGCTATGACAATACAAATAGATAACGTTTGTTACAGGAATTGCCAACTACAGGTTGCAAATTTTCATACCTGCAAAGATAAAAGGAAAAATAACTGTGTGCTACACAGCAGCAGGAACTACAGAAAGAAGGGTGTAATCCATTGTGAAACAGAACTGCATTTGTGCTTCGTGAGTGCAATGTGACACAAGAGCTGGCTAGACTCATAAGAGGCTGATTATAGCTGTGCAAGGTACTAATACAAAGATACTTCGGTTTGTTCCTTCTCAGAAGACAAAAACATCAGCAGCTGTTCAGATTCAGAGGACTCTGAGAGATCCTCCTGTTTGAGAATACTTGGGTTTGGGGTGTGGTGGGGAGTTACCATGGAAATTTCAGAGGTAAAATATAAATGATGAGACACCGAGGAAAGAGCCCAGCATCAGCTTCGCGAGAGCAAGCACATAAAACTTAGAGATTCTCTATTTTCATTGTGAGGATCCATATCCTTTATGAGATCATCATGGCAGAATTGTAAACAATCACGGGTGCCCAAGACACAGCAACAAAAATGGACCTGGCTAGAATCTGGGCAGGCACCAGCAGCTGCAGCACATACCACAGCAGTACCAACACGGCCTGATGTGTGCCCAGCCCTCCCCAGCTCTATGTGTGGTGTGCATTAATGACACACCACACGTAGTGTGTCCATCTTTTGCTATGAAGTCAGCAGCAGAGACTGAGCACCCGCCCTTCTCTCAGTTTCTTTCTTCTTTCCTGCTGGGTTGGGGAATAAGGAACAGAAAGATAAATTGTTTTTTTCTTCTCCACAAAAGGCGGAATGAAGAGAAAAGTACTTCCAAACTAGCACTAAAAACTACTGAAGAATGACTGCAAGGCGTTAAGCCACATAGGTTACATGACAGAGCTACTGATTGGCTAGAATGTTTGCCCTATTACAGGTGAGCTCTAGAAGAGACATAAGTCTGTATGTGAATAGTTAAAGTGCCAGTAGATGCTGTTCAAAAATATGCAGCATCATTTTCTGGGTTTTGGAGAACTAATAAGTCCTCTTGTCATCATGCCCTGCAAATGGCTTTTTGTGTGAAGTTCTTTATCTGCAATTCCTAACACTTGTAGCCCCATGACTAACTCTTAACCCCATTTGTTGTGTTCACTCCTGAACATCCATTCACAAAAATAATTGATGTAGCAACCTACATGGAATGTGGAGGGAGCAGCATAAGTTGAAGGTGGGGAAGAGTATGGAGAAAGCACCAGGAAGCCAGTCTGTGAGCACATGTCTACAATGCTCACTGCAGTTGCAGCATCTCTATAAATAGTTTTCTTGATAAAGAGCCAGCCAGTTTAGTTTTACAGATGTGGAGTCTTCTCATATTATTATCCAGCACATGGTACGTGAAACAATAACTGTTTAGTTTTAATCTAGTTTTCATCTCAAAGCTGATTAAGCATTATCATTCCCATTTTACAGATGGTAAAATAGAGGCACAGAGGGGTTAACGTAACTTGCTCAAGAAGTGCATAAGTGAATCAATGGTGTAACTACAAAAAGAACAAAGATTGCCTAATTCTAAGTCTAGGCCTTTATCAGATCTACCAGATCTGCCTTTCTAGCATCTGAATATTTGCTGCATTCAGTCCCGGAAATCGAGCAGACTGATATTAAGAAACATTCACCTCCTTGAGTATGGTTATTTGTGCTATATGCCCAGTTCATTGTTTGATCCTCCTGTCCTTAACTGGAAACATAAGTGGAGGCTGCTATCCTTCCATTTGTTTACTGCTACTCCAGAGTTTTGGGAGACGGAAGGTTCCAGTTTCAATGGCTGTTCTTTGCAGGCCATGGTGCATTCTAGGAACACTGTTTTAGGCAAATAATTCTGCTATAGTTCGGAGCAGAATTGCTCCCTTATTGAAATCTGAGCATTTTGCCATTGATGTTCATGGGAGCAGGACTGAGCCCACACTAATTTTCTCCCTGTGCAATGTTTTACTTTGTCTACCTGAATTTTATGGCCAAATTCCACGTTCCTTACACCAGTGGAGACACTTGACCAGCATCGCTGCACCAGCAAGGACTCCAGGTTTATACACGTGGGATCCTGCTCTGTCTTCCATTCTCTCCTTTATACCTTTCCATCCCCCACTGTGTTCTTCCTATCTTTTTGCTTTCTCAGCTTTTCACTTGATCCTGAAATCAAATGCACTGCATGTCACCAGTGCAGCAAGATGAGATGGCCCATCCAGCTCTGCTCACCTCAGAAGGACCAGTGAAGGAGAGGGACCTGATCAGACCAAACAGATGGTGTCTCTGACTGGGAGGCCAGCTGGGCTCCAGAGCAACAGCTGTCGTAGGTGAGCTGCCAGACCAGAGCAACCATCCATGACTGTCAGCTGCCCTGTACTCTGAGATCAACAAAAATGGAATTTTCCCCTCTTTACTATTCTTTCTCTTTTCTCTCTTCTGTGTCTGTATGTTTTGTCAAAAACTGGAAAGTGACTATAACTCCCAACTGAAAACTGAACAGAACTAATGCTTTTTTCCCCAAGAAGGACTTTGACAGACTAAGAGACTAATCAACATTCTCTCTCTCTCTCTAAAAAGAAACTTTGATAGGTTTTAATTGTTTGTTTTCCATAATCACTCAATTTCAGTTTCAACGCTTTTTTTTGTGCATGTGCCTTGTTTTGAGCTTCTCCTTCTGCATGTTTCAATCAATACATTTCTAACTTTTGCAATGAATTCCTGGTGTTTGCTAAATAGGTGCTAAATAGGCTGACGTCTTTGTACAGCAAACTCCAATCTTGTTTAAAACTTTTTAGTGTTGGACAGTTACTGGGTCAAGTTTCCAACTTTGACTCTTTGGGCTCATAGATTCCGTCAAAATTAATATGACAATGAGAGGAAAGATTTTAGCATCTTCACCACCTCCCCTTGTTCGGCTCACACAAAGGCCAAGCAGAATTGCAGACTTGGTTTCAGAGGGTCAGGGAGGGGATGAGAATATGACTTTTCCTCACCCCCAAGGTACAGGTCAGTGGAGCTGACCTTCAGCATAGGGGCAAAGAGGACTCCCGCCTCAATGAGGTATAGCAGCAGGCATGGAGCCTGTGTATGTATGCAAGCACAGGCAGGTGGCTTTCTTCAAAGTGAGTCCCAGTGATCCTTCTAGAGTGGTCCTTTACTTACTGTCTTTGCTAATTGAACTATCCAGCCTATAACTCTATATACACACCGCAGCACAGAAGCGTGACTGCAGAAATACGGAGCGCTCAAGCCGTAGCAGTGAAGCACAGAGGGACTGTCCACAGCTATCTTCAAACCCGGAGGCTGCTCCAGAAGAACCACCCTGCTGAAAATGATCTTGGGACAGAGAAACTTGGCAGCAGCTGTGATGCATCATATAAGCACATTTTCTCTGACTTTAGATCTGCAAGCCACCCCTACACCAAAGCCACTGTTACAGGCACTACAGAAATAAGGTAATACGTCATTTCGCTAAATGGAAAAAAATAGGCCAGAATATATATGGGTTACACTTTATATTAAAGGTACATCTGCAAATACTTTGTAAAGAGTCCATAAATAAGACATATTTTAATAAATAACTTAATCCTTACTGATTGTTAGAATGCCCAACAAGTTGCTTATAGCCATCTATATTTCCTTCTACTGAGGTGTTTATAATGATCAATAACACATACAGTTCACATCTTTAACATCCTTATAACTAGAGCTGGTCAGGAATTATTTAAAATAAAATGTCGATTCATCAAAACTGAAACTTCTTACTGAAAGGTATCAGTTTTGACAAAACTTTGAACAAGAAGGTTTCTCAGGTCCAGATTGAATTTCTGTCAAAACCAGAGAGACCCTCATTCCAGAATAACTAATAGCCCAGTGGTTAATGTCTCAACCATCAAGCTATTGGCTAGTCTCAAGTACTCTTTGTCTCTGGTTGTTCATGAAAATTTTCAGAAGATATCAATTCCAGCCCAATATGGAATGCGAAAATTTTTGAAATCTCAAAAATTTTCATGGAATGTGAAAATCATTTCCCACCCAGCTCTACTTATAATATCAATTAACCATTCATTAACTCTTTATAAACATCCCCTTAAAATAAAGTGTGACCTGTATGGGTACTGATAGCAGCCCAAACAGCTTTAAATAAAAAGAATATATACCAAGAACATTACATTTTAGTATTTTTTTTTTGAAGGAGGGGTCTCATGAACTTTTATCATGTCTTCTGGTTGAAAACAGAACTGGCTTTCCTTATCAATAAACCAACCCTACAATGATGGATCTCAAGGTCCATTTTCTATTATTAAAATTAGTCTTTTTTAAAAAAGATAAATAAATATTAGAGGAAAATGTATGCCTCCGGGCCCAGATTCTGATCTCACCACTGATATTACATTAGCATATTGTCACATCAAGTTACTCCTGATTAACACCAGGGTAACAGAGAATAGAATCCATCACTGTCATTGAGTTTTTAATCATCCCTTTATTTTGTGATTTGGAATGCAAATGTCTGTTCACTGTACCACACAGTTGAAAATTGTGAGAGGAATCAGTGAAATAGATGGAAGTTGCAAATAATAGTGATTGTAGGACCACAGTGTGATCTTTTTAAGTATATGAGATCCATTTATATACCTACACAAAATGACAGAGAACATACCAACGGCCATACTGGTTCAGACCAATGGTCCATCCAGTCCTAGCCTTCCGACAAAGGCTGGTGCCAGATGCTTCCGAAGGAATGAACAGAAAAGGGCAATTATCAAGTGATCCATCCCTTGTCATCCAGTCCCAGCTTCTGGCAATCAGAGGTTTATGTGCACCCAGAGCATGGGGTTGCATCCTTCCCCATCTTGGTAATAGTCATTGATGGACCTATCCGCCAATTTTTTTTTAACCCAGTTATGCTTTTGGTCTTCATAACATCCCCTGGCAACAGGTTCCACAGATTGACTGTGCATTATGTGAAGAAATACTTTCTTTTGTTTGTTTTAAACCTGCTGCCTATTCATTTAATTGGGTGACTCCTGGTTTTCTGTTGTGTGAAGGAGTAACTAACACTTCCCATTTAGGATTTTTTAGACTATCACATCCCCCCTTAGTCATGGCTTTGCTAAGCTCAACAGTCTGTCTTTTTAATATTTCCTCCTATGGAAGCTGTTCCGTACCCCTCATCGTTTCAGTTGCCAGAGAGGAGAGTGAGTCATGTAACTGGGGTTTGTGTTTTTATTTCTGTTTGCCAATGAAAAGGAAGAAGCCCTGCCTTATCTGATCTGCTGAGAAGACATCGTAATGAGATGTCTACATTGCACTGGCTTATCAGCTGACACATGTATATCCGACTCCAGAATTAGCTATGCTATTTTCCAGCCTTGTCATGCCATTTGATTTGTCTGTTGGCACTCAAATATGAAATACAAACCTTTCCCCTCAAAAAAGACTGAATTTTAATGATGCTGAAGTTGTGACAGAAGACGACAAAGCCAGCGTTCAACATTAATGCCAGCACACCATCATTAATGCAAGCTGTTTTGAAACGAGGAGAGACAAAGTGCAGAGCTATAACTTAAGAACAAGTGTTAACATTTCCATTGCAGCAACACCAAAAATGTGCTTGTTGCTGTGTGGACACGTAAAATGACACAGTCCCTGCCCTAAAGATCTTATAGTCAAAGGTCCAGATGATCCTGCAATCGAATCCACATGGGAGACACAAGGATCCACATAGATGCTCTCATAGGAATGCTCTATATCTGAAAATATGTAAATAGTTAATGCATAAAATACCAGTAGGTAGCACTCAAGAATAGACCAGTACAACCTCTTGGTGTGCACTGCAAATGGCTTCCTCTGGCAGATCTTTACATCAGTTTATAACAGGCCCAGCAATGCATCCATGGGGATCCCACTGCCAGAAAAGGGACAAAATCAGGCTAAACAATACCAGCTTTTACTCTGAATTAGCCAGGCTCAATGGTTTATGTCCCAGCTGTGTTTTATTAATCATTGTTTTGGCACAATGAGATACATACATGAAGCTGTTAGTCTATGGTGGCAGGGGTACTGGATAAAGGGACAATAATATAATAGGAAGAAAGCCATGCAGTTAACTTTAAGACAAGTGTGCCACTGAAGAAATGCAGAGAAAGGCCAGGAGAAAAAAACATTCAACCCACACTTAAGAGGACCAGCTTCAGCACATCTTCGATTCATGTTTGCCATTATTCTTATTTGTTTTACTGCATCCAATAGTATGCGAACTTAAAACAAAGATAATTAACCACTGGAACAACGTGCCAGATGGATTCTCTATCACTGGGATTTTTTAAATCAAGATTGGATGTCTTTCTAAAATGAGACGCTCCATTTCAAACAGGAATTAATTCAGGAAAGTCTTATGGCTTGTGTTATACATGAGGTCAGATGAGATGATCAAATCGGTCCCTTCTGGCTTTCTGATCTATGACTGTATGGGACAGGGTCCCTGCCTCTAGGTGCTTACCATATAATTTCACTTGTGCTTCAACATGGAGGCTTCAACACGGGAGCGGGGGGCAATGAAATAGTAAGTAGATGCTGGAGAAAGGTTAAAGTAATAAGATTACATGGTTGACCAAAATAATAATAATTTTGATTTATATTTCCTCTGTGGGGAGTGCAATGCTGCTTCCCTGGGGGGAAGCTTAAAGGTATAGACCAGCATATGACAACAGTGAAACTCCCCAGTAAGCAAGTGCTCTACTCTTGTGACCTCCAAAGTTCTCAACCAACAAGCGGCTGTGCGCAGGCAGACTCCTGGGCCCTTGTCTCCCTTGGCAAAGTCAACAAGGCTGGATGCAGACACAGGGGTCCAGGCATGTGGAACAGTTTGCAAATGCTTGCAGGGGCTTCCGACCCCACCTCCAGGTTGCAAGCAATTTAATTAGTAAACTCTTCTGGGAAGGGAATGAGGCTTCTTGTGTGTCTGCAATGTACCTAGCACAACAGAGCCATGAAGTAGATTGGGATTTTTGCCCCACAAAATAACTAAACAACAATACACAAAATTTGAGTGACAACTGGAAGAGTATCTATGCACGGGCCTCCATCCATTAAAAAACACTACCACCCTCCTTCCAAGAAATGTTCTGTACAATGCAAGGCTCCAAGAAAATGTGAACTGAGAACAAATCACACTGAATAAACACAAATGATACAAGGAACGACCGCACAATCAGGGATGAAAATGGAATCCGCATGCAGATCGATATGTAGAAATTAAGAAAACAAAAGCTATTCACAGGACTAGTTCCAGCAGAGTGGGCAGAATGGCAGGCTGAACAGCAGCTTGGCTGAGCCACTGCTCGTAATAGCTCACCTTACCTGATCACTCCTGTTACAGTGTGCATGGTAACCCCCATTGTTTCATGTTCTCTGTGTATATAAAATCTCCCTACTGTATTTTCCACTGCATGCATCCGATGAAGTGAGCTGTAGCTCACGAAAGCTTATGCTCAAATAAATGTGTTAGTCTCTAAGGTGCCACAAGTACTCCTTTTCTTTTCGCGGATACAGACTAACACGGCTGCTACTCTGAAACTTGTCTAAAGCAGGAGCATTGCTGGCTTTTGTTTAGTTATTTATTTTAAACTGGCTGGCTGATCCTGTGGTGCTGGCTTCTCTTCCCTATTTCCAGCTGCTAAATTGCATTAATAGAGACCTAAAAATACATGAAATGCTTTCCCAGTGTTACCTTCCCATGCTATCAATTACTGTAGTTACAGCAGGGATGCGCTGTGCCTGAATAAGCAGATGGGGGGAAAGTTGGTCTGTGAATGGGGACAGGAGATCCACACAAGATAATCTCTGTATTAAAGTGTTGTTCACACAAGGAACATTTCTGGGAACCCCTGCCTGTGTCAATCCCCTTGTCAATGCAGAATTAGATAGCATGTGCCACATTTTCAAACATGGGTACACAACTGCATGACTTCTTTGTGTGTGCAGTTACCATGATCGGTCATGTAACCTGGGCAACCGGATGGGTTAGAGCACAATTCTGCCCATGGCAGTTCACCAACTTGTATATGCAAAAGGGCTCAGAAACTGCACATACAAGAGGTATGCAGTTGCGTGGCTAATTTACTTGAAAACCTGGCTTTGCCTCTAGTAACCTATCTGATCCTTTAAACAGTCCACAAAGCAGTACTTCCACTGTTTCTACAAGAATAATAAACCTTGCTGTTAGGGGAAAAAATGAAAACCTCTCCTTAGACCAGGGATCAGCAACCTTTGGCACACCAAGGTAAGCCCCCTGGCGGGCCGGGCTGGTTTGTTTACCTGCCATGTCCGCAGGTTCGGCCAATCGCAGCTCCCACTGTCACGGTTCAGTGTCCCAGGCCAATGGGGGCTGCGGGAAGCGGTGCAGGCCGAGGGATGTGCTGGCAACCCTTCCTGCAGCCCCCATAGGCCTGGAGTGGCGAACCACGGCCAATGGGAGCTGCAACCGGCCAAAACTGCAGACGCGGCAAGTAAACAAACCCCAGCCCGGCCCACCAGGGGGCTTACCCTGGCGGGCAGCATGCCAAAGGTTGCCAATCCCTGCCTTAGACCATGAACTAAGATTACAGAGATTATTCAACAGCTGCTAAATCATAGCAACTTTTAGTCACCATTGATTTGTGTAGGACTCAAACCAGTGATCTACAGATGGAAGGTTGTGAGTGCTCTTACCAGTTGTCTGAAAGAGAAGATAGAGGGTTGTGAGCATGTGTTTGCGTAAGTGTGTAAAACAGCAGAGATGAAATGTGAAAGCAAGATGACGGCGTATTAGTAGCAGCGTTTCAAAACAATGTAATGCGATGTAAAGGAAATACAGGTGTATTGAACACAAGAGAAACCTGACATTTCATTAGGCACTTGCACATGTTCCGTTTTAATACTTTTCAGTGTTAAAAATAAGATTCAGTTATTCAAAGCGTAGCCCTTAATGTAACACAAACAAAGTATATGGCATGTCTTTGAATCTATGTCAGGCCTGACAATTGCACAAGTGAGCTACTACAGGGGTTTGAACATTGATGGAATTAATGCTTGAGGGTAGCCAGGTGGAAAGAGAGCCAAAGATAGAAGTAAATAGGGTCTTCAATTAAAGCTGCACTTACTCAATGTCAGAATCTAGATTTCTTCTCTTTCTGCAGATACATATTATGGGCTGAGTTCAGCCTACAGTTTACTCTCCATCAACCCCAGTGTGGTATCAAGAGTGAAAGTGGGTGCAGAATTTGTCCCCACAACATGGATTAGCCACTTGCCACGAGAGCTGGCCAAACAATGACAATTCCATGTCACGACAACTTTCAAGAATTCAAATGTGTTTCATGCAAACGGAACTGTGTCAAAACGTCTATTTTCAGATTAAACCTCAAGGCATATGACTGTCCCCCATCCTGGTGGTTTGGGCACTGGTTGATTCAGAGCAAAGACTTTCATCCCAGGTCAGGCAGAGCAGGGACTCGAACCAGGATTTCCTACATCCCAGGCCAGTGCCCTAGACACCGGACCATAGACTCAATCTTTGTCTGTGTGTCCATCTACCTAGCCAGCCATCTCCTGCTCCCCGCTCCTTCCTGACAAAAACTTGAAACCAATACATTTAAACAAAACAGCATTGTAAGTAGTTCCACTCACCACTGTAGCACCTCCTCTCATCAGGCCATGGCATTGCATGGGTGCTCATCTCTAACAACCCCTGTTGGCCACTTCCTTGGCTCCACGATGACCCATCTCCATCCTCCATAGCCTAGCCCTCTGGCCAGGTCACCTTTCAGTTCAGTCCCCTTATGGGGTAACAAAAGTCAAATTAACCAGCCAAACAAAACACAGCTAAACAAAACATGTTTCTGTCTCTCTTGGGCTACGATGAAGTTCTCTGCTCTTCACCCTGCTCCTGGGGAATGCAGATTTCCTTTTCTGTTCCAGTGGCGTACAACTGCTTCCCTGGGCTTTTCCCTTGAGGCCCTTCTTCCTAGCAGATTTCCCCACTGCCTCCCCAGCTGGAGGACTCTGGTGGCTTTTCCCAGGGACCTCCCTGCTTCTTCCAGACCTCCCTATCTCCAGGCCTCCCATAGGATTGTAACTTGCTCTCTGTGGTTCTCTCCAGGCTGCCTTCACCAGGCCCTTCCCAGAGCAAGGAACCCCCTTGCTCCTCTTTCCCAGGTCACCTTCCCTGACTGAGTGCTTCTCTCTCCCTATGTAGTCCTCGCTAACCCTTTCACAGTTGGGATCATCAGTAATACTTAAGTCATCAGATCAGGATCAGCTATCAGACAACTGCTAGGTCACAGGCAGGGCAGAGCTGACTCCCCTTAAAGGGCCAGCCCCTTGTGACAAGCATATTTCCAGGAAAATCTGTTTCAGCAAAAAATGTTCTGACCTTGCCACATCATTGGCATTATGGTCATGCTTACAGGCCCTCCAAAAGAGATGAGTGGTCCATTGTACTAGGCGCTGCCAATACATAGCAAGAGACTGTCTTTGCCCTGAAGAGTTTACAGTCGAAATAGACAAACAGACAAAGATGTAAGAAAGGAAGGGTTATCAGGTGACTTCTTTTCCCCCAACATTTTTTTGTCCAGGTCTACAAATGGGAAAAAGGTGCTTGAATCTTTTTGTATTAAGAAAAAAAGTGTAGGTAAATATCTGTGCTTTAAGTACGCTTATGCTTAAAGCAGGACTTATCTGCCTTGCACCTGCAACTTGTACGTGGTTCCTTATCAGTCATTAATTCTATCAGTGTTCAAACCCCTAGGACAGCTCAGACATCCCATAAGTTATTTGCAGCACTGCCGCAGCATAAAGAGCATTTTATATCCTTCCTTCATATCACATTTCTAGCTCAATGGCATAGGTAAAAAAAAAAAGAAAAGAAACCATCTCTCTCTGTCTTTTTTGCATGACCTCATTTACATTTCATTAATATAATAAATATTATATGGGAACCTCTCACAATATATTTCCGATTACTCCATCTAGCAATCTATAAACTAGGATATTGGGAGGCCATTTCAGGTATAAGCAAAGCTAAGGTCATTTCATAAGTCAACTAAAGCTGGCAAAAGCCATGTTTGCTGTGAAATGACAGATCACTCGAATCTCTACATGATTACATCATCTGCCAGTTATATTTTTGCCCGAATAAAAGGGTTCAGTAATTCAAAGGAGTATTATGACACTCATGAAAAAGATATCACCAAGAATGAAACAGGATCCTTTTAATCATGTTTCTGCTTATGGCAACCCATGTACACTTTATTACATGCCATTTAAAACCAGTTACATTCTTTTTTTCCCCACAGGCTGCACTTTGCTCCAGAAATATAGCCGATAACCTTTCTGAAGTTACCTCTGCCATTATGTTGGCGAAATATATTTACTCCAAGCTGCAGAAAACTTAAAAGGGTTTTGGCTCTTACAGAAACAAGGCAACACAATGTCAGAATGTGTTCACGTGTGCAGGGAACTCTTCTGATGTGAAGGCCATATATTCATGCGCTCACGCACACACACACACACATATCCCCCTACACAATGTGCAGATGGCACCCTCATATTGAAATGTTTTGCTCCCCTAAAACACGGATCCATAAGAACAAGTTAAAACAGCTCAAAGAAGAGCTAACTCGTTGGGACCAGATCCCCAGCTGATGTTAATCACTGAATCTCCATTCACACTACACTGTGGATCTGGTCCATTTTCAGTTATTTGTAGTAACTTACATTGTTTTTCTAGGTTGCAGAGTAGCAGCCGTGTTAGTCTGTATCCGCAAAAAAAAAAGGAGTACTTGTGGCACCTTAGAGAATAACAAATTTATTTCTAGCACTTTCACTTAGTTGGGTCTCCTGAAACTGCCAGATTTCCTCACACTCCCTCCACTTTTGGGGAGTTTGCAGAGGTTTTGACAGTTATCTCAATAGGAACATATGCTGACAGTAGTTAGGGCAGCAGGGCAAGCAGAAGGTATCTAGAATTTTACATCAGAGGTAATTTGCTCATTGCCCCACAAACCAGAATTCAACCCATATATAGATTGAAGCCAGAGTGAAGTACAGTAGACCCATGGCAAAGACCTGACAGAGCACCAGCCAGAGAAATCATTAACATTTAACTTTGGTAGGGTGGTGAAACGATACGGGTGTGAAGAAATACTAGAATTAACCAAGGGCAACAGCATTGGCAGAGATGTGATAATTTTGTAAGTCATTGCTTTCTGAGTGGCCCTTTAAAAACGTCGGCTTTACTGAGAGATGTGCTCGGCTCGGTGAAATTGCCAAAATGTACTAATTTTAAAAGGAAAGCCGCTTACTTTTTGGATGGTGTTCAAACGACTTTGAAGTGAAAAACCCAGTCAAGAAAAAATGTCATGGCAATCCTAAGACTTACCTGCTGTCAACTGAAACAACACCTGTGCCACCCTAATAACCCTTCAAGAACAGAGAACAGTTACTGTACATCTGTTTACTGCTTTAGCCTGACAGACTAACTGAGGAGGTCTTTAGTGGGCATATTGTTATTGTGAAAGTCAGCCTGGCAGCTTTATCAGTAACCCTGTTCCTTCTCTCAGCTTGCTCCCTTAGTGGGAACAGTAGCATCAGGTGAACTATTCTAAGAGGAATCAGATTGTTCTCTGCGCGACCATTTTTAATAGGGTTGGAAGAGATTAATTATGGGGAAGGACTTGGTACATGCAGGTTCTATAACCTTAGCAGAGGAAGAGATATTGGGCAGGGTAGAGATAATTTGTTGTGTTACGTATGTGAACTGGTTTAGTCAGGAGTTAATTTAGGCCATTAAGAATTAGGGTTTGGAGTCTATTAAAGAACTTTTTACAAATCACATTGGCTATGGATATATGTTTTTAGCCTTCATTGTTAGCTGGACTACTTAAAAACTGCATGCATTAAAGGACCATATTTGAGGTGAAAACAAGTTAAATGTAGTGCCAAAAAGAACACGGTAGAGCAATTTCCTCTGTCTGAACAGTAGATAATATAGAGGCAATCAATTCTAACTCCATAAAAACCTCAAGAATCTCACCTCAGGTAACTGGCTGGAATAAGAAGCATCCCATTGCACATCAGACCAGCAGCTTCCAAACCAACCTGTTGAAGAATGAACTAATTTTTTTCAAATATCGTGCACGTCTTGTTGGAGCTCATCTCTGTTCTTCCCTCTGTGCGGAGAGCAGACTATTTTCTAAAGTTTCTCATTAAGAGTTTCTCATCTGAAATACATATCGGGTTTGTCTACATGGTGAGTTAGTATGCGGCAAGCTGGTGCATTGTCCAGTCACGCCTTGGCTTGCCTCACACTAACCCGCCGTGTGGACACATCCTTAGTTAGTATCTTATTTTTTATTTTCATTAAGGCACTAGTAATGTAAGGGGCCCATAAAACAAGAATAAATGTAATTTACTTCCAGTTTAAGATCCCTTTACACTGCCAGAGTGGTGTACAATGTCCTTATTATAACTGAGAGCCTGTTCCTTAGGAAGGAAGGATGGTCTTGTGGTTAAGACACTAGAATGAAACTGAGGAGATCTGGGTTCAGTTTTCAGTTCTGAGACAGACTCACAGCATGACCCTGAGCAAGTCACTTAAACTCTCTGCGCCTGGGTTCCCTATGGTAAAATGTCAGTTGACCATTTAGATTATCAGCTCTTTGGAGCAGGGCTGTCTCTCATTGTGCCCAAGAGAAGCTCCCGGACCATGTCCCTGCTCCCTGGAGCATGCCGCCCAGGGCATGTGGCGGGTCCAGGGCTCCCAACAGAGGCTTGGGCTCCCTGGGGGGCTCTTACTACTGACTGCCTCTGGCTTCTGGCCTGGCCAGGGGACTGGGCCTCAGAGGGAAGAAGAGGAGCAGGAGGCAGGGCCATGGAGGGGGTGGAGCTCCTGCATATATCCCGTTTTTGCATTTTGAAAAGGTGGTCGCCCTAGTTGGAACCCCCACATGGTCTCCATGGTTCGGTCACCCAGGTTTCTCTTAGGTCAGGTGTTCATAGACGTCCTTCTCCATCTTCTTTGGCCAGGAAGACGTGCTTGGTTCCCGGTGGCTGCCTCAGACAGTGGGCTAGTGATCCTTCCCTCAAGTAGGGAGGCCGCTAGCTCCTGCCTCTTCACCAGTCAGCCCCAAACTGAGCCAGGCTCCTCCTTTTCTCTCCCCTCCAGGCCTGGCATTGGCTGCAGGTATAATGGAGTGTGGTTAGCTGGGTCCAATGGCTAATCTTAACCCTTTCTGTGCTGGTGGGTGGTTTCTCTGCATCACCACAATGCTACATTACAAATAAATAATAATCATTCAAGTGTCAAGTGTGCCTTTCATCAGCTTGATTTTCTGTTCCTAAAGTTTTAGCTTGACCTATTTACATGTCCAGAGAAATGTGCAGTGTATTCCTGAGACATTCATAGTCTGCACCAGATTTTCAAGATTACACATACTGTCCCAGGGTAGTTTGCAAATTCATGTACTGCTAAACTACAGATTACAGTGCATCCTCACTTCATTAGTGAGATATTGCTCTTTAGATGCACAGAAGAGACTAAGTTAGTGCACATGGCAGTGATCATTTCAGCTAATTAATTTCAGCTGAGATGCTCAAACTGACAGTTGCTAAATTTGTACATCTGTGGGCTGGAAGGTGCTCTCTCAGCGCAGGTCCCTTTACTCTGTATTGTCTTCCTTCACTTGCTGTATCCAGACTAGCCCATTTTTCTTGAAAATTCCCCACCGATGCTAGCACTAGGACAACTCCATAGATGTGCACATGCTCCAGTTGGCCTACGGTGTTTAACGATCATGTCATCCAAGCCTCATCAGGGCACGTGTGGGTGATAGGATGCTAAATTGACAGTGATTGCAGATGTCTTGTCTACACTAGTCAACCCAGCACTGCCACCCTGATGCAGCTGAACCTGTGATAGAAACAGTGACAAGTTATTTTAGGTGTAGACCAAGCCACATGGGCAGAGTTTTTCAGAAGTTTATACATTATTATACTCGTGCTTTACCTACATATGGAAAATGGTTCAAGGGGCAAGGTCTCAGGTGAATGTGAGCTTTGGCAGAGGTGGGAAGGGTACCTCTTGATGACATGTTGCTTAAGATTTTATTGTTTCATGTGTTTATAAATTCCAACATTACAAAACTCTGTTCAACCCAATTACTTTGCATTGGGCCTAGAAGCTAAAAGTGTTACTCTTAGAAGCACTTGAGGCAAGTACATGAACTGCTGGCAGGGCAGTTTAGCTGTAACCAGTACTTGTCACTTACATCATTTGTGCTCTAAGGCTTCCTTATGGCCACCCATATGCTTTAGAGCAGTAGTTCTCAAACTAGGGCTGCCGCTTGTTCAGGGAAAGCCCCTGGCGGGCCGGCCCGGTTTGTTTACCTGCCGCGTCTGCATGTTCGGCTGATCGCAGCTCCCACTGGCCATGGTTCGCCGCTCCAGGCCAATGGGGTCTGTGAGAAATGGCACAGGCCGAGGGAGGTATTTCCAGTAGGGATAAGGAGGTGTTAGTACTGTTATACAAGGCACTGGTGAGACCTCACATGGAATGCTGTGTGCAGTTCTGGTCTCCCATGTTGAAGAAGGATGAATTCAAACTGGAACAGGTACAGAGAAGGGCTACTAGGATGATCCGAGGAATGGAAAACTTGTCTTATGAAAGGAGACTCAAGGAGCTTGGCTTGCTTAGCCTAACTAAGGGAAGGTTGAGGGGAGATATGATTGCTCTCTATAAATATATCAGAGGGATAAATACCAGAGAGGGAGAGGAATTATTTAAGCTCAGAACCAATGTGGACACAAGAACAAATGGATATAAACTGGCCACCAGGAAGTTTAGACTTGAAATTAGACGAAAGTTTCTAACCATCAGAGGAGTGAAGTTTTGGAATAGCCTTCCAAGGGAAGCAGTGGGGGCAAAAGATCTGTCTGGCTTTAAGATTAAACTCGATAAGTTTATGGAGGAGATGGTACGATGGGATAACATGGTTTTGGTAATTAAATATTCATGGTAAATAGGCCCAATGGCCTGTGATGGGATATTAGATGGGGTGGGATCTGAGTTACCCAGGAAAGAATTTTCTGTAGTATCTGGCTGGTGAATCTCGCCTATATGCTCAGGGTTTAGCTGATCGCCATATTTGGGGTCGGGAAGGAATTTTCCTCCAGGGCAGATTGGAAGAGGCCCTGGAGGTTTTTCTCCTTCCTCTGTAGCATGGGGCACGGGTCACTTACTGGAGGATTCTCTGATCCTTGAAGTCTTTAAACCACAATTTGAGGACTTCAATAGCTCAGACATAGGCGAGAGGTTTTTCGCAGGAGTGGTGGGTGAAATTCTGTGGCCTGCGTTGTGCAGGAGGTCAGATTAGATGATCATAATGGTCCCTTCTGACCTAAATATCTATGAATCTATGTGCTGGCCGCCCTTCCTGCAGCCCCCATTGGCCTGGAGGGGCAAACCGCAGCCAGTGGGAGCCGCAATTGGCCGAACCTGCGAACGTGGCAGGTAAACAAACCAGCCCAACCCACCAGGGGCTTTCCCTGAACAAGCAGCGGCCCTAGTTTGAGAACCACTGACTTAGGTCATTTTATTTAAATTGCTTTGTGTTGTTTTTTAAGTAAAGATTGTAGCCCTCTTCCAAACTGTTTATAGAAGCTGAAGAAAATTACCTGTTCAATCATTCATGGATACATAATGGAGACTATGTAAAGCGGAATTTAGTCTAGTCAATAACAACTTTTAGATCCTTTGGCATACCACTCCCTCCTCAATAAAATGGGTTGTAGCACTCTATAAAGACAATGCTGAAAAAATATACTGAGCTAATATCGGAAGTTCAAGCCTCTTAGTATTAACATATCTGAATATGTTCAAAGACCTACAGCACAAACCAGTAGCTGATGCAATCTTAAATGTCATCTTCATTGGTGAACGGCCACCAAATAAACTTCCCAAAAATGACGTTAAGCATCCAACACTTTGGGCCCATCATGTTCCATTATTCTCAGAAATGTCACTTGATGCACAGAATGAAAGGCTGATTTTTAAATTGGCAGTCTGCATTTGCATGCCTTATTTGTGCACGGAATTACAGTGATTGCATGCTTAATTTGGGTAATTGTGCATGCACAACTGGCCAGCTGCATGCACAATTGCCTGATTTGCGCATGTAGCCCTAATTGCCACTTGAATCATGACATTTTACAATTATGTGCATGCAAATAGGAGCAGGAAAAGGGCTTGTTCTGTAAACAAGGCATCTTTCACTGGTCTGCAGTCCCTCCTAGTTAATCAGAGTACTTGAGGCCATTTCTGCTGGCACCTGTAGCACTAGCTGTATCCTCAGTTTGATATACTGTACTACACTGAGGGACGTTCTCCTGAACTTTCATAAATAAGGTGAAGGCAATAGTGGGAAACTATAAATCAATGGAACATGAGTATCTATTTATCATTTAGGAGCAAATCACTTCCTTCTGCTTCATTCTGAAGAGCTCTGCTGTATTCTTTGCAGTCATTCTGCATGTTGAACCTCCACTGGTGGCAATAACAACAAATAATAGTTTGCACTTCTAGACTGTTTTACCAGGGATCTCAAAGTACGTCAGAAATACTAAAAGCCACATGACAGCAGAATTATGCAAGAAGGATCTACAGCGCAAACAAGCAAAGAGCAATTAGGACCTAATTCACCAAAGCTACCCATGTGGGAGGACCTCCATCTTTGTGCAGATGGAAATATACAGAACTAGATCCTCAATTGCACCAGAGAAGCAAACAGAAAATCTCAGGAGCAGGATGCAAGGACAGCATACAGTTTACCTTTAAACTCACTTGACCCTGGATCAGCAGTGTGCACAGCCAGTGATCCAGCATAACTTAGAACATCCTTAGGGCTATATATTATATATGTATCAAGACTCACCTTGTTCAGGAAAATTAGCACTAGCAAAAGGATATACTCCATTTGGGACAGGAAATCAATTTTAAAAGGTCTGGTGAGCATATGAATGGCAACCAATGGCCCCAAGGGACTGAAACATGAGGCATAACAGAGCCTTAGCCATGGCCCTGAAACTGGCAGCGAGAAGGGGGCAGTGACATAAAATCTGCCATATGAGCTCAAATCCTTTAAAAGATTCCCTAACACAGGGGTGATCCTCCCTCGGCCAGCTGCGATCTGCTTCATGCAGCAGTGCAAAGGCAACCACAATGCAGAGGAGAATCTGCAGCAAAATATCTACCCAACCCTGACAACCAACAGCAGCAGCAACATCGCCACGAGTCAAGATTCTTTTATTACAAGCTATGTCATTTGGCACTTAACACTCCAAGAGCACAACACCTAAGATCACGTGTCCTCAGATCCCAGAGGCTGCAGAGCGAGAACAGAAGGTATGGCATTAATATTAATTTTAGTCAGACCTTGACTAAATTAGTCATTTATTTAGGAGAGAATACAGTAAACAAATACCATTTCCAGCTTGGTACTCGAAGGAATTAGTTATGCAATGACTGATAAGAAAAACAAGAGCATCATGCACCTAATTCTGCTGCTGCTGAATAGGTATTCTACAGTGACCTTCACTGCTCTTGCCTCCCCCTTCTCTGAGTACATCTAAGCTGAACTGAGAGCAAGCCCACCAGGCAGTGTTTTAAATGTGAAACTGAGTTTTGAAATGTATTCATTACACAACTATTGCTATACTACGCTTTATTTGGAATGGCTGCTGTTTGAAATTGCTGGTTACTACACTGTCATTTCCTCCATGGTTCTTGTAGTTATCTATATTTGATCAATAAGCCCACAGAGGCCTATTTCCCTTATACAGGAACAGATCTGGGCAACAATGCCCAGAGACTCAAACATGTTGCTTTTCACAGCAGAACATTAACTTCTAAGAAGAGCAAAGCAGCACGTTAGTTTGGCACGTTATCACAGAATCACAGAAGATTAGTGTTGGAAGAGACCTCAGGAGGTCATCTAGTCCAACCCCCTGCTCAAAGCAGGACCAACCCCAACTAAATCATTCCAGCCAGGGCTTTCTCAAGCCAGGCCTTAAAAACTTCTAAGGATGGAGATTCCACCACCTCCCTATGGCCATCTTCTTTGCCAAAAAAAGGAAATCTGCTTACAATGGAACCCACTGAGGGCGAATGTGGAGAAGTGAAACTCCATCAATATAGAGGGATCTGCAACCCATATTCTCATGGCTGAACAAAACTCCCAGTTGCATTCTGGGAAGACAATTATGCATACCAGATGGGGGGGGGGGGGATTTCTCTATCCACTTTTGCACACTGCATCTGTGTTCTTCTCCAGCTCACTATGCAAGGAAGCATTTAAATCATGGCCAGGGGATTGCGCGGATACTAATCACCTCCTTGGCAATGCAGCCTGGAATAGCATTTGTGGAGCTCCCTTCACTAATCCACAGTTTGTCAGTGGGTTGGGAGCTGGGCTACAAGCCCAATGTAGATCCTTGCAAAAGGGCTGTTAACTCAGGTTTTGTTTTAGGGAGTGAAGGCAAATCTCACACTCCTTGGGAAGTAGAATCAAAGTCCTGAATTATTTCCATGTGTTTCAATTTGTATCCCCTGTTGTTGTGAGCCTCCCACTTACAGCAAAGCTCCTTCTGTGAAAATAAATGACTTCCTAATAAGCAGGTTGTAGCTGATTTGTAGAAGCATATTTTAAATGACAATGCACTGGGGAAATATTGCACGAAATATGTCTGTACCCTTCTGAGGTCAGTTGCTATCAGAACACCTGTTTCTGAGTAATAAATTATTAACAATGTCTGAAGGGATGTGCAGATTATGTTTTGATTTTGATTTTCATGTCTGTCTAGGTACTTAAATCACTGCAATAACTGGGCACCTCGCACAATTAATGAAATGTGGTTGTGAAGTTTTATCGTTGTGGTATTCAGTGAGCTTCGCGGCACTCCACCCAGATTCTGTTTGGGAAGCTCAGTCTTTAAAGGCACAGTCCCCAATACCACAATCCTCATTTTAAAAATAAGTATCAGAGGTACAGAGAAACTAAGTGATTTGCCTGAGATCACACAGAAAGTTGGTGGCTCTGCTAGGATGTGAACGCAGATCTGAGCATCAGTCCAGCACTCTATACACAAAACCACCCTTGAATATAGACCAGTAATATGTAAACAAAAGCAGAGTACTCAGATTCCTGCAATATTCACAGAGCTGAAGTTTTCCTTTCCATTCGGCTGAATCTCTTCTCATTGCAGTTATAGCATCACTCCGATCACCGGCCTGTCACATGCCGAAATAGCTATATATAAATTGTATCAGTAAATCTGCAGTCCTTTTCTGAATGACTCCGTAAGTAAAAGAGGCATACCACTGGCTCTAACTGAATGAGATATTTAGAAAGGGAAGGTTTGACACACCAAGGTTTCCATTGCTTCTTCATACACAATAATCATGCAAACGGCAACTCTTCAGTTTGACACAGGACAAAGAAAAGGAGGGTAGGAAGGAAGAAACTTGCGTTTTACATCAATGAAATAGTCTCTCTCTTGGGAAAAAAAGTAAATTATTTTTCTTATCTTCTGCCATACCCACCCCAAAGGCAGCTGATGCAGTATTGTCAGATTTAAGGAAGTATGGAGGTTTTATTTAGAGTATATGCATGAGAGATTAACAGCTTTAGAGCTAGAGAACAGTGTAGTTTCCATTTGAGCTCACTGGGTTTATTCTTAGTTTCTTGTGTGTTACACTCATCTAGGAAAGGTCAATCACAAAAAAACTTCATTTTGGATAGTTTTCTGCCAAAAATGGGTATTCAGCCAAAAAGTTAGTGTGTGGTTCATGAAAACGGGGATGGGGGGGTGGCCTTTCAGTTTCTGACAGTCAATATTTTCCATAAGGAAAAAAAAAAAACTAAACACCATCCAACCAGCTCTACAAACAAAGTGGTGAAGGCCCAATAAGCTTCAGACAAGTCTTGGGACTGTGTCATCCAAGCGGAGGCTGATCCATCTCTTGTATTCCTCATGTTTTGTGTAAACACATTGCAGTTGTAGGCTTTTCTCTTGTGAGTCATAGCACGCAAATGTATTTCCTTGCTGTTATTGTTAATAATCGGAATAAAGACCTTGCTTGTTTGTTGAATAAATTTGGGGCAGGGTGGTAGGAACAGCATATCAGTAAACACATTAGGTTGGGTTTTCAACCCTGAAATTGTCTGCCAAGGTTCTCTAACCTGTATTTGTGTGTGACAAAAATGTTTAGTTCTAGGGGCAGTCCTAGAAAATCTGTGTGTGATAACCTCTTGTAGTATAGCTAAGAAGGCTGATTCTTCCATCCGCAAACTTTCAAAAAGAGAAAATCTAGTCTGGTATAAAATGTGCCATCCTGTGAAATTTAAAGTAGATTGGTTTAGTTTTGAAGAAGCTTTTGAAGAATGGTGGGAAAAAAAATAGGCTTAGAACAGATGTCTCGTCCATGTTTTCATCTGTTTGAAAATCAACTTCTTCTGATGTGGGGAAAATGCGGAACTTCCATTGACCAGACATCCTTTGGATCCCTAGAAACTACAGCCACCGTTCAACTCGGTCTTTAAGGGTATGTCTACCCTGCAATTAAAAACCTGCGGCTGGCCCAGGCCAGATTATTCAGGTTCACGGGGCTTGAGCTAAGGGCCTGTATGATTGTGCTGTAGACATTTGGACTCGGGCTGCAGCCCAGGCTATAGGACCCTCTGAGGTGGAGGTCAGGAGCTCAGGCTGCATCCCGAGCCTGACCATATACACTGCAATTAAATAGCTCCTTAGCCCAAGTCCCACGGGCATGAGTCAACTGGCACGGGCCAGTCAGGGGATTTTAATTGCAGTGTAGACGGACCCTAAGAGTTTTAGTACCAGCTAAAAGCTTTCAAAGTGGGTTTTTTCTATTCAGAAACAGCAGAATGCCGGACAATTAGGCTAATCACAAGTATATAATCTCTGGTGCCCCAGCATCAATTGCCTGCTTGAAATGGAGGGTAAATGCGAAGGAGATCTCAGATACCCTCAGTGGTATTGAATGCATTTGTCAACAGTAATGTTAAGAACCCTAGACCTTCCCTTCTTAATTGCGAAGGTGTCATTTAAATGCATTTGTAGCCACTCCAAACAAATGTACTGATTTCATGTGAACACTTTACATTTAAGAACGGGCCATATGGCACTGTCACCTGCTCTGTTCAAGTGGCTCATGGACAAAGAGTGGAGCTTTCTGCTTCCCTCAGTCACTCATAATGAAAATGCACTATTTTCACACAGGGAAATGCTTTAATGTATTCAATGGCAGAAATTATGTTTCTCCAGTATCCTGCACATCTTTTTCTTTGAGTAGCAAACATCAGCAAATGGACCTTGGCACTCTGAGAGGACTCCCTCTTCATGTTGATTGTATTGTGGTTCCATTGTTCTTTGTACCACACATTTCTCTTGAAAAATAGCCTGCATTAGCCATCTGAGCCCCAAAAGAGCTTGGGAAGTTACTTTACCGCAGGAGAGGCAATTCCTCCCAGAACATCCTCTTGGAGGCTGCAACTATACACTACTACTGATTTTGGGATGCGTCTGAATGGCAAAATTCAACCCCTCATTAATGAAAACCAAAAGTTAGGAATCAAGGTGACTCATCCCATCTTTGAATCCCTATATAATCTGTTTCCTCTGTTTTCCAACTGTCATTTATTTCAAATTTCTTCCGTATAGTTCTGACTTTCCCATTTCTGTAAAACAGAAAGGTCATTACTGTAGCAGTTTTTTAATTGTTTATCACAAACTGCCATTGTGTCTCTCAAACGGAGCAAATTTACTGCCCAGCCATGTCCCCTCGTGGCTGGGCATGGTGGGGCACCCAGTTTCCTCCACCAGACAACAGTTTGGGGCAGTGACAGTTGGTCTTTTCTCATACCTCTAGCTTTCTAGTCAGGTGATTCATAATCTCAGTCCTTCGGAGAAGTACAGAATCCTAGAGGCTAAAAGGTCCCATGACCCTGTATCAGGCTGTGAGCCCCAGCCCTTGTAATCCTTACCCTCTCTTCCTCAGAGAGGGTTTCTATCCTGGTTTCCTGGGGATGGTAGGGGAACACAGGCCCACCCTCTCCTCTGGGTTCCAGCCCAGGGACCATGTGTTTAATCAAAACAAAAAGTCAGATGATACAAAGCGGATACCCGTGGATTTGCAGGGCTCTACTTATGCTTTTAGTGCTGGAAATCCCAGTGCTAGTTGCCACTGATAGACCGTGGAGGTGTTTCCTACGGAAGTATTTTCGGTCCTCAGAAGACCACCCAGGCCTGCAGCCCTGCTGTCAATTTGTGGGAATGAAACATCCTGCAAACCAAGCAGTGCCAGCGTCGCCGGTGTTTCTCAGGACTCAGGAGTGTTTTCCCATGAAAACCACCCCATTGTATGTGGTGCTCTTCTATTATTTCTAGTCCCTAAGGACAATATTCTGTTCTATTTTACATTTGCGCCATTCCACTGCCTTCAATAGGAGTGCACAGGTGTGACTGCACATATAAATAGGAAATATGCCAACAATAATCAAAAGCAATCAGCAAAAAATACCTTGTTCTGAGCTTATACAGATGACAAAAATCAATAACAGAGGTGGCCAAGTTCTTCAAAGCCAGCATCGTGAAAATATTATTTTCGCTTATTGGAAGCTACCATATAATGAGTCAGACCTTTAAAGTTGTGTACAAGAAAATGATTGAGGCATCCAATATGTGAAGCTTTTTACTGAATAAAAAAATGCCATATACACATAGACCAATGTGTGGGTAGAGGGGAAGGCTTATTACAAGGAGAAGAAACCATCCATAGAAGGGGAAGAAGAGGCATAGAACTTTGCTGGCAGGATGGGATTGGTGTCGGGATAATGGTGGATCAATTATTTTAGGGTTGTAGGGCAACAGAAGAATAAGTGAAACAGGAAGTAATCAAATACTGGTGGATATGAAGGGCAGCCTTCCTCTCTCCTCCCCCCGCCCCAGAAATTAGAGCAAAACAAAGGGTTAAATTCAGATCTGCTGTAAAGGCATGCAACTCCATTTATTTCATTGGGCCTACATGTTTCTCTCCTTTAGTTCAACAAAGAGTGACATGTACCCATCAACCCAGATGCACTGTGGGATTACAAAACCTACACATCCCCATGCTGACATGTGTCAATCAAGGTTAATGTCAGTTTGATGAGTGCCACCTTTCTTCTGCTATCTCATACAATTTTGTACAAAAGGAAGTTTTGCTACCCTGTAGTAAGCCCTCATTTTAAAGTATAAAATATACATGTATATCTTTGAATTATATATGAAATGAAAAGAGTTTAATAACTGTTCTTTCCAATTTCTATTTTAGAAAGCCAATGTGAACTGTAGGTATATATGGGTTTCTTATTATTATCCCTTTCTGCCACTTACCCACCTTGGGTTTCAATGTTAAAATTTACTTAGTGCTGCTAGAAATCTGACATGCATAGAAATATAAATCTAATTTAAATAATATGCATTTTTATCATCATGATTTTAAATTTGATGACCATTTGCTAAAGAGAAGGATTTATTCAAGATAAGAGTATGAGTTGCCGCCGATTATTTCGTATTATTATTGTCCACTGAACTTGCAATTATTAGCTTTATGCATTGGGAAAAAAGACTCTACATGTAACTGTCTCTTACAATTTATTACAATATGTCCTGAAATTAAGTCAATCAATTTATTTTTAATGGACTCCTACAAGAATTTTTAAGTACATTCCTCAGAATTATTGTAGTTCACTAACGCTTTCTTTCAGCACATGATGGATAGTTTCCATTTTAAAATATGGCATTTGTTGTAATGTAGTTTAAATTACTTTTCTTCCTGGAACATGTGTTATTCAGAGTTACCATTATGTGGTAGGAAATTGTACATTATGTTGCAGCTTTATCTCTTTTTATAGCTCACATTACAGTTACATCCATTCAGGTACAATTACATTGGGGAAAATATGATTTAGTATTTATATTAAGAACAATCCTATTTAGTAAATTTATTTTAGCTTTTGGTTAATTACCAAAGTGGAGTGAGAACAACCCAAAACAGCCAGTGGATATGAACTTCATAATTAAGTAAGTAAAGCACATTTTTCCCAGGATAAGTACGCATAGTAAAACCTATTTATGACCAAATATTTATAGACAATGTTATATTAATTCTAGTTTATTCTATAAATGTACTGTAATGTGAGAGTATCTTGCTTAAGAAAAACTGTCTCCAGAAAAATAAAGAAGGCTCAATTTTTAATATAACAATTGTATACATAGATTCACTTCTCACAAAATATTTATTTCTGTTACTTCCTCATCCCAGATGTAGTACATCTTTCAGCAGTAATTTCACTGGGCAAGCAGACACCCTCATAGTATATGTGTGTAACAACATAATTTGTGGTATATAACTATAAAATGTGCCGAGCTTCTCAGATTGTTAGAAGTTGTCATGTTGTTATATAGGAACTAGGTAGTGGTGGTGAATATTTATTCTGAATTAAACCATTAGCTTCTTCTACATGCAATATAAATCCAGGAGAGTTTTTTTTAGGCTTGACATCAAAGTTAATATAATATTAAATCTGTTGATATGAACACTAAAATATATGCTGTACATTAGAATATCTATTTTGTTCCTGTTGCTGGTAAGGGGTTACAATTTATATATATTACACACACACACACACACAGTGTAAACTGTTGGACAAGTACAAAGACATTTTAATCAGGATATAATAAGTACTCTTACTCTGTTCATTAAGATAAAGAAATGTTTGGCAGGAAAATGTTTCATCAGGTTGTAATTTGCTTTGATATGCAAATTATGATGTAATTAGTTCTGAATTTCTGAAGAGGTAGAATCTATGTGCTAGACATATTTTCGTGTGTGTTAAACAATGAAAGTTCAAGTATCATTTTTCTTTTTAAAAAAATAGAAAATTCATACTCGCTTTGTGTAAACACAGGTAAACATGGGAGGTTTTTTGCACATTTACCTCACATTAGAGAAGACAGTTTTTGTCAATTTACTTATGAAACATAAAAGTTACCTGGCAGGGCTGCATTTGAAATGATATTTTTTCCTGTTTAATTCCATTCTCTTATGCTAGAAACTGTGGGACAGATTCACAAGAACTGTAAATCAACATAACGACAGCGGCTTCAATGCAACTACACCAATTTAAAGTAGCTGAGGATCTCACCCAGCATGCTGTAAATAGAGTTTGGGAATAAAGAGAGTAGCATATTAAAATTGTAATGATAAAATTAATCTTAGGTATTTAGCAACTTGCTAATTGCTTTAGTGTTTGCAGAGTTCAAGGTATTTTCTGTGGTAAAATATGAGAAAGTACAAGGAAATACTGCAGATACCAAAATAACTATTTATCTTAAATAAAAGTAGCACATTTTTCTATAACACCAAAGTAGATGAGTACGGACTAATATGTCTGAACTATGATAAATATCAGAGATAGCACACAATAGAACAGATCCTTCAGGATACTGGATACTCTAAATTGTCATCCTCAGCTCTCATTAAGGTGCTCAGCATATGGCAGGATTAGATCCTAAGGCACAAAGGACCGAATGCAATAATAATGATATCACCTGGTAGTCATGGTATCAAGCAAGAACAAGTGTAGTGCAGGCATAAACAATGCCCGTAATCAGATTAGAGGTTCAGTTAACTTTGCTGCTTGTGAAATCTGACCTTTGGCACTCCAGTTAGTATGAAGAACCATGGTGAAATCCATGGAAACATTTCATGTTATAAATGTGTGTCAGGAGTGGAACTATGTTGGAAACAGCCAAGACGCAAACGTTCTGGACATGAACTATTTATTCTTTTAATGCTGCAGATTTTAAGTGCAGTAACTCAAGCATATTATAGCCACTTACTTATCTGTTTCAAAGGATTAACCTTTTGTGGACATTTTATAAACCCTTTCTGAAACATTCATTTGTCTGGAAGCCTAGAAATTGCAAAGGGCTAAAAATTTGTGTTTAAATGCAATTATACTTTACTTTTAACTGTACTAATCCGTTTGGAATAGCAGTTAGGCAGTTGTCATCACCAATGGCTATTTTGTTAGAGAATTAACTGTCTAAATCTGTTTTCTTGGGAGAGTTTCTAAACAGACAGGTCATTAATTATTGGAGCAATTATCTGGGGAATTATTTCTAAGTTAATGTATCTCCTGTATTTTTATTGTAATACTCCTAGCCATTGTCAAGGTACATCTTTTAGTGGGACAGTCAACATGATTAGCAGAGTAAAGGTCTAATGTAGGAAAGAACATGTTTCACGTTAAGCACATAAGTAGTCTCACTGAAGTCAATGGGACTACTTATGCGTCCAAAGTGAAGTGTGTGCTTAAGGTCTTTGCAGGGCTGAGGTCCACATCTGTTAATTTCAGAAATCACCATTGGAGTCAAAGCTGTATTTAAAATACATCATAACAGCCTGCTGGACATGGGGCCTAATTTACACATTTTACTTCAATGGAAGCCCTGAGCATTCCAACTGCCTGAGCTGGTTGATTAGAAAGCAACGGCTGATTGCAGAGTTATCCAGAGGTAACAGCAGCAGCCATGCAATTAGCCACATCATCGCCATTGCTTCCAGGTGGCAGATAGTTAAGCGACCTTGTCGTATTGGTTCTATTTCATGGCAACTATGCACCAAATCACCCTGAATGCCTAGAGGTTTGGTGGGGCTGAAAAGGGCCCAATCTAGCCAACAAATATTGAAGAGGGGGGAAAAGCCTGTGGATAGAACATACTCTCCACCTCCCTTCAGCGCTCTGTAGAAAGAACTGTTGGCTGGGGCACTGTATGTTTCTGGGAGGATTTGTAAGGCAAAGAACGGTGAGAGGTAAAGCACAGTGGTACTCACTGCACATGAATTTTTCCCGGGAACTAAGGACCGTCACAAACCCCTCTACCTTTTCACTAAAAGTGCAATTCCCACTTCTTTTCCCTACCTCCTCTAACATAAATGCATAACAACAGGTATATTTATATTTTATTTAAAGAAAGACACGCTACCAAAGCAAGGCACTCCACTAAATATGGTTCTCCCTCTGGGGAGAGGATGAGAGAAGAAACAACACATGACAATTTTGGCGGCACTTTGCTGCACGCACCACTGAAAGGTGCTCAGATTCCACAGCAGTAAGTGAGGTATAAAGACTTATGCAGAATAGAATAGGACAGGATTAGGACTCTATCTAACGAGCCTGCTTTGCACAACCGTGGAACTCCTGATTTCCAGTCTAATCAATCACCCACAAGAGCATCGTTCCCGCCTTTAGCCTCCAAAGCTTCAACATTAACTGCAATCTCTTCCTCCTCATTTACTTTTTTGGCACATTAAAACCTGTTCATTCAGGGTTGGACTTTCAAAAGCATTTAGAATTGGTCTAACAACCACTAAAGCAAATGGGAGTTTTACCATTGACTTCAATGGGAATACGGTTAGGCCAATGCTGAGCACTTCTCACCCCTCAAGGAACTAATTTTAGCAAGAGTTTATCATGAAGTACTCTATTAAAATAGTCATTATCTGGTCTCTAGTTTTTATACTTAAAGTTTCACAATGCTTAGATGACAGTCTAGCTTAAAGATTATTTAATTAGAGGAACGATCTGCATAACTATGTGATGGATTCTTATTTCCGTGGCTAAAATATAGCGTTACTGACAGTCATGGCAGAGCTATTTACAACCTTAGCAGCTGAGTTTTAGCTGTAGTGCACCTGTCAAGCCCATGAACTGGATATTTTGCGTTTTCATATGCAGAATCTTTTCAATACATACTTTCAAAAGAGAATGTCAAAGATATTTAATTGACTATGACATCTCTTTCCTTTTAGGAGGTTTCTGTAACTGAAGCAGAGCTGCAGAAATCTATAGTCAAGTGCTTGAAGTATAACTCAAACACACACGATTAGTGATATGAAATGCGCAATTTATGTTACAAATGCGATCCATTGAGCCAGCAGGGAAACATTAATTGCTGCTATAATACAGGGGGTGGAGGGGGAGAGATAATATTAGCTTTTAATTCAGGCATGGATAATTTTCTTCTTATTTTTGTTGTAGAACATGGAATCTAATACTTGCTAGAATAGAAAGAATGATTTAAACCAGTTTTTGTATATGTTTGGGTTTTGTTTTGTTTTTTTAATCGAGTCTAGTTTCTCACTTTCATTAGATGTAAATCTCTGAATGTTGTTTGTTTGATTGATAGTGAATAATGGGAGAGTAAAACCAAAACACAAACTGTACATCTAAACAGGAGAGGGAGGAACAAATTCAATAGCATACTCTAATCCACTTTTAATTTAGGTTACCAAAATAATTTGTAGCACAACATGATTCTGAAGGAAAACATGGGAATAGATCCAAAAATGCTTTCCAACAGCCTGAATCAGTCAACTTGGGACATACCAAGGGATGCGGTGGATTTTACATCACTTGAAGTAATGAGCTGAGTGGCCTTCTAAAAAATATTTTCTCGAGCTCAGCCACACGATATAGGCTTGATGCAGGAATTACAAAGAGAAATTCTGAGATCTGTGCTATTTCTTCATAGGTTTCAAGGACAGAAAGAATCATTATGATCATTTAAGCTGACTTCCTATATACTGCAGGTCAGAGGATTTCACCCAGTAATTTAGGAGATCAGACTAGATCATAGAGATCTCTGCTGGCCTTAAAACCAGTTATTAATTCAGCACGTGATCCTGCAAGCGCTTACTGGCAGGTGTGGTGGAGTCGTCCTATTGAGTTCAAAGACGGTTTGCAAAGTGCTTGCGCAAGTGGGCCCTTAGTGCCTAATCCTGCAAGGTGCTGAGCATTTCCTAAGAGCTAGTAAGCATGCTCTAATCAAGGGCTTTCAGCAACTCTCAAGCCTTGTGTGCATGGGCAACGGTTTACGCTAGGTGGTAATTTAAAATCACTATATCTCACACGCCCCATAAGAGTGCCTTTCTTAGTTTAGTTCAGCATTTCTCAAATACGGCCACCAGAGGGTTTCCCTGAAGCCACCATAGCTTCCTCAGCGGTGATGGTGGGGAGGGAGGCAAAGCATTGGCCCCTCTCTTCTCCCTCCCAGTTCTTCATGGATACGCAGCCCTGCATGGCCCCTGGAGACAGCTGGGCCACCATGCTGCAGGAGCACTGTGAGTTCTCTACATGGAGGGTGAGGAGGCTATGAGGCTCGGGACCTGGCTGTGCGGACCAGGGCTCCAGCCATGAGGCTTCAGGTGCCAACACCCGGCTCCGGCTGCAGGGTTTTGAGTGCTGACCCCCAGCTCTGGCCACGTGGCCCTGGCCTTCGGCCATGGAATTTCAGTTCAGGCTCCAAACCCTGGCCACATGGCACCAGGCTCCAACTCCTGTCTCTGGCCACACAGCGCCGGCCACGCGCCCCAACCCTGGTAGCAGCCGCTGGCCCCAGGCACCAACCCCCAGCCCTAGGTGCCAACCCCCAGTCTTGGCCGGTGACACCAGGCACCAACCTATCATCCCAGGCCCATGACAATGGGCACTGGCTCTACGCACCAATCCCCAGCCCCGGGCAAGCAGCAGCAGGTGCTGGCCCTGGGTGTTGATCCCCAGCCCTGGGCATGCAGCAGTGGGTGTTGGCTTTGCCCTCCTGGTGGCAGACACTGCCCCCAGATCCAGCCCCGGGCTCCAGCACCCAGCTCTCGGCTCTGACTGCATGGTGGGGGACACTGGCCCTGGGCTCCAACTCCCTGCTGTGCAGCTCCTCCTCTGGCCACAGGCACTGACTTCCGGCCGCATGGCAGTGGGCGCCAACCCCCAGCTCCAGCTGCACAGCTGTTGTGCTCACCACCCACTCTCCTCTCTCTTGGCCCCGCATCCATGTTCCCCTCCCCATCACCCCTGGATCTCACTGACTTCCTGGCCCTACATCCACCCCTTCATTGCTCCAGGCCTCCACTGCCTCCCCCGGTCCACATCCAACCCACCATGTCCCACCAGCTTCCGCCTCCATCCCCCTCATCCAGGGCTTAATTTGTCCTGGGACTTGCTGAGAAAAGTGATATTAACAAACATGCAAGTATCACTTTTCACAGCCTTCCAGATCACTATTAAGTGTCCTGTGAAAAGTGATTGATATTAACAAATGTACAACTATCACTTTTCACAGAAAGATTTTTACTATCGAGTCTGCAAAAAACCCCTACATAAATAAATTGCAATGATATGTATATGTGATATTTATTTGTTTTTCCTAAAGTTAATCAAGAATTTTAGGAAAAATTATCAGTCCTGCCACCAGCAAGAGTTGGTGGCCGCACTCTGAGATGACCAAAAAATTTGTTGCGAGAACCCTTGGTTTAGTTTATCTCACTTAGGAAGCTAAAGTGAAAAAAGCAACTCTTATCCTGGAATAAGAATATTCACATGGGGGATTATGCCTGTATAATTAAATTACAGTGGTATAATGGTAAACCTTCCCATGTAGACAAGGCCTTAGGAAGCACTTAGTACTTTGGGATTAGGCCTTCCATTTTTACTTGATCTGATTTTTAGTAAATAATGCACTTCCAGGTCAGAACTGTCACTCTATTTGGAGATAAAAAAAAATACACTTCTCCCTAGCAGTAATTCATGTATTTTGTCCCCTACCATGCTCCCTCCTTTTGCCTCGCCCCTTCCTACTTTCTCCCACTTCATTGCAGTCTCACTTCTGGTGGTTTGAGGCCTTCTCCTCTACGGTTCCTGCTTCTTGGCATTAGCCTGATCCCTTAAAGTATATTTTATAGGAAAGACACTATGTAAAATCAAGGACCTGATCCTGCACACACTTACTTGTCAAAGGTACTAGTCACTGTGCAGAATGGGCTCCGATACTCTTTGCAATACAACACATTCTAGCAGAATTTTTTTTTTTTAAACATTAAGGGTCAGATTCCAGTACCTTTACTCCAGTTTAGTAGCACCTAAAGCCAGAAGCCCCAGGTAAGGGGCAGCATATACTTATGTTGCCCAGGAGCAGACAAGGAGCCGGTCGTATCCTTGGTTCCCCTCTTGCTCCAGGGAGGTAGTAATCTGCACCAGTCAGATGTTTGGCATCGAGTACTTCCGTGCAAAGGCTCTATCCCCACTCCTAGTTTTGATCCTCCACTTCCCTACCCACCTATGTAGGAAGAGGAGTAACAACCCCCCACAGGTTTTGGTCCCTCCCAGAAATACAGAGAGAAGAGTGAACGGTAGGGTTTTTGAGTGAGATGCTATTAAATGTGAATAAAGGGATCGAGCCTTAAATAAAGTTTAACTATCTGCACTAAACGTGTGCAGCATTTGGCTAAGTTGCATATATGTACAGCAGTCACAAGATTCTAATGCCCACAATGTTTTCAACTCACATGCTTAATTGATAATGAAAAAGAACGCTCAGCCTTATTGATCTTCAGGCCATGGATAAGTGCTATAATGTTTGAAGCACACCAAAAGAGAGGAATTTTTTTTTCTTACGTTATCATAAACTCTGCAAAGCATTTTCCATTATTTGCCATGTTGGTGGGCTTTTCACCTTGAAATTGTTGACAGCAGAGCAGAATGCTGTGTCTCGGCATTTTTTTAAATCTCTACTCAAATATACATCTGGCTGTTTTTCACCCTGTCAAGTTAATCCCTTGAAAGTATCATAACATAGTGAGCGAGGTATAAAACAGTGGAGCTGCTCGGTATTGTGGACAGAGCTCAAACGTGCCACGCATCATGCTGAATGTTTTGTCTGACCAAAAATGGCGAAATAATTTCATTTAGGTTTTTTGTTTGTTTGTTTTAAACAGAGAGTATCAAGTATAATCCTTGCAAATGTAACGTGTTGCCTTTGCAATTCCTATGATCACGTATATTTTTGCTGCATGTTTCTATCTCAGTTTCACAGCCTCTACTGGCTGGAATTTTAATTATAAAATGTATAAGGGTTTATTTAATGCTTCCACCCTTGTACTTCTTGTCACCTGTGTTCTGAAATGTTCATAACCCCCTTATTGTAAGAGAAATAAGATAAGAAAAAGCCTTTGAGAGTGTCTGCACATAAGACAGATTATATCACAGGACAACGATCAACTGTTCTGTTCCCATGAGCCTACATTTGAGAGATCAAAAGAAGCTTTAAGATTATGGTCTCTCCATGGATCCATAGAGAGGAACAGATGAAGGTCACTCACTGTTTCATATGAGAAATATACAGGACACTGCAATCTTAATTCATTCAAATCTCTCTCACACACACACGGCGCATACGCACACATGCTTTATTGCCAAGACTTCTCTATTGCAAAGCAGTAAGATTTTTTCCCCTACAATTTGTGATAGGCATCCTACCCTTTGATACATCAGATTTCAAGGGCACCTAACACAACCCCTGCAGGTGAAAAGTAAAAGTAATTGTAAAGGTTGCCATGGTTACTGTTGCTCAACTATAAAATATGGGCAGAATTTGGGTAAAAAATTGGCAAAAAAAGAATGTATTATTCAAAATATTTTAATTACAAGCAAGGACACACAGGGACTGTTTATCTGATTGTCCACTGCTCATCACTACAGACCACTTTATTTGTTCGTTGTTTCAGTAAAGTTAGTCTAAGAAAAGGGGGAAACAGTTTATACCAAGATTCAGTCTATTCATTCAGAAGGGCATGCATGGAAAGCATGAGCTCAAATCTAACAGATATCCTTTTACAACTCTTTTTGATTATTTCTGGCAATTGTGTGGGTCTTGTATAACATACTGGCTATAATTTCCAAGGCAGCTAATTCAGTCCTGAACAGATCTGGGAGTCACACAACGGACATTACAGAAGACCCAGGCATATCATCCCCCGAGTGAACGTCTGCAAAAAGACCATTGTAGGGGCAGGGAGGTAAAAGTAACTTGAATGGGGACTCCCAGGATAACAAAGGAGAGCAAGTATGACATGAGAGACCTATTACTGTATGGGAGAATACTGTTATGGAAGGAGTCACCAGATGGTGCTGTTACACATATCATTTTGAGCAGTGTTTAGTCTTTGAAGAAGTGTTGTATTGTTAGTTTTTATGATTCAAACTTCTTTAGGTGAGCTGTAGACAATAGCGAAAGAGTTGGCGCTCTGCCTTAATCTCTCTAACAAGAGTAAATTCTAGAGGCCAAGCAGATTCCTGGGTATCAGGCATCAGTGTTTCAGTGGATTTTTCCTGGAAACGAGGATCACTTGTTGCTGTTTGTGACTAACCGGTATGCCAATTTCCTGCAATATCCTTGAAAATCCTGACTGAATTAAGTTTAAGTATCTTTACAGTCCATTGTATTAAATGCAAAGGTTACATAGTATTGTGGGCCTGGATGACCAAAAGAATTATATTTCACAATGTGGCAGATAAGAATGGTTTTGGGGACAATACATGTGAAGTGGGTTTCCTGGGAAACACCTGGGGGGAGGTGAATGCAACTCCCCTCTAGCCCCGTAATGCAAAAACCCAGTCTTTTGAAGCTACGCCCTGAGGAGAGTGCCTTTGCCACGTGAGGCCAAAATGCAAGGCCCAAGCTATATAAAGGAAAGACTGAACTATTCATGGTTTTGCAGGTTCTGAGCTATCAATTTGTAACCATAGAAAAATCCCTTTGTGGAATTTGAAGGACTGACTCCTACCAGAGCCCTTGTTGGAGCTGGGGGATGATCTCTAGTAATCTTATTAGCCCTGGATCCTGCTCTGCCCTGGGCAGGAGGCTGGGGTGCCCAAGAGCAGCCACTAGCCCATGTCCCCCACTCCTGGGGCATGCTGCCCAGGGCAGGTGGAGGGTCTGGGGCTCCCTACAGCGCCGTGGGCTCCCTGGGTGGCTCTTACCATGGCCCAGATCCAGCTTCCAGCTGGCAAGGGGTCAGGTCCTCAGGGGGAAGAGAAGGAGCAAGGGCAGGGCCATGGAGGGTGCAGGGCCTCGTGTCCCCCCCCACACACACTTCCAATTTGTTTGTACCTGTGTATAAGAATGCACACCTGAGGAGTTGTCTTTGTCCAGCCTAGGGGGCAGTGGAGTGTCCCACCACTGACTGAGCTGTGTCCATTGTCAGGGAGCACATATGTACTAGCAGAACTGTAGACATCAGATCCGGGGAGCTAGAGACTGTGCTTTGTTGGACAATAAACCTGGCCAGGTGCCTTCGTACCTTATTGGAGTCTGTGGTCATTGGGGGTTCTCTTGGGGTCTGCTGTGCCAGCTATCTGTGCAGAGCCGGGGCAGCACAAACACACGCACGCAGCCGACTGTTATCAACATTGGATAGAGAGGGCACCACACCGGTGGCGTCTGACAACATCTGTGTTTAATTATTAGTCTAATTTAGAACAGTGTTTCTCAACCAATGAGTTAGGACACCCCTGGGAGTCAAAAAAAGGCAACCATGTGGTCATGAGGTATTGAAAATTGTATTACCATCTAAGCAAAGAATCTCTTGCCCCCAATTCCCTGCAAACCTTTACCCTTCAAGGGCCAGCATTCTCTGTCAACCTCTCAAAATACACAAACAAATTATATTAGGCTTATCAGGTAAATTAGCCTGGTCTGCCTTGACAACTCAACACCAATCATGTAATTAAACCATTATAATAGACAACATATATTTTGTTGTTTAATTATTTAAACTCCTTATTCACATATCCATGACTAGAGTAAATTAAATGACTCTATAAATGAGGTTTAAATACCAGTTAATATACAAAAAAGTCAGTGTTAGACCGACAATCCACTGGATTTCACTCAGTTTCCCAAAGAGCATGCTGCCAAATGAGTGACAGAAGCCAACACTCTATTTTCTTTATGCTTTATTTGCCTCTTACTTTTCAAAGATCTTTCATGTTTTTAGTATCCATTTCAGTTGCTATCGAAGAAAAATTTGGGTTGTCTGCTCTTTATTATATTTATATATTCACATACACCATCATACTGAAACATGCCAAGACCAACAGGATTTCCTAAAATTCAGTGTACCTTTATCACAGTAATAGATTTGAATTAATGTTCAGTTTATCACTTGCCTCTGGTTTTGCAGAAGATTACTTGTGAGGATTAAGAGGCACCCTATATTGTATTCAAATAGAGTTGCTTTTGATATAGAGACTGAAAATAGCAAAAATCCTTGACTGCCGGGGACTGTGACACTAGTAGACAACGATCTTAGCACTAACCTGAACAGGTTGTGTAACAACGAAATGTAATACATAGTGAGAGTGGAAAATTCAAGTGGAACATTTTCAAAACATGATCTGTTCACACTAGTTTCTCTTGATCATCAAAGGGCCTGACCCAAAACCCATTGAAATCAATAGGATATTTTTCACTGGCTTCAATGGGCTATGGATGAGAACCTATATTTTGGAACACAGCAATAGTTCTTTTGGTCAAATGGTTATTTTCTCCATCTGAAACTGACAATGGAACGCAAGAGAGATATGGAGCAAAGTAATCCAATAGAGCCTCTGCTGACATTTTTACTAGGAAGGGTCAATGAATCCATCAAAGGATGAACGTCAAAGTAAAAATGGAGTTAATCGCAGATTTGTGTACTCACATCAGCACTACTGATGTTATGGCGAACACGTGGCACAGGAATAAAGTTTTATGTTAGCTTTTAACCCTTACCCCACCCATCTTCTCTTAGAGTACCACGCTGCTGCCTATTACCAAAGTATCTGAGTGCCTTCCACAAAAAATCAATATAAATAACCAAGTCCCTAGTGGACTTCATAGCATCTCTAGTAGTTCTCCATTTTAGGGGTAAAAATTCTCCTTGGGGCAGAGGTTTTGACTTTTTAGATTTTATTAATTTAAGGAGGGGGTTGCTCACAGGTTTGGTTTTTTGTTTGGGTGGGTTGGTTTTTTTTTAGCTGAAGGGGGTGTCAGTGTCCCCTCTTTGAAACATACTAGTACCTACTAGTTCACTTAAGATAGGAGAGAATAATGCATGCTTGGTCCAAGTTTTCTCTGATGCCTTTGGTGAGCCAAGTAGTATAAACATTTTTCCAAAGCAGCTAAGGTGAAGGAGGAGATTTCTCAGAAGTACATTAAAGCTTATTCCTGTGTGGTATGAAACTCATAGACTAGTTAATGCCGCATTCTGTCTTTGCTATGCACACCCAGCACATCTAAGTACCTGTTTACATTCAGTAAAAAAACAAAAAAATCTGGGTTTAATCCCATTTTAACTTGAGCTTTATAGTTCTCCTTTGATTACCTATTTTAGTTTCTTTGCAGAACTGCATGAGCTGGTATGTTTATCTCTGTTGGCCATCATAAGACAAGCTGAAACCACAAAGCTTGTTTCACTTAAACCTTAAGGTTAAATGAGCACCATGAACCTAGAAATAGAAGCTCAGGACTCCATTTAAGCCTGCCATCATTTCTGTTTAAAAATAAAATAAAATAAAACATTCTTGGCTGGTTTAGACAGATATAAAAACATTGTCATCTTTCCAGTGTATGATCAAATATTTATGGTTCTACAAATTTCTTGTTGCACTGTCAGCTCCTTTTTGTGATATCAATCATGGAAGGTGAATCAGGCTATGGGTTGAATATCAACAGAAATTAGAAGAAAAACAAAATTTGGGAGATACAAAGAAATCCAACTGTAGGCAGAAATTCATTTAAAAAGGCACTTCCAGACCTTTGCCACCAAATAAATATTTCATTTAAAACACACCATGAACACCAAAGACCTACAATCTCTCCAACAATTGAATCTTTAAAAGTTTTCTTGAAATAGGGGTGAAATAGGGCAAGTTTTGTTCTAGTTGTACATTATGTGAATTTCTTTCATCTTGGTACAGTATAGATTCTCTAACAGAACATTTTAATTTCAGGTGTCTATGTTGGAAACAATTCTTGAGATCATTTTCTAATGGAAGCATGCCTCAGAAAATTTCATCACAGAAGAACGTACTATTCTTGGCAAAATGTCATCCCGAATGGTACCTTCCCATTGTTATACCTCTGAGGGACTCCTTGGAAGAATTCATCAGCAGAGAAGATGAAGTTAGGGCATGGGAGAATTTCATGTGTTGAAGGGTCTTTAGAAGAGTCTCATACTGAGAAGAAAGAAGTAAAATAAAAAATCTGCCACAATCACCCTCTTTCATTGCACTAAGAATCAAAGTTACAAACAATCTCTACTTCTGTGTCACTGTATGTAGATATGACAGACAGAGAGGAAATGGAACATAAAAGCAGCTCTATGCCTGTACAATATCACTGGGATGGACAGTGAATGTCCTCCTGCTCCTGCATTTGGTGAGGGGGTGATTTTGAAGCCTGCAATATCATTAAACTTTTCCCCAGGTTATTGTCTGGTTTGAGTTACCCTGTTATTCCACTACCCTGCTGAGATGTTACAGTTTCAGTGAAAAAATGATAGAGTAAAAGGCTAGAACTAAGCTATGCAATGGAGAAAAAATGCTACAGTGACCTCTGTGCAGCAGTTCCTACGGATATAGATATATAGACAGAACTGACAAGATTCATTGTCCTCATTGTTCTGTATTTCCTACTCATTCTGGGCATTTCAACTGCTTATGCTGAGATCTCTTTAGCTTATGCAGGGAAGTGTCAGCCTGCTAACTATATAAAGACCAAATTACAGATTGAATGTAGGTCCCAACTGTAAACAATAAGGCTGCAACCCTATCATAGGTTACCGGTGTTCTGCAACATCATCATGGAGAAAGAGGCCATTGATTGAAAAGGCAAAGGAAAACGGGTTGTGATTATGTAGAGGGGCATTCTCACAACTAGGCAGGGCTCTGTGAGTCTCCCATTCCCTTTGGGCTGTATAGCTGCTTTTCCCTTTGCTCTCTGTGGTTCTCCATGTTGGACTCCCTTGACTTGTTCCCTGGTGGAGAACCCTCATGGGAGAGAATTGTCGTTCATTTCAGGCAGTGGATTTTGTTGCACCAGTAAGCAGATCCCATCTGCCCCTTGTGTTTCAAATACCCTGTACCCTCTAGCTAGGAGCTGGGAAGTTCATGATGTGATTTTTTTGGTTATCAGGAAAAGTGGGTTTGCTTGATTGGGATTTTGTGGCCCCTCTCCCCCATATGATTACACAGTACCTGCCCCAGCCTGCGGGGTTTAATTACAAAATAGAAGGGTCACAATTAAGGGTCCCTAAATAAACTGTTAATACAGGACCAGTTCTTTACCCTGGCCAAACTCCTGTGCTTGAGAGGTAAAAGGGATGTAAGGAGTCACCTTACCCCCTACATGAGCTAACTGTTTCAAAGGCAGCCACATGAGAGATTGGGGGAGCAGCTGTCTGCATGGGGTCAGAGCCAAGACCAGCACAGCTGAGCTAGCTTGGAAGGGGAAGTAATCCATACCAGATATATAGGCTTAGCCCTTCCCACTTCCTCCTCACACTCACAGCCACAATTCAATCCCGGTTCTATCCCCTAGGACTGCACTATGTGTTGCTCCTTCTTGAGGGAAGATTGCAAGGCGCCAGTCTGGCCCCTAAAGATTATAAACATCCACCAGGGACAATCACTATCCATCATCATGGTGAAAAGTCTCACAAGCACGGAAATTATTCAATTGACTTTTATGTGTTGGCCAACACTGATGGGCATCATATCTGTCTCAGCTTCGTAAAGGTAGATAACAACTCTGTTTACCTTATGCCTGCTGAGTAGTGTTTGTGAAGGATACTGTTTGCTGGTGATGCTGCCTAGTGGGTAGTTAGGCCTCTGTTGTCCACGCTGCTACTCTTTCCCCAAGGCAACCTTTCATGATTGCTGGCAGTCTGTCTTTTATTGGGGTTTGACTTGAATTCAGAGCGATCTTGATAAATTGGAAAACTGGACTACAGAAAGCAAAATTAAATTCAGCAAAACACAAAGGCGCTACACTTATGGAAGAAAAACAAAATGCACAAATACAGCATAGGGGATAACTGACTTGGCAGCATCACTGCTGAGAAGGATCTGTGAGTTGTGATGGATCACAACCTCAACATGAGTCAACAATGCAATGCTATTGCAAAAAAAGCAAATGCAATTGTAGGTTACATTAATAGAGGCATAACATGCAAGTCATTGGAGGTGATAGCACGGCTCTACTCAGCTCTGGTTACGCCTCCGCTGGAGTACTGTGTCCAGTTTTGGTCACTGATGTATAGAAAGGATGTGGAGAAACTGGAAAGAATCCAGAGGCAAGCAACAAAGATGATCAAAGGGATGGAATGCAAGCCATATGAGCAAAGGCTGAAGGAAGTCTGGTATGTTTAGTCTGGAAAAGGGAAGACTAAGGCGGGACATGATAGCAGTCTTCAAATACTTGAAAGGCTGCCATAAAAAAGATGCAGAGAAGTTGTTCTTTTTTGCCACAGAGGGCAGGACAAGAGGCAATGGTCTCAAACTACAGCATAGCAGATTTAGATTAAATCTCAGGAAAAACTTCCTAACTGTAAGAACAGTAGGACAATGGAACAGACGCCTAGGGAGATGGTGGAAGCTCCTTCACTAGAGGTTTTCAGAAGGAGGCTGGAGCCATCTGTCTTGGATGGTTTAGACACAACAAATCCCACATCTTGGTTGGGAGTTAGACTAGATGATCCTCGCGGTCCCTTCTAACCCTGTGATTCTATGCCCTTCTGGTCAGGTTACCACTCAGTCTTCTCTCCCTCCCCTCCCCGGTGTGATTGGGTTCCTAGGAAGATATGAGATTCAACTATTGACCTCCAGGAGTGTCCAGTCTCACTGGGGTTCAAAAGGTATTTATCCTTTCCCTCCTTCCCCTCATGGGGAGTCTAGAAAGTGTGGGGTTTTGTGCCCTACTTAATGTGGGGGAGTGGATTGGTAAGGGAGCCGAGGCCTTCCCACTCCACCAGGCTCTAGGCCAGGGCCCTATAAAGGTTACCACATGCCTTAAGACTGCCTCCCAGTGCCACTTCCAACCATCCACTCTCTGCCAAAGTTTTGCAGTTTGTCAAGAAGTAGTAAGAGAAAAGGTACCAGCTGAAGCTTCAGTCCCTCTGGCTCAGCAAGCAGGACCTTCCTCTCCAGGAGAAGGGTTCTGCATCACCCTTTCTCAGGACAGGTCCCTCTCTCTCCCTTCTCAGGCCCCTTTCTGAACTGTCTGGCTCCCTCTTTAGTTCCATCTCCAGCAGGAGCACACACTGAAATTGCAGCTGGGCAGGGTCGCCTGGGCCCAGCACTGCTCCTTAACCCTTCAGATCTAGTGCAGGGTTCATACACCCCATCACAGTGCTATATTCATGAAATACATGCAGAAATTTAGAATAAAAAAAAAATTTATACTCTTCCTGAAAGGTTGCAGTGTAACACTACTTTATTTGCTGGACTCCACAATTCTAACACAGCAACAACCAATTACAGAGAAAGAGAGACAAGGAAAGGAGGCTGCTCCCTAAGGGGGCAAAGCAGGACTCAGCTGCCAAAGAGCCAAATCACATGCTTCACTACAGAGCCCCCAAGCCTGCAAGAAGGACCAGGAAACCCCTTGTAACTTAAAGTGACAGCTTGTCATTTAAACAGTTTTCTATACACCAGAAGTAGTACCTTACTACACAAACAGTCCCACTGAAATCACTGTAGCTATTTGCATTGTATTTGTAATGCACCACTCAGCACCAATAAGGGTGGCAGAACTGTGCCTTTATTTAGCACAATAAGGAACTGTTGTCAAGTGTTGCCAAAGTTAGACTTTCAAGTACAGTGTCTATGCACAGGACACAGTTCATGGTGGGTAAATGGGTTTTATACAAAATCTCCATCCTGCTTTTACTACCAATCTGTCCATTTCTGATTCAGTAAAGTGGAATGAATGTATGGAATAAAATTATATGACGTTTCCTGGAATATGGACAAGAAAACAGCGTGTTCCAGACAGTTATTTAGTTTTTAATTAGGCAATTGCAATCCTAGATGATGATACTAAAATGCAAATACAGAACCTAACATCTCCCTTTTCTTCCCCCCAAGAAGCTTAGATAAATGCAAGAAATTAAACAAAATTCATTTATATTTCGTCCAGCGTGTCCAATACATGCATGATATGATACACACTTCAGTGACTTTAGATTCATGCACAAATTTCAAGAATATAAATAAATTCAAGCAAGGAAATATTCCATTATCAGAGAATGTTCTTCCAACTCCCAGTAACGTTAAGAGGTTTTCACCTGCTCTAACTGCAGAAAGGCTGGGAGAATGGAAAGAAATGAACAGCACACCATGAAAATGGAATTAGGAAAACTAGCTAAAGGGGAACCCCTCCTTGCATACGGGTCTAAAAATCCTCAATGCGTAAGAAATTTATAGGACTAATTCCCACTGGCACTAATTGAATTTACACTCTCTAACTCCCATTAGCATTAACAGGAGTCATCGCCTTGAACTGACAGCAGAGAAGACCCGACAAAAGGAAGAGCAGGAAATTGAGGGAGAGACAGAGACGGCAGAAAGACAAATGAAAATCAATCCCAAGATCAAAGTCTTCTGTAGATGAAAAGCACATCATAGTAGAGTAAAAAAATATAAGCAGTACCTTATAGAAATTTGATATCTGAAAGCAAGACTCCTGTTATTTTTTCAGTGAACTGTCGGCAGGCGTTAGGAAAACGGGTTGGGTAGATGTGAGTATGAGTACTGATGGCATTCATCATTGGGAAATAATCTCAAAAACATGCCAGTCAGTCACTTTGTTTCAGCAGCGGAATCGAAACATGCAATATCTATTCCAATCCTGAAAAACCATCAGACAAACAGCTTTATTATAAACAGAAATTCACAGCCTCAGCTCTCAGTTTAATGCCTGGTTAATTTTGCTAAGAGGATTATTGTTGTGTATTTGGTAAAATATCTTCCACAGTATGATTACAATAATGTATGTACAATAACATAATCTCTATTGTTAATATTTATAAAGCATCATTAATGCACATAGCCCCATAAGCATATGAAATTTCTATCCTGCTCCAAACAGAGCATATGCACTGGATATAGTCCAAACTTACCAGTTTCCTGGTTTTGTCTTTATTGTTAACATTATAAGGCTAAGCCTAAGTTTCCTCTGGAGCTTGGATGTTCCTGAGCGCTTTTCCTTTCAGAACCACCTTATTCCCTGACCCTAATCCTATCTGCCTCAGAGACATTTAAACCTTTTAATACTATGTGTTGTAGCGAGTAAGACACAGCTGATTTGATACCTGAGTAAGTCAGGAAAAATAACTGCATCTTCATGCAGCATTCCAGTATGGGGACTCATCAGAAAATCTGGCATTCTAGTGTAAAGTCCTGTAACCTATACTACCTATTACAAGAGCTTTACAAAAAACAATTTCACAATACCTGTTTCAAGGGGCATACAATCAAAAACAGTAAGCCAATATGCTGCAACAGGTTAGGTGCAGCAGGGTGTACAGACAGCATTGGTGAGGAGACCGGTGCAGGAAGTACTCAAGAAAGAAGCTGGTTTTCAGGAGATATTTGAAAATGGAGAGAGAAGGTGTTTGATGGGCAAGCAAAAAGCCATTCCAGTTACGTGGAGCATTCAGCTGTGCATGGTAGATGGATACAAAGGGAGCAATAAGACTAGAGGACGGGGAAAAGCATAGAGGACAAGAGAAAGAGCAGATGGTAGCGAGGATGTTGGTGGAGAGAAATTCTGCAAGACCTTGAAAGTGACGAGTAATATTACTGAATAAATATTTTGGCTAATGATCCCAACCCACGTGAGCAGAAGGCCAGACTGTAACTTAAAGCCCCTGGTTGCACTGGAGGCAGGGTGAAGAGAGAGCTATACAGATTCAGAGACCCCAGACAATCAGAGACAGTCTTCATTTCCCCAGAGAGACAGACAATTTATCTGAGGGAATACCTATTTGGAAGAAAGGATGTTGCAATGGTTGAAGCACTGGCCTAGAACATAGGAGACCCAGGTTCTATTCCCTCTTCCACCACAGACTTGCTATGTGACCAGCAGCAAGTCATTGAGTCTCTCTGTGCCTCTCAGTTCCTCATTCACAAAATGAGGATAATAATATTTCCCTACCTCATAGCGGTTCTGGGGAGGAGACAGGTACCCCCAGGAAGAAAGCAACCACCCACTGAAACTTCATTAAACAGGATGCCCTAATGAGCAACTCAGTCATGGGACACACACACAAACATAATACCTACTTGAACAGAAGCTGGGTCTCTGAAGGTGTTCTGTGTGCACCCCCATTCTACCCTGGTGGTGCAGGGGGAAGGAGACAGAAGCACTGATTGTCCCCTCTCTCTGCTCTTCTTGTCCACACTGGAGTGTCTAGCTCAGACCATGAGGTTAGTGCAGTTCCTGCACGCACCCCCCACAGTCAGGTTGTGACTGGCCCCTGTACAAAGTGTGCAAGACGACTTCAACATCTCCCGTCGCCTGAAAATTATGCATCTCAGGAGCCGCATCAGACAGATCACTCCACCGAGACAATCTCTTTCAGAAACACTCATGCAGCAGTCTGTGCACACAAACAGGTATTCAGGCCCAAATGCCCATTTGCGTGCACAACATGCTCAGCTTTCAGGTGTAGTGAATTTAATTCAACAGAGAAACGCGAGCAACCAAATGCACATTTACCTTTGGCCTCACTTAATGAAAATCTGGCCCACAGAAATCTCAGTGTGATAGCACAGCAGGTGCACAGGGAGTCATTTATAAAAGCTGTAAACTAAATCGGGAAAACGGCACTCCTGCATTGGCAAAAAGCAATTTTAAGCCAAGACAATGTAAGGTGTCCCAATAAATCATGCTGTGTATAGTTCACATACCTATTTCTCATCTGATAGAACATGCCCCGATCTCCTGCTCTGCCTCTTGTAAGGTCAGGGATAACCTTCTGAGCAGGACTGCGAAGTTAGGCTTATGAGAGATTCAGTAGCCTGCCTAAAGTCACAGACAATTGCTCTATATGTGATTGGTCACAACTTGAATAATTGAATAAGTATTTTTATATTGTGACCAAATTAGACAGCACCTGATGACATATTGGCCAAAACTCATGACTTGTCGAGTTGAAGAGAGATTTATAATTTTTGGCACATCCATTTGGATTGATATTTAAAATAGTATGTAGAATATGCGTCATCGTAAAATCATAGACATGTAGGGCTGGAAGAGACCTCAAGAGGTCGTCCACTCCATCACTCCACACAGCGGCAGGACCAAGTATCCCTAGACCATCCCTGACAGACGTTTGTCTAACCTGTTCTTAAAAACCTCCCATGATGGAGATCTCACAACCTCCCCAGGTAATCTGCTCCAGTGCTTAGCTATCCTTACACTTAGAAAGTTTTTCCTAAAATCTAACCTAAATCTTCCCCTGTTGCAAAGTAAGCTGATTCTAGTTCTACCCTTCTTGGCATAGGCGCCGACTCCATGGGTGCTCTGGGGCTGGCGCACCCACGGGAAAAAATAATGGGTCCTCAGCACCTACTGGTAGCTAGCTCCCTTCCTCCCCTCCAGCACCTCCTATCTTCTGGCGGCCCCACCGATCAATTCCTGGAGTGGATCAGCTGTTCCATGGCGTGCAGAAGGCGCTGGAGGGGACGGGAGGGAGCGGGGATGGGATGCACTCTTGGGAAGGGGTGGAACTGGGTGGGACTGGGGTGGAGCAGGGGTGGGGGCAGGGCCTGCGGCAGAGTGGGGGCAGGAAGAGGCGGGACAGGGCTGGGGGCTTGGGGAAAGGGGTTGGTGGGGGTGGGGCCTGGGACGGAGCCGGGGTTTGAGCACCCCCAGGGCCCAGAGGAAGCTGGTACATGTGCTCTGTGGACATGGAGAACTGATCGCCTTCACCTTTACAAAATCTTTTACATATTTGAAGACTAATGACCCCTAGATGCATTTTTATATAAACCCATACCAGTTCAGCATGGTGCTCTGTCCCCCTCTAGTAGTAGCTGAGCCACATAGATTTTGAGGAACCTGCCACAGCCTTGTTTAACAGATCTGGTCTCTTAGCTCAGATGGTAGATGCTCGTGCTTTTAGAGACAGAGGTCTCAGTTTCCATCCTCACTGATAACCACCCACAGTCTCCTCTACTCTGAAGCTTGCTTCATCTTATCTAGCCACATCTAGTTTCCCCCACATAATGACAGGTTTCAGAGTAGCAGCCGTGTTAGTCTGTATTCGCAAAAGAAAAGGAGGACTTGTGGCACCTTAGAGACTAACCAATTTATTTGAGCATAAGTGAGCTGTAGCTCACGAAAGCTTATGCTCAAATAAATTTGTTAGTCTCTAAGGTGCCACAAATCCTCCTTTTCTTTTTTCCCCCACAGTTACCCATACCATGCTCCCTTGGTTTCAAACTTCACCCATGTCTCTCCTTTAATATTTAAACATTCAGCACAACCTCGTTTATCCGATCTAATTAGGACTGGGGCCTGATCGGATCATCAAAAATTCAGATAATCCGACGAATGGGCAAGTGCGAGGCTGCAATGCTATCTAGGGGCCACAGGAGAGATCTCCCACTTCTGGACCTGTGTGTGCTGGTTGGTCGGTTAATACAGAGAGGTGGATAGGAGGGGTCAAATAAATGGGGTTCTACTGTACTTGGACCAATTCGATGTGTGCACAGAGGGAAATGTGCCAGTGTATCTGAGGGCAGATACGTATATTTATCTCTGTTTAAAGACACCTTTAAAAGAAATTTGTAAATACTGATATCAATGCTTGCAGTTAAATTATTGCCAAGCCACCAAAGTAGCTATCACAGACAACAGCCCGGTTCAGAAGTGACCTCTTCTGTCTTGGTCAGCACAGATTTGACATCACATGGAGGTGGTTTGTCAGCCTCCTTGGAGCAGTGGCTCCCAAACTTTCTACTAAGGCGACCCACCAATTACCTTTTGTATTTTTGTGATCCACCCAGAGGGTTGGGAGCCCAAAATCATAGGCCAGCATCCTTCTCCTCGGCTGCCACTGCCTCCTTCTCTTCACCCTGCTGAGCGGATACTGACCACTAGCCTCAGCACCCTCCACCCCAGCACTGTAGCCCTACACCCAGCCCACTGAGGGAGGAGGCCTGCGGGAAGGAAAGGGGTGAGGGAAGGAGCCCACACTCACCGCGTAGCAGGAACTCGTGTTCTTGCTCTCCACTTTGGGCATTGTGACTGGGCATGCGGGGTCACAGTGCCACTCAGGTTTGGCTCGGGCAACCCTCCATTGTGACATCAGAGTAAGTGCCACGTGGACAAAGAGTGAAGTTGTACACTTGCATGGATAAAAGCATGCGAGCAAAATCGATCTGCCTTTCCACACAAGGGATCCATTTAGCACATCACATCCAATTTTCATGTCTCAGAAAAGGCATATCTCTCAATAGAGCATTGTCAAGGTATTTTGGCAGAAAAATTAACATACCCCAACAGCAGTCACTCGTCTAAAAGCTCTCGCCTTTTGGAATCCAAGGTATTATTTATTCTCTCAACAGCTGTATGCTTCACCCTCCTACACTAGGCCTGGAATTAGTGAAAGTGAACTAACTTGTTTGTTGTTAAGCTGCCTGAGTCAAGTGTCTTCTTTTCACCTGAGTTAATTTAAGAGGAAGTATTGGTGCACTGGGAAATAAATACATCCTTGGATACTGGAGGACGAGGCTTTCTGCACAGGGCCGCTGTCAGGCATGGTCAGGTTTTATGGCTTTAGTACCTGACAGCATCTCTTTAATCAGGTTGTAAGATACAACAAATATCTTTCTTGCACAAAGGACCCAAATCCCTGTAAGCATCAATTCTTAGCCCTAAAGACTAATGTTAAAGATTATGGAAACAAATATTGGACAGATCCTGAGGATCTTATTCAAGCAAAATCCTATTGACATTTTGGTAGCAGTTTGACTCAGGAAAGACCTCAAGGAAAGGGGTCTGGCTATATACGCAAGTGGTGGATAAAACTGCAGTGGGTTGAATCAGGCATGAATATTTTAATCAAACTTTTTCATTACATTTATAAATATGCACAAATTATTTGTGAATCATTCTCTGGCCTGACTGAAAGCCCCCTGAAATCAACTGAAGGACTGTCATTCACTGGGCCCTGGATCAGGCCCCTAAAGCTGGAAGAATAATGAAAAGAAAATATTAATAAAATACCTATTTTAAATAATATTAAGAAATTCAGTGACTTATTCAACCTGTTATTTCTATAAGCTGTTATCCATATGCAGATCTATAACAATATCTGTATTTCTCTTGCACACACTAAGTCACCAATAATCATTACAATTTGTTACATTTGACTGAAGTCCACTGGTTCCCATTTAGACATTGCACATTTCAAGGTAACTAATGAAATATTATCCATCAGCTGTGAGGTCTTGTACATTCCGCTGACGTCTGGCAACTACTCTCCTTGCTGCATCTATCAGCAAGTTAGCACGCTGAATAAATTCTGTACTGTTGGAAAAACAGCTAAAGTGCACTTAAGAGCTAAGGGTGCTACAATAAACAGTCTGCTAATCCTCCAAACGGCAAATAAAGACTCCCGTCCAAACAGCCTATGTCTGTGGACAGTTATATGGCAAATGCATTTATAGGCCTTCCAAATGCTAACACTTATGACGTGATTTGCATAACCATACCTTTTACTAATTTTTTTCTTGCGTGACTGCAATAGAGCTTGAAGTAGCTTAAATTGTATGATTTGAACTCCTGTGTGGCTGCCAAACCTGCCCATTTACTCATGTTTAAGCCCACTCAACATTCATTTTTTCCAAACGTACATCATTTTCCCACTGTTCCATAATTGCAGTCAGAGGGGGCTTGCCCATATCGGCAACAAAGCTATACATTATGGAAGTCAAATGTGGCAGTTTTGACAAGCTGTAATAAATTAAACAAAATTGATATAAATTTGAGACATCCAAGACATTCGCTTAATAACCAATCATGCATTTCACAGTTGTAAGCCAGTATTAAAAACTCTGATCTTGGCAATTTATACAAAGACATATGTCGCCCAAACCATCAAAAGACAAAACATGCTTCTTTTTTTTTTTTTTTTAAGATACGTGTAATCACATTTATACTCTGGATGTTGCAGTTGGTTTGCTCAGTTTTGCTTCCATAGTTCTTACATGAAGGAGACAGAGGTCAGTCAAATGAACAGAAAAGCCGTTCCAAAGAAAGAAGCCTTTCTTCTGATACCTTAAATGATTTCAAAGTTGTTGTAAGGAAAGCACTCCTGAGTCTTCCCCCCCCGGCCCCGCAAATCAATACAGTTCTTCATTAGCTCCGACAAATGAACGATGGCCCTGAAGCTAAAATAAAAACTTGGGAGTTAAGAGAACTTGATTCTAATCCCAGCTCTTCCAGAAATGCCGCAAAATGACCTGGCTGAAGTTTGGCGGGGCATGATCCAAAACCCATGGAAATCAACAAAAAGACTCTCATTGATTTCAGCAAGCTTTGGATCATTCCTTGAAACTCCTCGAGCCAAATTCTGTTTTGACGCATGCTGGAGTAAATCCTGAGCGATTCCATTGATGTCAGTGCAGCTACACAGGATTTACAGTGGTATAAATGAGAACAGAATTTGGCCCTCAGTGTCTCAGTCGCCATTGTGGAATAGTGGTAATGATGCGTCCCTATCTCCATTTAGGTGCTGCAAGACTTAACTCAATAAAGTTTGTAAAATGTGCTGTGATCTGCAGATGGAAAGTGCTACAGAAAGTAACATATTGTTATTAAACATATAGATGAATCTAGAGAGCCAAGGTGGGCGAGGTAATATCTTTTATGGGACCAGCTTGTGTTGGTGAGCAAAACAAGCTTTTGAGCTTCCACAGAGCTCTTCTTCAGGTCTATTCCACCTGCCTGCACACAAATCTCTTGCCAGAAATAACAAAACACCATATACCAAGTACTAACAGACCGTAGGGAAGAGGTGGGAAACAATTAATTTAATTCCATCCTCCCCTCCAAGTAACTCAAACATGGAGAACTTCAGATTGCTAGCTCAGTTTTACCATATTCTACAGAGATTTTCCACTTCCAGTTATTTTGTCATTGAACTCTCAGTTTTAGGAAATAAATCCATGTTTTAAGAAAATGAAAGTTTAAAATCTGGAAGTTTACTTGCATATGCTAAAAACAACTATACACACACACGCACACGCACACACAAAACCAATATACAAAAAAAGGTATATATTGCTAATTCATTATAGGTGGAAAGGAATTAATGGAGCCAAGAGAGTGTTGAGAAAGGAAAGTGATGGCAAATACCTGGACACATTGTGCATCCAATCACCCACCTCTGTCAAAAAGAAAAGAAAAGTAGGGAGAGGAAAGGAAAAGCAATAAAAAAAATTTAAAAAAAACCTCTCGCTCTATTACAGGCCCTCCTGTCACAAGTAACCTAGGTTTAAAATGATTAATGTGATTAGCTAAGCAGGCAAAAATATTCACTTTGAAAATCATTGTTTCATTCTGATCTTTTTGAACTTATTCTCTGCTTCCTCTGGCATGCTGTCTCCAGAAGTATTATTTCATTCTTAGGGGAGAGAAAGGTGGGTAGCTCTAGCAATTAAAAGAGAGAGAGAGCCAAAGATGTAACATAAAAGACCAAATCTTCAGCTGGTGCATGTTAACTTCAGTGGAGCTATGTACATTTACACCTAGCCCAATAGCCCTACATATTTCATTTCTCTAATTAGGATAGAGCTAAAATAGTATGACTTTTTTTTCTTTAATTGCAGCTCTACAAATTCCACAATTGCCTCTCTCTTGTGTATCCTTGCACAGCACTTTGTTTCTATGTTTGTATATCTCAGTTGGCCTGTTTGGTAAGTGATTCTCTTTGTTAGGTTATTTCTTTACTTGGCTCATATTTAGCCTTTACATTATTCATCAAATAATCCTTTAGCAAGTTTCACATATTTTCCTACCCTCATTGGATTCTCCAAAACAAATTCAGACCATTTCCTTTCAATATGCGGCACAGGAAATTAATGTGCCACTACTAAAACATTTAAAAGATGTCTCTTAATGCGGTCTGGGATGGAACAAGCCTTTTATGAATATAAAAAGAGCTTCATGCAAGCTGGGTCTACCTTCAAAAAATTCATAAGAGCAGTCTATTTGCAGGGATGTAAAATTCAAATGCCACCTGTTTATTTTCATATTGACCGTCCTAACAACAGGTGTAGCAACATGAAGCATAATATTGCACATAAATGTGTATTTGTAATCCCTATTTTTACAATATTTGAGCTTAATCAATTGAGGCCACATACAATAACCGCTGGTGGTCTCGGTGCATAGAAAAACCATACTCTTCTCAAAGATCTTTCTAGTTTTCTTTTGAAAATCTTCCATGTGGATGTTCTACCACAGGTTCAGATTTTATTTTTGGGGGGTGTTCCCACCTAATGATACCTCGCATGATATGTGCATTTTTATCTCATTTATTCATTTCCTGCTTAGTTAATTGAATGTATTAGAATAAAATAATTTGGGTTAGACTGTCACAGCCACAGCAAGGAGTAAATAGAAGTAAGGCTCTCCCTTTCTTGGCCTTGCTCACTCTTTGACTGTCTATGGCAGGGGAGGGAAGGGGCAGGAAAGCCCAGCCGACTTGCCTAATACTCCCCTTTGCGATCAAATGGGTGGTGAAGGTCAGGAAATGGGAAAAGCCTGGGCTCTGTCCCTCTTCCTCACCAGCCAGAGGAGTAATTTACAGCCTCCCGCCAGAGTAAGGGAAGAGTGTGGTATCAGGGGAAATCGAGATTCCCTGCATCATAATTGTTTCCCTGCCCTCCTCCTGGCTGGGCACAACTACGAGCCACCTCTGAGTTAGGGCAGATAGTGAAGTTACAATCTAGCCCTGTGTCCATCTCAAAGCCTTTCCTCCCTGTAGACCTATATTTTAATTCCCATGTGTATTAAACCAGTGTCACTTTAAGAAGTAAGTACTATGGTTACTTCACTCTGTTCCTTTCCTTAACAAATATAAAATGCTCCAACTCCTAGAGGTTGGTAGGATATTATTTTGTCAGCACTAAGTTAAGAAAAGTCTATAAAAAGCTGTCAAAGTATCATTTAAACCCCCATTGTTTCCGCCTACAGAGCTGGAATATCAAAGCAGCTCATCTTAGACATCTAGGCACCCTGAACACCTGGGGCCTGATCCACAGCCCATTGAAGTCGATGGGAGTCTTTCTGTGGCCCCCAATGGCCAGCTATATCATGGCAGACTTGAGAAAATTCGTGGTGTTTTGGGGAAAATCCCTATGACTTGAAAACATCAGAAAATTATAGGAAGAACTCTGTCTATAATATCGGAACATGTTCTATTTTACACTTCAAACAGTTCAAACAGTTCAAAAGTTAACAAAGGCCGACAACAGACTGAACTTTTTCCACAGCTTGGACAGATGTGATCTATATGGGTTTAGGAGGAAATGAACAGTGGTTTCTACAAAGCATGAAGAGGAAGTTATTAAAGGAGAAATATTAGATAATGGGATAAGAACAAATTGTTTAAACCAGGAAAGGCTAGGACACACATGTCAGACTAACTTGCCTGGCACTGAAGAAAAAACAAATTCTTCAGATAACTCTAGATCAAAGTATGCTTCTGTCAAGGCTTTCTACAGTCTTGTTAGTCATCTATGGATTGACTAGTGATCTTTATCCGTCCTTGAGCCTCATTCCCTCATTAAACTAATTTCCTTAGAGTTACGAAATATCTTTCAAAGACCAAAAACACTAAGAACGTGCAAGAAATGATCAAATTGTGTTTCTTGAAAAGAGACAATGAGAAAAAGGAGGGATATAGAAGTCTTATGGCATCATCCTCATATAGGACGCTTTACAAAATAAATCCAGAGTTACAAACAATAGGGCCTGGTCCGGAGAGGTTCTGAGCCTTTGCAGTTCAGAGGGAGTTCCCGTTGCTCACCATTTGTCACAGTCAGTCCCAAAATTAACTAGTCACAGATTACACTGCAGGAGAGAAGCCAAGACCTTGAACTACAGAAATTCGTATTCCCCTTGAAATAAATCTCTGGTGGGTTTAACCAACCCATATACAAGGCACTTTGGAGTCATTTCGGGGCAAGGTAATAATTCCCAATTCTGTAGTATTTGAGAGCCCATAAGACAATACATTTCATAGGTGCATAGAGTTTAAGGCCAGAAGGGAAACTGAGATCACCTATGTATATCATAGGCCATTTTCACCAAGATACCTCTATATTAAGTCCAGACACTAAAGTTAGCATTTCAGTCCTCAGAAGACTAAACTGTGTGGCACAGGGAAAGAATTGGAAAGACCAAGTTGCCACCAATGCCCAAGACCCCTGCAATGGCAGGGAATTGATTAGGGGGGATATGCCCAGATGATTCCATCTGATGATCCATGCCCCATGCTGCAGAGGAAGGTGAAACACCACCCTAAGTCCCTACCAATCTGACCTGATCTGCCCTACCAAATCTGGCCATTAGTATGACCCTGAGCATGTAAGCAAGACACACCAGCCAGGCATCCATGAGGAGGATTCTCTGCACCACCTCAAAGCACTGGGCCACTCCATTCCGTGTCTTGTCTTCATCCAGGGCCAATCCCTGAAGCTTCAGAGGAAGGCAAAACATTACATCTAGCCAATTGTGCATCGGGAGGAAATTTTCCTTCCTGTCCCTTGCAGATGATTGGCTAAAGCCCTGAAGCATGATATTTCACTACAGTCATTATCTTAACACAAAGCTGCAAGGGTTAGGAGAACACTGAGCACTATGTAGGCAATCCCAATCTTCCCATGGACATGAAGGAATGGGGGAATCAGAGAATCACAGACTGCAAGGCCAGAAGGGACCTCCATGCTTGGTATTCAGAATTTTCATAGCTGAAAATGTACAGATAGTATGATTTGCAGCAGTTTTTACAGTAGAGTATGCATAAAGATATAAGAATTAACCCTTTACTGGGTAAGCATTATGTCATCCAAGCCAACAACTGTCACAACAACATATTCTGGAGCGTGGCGTTCATTGTATAAGTGAGGTTAAGAGAAAAAAATATATATATAGCACAATTTATGATACAATGCAAATAAGGAGTGCTGAATTTGGTCATCAGAATGTTTAGCTGTGTATACATGAATACACTGATCTACAGGGAATGCAACACAGCATTCGGTTTCTGGAAGGCGAACTGCATACTGGAGGTATCTTTCTCCATTTCAGATGGGCAAACAAAACAGAAAGCAGTAATTTCTCCTCCCTTGCTGTAATGCTCCCTTACTTTTCCTTCCATGACAGGCAAAATTATGCTAGCTTTGCCACCCCAGATTTACTGTAGCACACCCGCAGACACTTCGCATCTGCCATCAAGCATTCAATCAATCAATCATTTATTGATAGCAAATGTGTGGCAGACAGGTCAAAAGCCAAGTTCGTGTGGGTGTTCATTGATTTGGTACATGAACAAATACTTAGCAGGGATGCCAAGAAACCACTGAAATACATTGTCAAATAAGCAGTTAGTGCCCCCTTCTCCCCCCAAAAAAGCTATTAAACTTCTTGCTGGTGAGATCTGAGCAGAGCTGTGCCAATGGGATTGCAGATTGCAGTGTGTTCCTAGGGAGGACATGAGAAGAAAGTGATTTATAAAGCATGTGGACTTCAATATTTGCTAGCAGATGCTCACTGTTATCACCGGGACTGGGCAAATGACCACCCGCCCCCGTTCACAATAAATAAATTGCACATTTAGGGCTGGATTGTGGCTTGGGTTATACCCTTCACATGGAAGTAAGAAGCCCCCTACGCCCCTGCATAGGCTACCCGGAGCTCGGGTCCCAGAGTAAGTGGGCACTATGCTCCTTTGGAGCAGGTGGGGGTGGCCACGCCCCTACTCGTCAACCAGCGTAGTAAAGCTGGCACAGGGGAGAGAGAAGAGAGACAAGGGCTCAAAATCTACTTCAGGTAGAGGCCAGCAGCACATTACTAGCCCCAGTGCGGTGAGGAAGCATGGGAGGAATTGAGACCGAGAGGTGTGTCTCTGAGTCCCAGTGCCTTCAGGGGTCATGTGCAATACACGCTACTGCTTACTACTGGCAGAGTCTAAAATCAGCATCTGGTTCTGTGTGATTTTTCACCCCTTATGAATATTTTTATTGCATTCTCCATGTTCTCACCCCTTTCATTGCCTTGGACAAGCAAGCAACGTTTTGTACAAGTGCATTTCTTGCCTGTAGCTAAAATTCAGGGGTACAGGAGAAAAGGAGGAGGTGGAAAGGAGCCAAGCCCACCTCCCAGTAGGCCCGATTCTGAAGCCTTTACTCACTCTGAATAGCACCTTTCTCCAAAAGTAGCCCCACTGACTTTAATAAGATTACCCAGGTTGTGTAAGGGTAACAGAACCCAGCCCAGAGATTGCAGGGGCGAAGGCCTCAAACACCTGCATTGGCAGGTAAGCCAAGGCCTAGGATGCTGGTGGAGATAAGGGTAGGCCTCTCAGAACTGTGGGATCACCTCAAGCAGCCAGCTCCAAGCCCTGGTGCCGCTAAGGTTGACCCAGTGCACACTAATGGATATGTAATCAATGGCTTGGCCGCTGCTCTGTGTGTGGTCAAGGGGACGCTCGCTCCCTCACAGTTCTGCAAGGCATGTTGTATCACAGCCTGCAACGTTCAGTGCAACTTCAGCCCAGTCTCTTTCCTCTGAAAAGATTGGTTTGATACTAGGGAGTAGCAGCAGTGATAGGCTCTTGGAAACCCTCACCCTACACAGGGCAGAACTGGGATAGGTCACGTGCTCAGCACTGTTGAATGGATGACATGCCTTAATATGTACTAAAGCATTTTTGGCCTCTCTCAGAGCTCTCAGCAAGGGTCTGCTATTTTGTCTGTGATCACATAATGCCTGTCACAACCAGCTGGAGCGGGGAGGCACTCCTCTTGCCCTGACACATGGCCTGGCTGATTTGTGTTGAGAAAGGCCCCATCTCCATATGGGCCGTGCCGCTGATCACACCCTTTTATCCCTTGCTGCATACCACACTGTGACACAGCTTTTTGCATCTGATGGGTGTCAAATCCTCATCTGACCATCCGCCAACATCTCAAACATGTCCCAGGGGGTCCAGCACGGCTGACAGTTGGAAACACTCCCATTATTTTTACCTTTCGCAGATGACGGCAGGTTCTGCCTTTTGTTTTCCTGCAGCTGCTGAAAGGTTGCCATATGACTCTCTTGAGGTAACGGCAGCCACTTTCAATGATCAGTAGCAACTTAGGCCCATATTCTCAGAGGTATTTAAGCTCCTAACTTTTTGACCCTTAGTCCCTGCGTGGGAAAAATCAGCCCTTTGGGCCTCAGAGTTTACATATCACAGGATCTGGTTATTCCCTAGTATACAGGAAGCCCTACCAAGCTGTTACCTAAAGCATATCCTTGCAGCCTATTTATTAGGGGAGGGACACCCTAGTGCACATGAACCCTCATAATTTTCAAAACAGTTAAACTCATAAATGTTTTCATTATATTAACAACAGTGCAAGGGATGAAAAGATTCACACTGACTTAAATGCAGCTCCATGCAAGTACAAGCACTGTAAGTACCAGAAATTGTAGGGTCTTAGCCTCAGCGAGTATAGGAATTCAAGTAGATGCAACAGGCCAATACAGCCCAAGGGTTAATATCGCTTCTCCAGTAAAGCCAGTAGAGCTTTTCCAGCTCACACCTGGGCTGCGTTTGACTCCCTCTATTTCTATCAGTCCCCAAATCAGTATGTTACTTGCTGTGTTTGAAGTCCCTGATGGATAATGGCATTTGAGACCAAGAAAGAGGGAGGCAGTGTAGCACAATGGATAGAGCCCTGAACTGGAACTCACGAGAGCTAGGTTCTATTCCTAGCTCTGCCAATGACTTGCTGGGTGATGTTGGGCAACATGTCTCTCTCTGCCTCAGTTTCCCCATCTATAAAATTGGTTAACAATAGTGATCTCTTATCTTTTATAAAGTGTTTTGAGATCTCATGAAAAGAGCTATCTAAGCAGTAGGTATTATTAAAATCAGGGATTCTGACTATTAGAAATTATAAAGTACATATGTATACCCATTGTATATAAAGTATCAATAAACTCTTGATTTTAAAGGACGGATAGTCCATCGCACGATGACAAATTAGTTTTTCCTCCTTTCTTTCTCTATAAAGCACATTGCTATCCCAAATCACAAATCTGGATTTAAACTATTAAAAACAAACACATAAGTGAAAAATATAGTAGACAACTCTCCAGGATTCAATGCTGTTTTGCAAACTGAAAAATTCTGCCTCTACTTGGTGTTTTTAATGCCTCCACTTTGACCGTATGTGATTAAGTTGCAAATGAATGGATGCACACAGCATTAAAAAGCAGGCTGACCTCTTTGATCTATTAGCTGGAAATGCATTTTGCATCATAAAAGCAGAATAATTGATCATGTCTTTGAGAATGCGAAGGTAAAACTTGTAAATGGCAAAAAAAAAAAAAAAGCACATTTTAGCTCAATTTTTTAAATTTAAAGGTAAAACAGAATTGTTGACAGTACATGTTCCTTTCTTACATGAGCCATAATAAAGAGGGACCCAGGGTATGAAAGAAAAGAGAAGAGCTGAAGTATATGGGATTCACTAAGTTCATATAATGTTGTTATAAAAGTTACATCAATGATTAGGTGTTAATCAGAGAGACAAGGTGTTTGAGGTAATATCTCTTACTGGACCAATTTCTATTGGTGAGAGAGACAAGCTTTTGAGCTACCCTGAACTCTTCTTCTGGTCTGAAATGATTCTTCCATTGACCGATCTACCACCTCTCAAAGAGGTGGTAGAACTACAGTGATGGAACCCGCCTTCTGCAGACGTAGGAAGCGTTTACACTTCAGCAGCACAGCTGCAGCACCATCGCTGTGCCACTGTAGTGCAAACGCAGCCTTAGTAGCGTAATTATTTCCTAACCAGGAACAATATCCCTACAGCGAGAATTTCCTCCCCCCGTACTGATGAAATGGGCTGTGGTACCAGAATTACTAGTGAGCGTATCAGTCTCTGATTAAGTTCAATTAAGCAGAACATTTCTCATGCATCCTAATAGAAATTTGGAAAGGTGGGGCAGGACAGTCACATGCTCTTGCTTCTCTGAGGTCCATGCATGGAGTGGACTCAAGGGCTGTCATTTTGTCCTGTGCTTGTTGACTGGGGCTTCTAAGCACTACTATGATGAAACTTTAAATAACCATACAGCTCTAACCCTGGCGCAAGAGCATCCCCCTTCATCCCCCTTCTTGACTCAGCAGCAGGACTGTGCTGCTGAAAAGGCACTAGTCTAACCCCGAACTCCCGCCTTTTCATTGCAATTATGGAAAAACCCTGAGGCTGCAAGTGCAGGAGACACGCCTTAGTTCAGCCAGACACCTGCCTCTGAATTAGCATGGCACATGCCATCGATGTGCACAAAGCTGTCTGCCCCCATCACATCGTGTTCGCTAGCATCCTGGAAGTTTTCTACATCACATGCTCAGATTTGTTAAATTTTCCAACAAACGCCTTTGAACTTTTATTATTGTCTGCCTGAACTTGGCATGTAAGGACCCCAGTCCTGGATCCGGACCACAGTTGCCAACTTTCACACGGTAAATAAGCACCCTGACTTTCACAATAAGCCCAAAATCAAGCTAATCCCATTTCAAAACAAGGCCAAAACAAGCCAATCCCTAAGAACCCCAACACTCTATGTGACTAGATCCCCCTGGTGTGCAGTCTGGGACTGTGGTGGGCCTGCTGTGCACCCCTGACTCTTCCCCCACCGTGCCCCTGCTTGCCCTCCCCTTGTCCCTGCTTGCCGGGAGCTGATAAAAAAAAAAGAAGCTATAAGCCAAACAAGCAACAAGCTACAACCAAAAACTAGCCAACAAGCAACTCACAAGCCAGTTAAGCCAAAAACTAGCCCAATTTTTTTTCCACAGGTTTGGCATGTCTGATCCCTCTGTGCTGGACACTGTACAAACACAGAACAAGATGACAGTCCCTGTCATAGGATGAGAGATAACCAGTGGATGCAGACAGGGAGAGCACAAGGAAACAGTGAGATAATACTAGTCTGCATGGTAGGCAGCAATCTCAGCATCCTACCTGTCTGATAATTGTCAAAAGTTTTATTTTGGCATCACAGCCCAGGAGAGTTCTAAGGAGGGTTTTAAGGAGGAGAATGAGGTGGCTTCGCAGATGTTTGTGGGGAGTTGCTTCCACATCTGAGAGGCAGCGTGGGAGAAAGTATGTTTGAAAATATAACAGATGATGAAGGCTAGCATTCTTGGTAGAGCAGAGATGGGAGCTGATATCTCAGAATATGAGAGAGCAGAAGTAGGGTAGGAGGAAATATATCTTATTGAATAGACCATTAGACTGGGACTCAGAAGACCTGGGTTCTATTCCTGGCCCTGCACTGACTTGCTGGGTGACTTTCGGCAAATCACTTCTCTTCTCCGTGCCCCAACTGTAAAATGGTGATAACATTCCTGGTAACGCACTTTAAAATCTACTGCTGAAAAGCATTATACAAGAGTCATTCCTCCTTGCCTTCAGCTGACAATAGCAACATACCAACTTTTGTTTTATAGCAATGCA